>NC_040076.1:51225930-51850930 GCF_003369695.1 Bos indicus x Bos taurus | reverse complement strand
TTAAACCTTTCACCTCCTCTTTTGGTTTTCATACCCTGCAAATGAGCTTTCTGTGGTCATAATGAATAGTATGTGTAGTCTGGAAATCATTGTCAGTCACTCACAGTGCTTCATTAACTCCCTGGAATCACATAGTCTTAGAGCAGGAACTCCAGCCTTCCCAAGTCATTTAGACCAGTGACCTTATTTTGCAAATAAGAGAACTGAGCCCTAAGAGTTTAAGTGTCCCACCCAAGCTCTCGGGCCAGTTAGTGACAAAGAGAAAAATCTGGACTCCACACTCAAAGTATATCACCCTCCTCCTCCTCACAATCTCTCTCCAGACTCCCTGGACACCTTAATCGCCTCATGTTACTTGCTCTGCCAATAGGACCATACTTACCTGGCTTGCTGCCAATTCAGGTTATCTGGCTCCAGCTAAGTCTTCATGGTTAATCTTGTTATTCTTTTCTGGTTTTGTTTCTTAGTATGTAAGTTTCACAATTTCTTTAGTAGGGGGAAAGAAAAAAAACCTGCCTTTATTTTTCCAAATAAAGCCTTACTTGTGCCAATAAATGAAACCAATCAAAGTTTCTCTGGTTGGAGTAGAAATGGGGTTTGGGCCCACAGGCCCATAGGCTCAGCTCAGCGTTTCTCTCCCATCCCTTTTAAAGTGGTCCCTGAGGGAGCTCCACTGTACTCTTAGGGCATCTCTTAGCGAAACAATTTAAAGCTACTTCCTAACACCTACACTTAACAATGGTTATTCCTGGGAACTCTCAAATGTCAAAAGAGGCTCAGGCCACTTCCATATTTAAAAAATACAGACATGCTAAACAGGATTGCACAAACTACGATATAGTTTAAAGATTTAAACTTAACAGGTTAACACTTTTAACTCAGATACAATATTGATGGCATTTCAGTCCCAGCCCCAATTTTCCACTGGCTCTGACTTTTCTTAACCTGGCCTGTTTCTCAATTCTGCAGTTCCACTTCTACTCTCTCATTCAACGGTCAGTTAATGAATGTCCACTCAGTGTTAAGTTCATGCAAGGTACTGGGATCACAAAGATGAAAAAGACAATCTTTGCCCCTCAGGCAAATGGCAAACTAATGGGGAAGAGAGCCCAGAAGATAGTCCCCAGGGAACCATGCCTTCTGGTATTCATGCCTTTGATAGTCCTGAGCCCTGTGGCTTGTAACACAAGGCAAGTAAATAGCAGGGGAAGTGACAAAGTTAGGGAGTAACATTTAAGATGACCTGCAGTTTTTGATTTCTTCCTTTTGGAATGTTCTTCTTTGGGAGCTCTGACTGCAGGATGGGCTACCTTGGTGGAAAGACCTTGTGGAACAATTCATGGAAAGAAAGAAGCCCAGGTGTCCCAGCATCCCAGCTTGAGCCCAGCGTTCCAGCCATCTCATCCAAGGCACCAGACAGATGAGTGAATCATCTTGGAAGTTCCAGCTTCGTTGAGCCCAACAGTTGGCTGTTGTGTGCTATGCTCAGTCTTATCCAACTCTTTGTGACCCCATGGTCTGTAGCCCACCAGGCTCCTGTCCATGGGATTTTTCAGGCAAGAATCCTGCAGTGGGTTGCCATTTCCTCCTTGAGGGGATATTCCTGACCCAGGGATCGAACCCACGTCTCCTGTGTCTCCTGCATTGTAGGCATATTCTCTACCTGCTAAGCCACTGGGGAAGCCCGATGCATTTGACTGTAGCCCCAGCTGATATCACATGGAGCTGAAGACTCACACAGCTGATCCTTGGCAATCCATAGAACTCATAGAGATGACAAATTAGTTGTCATTTAAACCACTATGCTTTGTAGTAGATGGTTGCATAGCAATAAATAACTGAAACAAATGGTTAAAAAAATTGTGATACATGTGGTAAGTACTGTTATTGAGGCATGTACAAACTGAAGTTGTAGGATTGAGGAAGCATTGACTATGCAGCATTTGACTAGGAACTAGGGTATACAGGAATTTACAGAAGAACTGACATTATGAGCTGGTCTTAAGGAATGGGGGCTTCCCTGATGACTCAAGGGTAAAGAACTGGGTGGGGAAGATCCCCTGGAGGAGGAAATGGCTACCCACTCCAATATTCTTGCCTGGAGAATCCCATGGACAGAGGAGCCTGACGGGCTACAGTCCATAGGGTTGCAAAGAGTCCAATACAACTGAATGACTGAGCACACGTAAGGAATGAGTAAAATTTTGTCAGACAAAAAGGAGTGTGTATAAACAGAAAGAAGCTTTAAGGTGCATATTTTCATGGAGGATAGTATGTAGTTCAGTTTGGGTTGGGTTATGTATTAGAGCAAATTTATAAAGGTATTTTTGGGGGGGTGGTGAGGCTAATATATTATTCTGTAGGCAATGAAAAGCCAATGATGGCTTTTAGGCACTGCCTTGAAATGAGCAGTTGTCATATCTGTTATCTCAGGCCTCAGTTTTGGCTATTGAACACCAGTGATGATTTCTTAATTCTCTTTTTCTTCTTCCATGACCCTATTCAGGTTCTCCTCCTACCTATCTAGTAGATGCTTCCCTTTGTGTTTTATTATCTCCACAGTGGTATTTGCCAAGTTTTTGTCATTGGTTCTCATCTCATCTTTCCCAGCATTCTCTTTTGGCTGCAACTGAGATTTCTTGGCAGAAGATGCCAAATCTGTTTCTAGACCGGCCTTACTTTCTAAACATCACATTATCTCAGACAAATCTAAAATCCAATTCAGTCCTCTTCCCATCTCTACTTTTGCCCCAAGAAAAATTTAGCTTCTTCTCTTCATCTCCCCATTGCTGTAATTTCTTTCTCAGAATTACATCTTCAGTTCCTGACTTCTCACATACCTAATCTATCAGTCACGTCTATTGTTCCTCCTTTACAACTGTCTTTCATATTTTTCTGTCATTGCTTTCTTCTTTATAATTTCTGTAAAATCTAGTATTGATCTTGTCAACCTCCTGCAGAATTTTTTTTCCCAATAATTTACAAGGCCATTGGCTTTGTAACTGAAAAAATGGTTCCTCTTCAGTCTAATCCATATCTGTCTTATTTTTCAAAACTATTTCTTTGGCTCACAGCTTCATCACAGAGCTACTGAAGGGCCTTAATCATCAGGTCAAAAGTGTAAGTCCATCCCTGTGTTGTATGTTCTATGGGTAACACCTTTTTATCTTGCAAATTGTGAGGTAAGTTTAGCTAAATGAGAATGAGATTCTTGACATAAAAAAAAAAGAGAGAGAGAGGAGAGAAAAGAGTTGACATTTGTTTTTCTTAGGGGATTGGAGGAAGCTGACCAAGGAATAGAAGATAGATGCCTCAGTGCTGAGGATCAAATGTTTTTCATGGGTTGGCTAGGAAGAATAACTTGGGTCACCTACTGAAAACATGGATACTCAAGCTCTACTGCCTACATCAGTGGGTCTTCAACTTGGGTATACATTGGAATCACTAGGGGAGTTTAAAAAATTACTGATGACCTGCTCCCACCACCAGTGTGTCTGATTTAATGGTCTGGACTATACCCTTGTGTGTATTTTTACTTGTAACACATTGCTAAGGGTTGGTCTTAACTTTGAACATCAAATCACTAGTTAACTACGTGCTTGGAATGTGGTGTCTGATACCATCTGACTACCGAGATGCTCTCTTTCCAGGTGCTTGTAATATGCAGTCAAGGGTGCAGCTATTCCCTAGAGGTTCTATTTGACTGTACCAACTCAATGGACATGAATTTGAACAAGCTCTGGGAGTTGGTGATGGACAGGAAGGCCTGGTGTGCTGCAGTCCATGGGGTCACAAAGAGTTGGACACAACTGAGCAGGCAATGGCACCCCACTCCAGGACTCTTGCCTGGAAAATCCCATGGAAGGAGGAGCCTGGAAGGCTGCAGTCCGTGGGGTCGCTGAGGGTCGGACACAACTGAATGACTTCACTTTCACTTTTCACTGTCATGCATTGGAGAAGGAAATGGTAACCCACTCCAGTGTTCTTGCCTTGAGAATCCCAGGGACGGGGGAGCCTGGTGGGCTGCCGTCTATGGGGTCACACAGAGTCGGACACGACTGAAGTGACTTAGCAGCAGCAGCAGAGCAACTGAACTGAACTGGAGGATGGTGACAATAAATAAATGCCCATGTGATTTTGGGAGTGATTGTCATAGATAGAAACATTAGTTTCCCTGGGTGTTTCTGGAAAAGGATTCAATAAATGCATAAGGCAACCACAAGTTGGAGCAGTAAGTCAACAACAGGTTATTCTTGTAGACAGAGAAATAGACTAACTTCTAAATTATGCTGTGGATATGCCGAGCTCATCCTCACATCCTCCTTCACCATGAGATTATCCTTCAGTCTTTCAATTCTCTTTTCCCAGACCAATTGACTTAGTTTCCTCACTTCTGCTCTAGCCAAACTTGCCTGTTTGGTGTTTGGTGTTCTCTCTGATTTTTCATTTTCCCAGCCTCTTTCTTATCTCATTCCTGAGCTACTTATATCAAAACCTTATCTATTCTTAATACTCAGTATAAATCCACCACTTTAGTGAACTCTTCTCTTATTTCTAGGCTTCCCTGGTGACTCAGAGGTTAAAGCGTCTGCCTGCAGTGTGGGAGACCTGGGTTCAATCCCTGGGTCAGGAAGATCCCCTGGAGAAGGCAATGGCAACCCACTCCAGTATTCTTGCCTGGAGAATCCCATGGACGGAGGAGCCTGGTAGGCTGCAGTCCATGGGGTCGCAAAGAGTTGGACACGACTGAGTGACTTTATTTTCTTTCTTTCTTTCACTTTCTCTTATTTCTCACCTAGAGCTGATCTCATGAAATCTGAATACCCATCCAGTCTATAATGTTATCACTGTGGTGTCACTTTAACTTGCATGTGGTTGTAATTGCTTGGTGAGTAATGCTTTTCTGTTCAAAACATAATAAACACGGACACATGATTAACATTAACATACTTATATTTTTTAAAATTGGGAGCAGTGGTATTTCAGTACTTACATATTATATTTGAAGTCAGTTATGTTATTAATCTGTGCAAGCAACTCATAGTGATAATGTTATAGACTGGATGAGATTTCAGATTTTCATGAGATGAATCTAGATGAGAAATAAGAGTTCAATAAATTGGTGGATTTATGCTGAGTATTAAGAATACATAAAGTTTTGATATAAATAACTAAGGGATGCTGCTGCTGCTGCTAAGTCACTTCAGTCGTTTCCGACTCTTAGCGACCCCATGGACTGCAGCCTACCAGGCTCCTCTGTCCATGGGATTTTCCAGGCAAGAGTACCGGAGTAGGGTGCCATTGCCTTCTCCACTAAGGGATAAGTCTTACCTATTTTATTAGGTTGTTAGGGCTGCCATAACAAAATGTCATAGACTTTGTGGCTTAACAATAGGAATTCATTTTCTCACAGTTTTGGAGGCTGGAAGTCTGAGATCGAGGTATCCTCAGGTTTGCTTTCTTCTGAAGCTTCTCTCTTTGGCTGGTAGGTGGTTGTCTTCTCTCTGTCTTCACATGGTGTTCCTTCTGAAAGTATCAGTGTCCAAATTTCCTGTTTTTATAAGGACACCAGTCATATTAGATTGTGACTCACTCTAATGACCTTATTTAACTTAATTACCTCCTTAAAGACCCTTCTCCAAATAGTCACATTTTGAGGTACTGGGGAGTTAGGACTTCTATATATGAAATTTGGTGGGCTATAATTCAGCCCACAACAGCTAACTTGCTACATTACTGGCACACATTATATTTCAGGACTGTATGTAAATTTTAGCACACTGTAAACAAGCAAGCAAAGAGATACCTAGAGTTAGTGTTACATAAGCCACCAGGGAAGTTGCCATCTGTGTGTTATGATCATGCTAATAATTGAATTGAATGACAATTCTTTGCGTAAGACTCTGAAGGTAAGAAAAGACAAGCAATTATGAGCTTAATTTTATTGATATTACTTATAAAGTCTTGACTCATAGTTGCTCACATAAGAGTTTACTTTTTAAGTAATAAGCATACCTGAAGTTAAAATTAAAGAACATAAAAGGCTTTCGGGTATAGTTGAGAAGAGGCTGGAATTTGTAGGTTGACCTTGGTTGCATTTGTGCGTGCTAAGTTACTTCAGTCATGTCTGACTCTTTGCAACTCTATGGAGTGTAGCCCACCAGGCTCCTCTGTCCATGGGCAACTACTTTTCTGAGCCTTCATCTCGTCATCAATGAAATGGTGTGTTATCTGCTTTATCTCTGCTTTATTTCTGAATGTTAAAATCCTTTGTAAGTTATGAAGCAGCATTCAAATATTATTCAATATATTATGAAGGGCCAGGAAGAAATTTAGAGGCACCCCTAAGACAGTATCATTCCTTACCAATTAAGTAGTTAACAGAAGCTCAGAGAAACTGAGAGTAAATTGCTGCAAATAAAAGATAGCTGTCTTCTGTTGTTTTTCTTTATGAAAATCTCCCTGGCAGAATCCACCTACCATGTATGACAACATGAATAAACCCAGACATTATGCTAAGTGAAATAAGCCAGTTAGAGAAGGGCAAATACTTTGTGATTCCATTCAAAGATATCTTTAGTCAAACTCATAGAAACAGAGTAGTATGGTGGTTGCCAGGGGCTGAGGGAAAACGTGGAGTTGCTGTTCAATAGGTATGAAGTTTCAGTCATGTAAAATGAATAAGTTCTAGAGATCTGCAGTACAACACTGCAATTATGGTTGTGTGTGTGGTAGTCACTCAGTCTTGTCCAACTCTTTGCGACCCATGGACTATAGCCCACCAGGCTCCTCGTCCATGGAATTCTTCAGGCAAGAACACTGGAGTGGGTTGCCATTTCCTTCTTCATAATTATGGTTAGCAATACTTTATTGTACATGTAACAAATTAGAGAAGGTGAGCAGGTAGACTTCATGTTATCTGTTGTTACTACAAAAAAAAAAAAAATTCAGAACCCCAATCTTGAGTTGGATAATAAGGCCTTTACTCAAGTCCCTGACAAAGAAAGGGCTCCTATATTTTATATAATGCTTTTTAAAGGTTGTACAAAGTTTTAAGCCACTCCTTACTTGGCCTCCCCTGCATCTCTAGTCTAGGTAGCAAATTAGCCTTGGGCCCTGGGCCAGGTCCCTTGGCACTAGGTGTGATGATGGAGTAGGAAGTCAAAGACTGAGATTCTAGGGCCTACTAGTGCCTTTAGGATCCCTCCCCCTTATCTCTTTTCTTCCCTGCACTACTGATTTAAGTACTGTTGTACTCTTTGCACTTGGGCCAGAATTACTACTTGTGGCTCTTAAAGGCAGGTGAAAGGGTCAACAGCTTTGAAATCAGTGCCTGCCTGATCATAGCTCCTCATTGTTACAGGCAGTAAATGTAGTGAGAAGTTTGAATACCCACTGGGTTTATATAACATAATAAATAGATTTGATCCTTCCTTCTGATTCTATCAGTCAACAACTCATCGTCTTCTTCACATTTCTTTCTTGTTCATACCTATATACTGAGTACCTACTATAATACCTGCCACTTAGTGAGTAACAATCTCAATGGAAAAGAGAGTAAGTAGGGTTGGTAAAGCCCATATGGCTCAAGTAAATCATGTTAAACAAATCAGGACACACTGAAAGTTTGCTGAGGGCCCATCTCTAACTTTGCCGCTCTACTTCTTAGAGTCACTAAACTTGTCAATGGTCCCAGAGCCATGAGAATGGATAAAGCAGCCAAGCAGCATTTGAAAAGTGGGAGGTAATGCTGCTTAACCTGTTTTTACAGAATTAATATTCTTTTAAGGATTGAAAGGTAAATGTAGAGTCAGAAATACAACTGAGGAGACTAGGCCAGATCACAGCCCCTCCATGTCCCAGGCTAGCTGGCTGGGAGGTGAGGCAAAGTGACACAAAGCGCAAGAGAATGACTTCTTTAAGCAATGTCAAGGCTCATTAAGTTGCAACTACAAAAGTTGCAAGCCTAGAAAATAGCAGGAATCTTCTTCAGGATTAAGGACCATGGTTGCTGGCCTTGCTTTTTCGAGAGAGTATGAAAATGAAGAGTCCTTCTGACAGAGGTGCGGTTGTTGGAGCGGTGAGGGCAGCTAGAGAAGCAATCTTCATGACCTCTGTTGAGTCGAGAAAACAGCTGGACAGCTGACATTTTCATCAGCTGTGTCTCTGCCCAGCTGCACAGATGGTCACTTAAATTATATAATAAATCACCAGCATTCCAATGTACCCAACAAGCCTCATCAGTCGCATTGCTTAAAACCTTTAGAACCACAAGATCTTTGAGTATTTTCTTCACAGATGGACCCATTTTCTTTCTAATACCTATTGTTGTAAAGCAAAGAATCTCTAGGAAAAGAGAGAACACTTGTATTAAATCCCATGTTATATCTTTGATTCTTTCACTTTGCTGGAGATCTTGCTTGGCTTCTTAGGAAACATGTGGCCTCATCTGTGAATGGGAATTGTTGCCATCTAGTCCCAGTGTATCTTCTAGGGTAAAACTGAAATTGAGTTTTGTGAAATTAAAAAACAAAAAAGTAATCGTATTTTTATTTCTTACAGATTGTAGAGAGTTTAACTTCATCAGTATTCAAGTGGTCTTGTACCATTCATGATGACTCAACAGCAACGTGTCTACAAATTATTCAAGCCCTTTTCATGACTCATGCCATGTATTATGGCAGAGTAAATTTTTTCCCTCTCTCTTGGGAAAAAAAGGCCTGTTTTTCTTATGAAAAAGGTTAGACATTTGGAAACTTTTAAGAAAGAGATTTTGCTAATATTAATAAATGGTTATTAACATTTTAAAAGTGAATTAAAAGCTTGTCACTAAGATACAACTAAGATCCTAGAAAACAGACCTGTATGTGGTGGTACATGAGCACTGATATTTTGATGATTTCCAGTGATTCGGCTAGAAATGGTCGCTTAGAGTCATGTATGCATGTGAGAAGAGGCTGACCTGTGGTCTATGTAGGGTTGGAACTAGTTTGACCTGAATATATCTAGATAACCTGTTGTCATTGAGAGTGAGTCTAAACCTTCTGAAGCCTTCTCCATCTACTTGGTCAACATGCCCCTCCTTTCTTCTGGCCAATTTCCCAAGAAATCCAGGGACAAAATGAATGCAGAAGATGGTCTGATGGGCCAGGCCATTCCTGCTCCTGGTGCCATGCAGCCATGCTCTCCCTTCAGTCATGTCTGATTGTGTGCAACCCCATGGACTGTAGTCCACCAGGCTCCTCTGTCTGTGGGATTTCCCAGGCAAGAACACTGGAGTGGGTTGCCGTTTCCTTCTCCAGGGGATCTTCCTGACCCAGGGATTGAACCCATGTCTCGGAAGTCTCCTACATTGGCAAGTGGGTTCTTTACTACTAGCACCACCTGGGAAGCCCACCCTGCTCCCAGGGCTGGGTGCAAAGAGATCGGAAATGACTGATCAGCTCAGGATTGTCATTGCTTCTAGCTGGTTCCTACTGTCACTGTGAAGTCTGTGCCCAGAGTCTAACAGATGCTTACCTACTCTGTGTGATGTCCTTGCTGGTCTGGATTCCTGCCAGCCTCACAGTAGATCGCTGAATTTGGGCTTTGAGCATGTAGCTCTCTTAGGGCATACTCAGATATTCTGTCACTGTTCATCATAACAAAGCATTCTGCGTGTCACTGTGCCATCATAGGTAGCCTTCATCACAGGGAGGCCCCTCCACAAGTGTAGACTGGGGATACCACCCTAGACTTGTCCTTCCCTCAAGGTTTTTTCAGGGTCATCCTTAACAGTTCCAACTCCTAAGCCTTGGGCAGGACCATCCTGTCCACCATTCCAAGTCTATTTAACTGTGAGTCTCACAGAGGGGGAAGTCAGTGATTTGGGCCCTTTGCCATAGGAGGCCTGTGGTCCTTTTGCAAACTGATCCATTGCTTTCCAAGGACAAGTTCTCTTTATGAAATAATGAGGTAGGTTGTATTAAAAAAAAATACTTTAAAAAAGATATTATTACACCTTCCTTTTAAAATCATGGATACTTAACTATTTACATAACTGAGAATTTCCTTTTGAATAACTCTCTTCTGAAAGATTTTTTGTTTCAGGTAATTTGTAGTCTATACATATAAACATAAGAGTGAGTGATATAATTTTAAGTACTTCTTTGTCCCCACCAAGGAGCGCCCTGTTTATGCTCAATCATAATAACTATCCTGACTATACAAAAATCATCCCAGTAAATGGTAAAGTTTTTACCACTTGGCTTAAGCTAAAAACATGCTTGATTTTCTTACCGCAACACCCAAATCCAAATCCTATTGGCCAAATAAGATATATCACCAAAATATATCTTTTTTTTTTTTTGCTCATGCCACATGGCTTGTGGGGTTAGTTCCCTGACAAGGAATTGAACCCAGGGCCATGACAGTGAAAGTGCTGAATCCTAGCCACTGGACTACTGGGTAGCTCTGCCACCAAAATATATCTATAGACAGCATCAAATGGTTTAATGTGTCATTAAAGTACACCATCCAAATATCACCAATCTCTCCATCTCTATAGTCACCCTCTAGTGCAGACTACATCTTCTTAAGACAACATGAATTGCTTCCTTAGGTTCACCTGTTGCCATTCTTGGCATACCCCAGTAGATTTCCTTGCCACAGAAAGAGATAAAAACATAAGTCAGATATTATAACTTCCCAACTAAAGATCCGTTAAAGACGTCCCCTAGTTTTTATGTTTCAAAAGCAAAAAACCCTTTCCCAACTCTGGCCTCTGTTCTTGTTCCCTAGTCCCAACAAGCTTCTCTCCAGTCCTCCACACATATGGTTCATTCTTATCCTTTTGATAACAGATCTCATATTGCTGTCTTGGAGAGGTCTTCCCTGACCTCACTGTTTAGGTTGCCACTTGCAGTTGCTCTCATCGTCCTCTTTATTTCCTACATGGAACTGTCATTTTAGTGCGGTTTCAAGAAGAAGTAAAGGTAAATGTTGTTCAGTCTGCAATATTTACCTGGCCATTGTAGTCATACTTTCTGGAGGAACAAAAGTTATTGCTGTGCTCTGTGTGACTTTAAAACCTACTTTTTATAATGTTAAGTCACAAACCCTTCTAAGATTATTAAATATTCCTCTAGAACATGATTCTTAATACATCTATTGATGTGTCATAACTTGGGTAACCAGACTCTGTTGTTAGAAATTTAGGTTGGTGTTAGTCTTTTAGAGAAGAGTTGGAGAAGACCAAGGTGTTTATTAAAGCCTTTCTAAAAAAATGGAGGAAAGCTTTGGAAAATAAGCTTATTTTCTTAAGGGAAAAATAATTGATCGATGAAAGAGTAAATAAAAATGTATTCACAACATCATAAAGAACTAGAATTTGGGTTGCCCTTTAAGCTCCAAAAAACTAAATTTAGGACAAAGAAAGGAAATGCAATGCTAAACATTCTCAAGCTCATTGCACTGAAGTTTCTCACTTAAGCAATATGGCAGATAGTGAAAGAAGAGTAGATTTGGTGGTGAAATCAATTGGTTGGGTTTTGATGTTTAATTTGAGGTATTTGAAGAATATCCAAAGGGAACTATTTGGTAAGCTGTTGAATTTAATGGTGTGTGGATCAGGAGGAAGTTCTGGTTTAGAGTTAAAGATTGGGGAGACATCAGCATATATTGCATGGTAATTGAGACCAGCGGAACTGGAGGCAAAAATCCAGGGAGAGTGTGTAGAATGAGAAGAGAAGAGGGCCCAGGAAAAAACGGTGAATAACATAAACACTTACCAAATAGAGGAAGATGGGCATTTGAAGAAGGTGGAAAACAAGAGGCCAGCAAGCCAGGAGCAAAGCCAGGAGAGAATGTGCAGTGAGATTCTCTAGCGTTGATTAGCCTGACCCTGCTTGACTGGTTTTATGACTGCTGACTTTTCCTCCTCTTCAGTCTTTGTTTATAGCTCCCCAAACTGTGCTCAGAGAGAATAACTTTTCCAGATAGATTCTTCTTCAGTAGAAGATATATGTGGTGTTGTCTTCTCTTGATAGAATATCCAGTAAGTTCTTTGAGCTCATTGAATGAGTAGGTGGCGATCTCTAGGGTGTGATTTGAAACATTCAGGAAAACCGCTCTTGTGTCCTAAAATACTTCTCTGGCCGACCTGCAGCTATGCTTGACATCCTGTGCCCTCTGTAAACCCTCTTGAGTAAATGGATTCATTTACTCAATATGTAATATTGAATGACTAAGTATCCTATTAAAATGCAAATATTCCGAAAGGATGACAAATAAATTGTCAGCTCCTTTTTAACAAGTTGGTGGGCTGGAGATTTGTTATCAGAACTCTTCACATTGTGGTTAGTCCCTATGCAGTTGATTCACAGGGCCAGTTACTGTGGTTGGTTTACAGGCCTGGAGTGGAAGCTCACCTGGGAAGGGAATATCTGAGCACATTCGTTCAGTTTTATAGCTATCTATACAGACCATCTGTTTTCGTTTCCTAGGCTGCCATAGCCAATTATATATTACAAACCAGGTGGCTTAGAATAACAGAAATTTATTGTCTCACAGTTCTGGAGGTTGAAAGTCTGAAATCAAGGTGTCAACGGCATTATGTGGCCACTGAAAGCTCTATGAGAGAGTACTTTCTGATCTCTTAGCTGCTGGCATGCTAGCTGTCAGGAATCCTTGGTGTTCCTTGTCTTATTGATGTGGCACTCCAATCTCCACCCTCATCTTCACGTGGCATTCTTCCCTCTATGTCTATGTGTCTGTTTGCCTTTGTTTTCTCTTCTTACAAGGATACTGGTCATTGGATTAGGGCAGGCACACCCTAATCCAGTATGACCTCATTTTAATTTAATTAATTATATTTACAAATACCCTATTTTCCAATAAGGTTACATTCTGAGGACTGGGTGAACATGAATTTCTGGGGGACACTTTTCAACCAGCATACCGTCTATTAAGGCTAGACTCTCAGGTAATCTGTAGAACAAATCTGGTTGTAGAGACAAGTAATCGTGATGTGATATGGGGCACTGACACTCTATAAGGGTTTCCATTGTTTCCAAGTATAAAGGCACTTGGCATCTATTGAGTGTGGGAGGTCACCTGGGATCACCATCCAGTAGAAAAGAGTAAAAAGGACATTTGTTAAGTTACTTTAAAAAATACCATGAGTACATTTTATGGGCCAGGCTTAGGGTAAGGCCCTGGACATACATACATACGTATAGTCGCTAAGTTGTGTCCGACTCTTGTGACCCCATGGTCTCTTCTGTCCACGGGATTCTCCAGGCAAGAATACTCAAGTGGGTTGCCATTTTCTTCTCCAAAGGTCCTGGAAGGAGCATAGTAAATCAGTCAGTTCAGTTGCTCAGTCGTGTCCGACTCTTTGCGACTCCTTGGACTGCAGCACACCAACTCGTAGGGCTTACTCAAACTCACGTCCATCGAGTCGGTGATGCCATCCAGCTATCTCATCCTCTGCTGTCCCCTTCTCCTCCTGCCTTCAGTCTTCCCTAGCATCAGGGTCTTTTCCAATGAGTCAGTTCTTCGCAACAGGTGGCCAAAGTATTGGAACTTCAGCTTCATCATCAGTCCTTCTAATGAATATTCAGGACTGATTTCCTTTAGGATGGACTGGTTGGATCTCCTTGCAGTCCAAGAGACTCTCAAGAGTCTTCTTCAACATCACAGTTCAAAAGTATCAGTTCTTTGGCAGTCAGCTTTCTTTATAGTCCAACTCTCACATCCATACATGACTACTGGAAAAACCATAGCTTTGACTAGACGGACCTTTGTTGGCAAAGTAATATCTCTGCTTTTGAATATGCTGTCTAGGTTGGTCATAATTTTTCTCCCAAGATGCAAGCATCTTTTAATTTCATGGCTGCAGTCACCATCTGTAGTGATTTTGGAGCCCAAGAAAATAAAGTCTGTCACTATTTCCAGTTTCCCCATCTATTTGCCATGAAATGATGGGACCAGATGCCATGATCTTAGTTTTCTGAATGTTGAACCTTAAGCCAACTTTTTCACTCTCCTCTTTTACTTTCATTAAGAAGCTCTTTAGTTCTTCTTTGCTTTCTGCCATAAGGGTGGTGTCATCTATGTATCTGAGGTTATTGATATTTCTCCTGGCAATCTTGATTCCAGCTCATGCTTCATCCAGCCCAGAGTTTCTCATGATGTACTCTGCATATAAGTTAAATAAGTAGGGTGACAATATACAGCCTTGATGTACTCCTTTCCCAATTTAGAACCAGTCTGTTGTCCCGTGTCCAGTTCTAACTGTTGCTTTTGACCTGCGTACAGATTTCTCAGGAGGCAGGTCAGGTGGTCTGGTATTCCCATCTCTTGAAAAATTTTCCACAGTTTGTTGTGATCCAAACAGTCAAAGGCTTTGGTGTAGTCAATAAAGCAGAAATAGATGTTTTTCTGGAACTCTTTTGCTATTTTGATGATCCAGCAGATGTTGGCAATTTGATCTCTGGTTCCTCTGCCTTTTCTAAAACCAGCTTGAACATCTGAAAGTTCATGGTTCACATACAAGGAATGGTAAACGGAAGGACATTATTCATGTCGTCAGGAAACATACAGTTTAGGAGGAAAAGAGAAGCAGTAAAGACATATAAGAAGGAAATGGCCACCCACTCCAATATGCTTGCCTAGAGAATCCTGTGGACAGAGGAGCCTGGTGGGCTGCTGTCCATAGGGTCACACAGAGTCGGACATGACTGAAGTGACTTAGCATGCATGCATGCATTGGAGAAGGAAATGGCAGCCCAGTCCACTATTCTTGCCTGGAGAATCCCAGGGACAGAGGAGCCTGGTGGGCTGCCGTCTATGGGGTTGCACAGAGTTGGACATGACTGAAGCGCCTTAGCAGCAGCAGCAGAGACATATAAAGTAAATACATTTTAAATTAAAAAACTAAGAAACATTATGAGATTTACTGATTGAGAATAACTGAGAAGAACCTCTTCAGATAGTATGGTCAGGAAGAAACATTTTTGCTGCAACTGGAAAGTTGAGGAGGATTCAAGATTAGGCATTTCACTTCCTTCATCTGTTTTTCAGGGTTGCCTCTGAACAGCGATCTCGAAACTTAGTAGTCAAGATGAGGGCCTTCATATCCTATCCCACAGCTTAATATGGAGTTGTCCTTCCAGACACATGCCTTGATATTTTTCTCCTCGCATTTGCCTATATGCTTCCTCTTTCCATACACACACATACACGTGCATACACACAAGTACAAACTACGAACTCCACTTTTATATATTCTCTCTCTTTTTAAGTGATATAAACTTTAGCACTTCACGAAGTACACAGTCTCTTTTCAGAAAACTGCCATAGCATTTTATTTTCGGAATCATTTGAGAGTTATAGACACTTTGACACTTTAACCCTGCAAATTTTGGCAAGTATCATATGACCTAAGAAAAAGGATATTTTTCTTAGTTCAATTTCTATAATTGGACAATTTAACATTAGGTCAATACTATTATCTAATAGGGAAGCTTCCCAGGTGGCTCAGTGGTAAAGAATCTGCCTGCCAATGCAGGAGACATGTGTTTGATCCCTGGCTCAGGAAGACCTCCAGGAAGAGGACATGGCAACCCACTCGAGTGTTCTTGCCTGGAAAATTCCATGGACAGAGGATCCTGGAGGGCTACAGTCCACAGGGTCACAAAGAGTCAGACACAACTGAGTGACTGAACACATGTTATCTAATACACAATCCATAATTCAAATTCTTCAAATTGTTGCAATATTGTCTTTTATGACTATGTTTTTTCTGATCCAAAATCTAATGAAGAAAAAGGATTGTGCTTAATTGACATGTCTTTTTAGTATCCTTTAATCTAGAATAGTTTACCAAACTATTTTGTCTTTTATATCTTGACATTTTTAAAGAATCCAACCCATTGCTGTGTAAAATGTCCAATAGAGGCCCAAACACATATTAGATTTGTAGCAGTTTTTGATATTTATTCTAAATGCTCATTTGGAATTTAAAACTAACTGAAATGGCCAGCAGCCTATGATACTGCAGTTCAAAGTATCCCACATCAGTTCCATGGGTTGTAATAAGATGTTTTGTTAAAGGGCATTTGGAACAATCTGCATTATATAAAAAAGTAAACACAGATTTCTTTGCTGCAGAACTTTTCTAGAACCTTTATACACTAGTAGACATTATGAATCTTGAAGAGAACTTCCCAAACTTAACTGATCATAGAACACTTTGGAGACTGTATTAGTTATCCATTGCTGAAAAATAAATTACCCCAAACTTACAGACTTTAAGCAACAAGCATTTATTATCATAAACAGTTTCTGAGAATCAGGAATCAGGAATTGGCTTTGCTGTGTGGTTCTGGGTCAGAATCTCTCCTTAGGTTGTAGTAAAGATGTTGGCTGGGGCTGCAGTCATGGGAAGGCTTGACTGGGCCTTAATGGTCTGGTTTCAAGATGGCTCATACACATGGCTGTTGGCAGGAGGCCTCAGTTCCTCACTATAGGACCTATTGATAAGGCTGCATGAACACATTCATGCCCTGCAGCTGGCTTCTCATGGGATGAACCATTTACCAGAGAGCGAGGAGACCTACTCTCAGAAGTTGCATACCATAACATCTACCAATGAGTCATTAAATTCACCACACATTCAAGAGAAGGTAAATTAAGTTCCACCCTATTTTTTAGCTTCAATTTTTGAAGGGAGCAATGTCAAAGAATTTGTGGGCATATTTTAAAATCACTGTTAAGACTATCTTGGGGGCTCAGAATTCTTCATAACACACTTTAGAAAATATTAGTTATAATGTTGAAAAAACTCAGGGTGAGAAGTTACAAGAGGTGAGTCTGAGCTCCACCTCATTGGCTAATTGAATTATAATTCTCTTTGTTGTATATACACCTGTATTATTTGAACACATCGATTTAAAATTTCTATATAAGACTCACTCAGGATATGTGTGTGTGTGTATATATATATTAGTTAAATTGGCTGCTTATTAACCAATAACTTGGTTATTAAGATAACTTAGGCTGATTTCTGAACTTCTTGAGCTTTAATTTTTACATAAGTAAAATGAGAGGATAATACTATTAATGTTTGCAGTACCTTAGGTGTGTTGTGAAAATAAAATGAACATGTACATGTGCTGTGCTTAGTTGTGTCCAATTCTTTGTGACCTCATGGACTGTAACCCGCCAGGCTCCTCTGTTCATGGCAATTCTCTAGGCAAGAATACTGGAGTGGGTTGCCATGCCCTCCTCCAGGGGATCTTCCCAACCCAGGGATCAAACCCAGGTTTCCCACATTGCAGGCAGATTCTTGACCATCTGAGCTATCAGGGAAGTCCAAGAATACTAGAGTGGGTAGCTTATCCCTTCTCCAGGGCAACTTCCCGACCCAGGAATCAAACCAGGGTCTCCTGCATTGCAGGCAGATTCTTTACCAGCTGAGCTACCAGGGAAACCCAAATGTACAGAAAAATGGTTAAATAACTAGAATGTACTACTCAGATTAAAGGCAGGAGGAGAAGGGGATGACAGAGGATGAGATGGTGGGATGGCATCATCAACTCAATGGACATGAGTTTGAGCAAACTCCGGGAGATGGTGAAGGACAGGGAAGTTTGGCATGCTGCAGTCCATGGGCTCACAAAGAATCAGACACGACTGAGCAACTGAACAACAGCTACTCATCTGTTCACTTTTACTAAAACCATTGGCCAGCGTATGGCCTGTCAAATCACTGAAAACTAGATGTCTTACTTTTCATATAAAAAAGCTCCCCTTCCTATCTTCCAGGAGAATGTCACATTTATAGATGTACTTTAAAAGGCTTTTAATGAGCCTTATAACAACTCCATGGGAATTTTAACCTGACATTTGTCTTCTGCAATTGCTTCTTTGCTAGACATACAGAACTTTGTCTCTGCAAGGTGCTAGTCTTCTGCCAAATGAATTGGTGTTGTTTTTAAAGACCTTTCTGTACACCCACAATTTCCCTAAACCATAAGCAGTCTCCTTTCTCCTGTGTCTCCTAAGCTGACTCTGCAGCAGTTCCTAAAGAGCAGTTCAGAAAATGTTTTAAGCAATGGAAGCCTCAACAAAATAAGTACCGAGTTTCCCATAGTAACCACATGGCAGGACAAAGCAGGGTTGGATGCACGCATCTTGATGGAATATGCTTGTCCAAGATTAGTCTCCCTACTTTAAAGTCCTATCCCATTACCAATGAACCACCCAGACTAGACATAAAGAAAAATGTTGCTGCCAGCCAACTGCAGTTTTTAAATCCAAGGAGCTTAGAATACTTATAGACATAATCTCGTTAATCTTCATAATACTATGAGGTAAGTCAAAGTGTCATCACTCTTAGAGGCAAGTGTGGCCAAACTTGGGTTTATCTTGAGTCCCTGTATTTTTCTAATACTTCACTCTGTGCAACTATTATTTGAATATTGAATACGATTTAGTTCTAGTACATAAAAGAAAGAAAAGAACAGACATAGATATTACAGTTGAATTAGGACCAGGGCTCTTAACTTAGAAAGAGCTATTGGTCAATGCATTAATTAAGACATCAAGTTTACACCCTGTCATCAACAGTAATTGTTTATTGCCTAACTAAACCCTCCTTAATTTATTATAGTCATTAGTGTCTGTTAGCAGGGAGAATGTACTTGAATTTTACAAGGGTATGTGGTTAGCAGTTTTCTGTCTCTGAGCTGGGACCTGACTCACTTGATCTTCTCACCTCACACTTAACATAGGCCTGACTTAAGAAATGATTAGCCTTCATTGTAGAATTATAAACAGTCATAGGTCCTTCTGTTCTGCACCACAGCTCTCCAAGTTGTAAGAATCAGAGGACAGTATTAGATGACCTCTAAATTATCTTATATATCTAAAATTCTCAGTTAATGATTATCTGATTTGATACAGAGATTAAAGCAACAATAACACAAAGAAATAGCCCAAATTAGAGTATTTGAGACAATCTGAGTTATTTGCATATTTTCATAATTTCCCCAAATCATTTTGAGGGTCAGTGACTTGATCCAGGAAAGTAAAAGTCTTTGTGGCTACCTCATTATTGACTTTCTGAGAGGGAGAGGGAAAAGGAGAAGGAGAGGAAGTGGGAGAGGAATTTCGCTTTGTGGTTCAGCAACACATGTTTGGGGCAGCAGTAAGTCATGGGGATCTAGACATCGCTGAGGAAACAGGCTGTTAAAGGAGAACTGCTAAACCTGTAGGGCAGATCCAGGCTTTGTAGGACCTACAGCTTCTTTAATCTTAAAGGCCCTCCTTAAGAGAAAGAATTCAGAATTAAGTTTAAAAATGCATATTTATTCTGATGTGAATTCATTTGGATGTATATATTATTTATTTATTTAAAAAGTTTAAAATTGAAGTTAATGTATAGTGTTGTGCTAATTTCTGCTGGACAGCAAAGTGACTCACTTATACACATATATACATTCTTTCTTTTTTTTTATTTAAATTTATTTTAATTAGAGGCTAATTACTTTACAATATTGTATTGGTTTTGCCATACATCAACATGAATCTGCCACAGGTGTACACGTGTTCCCCAATCCTGAACCCCCCTCCCACCTCCCTTCCCATACCATCCCTCTGGGTCATCCCAGTGCACGAGCCCCAAGCATTCTGTATCCTGCATCAAACCTGGACTGGTGATTTGTTTCTTATATGATATTATACATGTTTAGAAAACTATAAAACACTGGTGAAATAAATCAAAGAGGACACTAATAGATGGAGAAATATACCATGTTCATGGATCGGAAGAAGCAATATAGTGAAAATGAGTATACATTCTTTCTTTATATTTTTTTCAGTATGGCTTATCACAGGATATTGAATATACTTCCTTGTG
Source organism: Bos indicus x Bos taurus (assembly GCF_003369695.1). Classification (NCBI taxonomy): domain Eukaryota; kingdom Metazoa; phylum Chordata; class Mammalia; order Artiodactyla; family Bovidae; genus Bos; species Bos indicus x Bos taurus. The sequence continues at coordinate 51,831,027 of NC_040076.1, read as the reverse complement.
CTATATATTAGGACCTTGTTGTTTATCCATTCTAAATGTAATAGTTTGCGTCTACCAACCCCAAATTCTCAACCTTTGGCAATCACAAGTCTGTTCTCTATGTCTGTGAGTCTGTTTCTATTTTGTAACTGAACTTATTTGTGCCATATTTCTATTTTGTAACTGAACATATTTGTGCCATATTTGTGCCATATTGTGCCACATATTTGTGCCATTTGTGCCACATATGAGTGACATCATATGGTGCTTGCCATTCTCTATCTGACTTACTTCACTTAGTATGATACCCTCCAGGTCCATTTATGGTGCTCCATTCTTTTTTGTGGCTGAGTAGTATTCCACTGTGTATATGCACCACATCTCTTTCCACGCCTCTGCTGATGGACACTTAGGTTGCTTCCATGGTTTGGTCATTGTGAACAGTGCTTCTGTGAACACAGGGGTGCATGTGTCTTTTTGAAGTACAGTTTTGTCTGGGTATATTCACAGGAGTAGGATTGCTGGATCATATTGTAATTCTATTTTTAGTTTTCTGAGGAACCTCCATGCTGCTTTCCATAATGGCTCTACCAACTTACATTATCACCAGCAGTGTAGGCGAGTTCTTTTCTCTACACCCTCTCCAGCATTTTCTATGTGTAGACTTTTCAATGATGACCGTTCTGAGCAGTGTGTGGTAGTACCTCATTGTAATTCTGACTTTTGTTTCTCTAATAATTAGTGATGTTGAGCATCCTTTCATGTACCTACTGGCCATCTGCATTTTGGAAGTGAATATTTATTGGATCTCATAGCCTCTTCAATATCATCCAAAATGGGGAAAGTGAAATGGAGGGAATTTGGATAGAGATTGCCGTCTTAACTAATCATATTTGAAGTATCTTACTCTTGGAAATTTTATATTAACCTACGGCCATGTGAACGTGTTGCTGCCCTCATCCAGATCCTGGAAATGGTTTATGAGAATGAGGAGACCAGAAGCCGGGACTTTATTAGTTTCACATTCACACACCATTATAAACATGAAACATGTCTAGTCTAATAGGCAGTTGAATTGGAAGTTCATTTAACTGAAAAAGAAAAAAAAATGAAGCCATTGAAAAAATAAGAAAGATCTATGTAAGCAACCATGATGATTCCAGACTATATTGTTATGTGAAAAAATAAAGAATGGGATAATATAGCATGATTCTATTTATGTAAAAAATATACCAAATAAACCAACCCTGAAGCAATGTGTATATTGCATGTATGTATATATATATATATATATATATGCTATATATCTGCTACATATCAGATCCTTAATAGTGGTTACCTTTAGAGACTGTAAAGAGTTGTGGGGTATTATTTCAATTTTGCATAACAGATATGTATATGTTACATGCAGGCCTCCTCATTAATAACAACTGAACATCCCCCATAATCTCTGTTTCAAGCATCCCATTCTCACACCATCATTGACAGCTTTTACAGTTCAGTTCCTTTAGAGTCTCTATCTCGGACCCACCAGGATTGATAATCCAGTCTCCTATTACTCAGTGCCCTCAGTCATTTCATATCCCCACATCCATCCTTACCTCTTACTCTTAAGTTTTGTGGTCCATGATTATAATCACTCATTTGCATACACCTTAACTGCCCTGCCATGTCTCACTTAGTCAGAATGTGCGTGCTCAGTCACTCAGTCATGTCTGACTCTTGCGACCCCATACTCTGTAGCCCGCCAGGCTTCTTTGTCCTTGGGATTCTCCAGGCAAGAATACTGGAGTGGGTTGCCATTTCCTTGTCCAGGGGATCTTCCCGACCCAGTAATCGAACCCGGGTCTCCTGCATTGCAGGCAGATTCTTTACCTACTGAACTAGGAGGAAAGCCCCACTTAATCAGACTTGGTAAACATCCCTGCTTGAATCCAACTGTCCTACTCTGCCTCTGTAGCAGGGCAGCTAGACATGGCTGGAGAAAGCCATATACCTCATGCTGCCTGGTCTCATTTTCCATTCCTCACCTATCCTCAGGGGAGCTCTTAGTGCTGCCCTGAAATCCTACTACATTTTCCCTGGTCCATTCACACTTCCACATTCCTGGTTTCCTCTCTCTTTAAACCTCCACATGTCCTCCACTGTGCTCTTTCTTAGCTTATGACCGTGCTTACTATTTCATTGAGAAAAAAACAATCAGGGCAAAAATATCACAATGCTCACCCTGCACAAACTCCCAGCACTGAATCTGTTCCCTGTTGTCTGCCTTCTTTCCTGTCTGTGGATGAAAAACCAGGGCTTTCGTCTGAGGCCAGCCCCCTATTGTGTACTAACCCTGTCCCTTTCTCATCTACTTAATAGCACCCAGGGCCAAGGATCTACGAGCACAGTAAGCACAGTGTGTAGGGCCACCTTAATTTCAGGGGTGCATGAAAATATTTAATTCCCTTTATGATCAAAAGAAAAATATGAACTTTTAGGTCGAAAAGTGCCTTAATGAATAGTGTTATATTCAGTTCAGTTTCAGTTCAGTTGCTCCATTGTGTCTGTCTTTGCGACCCCATGGACTGCAGCACACCAGGCCTCCCTGTCCATCACCAACTCCCAGAGCTTGCTCAAACTCATGTCCATTGAGCTGGTGATACCATCCAACCATCTCATCCTCTGTTGTCCCCTTCTCCTCCTGCCTTCAATCTTTCCCAGCATCAGGGTCTTTTCAAATGAGACAATTCTTCACATCAGGTGGCCAAAGTATTGGAGTTTCAGCTTCAACTTCAGTCCTTCCAATGAATATTCAGGACTGATTTCCTTTAGGATCAACTGGTTTGATCTCCTTGCAGTCCAAGGGACTCTCAAGGGTCTTCTCCCACACCACAGTTCAAAAGCATCTATTCTTTGGCACTCAGCTTTCTTTATAGTCCAACTCTTACATCCAGACATGACTACTGGAAAAACCATAGCTTTGACTACACGGACCTTTGTCGGCAAAGTAATGTCTCTGCTTAATATATTCTTAATGTCTTTGTTAATGTATTCATTCTTAAACAATGCAGCTTTTGATCTCTGGGGTCTCTCTTGAACTGCATTCATGACAGCTCCTCCCTCATTCTACCCAGCCAGTCATTTCCAAAGGCCCCACCTCCTAATACCATCACCCTGGGGATTAGGCTTTCACATATGAATCTGGAGGGACACAGATATCAATCCATAGCATTATCTAAACCCTGTCTTGACTCACCTTCCCTTCCAACCACCCATTCAACTGGTGCACTCAACCCACCCACAGCAACTTTCTGCCTTTTTTTTTTAACAACAAAATGTTTTAAGATGTTTGTCTGTATTTATTGTCATCTGCCACTCTCCTCCCATTCTCCTTTGAACTCCGGTTTTCATGCCCAAGGCACCACTGAAACTGCTTTTCAGACAAGGTCCTAGTGGCCTCCATGAGACAAAACCCAGCAGCAAGTCCTCCTCTTACTTCACTTAGCAGCAGCATTTTAAATAGCTGATCATTCTTTCCACTTAAAACTGTTTTCTTCACTTGTGGTCTCTTTGTAAGGAGACCACATTTTTTTTTTTTTAAATCAGAATGAAGACGTTTTTGAGAGTGAAAGTGGACATGCCAACTACTACTGCAGATGCCAACTGGGACCGTCTCAGAGTTTTCTTCTAGGACAGGATCCCTGCCTGGCTCTTCTTCCTCAGTCTCCTTTGCTGCCCTCTTCTCTTCAACCTGTAAATATTGGACCACCCAGGGTATCCTTGGATCCTGCAGTAGCTCCTGTTCTCCTTCTCTTCCTTCTCTACACTCCCATGGGGCTATTTTTCAACTGCTGCACATTGGTATGCTGTACTGCTTGATAAAATGTTGAAATATTTCTATTCAAATTAGTGTTTGGACTGCTCTCACTCTAACAGCTCCCCACCCACCATTCCAGCTTCATTCCGGGAGCATCATACCTACCCATGATCAGTTTCTAAAATGTTAACACCTGACCTTTTATTCCCCCACCCTCACCCCAACACCTGACTCTTTCAAACTGTGTTCCAGCACTTTCTGATTGGTTAGTATGATTGCCATACTGGTTGTTAAGTATTTTGAATATCATCCTTGCACTCATTTACCAGGCTTTACATGAATTCCTAAATTTATATCTGCAGTTCAGACTGAAACATTCTCCCTGAACCCCTAGACTTGTATCGATAAATCCAGTTGCCTTACCAAAATCTCATCCTGAATATGTAATGGACACATAAGGGATATTTTGAACTTAAAGTATCCAGATTTTTCTTTCAAACCTGCTCATACAGTCTTCTCCAACTCAGGTAATAGCAACTTTATCCTTTCAGTTGCTCTGGTCCCAAGTCCTGGTTTGTTTATTTAACTCCTCTCTTTCACACCCCACACCCAAGTGATCAGCAAATGCTGTTAGCTCAGCTTTCAAGTACATATTCCACTTTTCACTACCTCCACAGCTGCTACTTTCCACTATTGTCTCTCACCTTGACCACTGCAGTAGCTCCTGTCTTCCTGTTTCCACCAATGCCAATTCCAGTTATTTTCACCTCAGCAGACAGAGTGCTCCTTATAAAACATCAGACTCTTCATGTCAGAATCCTCCCATCTCACTTATATAAAGGCCAGACCCTTACAATGACCTCAACGTCCTATGTGTCTGCTCCACATCACCCACTTAAGACCTCTGACCCCATCTACTGCTCCTATCCCCACCCTCCATCCATGCCAGCCACACTCAGCTGCCAACTCTTCCCCATCAGGCACATTCTTGCATTAGACCTTGGCACTTGCTATCTCCCCCTGCCTGGCCTGTTCTTTCCCCATGCTGCACACAGCTGGCTCTTTACCTCCTTCAGGTCATTAATTAAAGGTCACCCTCTCAGTGAAGTCTTCCTTTCACAAATTATAACCCCTGCTACCCATTGCCCTTACCTCCTTTATTTTTGTCCATAGCACTTGTAACCACGTGCTCCATCGTAGATTTTACTTCTTCATTATGTGTCAGTTTTGTTGGTTGTTCCCTTTGTCTGCTTGGGTTGCCACAACAAAATACTATAGCCTGAGTGGCTTAAGCAGCAAATTTATTTCTCACTGCTCTGGAGGCTGGAAGCCAAGGTGCTAGCAAATAATTTTCATTCTGAGGCCTTGTCTCTTGACTTGCAGGAGACCACGTCTTGCTGGGTGCTCACATTCTTTGTGCCCACGGGGCAGAGGGGTGGGGTGGGTGGGTGGGTAGAACAAGCTCTCTGGTGTGTCCTCTTATAAGGACAGGAATCACATCAGAGGGTCCCCCCTCATGACCTTATCTAACCTTAATTATTTTCCAGAGACCCCATCTCCAAATACCATCATATTGGGACTAGGGCATCAACATATGAACTTTTGGGAGGATACAATTCTGTCATTAACACGTGATACAGCCTCGACCTAGAAGAGTGCCTGCTACATAGTGGGTACTTGGAATTCATAATTAGAAAATAATGTCAGAAAAAAAGAAAATAATGTCATTATTTTAATACCTCAAAAAGTTTTACCACTAGGAAATTTTATTCTTTATTAATTAATATGCTGTAGGGAAAGTCTCCAAAAACAGAGTAGCTGGTTTGTTTACAGTCCTGTACTAAAATTTCACATAGAGGTAGTAAAATCTAAATTTTGTATGTTCTTTGGAAGTTTATATGCTAAAAGATACATTGTGCAGACTTACACATCTAGAGTCAGACAGAAGTCTAAAGCTGAGTCTGGGGATTCAGTGTTCTAAGTCAGTCACTCAGCCAGGTCCATCTATACAATCTGTGGTCACAGTGCTGAATTCAGTATCACACAGTGGCTACAGAACACTTGCTGGCAAACCCATCTCTCTCAAATAACACTGAAAACTGAGCTAAGGAAAAGCAAGAAATCAGGCCCTCTGTTCTTCAAGGAAGATTGGAAACAGAAGAGAGTTAAGAATGAACTGGAGCCATGGAGATACTATGAGGGTTTCCAACTCATCCTTTCCCTTTCTTGTGATACTTAAGGCTAATTGTCCTCATAAAACCCACAAGTTGGCATAGAGTATTCAGAAACTCCTTTTGTTATCTGTGATACTCTGATGTAGACATAGACCTATCTTTTATTCTGTCTACTTAAAAACAGTTTCATTTACCAAGTTAATAAGGAAAAATATAATCATAAAACTGAAGGATCACTAACAATTTTAGTGTTTTCTAGTAATTTTGAACATTAGCCTCTGGGGGATCTCTTTAACATGCTTACACACATATTCATATCATAACCCCCTGGACACTTTTGCAGCCCTGAATCTGAACATTACTCAGTTCTCGGCCTTCCCTGGGAAAATCTCCAGAGAACCTCAGTTCTCATCTGCATAGATGGGAGTTGCCAATCACTTCTCTCCCCACTGCGGAGACATTGAGAATCATCTCAAATCTGGTTTCTTTATATGTTAGAAAGGAGCTCAATTCAGAAAGTCACTCAGGATGGTTATAACCTTATAGGATTTAACAATTGTAAGGAACTTCATTCTACATACAATTTTTATGTAATTTATGAAAGGCAGTGGTGCTCATTTTCCCTTTCCTTCTCTAAAATAAACAAAAAATGTTTGGAGTTAGGCTTTTTTTGTATTTTCATTTTGCAGTAAATTTTCTTGTTGTTGTTGTTTTTTTTTTTTCTAGTATTTGGGAGATAGGATGAAAATGGGGGCATGTTAATACAATTATTGTGCAAAATGTACATTTTGATCATTAATCACCGACTACTAGGGAAGATAGAGGTGGGAAGTGAAGCAGACATGTCTTATTTAAGAAAACCTGACTGGAAAAAATGGATATTCTTTTGAGTTATGATGGCCCTTGTTGCTTCTTATACAGCTATTTTTATTAGTGCATTTTCCTCACACTTCTACTTTGAACAGCACTAGCTTAGACTTCTGAATTCATATCATCTTTTAGGGAAAAATGATTTCATAATCAAATTAGAGGCTCTACAATAGAAAAGAACTTTTTGTGTCCTTCAGTTTTCTCAACCACATTGCATATAAACTCACAAACATCTGATCAGTGGCTGCAGAATTTATGTTTTGTTTAAGGCTATTGGCATAGATGCTAATAATGATTCCAATCAATTCATAGTAAGCTAAATTATGTAAAATGACAGGAGGAGTCAATGGTACTTTTTGTCACTGTGTTGATGCTTTCTTCACTAGTTTAGAGTAGAAATTGATTGGTGGCTTCAGTAGTATCAGTGCTCATTTTATTGGTCAATACAAGGCAAAACAAAATGGACAAATATTTGAGAAGGTGTTTCTTGGTACCTAATTCAGAGAATTCTATTCTCTGAGTAATTTTAAGAATTGATAACTTACAGTGAACGGTGTCGGATTCATGATCTCCAAAGAAGATTTAGCTTCAGGATCAGGGACCAGGTTTGATTACTCAGAACTTTTGTGTGGCAGAAGTTTTATTACAGTGAAAAAGGACAGAGAAAGATTCTGACATAGACGTCGGAAGGGGGACAGAGAGTGCCCCCACCCGCTGGTCTTATCAAGGCCTTATATACTTTTACCAGACCCACTCCCACAACATACATCTTAAGGTAACAAGATTAGTCATAAGGTTCTTGAAAAGAAGAAGAAACATGTCCTCAAGCAAGATACATTGTTATTATATAATCATTAGTACAGAACTTAAGGCAAAATTTATCCTTGAGCAAGATGAGTTTTGTTGTGTAATCATTAGCTTGGGCTTAAAGAAAATAACGTCTTAGGTGACTAAGACAAAGCAATGTAGGAAAAAAGTTTGCCCTCAGGAGCCCCAGACCTCTTTCTTCTTGGGGACCTGGACTTCTTATCAACCTACCTGAGAAAGTATTGTTGCTTGGAAAATTCCATGGACTGAGGAGCCTGGTTGGCTACAGTCCATGGGGTCGCAAAGAGTCGGACACGACTGAGCGACTTCACTTTCCAATTCAAGAATTAAATCAGAATCAACTTGGATATTTCCTAAATTCATTTCAAGGAATATTTCTCTTAATTGAAAATTGTAAGACCTACAACCTTGGAGGAGGGCAGGGCAATCCCACTCTCATGGGATTCTTGCCTGGAGAATCCCATGGACAGAGGTGCCTGACAGGCTATGGTCCATAGGGTTTCAGAAGACTTGGACATGACTGAAGCGACTTAGCCTAGCCTACCCTAGCCTGAGACCTACATCAGAAACATATATTTGAATTGTTCTGTAGTTCAAAGTGCAGCTTTCATATCCAGTACCTTATTTTGATTCTCACAATACCTCCCAGATGGTAGACAGGGCAGGTGAGATATACCTGTTTCACAAGAGTTAATCAAAACAGAAAAGAAGCTACGCAAGGCCAAGGTTACAGAGCTGATAAATAGGGAAATTAGGATTTGAACACAAATCATTTGGCTCCAAATATGTCTAATAAGGTATGTTTCCTTTCCTACTTTAAGCTAATATGATTATAATGGTGATACTGCTGAGGTAAATTCAAACAAAGATAGTTTATCTGGGGGCCTAAATTACTCAGATAACTAACTGTATATTTCTGGTTGCTTTGCAAATTGAGACATGGCCTGAGTGTTAAGTCAGGAGTTCCCAAAATGAATTTTGGTAAAGCATATAATCACTCCTCAGATACAGAGACTTAATTAGTTCTTTGTATTTTGCTACAATTCACATTATTTTCCTCAGGACTAAAGAAGCTAAAGTTCTAGATTCTCCTCTCTAGAGAGATAACAAGGAACCCTTTAGTGATATTAAAAAAGTATATTCAACTGTACCTACCATATCACAGATTTTCTTTCTCATTAGTTATCAGATAAAAATATGAACATTATGAATACATCTATTTAGACAAACATATAAGATAGCCAAGAGGACTTCCCTGGTGCCCCAGTGGTTACGAATCTGTCTACCAATGCAGGGGACACAGGTTTGATCCCTGGTCCGAGAAGATACCACATCCCATGAGGCAGCTAATCCTATGTGTTACAACCACTGGACTTGCATGCTCTAGAGAGTACAGGCTGCAACTACTGAGCCCATGCTCTCCAACAAGAGAAGCCACCACAGTGAGAAGTATGAGCGCTGCAGCTAGAGAGTAGCCCCTGCTCGTCACAACTAGAAAGCCCTCATGCAGCAATGAAGACCCAGTGTGGCCAAAAATACAGATATAAATAAATAAGTTAATTAAAAAGATAGTCAAGGTATTATTAAATGCTATGTGAGCCTTCTAGAGGCTCAGATTTCTTATCATATGAGATTAGTTTGTTAATGTGAGATCATTTTTCAGGGATGTGGACAATAGGTACATATTTATTTGTGCTTCAGAGGTGCTGCTGCTGCTACTGCTGCTGCTAAGTCGCTTCAGTCGTGTCCGACTCTGTGCGACCCCATAGACGGAAGCTCACCAGGCTCCCCCGTCCCTGGGATTCTCCAGGCAAGAACATGGGTTGCCATTTCCTTCTCCAATGCATGAAAGTGAAAAGTGAAAGTGAAATCGCTCAGTCGTGCCCCGACTCTCCGCAACCCCATGGACTGCAGCCCACCAGGCTCCTCCCTCCATGGGATTTTCCAGGCAAGAGTACTGGAGTGAGGTGCCATCGCCTTCTCCGCCAGAGGTGCTATTAACTATCAATTATTTCTTAAATTTTGCTCAATATACACAAAATTCTTTAATCATTAAAGAGTTAACCTACATGGAAAATTTATCCATGCAAACCCCTTACTTTAAGTGCCTGGTTTTGGCACACCCTGATGGTCTTGGAAGGTATAGAAAGTTCTTGCTCACTCATAAGCTTCTGGCAATAGGAGATTCTGCAACAAGTAAGGCTAGTGATGTTGGGTAGAACAGCACTCCTCTACAGGTCTGGTAGGCCATTGCCTGGCCCACAGCCTAGCAGATCGCACATGTTGGAAGAATATTTGTTGAATAAATGAATGAATGGTCCACTAGCTGATGTGGAGGGCTTTATTTGCTCTACTGCTCCATCAATTGTCTCTACCCCTTAATAACATGTACTGTCATCAATGGGGAAGAGTTTGGGAACTCCTCTCCATAACAGATGTCCAAAGCATGTAAATAATTACAATTCAGCCCAAAGCACTGATGCTAGCTGAAAGGGAGAACAAATGGAGGAGTGTGACTGACAAAGTGACTGAAGCTGATAAGAGCTCACTAAAAGGAGAGACAGAAGCAGGAGCTATAATGAGCTAGAACTGGAAGTCGCTGGACCAATGGATATTTCAGCTGGTTGCTCTGTTCAGTTTAGAATACATTAGACATATCGTATATCAGGCACTAGGCATAGTGTTAGGTGCTGCGCCCACCAGGGGTCTGAAATTCAGGAAACAGGGTGTACTTATATTTAAACAGTATTTTAGTTACAGTTTCAGACAATATGCTCAATATTTTTTCTTCAACTTCCAGACATCTTTTTACACTAAATATTTCTAAATTTTAAAATGATGGTAATCCGAAAAAAGTATAATATGTACAGTATGTTTTCCTCCACTTCCAGAGTTTTTTTTTGACATTCTCTAGATAACAAATAGACTTATTGCTTTAAATATACTGAGCATATTATTTAAAAATGTAATAATATTATACTTAAAAATAAATTTTATGTTTCCTAATTTTTCTGATCCACTAAAGAAAGGTTAAATAGAACTCTCCACCATGACCTGTCCATCTTGGGTGGCCCTACACACATGGCTCATAGTTTCATTGAGTCAGACAAGGCTGTGGTGCATGTGATCAGTTTGATTAGTTTTCCATGACTGTACCATTCAGGTATGACCTAAATCAAATCCTTTATGACTATACAGCGGAAGTGACAAATAGATTCAAGGGATTAGATCTGATAGACAGAGTGCCTGAAGAACTATGGACAGAGGTTTGTTGACATTTTACAGGAGGCATTGATCAAGACCATCCCCAAGAAGAAGAAATGCAAAAAGGCAAAATGGTTGTCTGAGAGGGATTTACAAATAGCTGAGAAAAGAAGAGAAGTGAAAGGCAAAGGAGAAAAGAAAAGATATACCCATCTGAAGGCAGAGTTCCAAAGAAAAGCATGGAGAGATAAGAAAGCCTTCCTCAGTGATCAATGCAAAGAAATAAAGGAAAACAATAGAATGGGAAAGACTAGAGAGCTCTTCAAGAAAATTAGAGATACAAAGAGAACATTTCATGCAAAGACGGGCTCAATAAAGGACAAAAATGGTATGGACCTAACAGAAACTGAAGATATTCAGAAGAGGTGGCAAGAATACACAGAAAACTATACAAAAAAGATCTTCACGACCCAGATAACCACGATGGTGTGATCACTGACCTAGAGCCAGACATCCTGGAATGTGAAGTCAAGTGGGCCTTAGGAAGCATTACTATGAACAAAGCTAGTGGAGGTGATGGAATTCCAGTTGAGCTATTTCAAATCCTAAAAGATGATGCTGTGAAAGTGCTGCACTCAGTATGCCAGCAAGTTTGGAAAACTCAGCAGTGGTCACAAGACTGGAAAAGGTGTTTTCATTTCAAACCCAGAGAAAGGCAATGCCAAAGAATGCTCAAACTACTGTACAATTGCACTCATCTCACACGCTAGCAAAGTAATGCTCAAAATTCTCAAAGCCATGCTTCAACAGTATGTAAACCATGAACTTCCAGATGTTCCAGCTGGATTTAGAAAAGGCAGAGGAACCAGAGATCAAATTGCCAACATCTGCTGGATCATAGAAAAATCCAGAGAGTTCCAGAAAAACATCTGCTTTATTGACTATGCTAAAGTCTTTGACTGTGTGGATCACAACAAACTGTGGAAAATTCTTGAAAAGATGGGAATACCACACCACCTAACCTGCCTCCTGAGAAATCTGTGTGCAGGTCAAGAAGCAACAGTTAGAACTGCACATGGAACAACAGACTGGTTCCAGATCAGGAAAGGAGTACATCAAGGCTGCATATTGTCACCCTGCTTATTTAATTTATATGCAGAGTACATCATGAGAAACACTGGGCTGGAGGAAGCATACACTGAAATCTAGATTGCTGGGAGAAATAACGATAACCTCATATATGCAGATAACACCAATCAAATGGCAGAAAGCAAAGAGGAACTAAATAGCCTCTTGATGAAAGTGAAAGAGGAGAGTGAAAAAGTTGGCTTAAAACTCAGCATTCAAAAAATTAAGATCATGGCATCCGGTCCCATCACTTCATGGCAAATAGATGGGGAAACAAGGGAAACAGTACAATACTTTATTTTGGGGGGGCTCCAAATTTTGGGGGGCTCCAAAATCACTGCAGATGGTGACTGCAGCCATGAAATTAAAAGATGCTTACTCCTTGGAAGGAAAGTTATGACCAACCTAGATAGCATATTCAAAAGCAGAGACATTGCTTTGCCAACAAAGGTCTGTCTAATCAAGGCTATGGTTTTTCCTGTGGTCATGTATGGATGTGAGATTTGGACTGTGAAGAAGGCTGAGTGCCAAAGAATTGATGCTTTGGAACTGTGGTGTTGGAGAAGACTCTTGAGAGTCTCTTGGACTGCAAGGAGATCCAACCAGTCCATTCTGAAGGAGATCAGCCCTGGGATTTCTTTGGAAGGAATGATGCTGAGGCTGAAACTCCAATACTTTGGCCACCTCATGTGAAGAGTTGACTCATTGGAAAAGACTCTGATGCTGGGAGGGATTGGGGGAAGGAGGAGAAGGGGATGACAGAGGATGAGATGGCTGGATGGCATCACTGACTCGATGGACATGAGTCTGGGTGAACTCTGGGAGATGGTGATGGACAGGGAGGCCTGGCGTGCTGCGATTCATGGGGCTGCAAAGAGTCGGACAGGACTAAGCGACTGAACTGAACTGAAAATCACTGCAGATGGTGACTGTAGCAATGAAATTAAAAGACACTTGCTCTTTGGAAGAACAGTTATGACCAACCTAGACAGCATATTAAAAAGCAGAGACATTACTTTGCTGACACAGGTACACTATTCAAAGCTATGTGTTTTTTTTTTTTTTGGTAGTCATACATGGATCTGATAATTGGAGCATAAAGAAAGCTGCTGCTACTGCTGCTGCTAAGTCGCTTCAGTGGTGTCCGACTCTGTGTGACCCCATAGACGGCAGCCCACCAAGCTCCCCTGTCCCTGGGATTCTCTAGGCAAGAACACTGGAGTGGGTTGCCATTTCCTCCTCCAATGCATCAAAGTGAAAAGTAAAAGTGAAGTTGCTCAGTCATGTCCAACTCTTAGGGACCCCATGGACTGCAGTCCACCAGGCTCCTCCATCCATGGGATTCTCCAGGCAAGAGTACTGGAGTGGGATGCCATTGCCATCTCTAAAAGAAAGCTGAGGGCCAGAGAATTGACACTTTTGAACTGTGGGGTTGGAGAAGACTCTTGAGAGTCCCTTGAGAGTCCCTTGGACTGCAAGGAGATCCAACTAGTCAATCCTAAAGTAAACTCCAATACTTTGGCCACATGAGGCCAAATAAGAACTGACTCATTGGAAAAGACCTGGTTGCTGGGAAAGACTGAAGGCAGGAGGAGAAGGGGATGATGGAGGATAAGATCGTTGGATGGCATCATCGACTCGATGGGCATGAGTTTGAGCAAGCTCTGGGAATTGGTGATAGACAGGGAAGTCTGGCGTGTTGCAGTCCATGGGGTCGCAGAGTTGGACATGACTGAGCGATTGAACTGAAATAGACAGATTCTCAAGAAGTTCCAGTCTAATAAAGGAGAAGGATATGGGGAAAAAATCATTACACAGACTAAGAGCCATCACAGAGAATATAAAAAGAACAGAAGTGGCTTCCCACATGAGCAAGAGATTACTGCTTTGGGGAGATGAAACAGAGTCAGGAAAGACCTCATAGGTGTGGCAGTGTCTGAGCAGCATTTGGGGCAATAAATAGGTGTTTACCAAAAGGACAACATGGGGAAAGAATTCCATGAAGAGGATGGGCATAATGTAAGAACACAAAGGCAGGAGACAGCATTGTGTTTTCAGAGGACCACAGTTAGTTTAGTAGTGCTCAAAGTTTCAGTCAGAGGCAGAGGTGAGGGTGGTAAGACATAGTCAGGGGCTAGTTGTATAACATTATTTGCCATGTTAGAGTCAGATTTTATTCCACAGAGTTCATGAGGAATCAGCAAATGATTTTAAGTAAAGGAAATAATTTGGTCAGAGTTGTTGAGAAAAGGCAGCAGTACCATGGCTCTTGCACAGCCTCTCAACGTCCCTATAACCTGAGAGTAGGTTAAAAAAAAAAGATGAAAAATAAAATAGAAGTCAGGATGTTATAGGCTAACCAAGTTTATTTGTTTAATGACAATGTATGACTGTCTATGCTGAGTGCTTTAGATCGAGGATGGAGGAATAGTGGCCTAGATATTTCTTTTTCGTACTATAACTCTTCCACTCTCCAAAACAAAAGTAGAAATTTCTCTAGACTAATGCATCCCACTTCCTTTGTTATTTCCATTCCTTTTTCCTATTTCTCAATGACCAGCATTGGGTAAACATGGGGTCAAAGGAAGAGGAAGCGTGGAGGAAGGGCTGCATTAGATGAGGCATCCATATTGCTTCCCCCCCACTTCATGCCTCCGTTACAGCAGTGGGAGTTTCTGGTAGCATGGAAAAGCAAAATCCAGGAATCACCTGCAAGTCTTCTTTTAGGAACTTGTTCTAGGCTATGAAACTTCTCCGGCTTTTTTTTTTTTCCTTTTTAGTATTAAGAGTTCTTATCAATTAAGGTTAGCAAAAAGGAAATTGAGTTTCACTCAGTTTCTCACTCCCTCTGGGAGAGAAACTACAACAGTAAAATATCCAGAAGGGAAGTAATTAGAAGAGGAAGCTAAGGATAATCAAGATTTGACTGTACATTTATTGTAATTGTTGAAATATTTATATTCTCTGACTCTTTTTTGACTGAACTGATATGGTCTGGATGGTAGAAAGGAACACTGGGCAAAGAACTAGGAGGTGGTTCTCTGCATCTCTCTCTGCAATTAATTAACCTCAGTGTCTTCAGATAAATCACTTCTTTGGGTCTGTTTTCTTATCAGGAAAAAAAGGGAGTACTATTATATGAAACTTTTCTCAAGTTTAAGCGATTAACTACTTTGCATCAGATTCACCTGAGATAGTTCCAAAATACACACCAGATCTAACTGGCAGTTATAATGTACTGATTGAGCCTATAGAACCTGCATGGGACTGGTCTTAACCTCCTGCCATGCCACTTACTGACTAGGTGACCTTGAGCAAGTTATTTCAAGCCTGCAGTATCTAATTTTTCTCCAGGGATGATAATAACAACAGTAATCTCCATATTGTTCCTTGAAGGGTAAAATGGTATAATGCTTTTAAAACATCAATTATATTGTCTGGTTATACTAAGCATTGGAGAACGCAATGGCACCCTATCTTGCCTGGAGAATCCCATGGAAGGAGGAGCCTGGTAGGCTGCAGTCCATGGGGTCCCTAAGAGTCGGACACGACTGAGCGACTTCACTTTCACTTTTCACTTTGATGCATTGGAGAAGGAAATGGCAACCCACTCCAGTGTTCTTGCCTGGAGAATCCCAGGGACAGAGGAGCCTGGTGGGCTGCCGTCCATGGGGTCGCACAGAGTCGGATACGACTGAAGCGACTTAGCAAAAAAAAAAAAAAATACTAAGCATTCAACAGATGTTATCATTTGTATAGCCCGCAGTATGTATGTATGGAGTGCTCCATTAAACATCTGTTGAATAAATAAAAGAAATATAACTGAAGTTTTTGGGTTTTTTTTAAGCAACATTTTTTGATCTCAGATCTGAAATTTCTTTATTAGCCCCAGGAATTACTTCCACCAAAAAGGTAAAGATAGTTTGAGGGAATTGTGTTATGCTCAATTTGCCTTATTTTTACTCTTAGACTACTCAGAGCCTCATGATAACTAAAAAAATAATTAAATGATAAAAGTCCCACTAAAGTGGGTGAATTGAGAGAGGCAGAGAATAAATCTCATGGACTTTGTCGGCTGGATCCAGCCTGCCACTGCATAATACAATGACTCTCACCTAGGTGTTCATCTCCATTTTACCTCACAAGTTGCCGTGAAATTCTGTTACTACAACTGACTTTGAATCATAACAATAACAACAAAGGCAAGATTCCATTTTCTGTATTGTTGAGCGAGCAGAAAACAGGGCAATGTAACTTTTAAAGCTTGTAAAATGTAACAATAAAGCTTGAAAATCAGTTATCAAAAATAGCGAACTTCTATCACCCGTTAATCTACTGATCAAAACATTCCACGTACATCGAACTGTGTATTTTTTTTCTTTTTTCCAAGTGGTGGTGGCCCCTCGCTTAATACTCAGCTTCTCATTCTCCCCGGTGTTTTTAGTGAGAGGCGTTACCAGCTTAGTACCAGCAGAGAGGAAATCGCTTCAGAATCTCTGGAGGTGGTGGCCTCCTAGAAAGATCGCCGGGAGGGGAGGAGTCGTGATTGTCCTGGAAGAAAAGCATGGCCCTATCCGGGAAGTCACGGCTTGCCGGGAGGCTGGGGTTGGCGACTTTGGATCCTGGAGGTGGCAGACGCGGGAGCCGACAACCTCGGAGCTGTGGCCTGAGTGGCTGGGGGTGGGTGGGGGGTGGGGGTGGGGGAGTGCTCGGTGTGTGCAAGTGAAAGAAACAGCCGGTCGGGGCTGAAACTGACCAGGGGCCATCCTTGCCTGGCGAGCGCAGCGGAGCCTGGGATCTAGCCTGCACCGACGGACGCCGCGAGCCCTGGGCCTCGCGGGGAGCGGCAGCCCCTCCCTTCCCAAGCCCGCGCTTCCGCCCGAGACCCGGCGGCAGCCGTGACCGTGGCTGCGCCGCGCCTTCCGCCTGCTTCTAGGAGCTGCTACCGCGCCCACAGGCCGCGGGAACGGAGAGCGTCCGGACCCGGGGACCTCCGCCACGCGCCGGAGACCCTCATGGAACTGGACGCGGGAGGGCTCCGCTAGCCCCACGTTTAGCTCCCGCCAGGGATGGGCTACTCGGCACCTGCGGCCTCTCGGGAGCGGGGACTTGGCGGGGTTATGACCGGCGGCTGCCGCCCGGGCGCGGTGGAAGGGAGAACGGAGGTAGCGGAGCTTCCTTCCTCTCTCACACTCACAGTGACACTGGAGGGCCAGACCCCCAGCGCGAACGGGTGGGGACCTCGGAGGGAACCAACTGGATCCCGGATTTCCTGCTGCCACCGGCGGCTGGGGGGTGGGGGGAGTGCTAGTACCAGCTCTGTGAGCCTGTAATGGGACTTTGCCGTTGTTGTCCACTACACCCTCCGCCGGGAGTGTCTTCCCGCTTAAAGTCGGCTGTGGAAGACGATTCTCCTCCTCCTTCCCTCCCTCCCTCACCCCTCCCTTCCCCCACTCACCTTCGTTCATCTCTCTTGCATTCTTCCCAAAGGGCCAAGGCAAATATGCACACGAGTGAACAACTTGATACTACAGTGTGTGAATGTGTGGTTTGTGTAGGGAAGCGGTAATGGGGTGGGACAAAATGAAAATAAAATTAGGACTATCTCGACTGTGTAACAATAACCTCCTCCCTTCCCACCCCCCGCTGCTAGCAGTCTCGACTGTGTCCAACGGGTGACAAATTTTACACGATCAGACCTAGGAGGAAATTAGCCTGGGGTTACCGAGAGCTTTCTTTTCAATGTTTTATTTTTCTGAAGCATATTCATATTCCTACCAAATAAGCAGCATCCCCAGCAGAGAATTTAGCACGCTATAGGGAGGCCATTCCTGGACACAACTGAGGCAGCTTCTGGGTAGGGTAGCTTTTGTCACCTCTGCAGCAGAGGTCACTAGACTCTGCTCAAGATGTTACATGAGGGGACAGGTGTTTGGGAACACACACTGCTCTAACGAACCACCCTATCCCGGCGGAGGGCAAATGCTTTTCTTAAGGATGAGATGGGCTGGTGAAAGGTGGAAAGCATAAACTGAACCTTGAATGTATCTTGCACGCGCCCCGCACTCCCGCTCCTCCCCAGCCTTCACAGAAGCAGCGACAGACTCCTCTCGACAGCCCAACATCCCCTCCCTCACTTGCTAACACCTGCATTAAAACACCGCAGTCGGAGGGGAGTGTCTGCGAAAGGCAAGCTCCCTGAGAGTCCTCTTGCTACTGCTACTGCGTAGTCATGGAATATTCTTTATTCAAGAGGCCCTTCTAGTTGATTCTAATCAGGCTCGGATTATTTTGCCCCTGGTCACCAACAGGGGGCGGCAGATGCCCTGTGATACCCCCGCCGCTTGCAGGAAGGGCGTCCTGTTGTCTCTGGGAATCCAGTTTAATTGAACATGTGGGGTGAAAAGGGGGACCTACCGCCGGTTCGTTCGTCGCGGCAGCCCCGGGGTCTGGGGTCCTGGGCGCCTCCAGGGGCCCCTGAGGGCCTCCCTGTGCAGCGAGTGGGCGAAGCCATCAGTGCCCCTAAGCAGTGCCTGTAAACTTACCGGACAAAACAAATACGTTAACCATAATACGTTATGGTTAACACGATATACACACGTTGGAAAGTGTCACAGAATCGATTGAAGCTTTCGGTCGTTTTTAAAGTTCTCTCACTAAACAGAGAATTAGAAAGTACGGTTACCACGGGCTGAATGGTGGCAGTGGTAGGCTCTGCTCAGTTATTTTGAATTTTAAAAGGGTTTCTCTCGGAAGCTGGGAGCTACTGTTTAGGCACAGAATCGTCAGATAAGTGTGGAAAAGGTTCCGAGGCATCTAGCAAGGGAAACCAGGTGGGCTCTGCTGGTTCGGCCAGGGTGTGTGTCTGCGAGCGTGGCGAGGCGTGTGCCGAGGCGCCCTGTTCCTAGAGCGGGGAGCTGTGGCGGCGCGGATTGGTCCGGACCCAGCGGGATTCGCTACCGGCCGGATTTTCCTGAAAACCTACCTCGCTCCGTTAACTCCAGCTCTTGAGTTTCCAGAATTGTCAGAGAGGCGAGGTATATCGTCTTCGAGGCAATATTCCCACAGAAATGAGCAATTTTAAAAATCTGATACTTTTTGTAGAGCAGTAAGTTGTTTGGGAAGAAAAGAAAAATTAGAAGACGGTTGAAAAACAATTGAAGCCTGGCTATTACAGTCATCTCTAAATAGCTTTTGACAAGTGATAGCTTCCGGGTTTTCCGAATGAAAAAGGATGTATTCAATAATTGTAGCAAGGTTATGCCCTTACTCTATAAATCTCATGCACAATTAAAAACTAATTCCTAAAATACTTTTGCAAGGTAGGGGAAAATTAGTTTTTAATTGTAGACATCATCACAACATGGGGCTAAGAAGTTAATTGTAATTATGGACTAAACATATCGGTGGTATCTTAATGTTTTACCAACACTGTAATAGTTTGTGGAAATGCAGCCATAACTTCTAAAGAAGGGAAGAATTTCAACAGCACGCTTCATTGTCAGAAATTTCTTTAATGTGGAAAGTCCATATCATATTAAAATATAGAATCTTCCCGAAATAATGATGAATATTAATTAAGGTACTATAAAATTTGTAGGACAGTGTTAAAATATGTATTTGAGAAGGATGAGGAGAAACTGAGAAGAAAAGGACTGACTTGTCCAAGCGGGGAAAAGAAAGTAAATTCGGGTAGGGAATTTGCAAATTGGGTGCAAAATCCTAAGACAAACCAGAGGCCCAGCTGCTCCTGTGGAGAGTCAATACTATAGCTGTTGAACCAGTGGATCTGGCTCATCGTGGGCTCTGAGAAAACGGACAGTTCTTTGTGTCTGACGCTAAATCTGAGCAATTTAAAATTTGCCAGTACCAACACTATTTACCTTCAAATGTGTGTAGTAAACAGTTGCACACTGAACATGGAAACAATTTTTATTATATGTTTTAAAGTGACAAAAATTGCACCAAGAGCCAACTACAAAAGATTTCTTAAAAAATTTTTGTTTGCCACGAATTATCAATACTATGAAATATCAGTAATATCAACTTTTAAAACAGTGTTTTGAACTGTAACACAACTTGACTTGTTTCCTTTATAATGATGACTATCATTTTGTGTGCCACACAACAGCTGTATGAGGCCGATGTCATTATTTCCATTCCACATATAAGGAAACTCAAAGAGCCTAAACTATTTTCCTGAATTCACAAAGCTATCAACTAGAAAGCTACTTTTTGATTCTAAATTCCAGGCTTTTTAATACCATCTTGCTGCAAGCCGTAAAACTGCATTGAATCCCAATAATGGACACAAACTCTTTGACTATCAGATTATCTGGTGACTGAGCAAAAATGGGCAAACTCATTGCTATCACAGTTTGAGTGACTCAAAACTAAATTAAAAACAAAAACACCCACGTGCCACAGAAGATGTCAACCTCCAAATCATTTATGGAGGTAATAACGTATGGGGAGAAATCAACAATCTATGTTAAAATTTCAAAATTTTAAAATATAAACAAATTTCATGATTATTGTAGGTAGAATACCTAAAACTCCACTGTTTTTGCTTTGCCTGACTTACATGGATACAGAACTGTGTCCATGTAAATTTCCATGGCTGTATCCAAATAAACTTTCTATTTATTTTTCAATCTAAAAGAGGAAAATAAATTAACTGTTACTCAATAAGTGTAGTTTGTTTGCTAGATAATATATTTGATTATTCATTAAAAGTTCATGGAGGTTTGTAAATGATAATAAATATTAAAAAGGGGACTTTGAACATGAAAATGAACCACTGATATATTGTAAAATCTCATATTAGTTATCAGTTAGTTAATCTCAGCTAGTTATCTTGTGTTAGTTATTATTTCTGCCACTTAATAGTAGGTCTCTGATTATGAAGGAGTTTTGCTGCATTTGGGATTTTATGTTGCATTTCCACAAGTATAATGCATTGGTATGTAAATAAACTAGTGCAAATTGGTTATATTTAAAATACACCATTCATTTGGGGCCTTAAAAGATTTCTGGGGAAGAGTATGTTTGGATATGGTGTGATAACTGATCACACAGAGCAGTGATCCTTAGCTCCTCTTGGTTGCTCCCTTTTCTCTAGTCCAACAATTCTCAAATATTTTAGCTTTGGGACTGCCCCCACTCACACAGACTTTGCTTATATGGGTTTCACCTGTTAATACTCATTGTATCAATATTAGAAATTAAAATTGGAAAAATGTTTAAAATGTTGGTTACTTAGCTTATAATAATAATCAGCCCACTACATATTAACATAAATGACATACTTTTAATGAAAAATAGAAAAAATTTCCAAAACCAAAAAAATTGAGAAAAATGTTTTATGTTTTGTAAAGCTCTTTAATATCTACCTGGATTTACTATTTAGCTGAATCTAAGCAACTGGATTTTCACATTTGCTTCTGCAGTCCATCTATTGTGATACAGTGTATATAGTTTAAAATAGATGAAGAAAATCTGGCTTCAAAGAGATATGTAGTTGGAAAAGGGAAACGTTATTTAAGTAGCTTTTCAGATTATTATGGGTATTGCTTATTACTACTCCAGAATTCTTCAAGTAGTAATTTTTTAAAAGTTAGTTGCACTGTGTAATAAAAATTCATATCTATAGACTTTTCACTTCTGTGGCATTAAAACTTACTGGTGTACCAAACGGACCTTTTACTTATACCTGATGAGTATGTTATGCTGCTGCTGCTGCTAAGTTGCTTCAGTCATGTCCGACTCTGTGCAACCCCATAGACAGCAGCCCACCAGGCTCCCCCGTCCCTGGGATTCTCCAGGCAAGAAACACTGGAGTGGGTTGCCAGTTCCTTCTCCAATGCATGAAAGTGAAAAGTGAAAGTGAAGTCGCTCAGTCATGTCCGACTCTTAGCGACCCCATGGACTGCAGCCAACCAGGCTCCTCCATCCATGGGATTTTCCAGGCAAGAGTACTGGAGTGGGGTGCCAGTTATACACTGGTCATTTTGGAGACTGTTGGTTCACTGAATTATGCAGATCTTCCACATGTTGACTCATTTCATCACACAATATCAAAAATATCATGTTCCTTAATTTTATCACTGTTTTTCATCAGGAAACATTTTGCATGTCAGGATACTACTGGTAGTAGTAGTCGCTTAGTAGTGCCCAACTCTTTGCAACTCCATGAACTGTATCCCACTAGGCTCCTCTGACCATGTAATTCTCCAGGTAAGAATACTGGAGTTGGTAGCCATTTCCTTCTCCAGGGGATCTTCCCAATCCAGGGATTGAACCCAGGTCTCTTGCATTGAAGGCAGATTCTTTACCTTCTGAGCTACCAGGGAAGCCCTGTTAGGATACTGGTTTTCCAAAATTCTAATTTTTGTTTGAAAGTTCTGATTTTATCATTAGCAAGAAATACTATTGGTTGTTTGCTTTGAAGGACAGTTGCTCTTTATTTCTGAGAAAATACCTGCCAGATACTCAAGTCTGAGTAACCATAGTTTGTCTGTCACTTGTCCTTTCAAATAAAAATGCTACTCTGTGAAAAAAGTGGCTAATTCAACTTGAAACTCAACTGCACCAATGCTTTTCCTCAAGACAACCATTGTACTTCTGTAGGTAGCAGAAGCATTTTATGTATCCTTCCCATTTTGTCTCACAGGTTAAAAAGACATGCCCTGAAGGGTAAGGATTTGATAAAATTAATAATTTTCACTGCTTTCTCAAAGACATTTGTAAGTGAAAATGACTTTTCTTTCTTTTCCTTCTCTCTCTTTTTTTTTTTTAACTGCAGGTGTGTGGTGATAAAGAATATATTGACTATTACTACAGCTTGATGCCACTCTTTTGCTTTCTGTTGAGGCAACCAGAGTTATATCCACTGTCAGTGAAAACATCAACCCCGTGAAAAAGGTAAATAGCCTCTTGATATCATCATGATACTAGCTCCAACCACACATAACCCCTGAAGAAATCTTGGGAACCTCCAGGATTCTATAGACCCCCTTTGAGAACCACTTTTCTAGTCCTAGATCAGTATTTAAGATATTTCCTTTTTTAAAAAATATTTAATTTATTTCTTTAAGCTGCACCTGATGGGCTACAGTCCATGGGTTCGCAAAAGAATCAGATATAACTTAGCAACTGAACCACAACGACAAGAGCTAAATGAGGATGATGGTTTGGGTGATACATTTATTTAGAGAAAGGAAAGGAGCAAATGTCATGACATGTTATCATTTTTCCAAACAACATCAAATGGCAGCCATGATCATGTATGTGTTGCATTGCTAGTACTTAGGACATGACTTCTCATAATCAGTGTGTACGAATTCAAGTCCAGTTGTGATGCATTCAAAATATTGCAATCACTAGCACCCACCAGAGGTATGGCTTCCAACTGTAAAGGGCTTGTCCAGTTTGTATGAACAAGCTGAAAAGCACAGCTGAGTTTTAGACAGTTCATTAGTTCTATTCCTTTGGGTCATGCAAGACTTCTTAAATATGTGAGAAAGTTCTGTAGCTTGAGTAATCACAAATCCATCCAGTTTGTAAATAGCAAAATGTCTGTATTTTACACTCTTCACACTTTCAGGCTTTACTGGCAGAAATTGTACAGTGGTAGAATCATCCCTAAATCCAGCAAGGGGAAGTGAAATTGTGCAGGGGATTTATTGCTGGAACCAATACCTGATTTTCATATTACTTCTCTTTTTGTAGTTAAATTTGTAGAGAATAACTCAATATGTGTGTGATTCAATAATATTAAAGAGAGGCCAAGAAATTAGATAAGGTTCCACGATTTACATTTCTTTCAACATGATTAAGATTTAGTTTTGAATTTGCTGAGTAGTAGGCCAATTCACACAAAGTGAAAGTGAAAGTCACTCAGTCGTGTCCGACTTTTTGCGGCCCCATAGAGGATACAGTCCATGGAATTCTCCAGGCCAGAGTACTGGAGTGGGTAGCCATTTCCTTCTCCACGGGATCTTCCCAACCCAGGGATTAAACCCAGGTCTCCCACATTGCAGGCGGATTCTTTACCAGCTGAGCCACCGGGGAAGCTCAGTGGTCGCAAGTCTACCTTTCAATTCAGGGGATGTGGGTTTGATTCCTGGTTGGGAAAGTAGGATCCCACATGCCTCCAGGCAAAACTAGGCCTACAAGCCACAACAAAGAGCCTGCAAGTCACAGTTAAGGTCCCAGGCAGCCATATTCACGCAAAGTTCCCCATAATGTAGCATATCCAATGTCAGCATTTCAGTCTGAATTCCTGATATGAGAGGTATCCAAAAACGTAGCCTCTAACTACATATGAAATGTGGCCAGTGCCACTGAAGAACTTGATTTTTAATTTTAATTTTAATTCACTTAAATTCAAATTTGAAAACAGATTCTCAATTCAGTTATAGGAAGATTTAGTTATGTTTGGAAAAACTGATGTATATTAGCCTTCTTTTTCAGCAGTTAATTTTTGAAATCTGAACACCAAGTATTTCCAGTGAAAATTTAGCAACTAAATTGAAACATGCTATCAGATTTCAGTGACTTAAAAAGATAAAAAGAATAAAATACCTCATTGATTTTTTATACTGATTCCATGTTGAAATGATAATATTTAGGTATACTGGGTTAAATGAAATATATTTAAAAACTTATTTTATCAGTTCAGTCTCTCAGTCGTGTCCAACTCTTTGAGACCCCATGAATTGCAGCATGCCAGGCCTCCCTGTCCATCACCATCTCCCGGAGTTCACTCAAACTCACGACCATCGAGTCGGTGATGTCATCCAGCCATCTTATCCTCTGTTGTCCCCTTCTCCTCCTGCCCCCAATCCCTCCCAGCATCAGAGTCTTTTCCAGTGAGTCAACTCTTCACATGAGGTGGCCAAAGTACTGGAGTTTCAGCTTCAACATCAGTCCTTCCAAAGAATAACCAGGGCTGATCTCCTTCAGAATGGACTGATTGGATCTCGTTGCAGTCCAAGGGACTCTCAAGAGTCTTCTCCAACACCACAGTTCAAAAACATCAATTCTTCCGCACTCAGCTTTCTTCACAGTCCAACTCTCACATCCATACATGACCACTGGAAAAACCATAATCTTGACTAGATGGGCCTTTGTAGGCAATGTAATGTCTCTGCTTTTCAATATGCTATGTAGGTTGGTCATAACTTTCCTTCCAAGAAGTAAGCGTCTTTTAATTTCATGGCTGCAATCACCATCTACAGTGATTTTGGAGCCCAAAGAAATAAAGTCTGACAATGTTTTTTACCCATTTCCTTTTACTAAAATATGTATGTGTATATATATATATATATATATATATATATATATATATATATATATATTAATGTGGTTTCCCAGATAATTTAAAATTACTTATGTGCTTCTTAAATTTCAATTGAATGATTATATTGTAGTGCATTTTCTTTCCATTCTGTGGGAATAAGAAGGCAACTGAAAAAATATTGTGTTTTAGTTTCATCTTCATTATATGAAATCTAGTTTTGCTCGAAGCAGTTGATATCTAAACATTCATTATGCACTTGATTATCATACTTCAAGGGATTTTACACTAAATTGGTATTGTTTTAAAATTCTGTATTATGTGGTACTGATCTGCTTTGTGTCAAATTTACATTCTGGGAATTTTTAACATTGAAGTTTTAAAGCAGTTTTAGGTTCACATAGTAATTGAACAGAAAATACAGAGTTACCATAAACCCCCTGCTCCTCAAATGCACAGCCTCCCCCGCTATCAACATTCTGTACCAGAATGGTACATTTATTACAATCACTGGACCTACTTTGATACATCTTATGACCCAAATCCCATAGTTTACGGTAGAATTTATTCATGGTGTTATCCCTTCTATGGGATTTGACAAAGGAATCATTTTTTTTTTTAAATTTGTTAGAAGTATAGTTGATTTACAATGTGTTCACATCCACATTCTTTTTAATATTCTTTTCTGTTATGATGTTCCCAGGATATTGAATATAGTTCCCTGAACTCTACAGTAGGACCTTGCTGTTTATCCATCCTGTATATAATAGTTTGCATCTGTTAATGCCAAACTCCCAGTTCTTCCCTCCCCTACACCCCACCTTGGCAACCACAAGTCTGTTATCTATATCTGTGAGTCTGTTTTTGTTTGATAGACAGGTTCATTTGTGTTGTACTTTAGATTCTACTTATAAGTGAAATCATATAGTATTTACCTTTCTCTTTCTGATTTACTTCACTTAGTATGATAATCTCTAGGTCCATGCGTTTTGTTGACTCTGGTATTATTTCATTCTTTTTTATGGCTGAACAAGAGTCCATTCTATAGTGGCCACAGGACTGGAAAAGGTCAGTTTTTATTCCAATCCCAAAGAAGGGCAAAGCCAAAGATTGTTCAAACTACTGCACAATTTACTCATTTTACATGCTAGCAAGGCAATGCTCAAAATCCTTCAAACTAGGCTTCAACAGTACATGAACTGAGAACTTCCAGATGTACAAGTTGGATTTAGAAAAGGCAGAGGAACCAAATATCAGATTGCCAACATCCATTGGATCATAGAAAAAGCAAGGGAATTCCAGAAAAACATCTACTTCTGCTTCAATGGCTATGCTAAAGTCTTTGTGTGAATCATGACAAACTGTGGAAAATTCTTCAAGAGATGGGAATACCAGACCACCTTATCTGCCTCCTGAGAAACCTGTATGCTAGCCAAGAAGCAACAGTTAAAACTGAACTTGAAACAACAGACTGGTTCCAAATAGGGAAAGGAGTACATCAAAACTGTATATTGTCACCCTGCTTATTTAACTTATATGCAGAGTGCACCATGTGAAATGCTGGGCTGGACGAAGCACAAGCTGGACTCAAGATTGCCAGGAGAAACACTGATAACCTCAGATATGCAGATGGCACCACTCAAATGGCGGAAAGCAAAGAGGAACTAAGCAGCCTCTTGATGAAGATGAAAGAGGAGAGTGAAAAAGCTGGCTTAAAACTCAGCATTCAAAAAACTAAGATCATGGCATCTGGTCCCATTACTTCATGGCAAATAAGTGGGGAAACAATACAAATAGTAAGAGACTTTATTTTCTTGGGTTCCAAAATCACTGCAGTTGATTACTGCAGCCATGGAATTAAAGACGCTTGCTCCTTGGAAGAAAAGCTATGACAAGCCTAGACAGTGTATTGAAAAGCAGAGACGTCACTTTGCTGACAAAGGTCTGTATGACTATGGTTTTTCCAGCAGGGATGGATGAATGTGAGAGTTGGACCATAAAGAACTGAGTGTTGAAGGATTGATGCTTTTGAACTGTGGTACTGGAGAAGACTCTTGTGAGGCCCTTGGATAGCAAGGTCATCAAACCAGTCAATCCTAAAAGGAATGAACTCTGAATATTCCTTGGAAGGACTGATGCTGAAGCTGAAGCTACAATACACTGGCCACCTGATGGGAAAAGCTGACTCTTGGAGAAAACCCTGATGCTGGGAAAGATTGAAAGCAGAAGAGAAGGAGACGACAAAAGATGAGATGGTTGAATGGTATCACGGATTCAATGGACATGAGTTTGAGCAAACTCAGAGAGATAGTGAAGGACGGGAAAGCCTGGAGTGCTGCATTTCATGGGGTTGTGAAGAGTCAGACACGACAGACTGACTAATAACAGCAACAATATATGTATCACATCTTCTTCATCCATTCCTCGCTGATGGACATCTAAGTTGTTCCCGTGCTTGGCTATTGTAAATACTGCTGCTCTGAACATAGGGGTGGTGCATGTATCTTTTCAAATTACAGTTTTCTCTGGTTATATTCCTAGCATTGAGATTGCTAGATCATATGGCAACTCTATTTTTAGTTTTTTGGGTAATATCATACTGTTTTCCATAGTGG
Source organism: Bos indicus x Bos taurus (assembly GCF_003369695.1). Taxonomy (NCBI): domain Eukaryota; kingdom Metazoa; phylum Chordata; class Mammalia; order Artiodactyla; family Bovidae; genus Bos; species Bos indicus x Bos taurus. The sequence continues at coordinate 51,803,127 of NC_040076.1, read as the reverse complement.
CTGGACCAACTTATATCTTGCCAACAGTGTACGAAGGTTCACTTTTCTCCACACCTCCTCCAACGTTTGTCATTTGTAGCCTTTTTTGATGGTGCCCATTCTGATTGGTTGAAGTGATACCTCACTGTAGTTTTGATTTGTATTTCACTAATAATTAGCAACGATGAGCATCTCTTCATGTGCCTATTGGTCATCTGTATGTCTTCTTTGGAGAAATGTCTATTTAGGTCTTCTGTTGATTTTTTGATTGGGTTGTTTGTTTTGGGTTATTGAGTCCTATGACCTGTTTGTATATTTTGGAAATTAAGCCCCTGTTGGTCATATCATTTGCAAATATCTTCTCCAAGTCCATAGGTTATCTTTTCCTTTTGTTCATGGATCCCTTTGCTGTGCAAAAACTTGTAAGTTTGATTAGGTCCCATTTGTTTATTTTTGCTTTTATTTCTTTTGCCTTGGGAGACTGACTAGGAAAGCATTAGTTGATTTATATCAGAGAATGTTTACCTATGTTTTCTTCTAGGAGTTTTTAAGGTGTTATTTAAGTCTTTATATTTAAAGAGTGTTATTTAAGTCTTTGGAGAAGGCAATGGCACCCCACTCCAGTACTCTTGCCTGGAAAATCCCATGGACGGAGGAGCCTGGTAGGCTGCAGTCTGTTAAGAGTCGGACACGACTGAGCGACTTCACTTTCACTTTTCACTTTCATGCATTGGAGAAGGAAATGGCAACCCACTCCAGTGTTCTTGCCTGGAGAATCCCAGGGATGGGGGAGCCTGGTGGGCTGCCGTCTATGGGGTCGCACAGAGTCGGACACGACTGAAGTGACTTAGCATAGCATAGCATTTGCATTTAAGTCTTTAAACCATTTTAAGTTTATTTTTGTGTGTATGGTGTGAAGGTGTGTTCTAATTCCATTGATTTACATGCAGCTGTCCAACTTTCCCAATACCACTTGCTGAAGACTGTCATTTCCCTATTGTTTATTTTTGCCTCCTTTGTCAAATATTAGTTGACCATAGGTGTATGGGCTGATTTCTGGACTCTCTTTTCTGTTACAGTGGTCCTTATGTCTGTTTTTGTGCCAGTACTATGCTGTTTTCATTACTGTGTGCTTGTGCTTAGTCACTCAGTCGTGTCTGACTCTTAGCGACCCCATGGACTGTAGCCCTCAGACTCCTCTGTCCATGGGGATTCTCCAGGCTAGAATACTGGCATGGGTAGCCATTTCCTTCTCCAGGGGATCTTCTCGACCCAGGGATCAAATCTATATCTCCTGCATTGCAGGCAGATTCTTTACTGTCCGAGCCATTTCCTGCCTTTTGACTCAAACACGTTGGCTTTTCCTGGGTCTTGAGTCTGCCAGCTTTCAGACTAGAGCACCACCATCAGCTCTTCTGCAGCTCCACTGAAGATCCCGGGATTTGTCAACCTCCATAATCACGTGTTATAATTGCTTAGTATTATTGTTGTTTTGCCACTAAGTTGTGTTTGACTCTTTGTGACCCCATGGACTGTAGCCCGCCAGGCTCCTCCGTCCATGGGATTTTCAAGGCAAGAATGCTGGAGTGGGTTGCCATTTCCTTCTCCGTTCATTACTGTAGCTTTGTAGTATTGTCTGAAGACTGGGAGGTTTATGCCTCCTGTTCTGTTCTTTTTCCTCAGGATTGCTTTGGCAATTCTGATTTTTTTGGTTCCATATAAATTTTAGGATTTTTTGTTCTAGTTCTGTTAAGAATGTCATGAGTAACTTGATAGGATCATATTAAAACTATAGATTGCATTGAGTTATATGGCCTTTTAACAATATTAATTCTTCCAATCCAAGAGCATGGACTATCTTTCCATTTCTTTTATTCATCTTCAATTAAGGAATCATTTTTTTAAATGTATGTTACATATGATGTTTCTGCTTTCCCATTAGTATACCTAATTTAAACACAGAATTGAAATAAGAGTTTTTAATGGTTTAAAAACAGCTCTTCTTAAAATGTCATATTGTTACAGAAAATTTGAAAATACATACAAATATTTTAAAAAAGAAAGGAAATCAACCTTGGTCTTACCACTCAAAAAAAAAAAAATCATTTGACAATATATTCTTAGTCTCTTTTTTCTTTGTATATAAGTATACATTATGATTATCTTGTAATATAGCTTAATAAATCTAATTTTTTTACAAATACTTGAACATTTTCCAATGTAATTATTTTTGAAACTGAATAAATAACCGAATATTAAACCTTTGAAAAAAGTGAAAGTGAAGTTGTTCAGTCATGTCTGACTCTTTGTGACCCCATGGACGGTAGCCTACCAGGCTATTCTGTTCATGGGATTTTGCAGGCAAGAATATTGGAGTGGGTTGCCATTTCCTCCTCCAGATATTAAACCTTTACCTGACATTAATGTTTAAAATTATTTTTTTAAGTTTACTCTTTGCCTTTTAATTATATTTATGATTTTTTTAACAGAGGTGCTTTACATTTTTATTAACCCACATATCAATCATTTTTCTTTATTGTTTCTTTCTTATCTATATTACAATTCAATAAATGTTCATTTTTTAAAACATAGAATTTTATTTTAAGAAACAGTTCACTCTGGGTTTTATTTTTTTATTATGAGGTAGGAGATATAGTTTTATTGTTTTTTAAAATAGTTAACCAATTATTCTGTTACCATTTATTAAATAAGCAATTTTTCCCAGTTAAAATAATGATAACATTTTTCTTTTTGGCTGCACCATGCGGCATGAGGTATCTTAATTCCCAACCAATGATCCAACCCACTGCTCTGCAGTGGAAGTGCAGAGTCTTAACCATTGGAAATCCCACAGAATGATAACTTTAACATATGCTAAATTCTCATCTATCCTAATACCATCCATTTCCGCTCAATTCATCTGTTCTTCTTTCACTGAGATTTTAAGTTATACAATTATATATTAATCTAGGGGAACTTACATCTTTGTAACTGTCAAATTACTTTAGAGGATAGAAGTGAGAGGAGGTTTTGTATATATGTCCTTTCCAGTTGGTCTATGTAGTTCATCTTTTGTAAAATATGTGTGACATTTCACAGTAATTACACTTTAAAAAACAACTTTGTTTTGGAAAAGTGCTTGATGGCATTGTCTGATTATAGGAATGGATTCTGAATAAGGAGAAAGCAGAAAGAGGGTACTGTAGATATTGCTAAGAGGACATGAAAGAAACTGGCAACTTACAATGGACCTTCTAAGTGAAGAAAAAGTAAACCAAGGAAGAGAGCAGGAAGACGGGGAAAAAAGAAAGAGAAAAGTATAAGCAAAAGGAAAAGTAATTTTTAAAATACTAATAAAAATTAGGCCAAGAAGAGATTATGAAAAACAGCTGATTTGTAAATGAAAAAAGAGCAGAGAAAAAGAGGGAGAGGGAGAGAGAGAGAAAAGTTGGTACAAAACATCTTACAAATTTTATGTTAACTCATGAAAGAGGCACTAAACTATAAAGGGAGGAAAAGCCTTCTCTTTTAGAAGCCTCAATATATACATTACAGGAAATTTTTTTTTGTAAAATGTAGATTGTTTTGGAATTATTTCCTAAAACCTTGTATCTAGATCTTTTATATATCTATATATATATCTATATCTATATATATATCTTACTTGAGCACAGAAAAATCTTAGAGCCTGTTCTTTATGCTTCATAATTTAATACCTGAAAAGCCTTGGCTTTATTAGTTTTTATTTGTGGGTAATTGTGAATACTCTTCCATTTATTATTTATGGGAATGGGAAACCTTTTACTGTAATGTTTAGTTGTTTGGATACTGATAAGTTAAAAAGATACTTAGAAATATATTACTAGCACTTAGATATATGGGGAAAAAATAACAGGATAATATATAGCTATGTTTAAAGAAAGGGAAATGCACAGTTTGGATTTAAAGGGAAACAAATTTGCCTGGAAAATTTCATGGATAGAGGAGCCTGGCAGGCTACAGTTCATGGGATCACAAGGGTCAGACACTATTGAGCTCACACACACACATAAATGAGAATACAATCTCAGGTTCCCACATTTCTTCCTGAGTTCACTTCAGTTCAGTCGCTCAGTCGTGTCTGACTCTTAGCGACCCCATGAACTGCAGCAGGCCAGGCCTCCCTGTCCATCACCAACTCCCGGAGTTTACTCAAACTCACGTCCATTGAGTCCGTGATGCCATCCAACCATCTCATTCTCTGTCATCCCCTTCTCCTCCTGCCTTTAATCTTTCTCAGCATCAGGGTCTTTTCACATGAGTCACTTCTTTGAATCAGGTGGCCAAAGTATCGGAGTTTCAGCTTCAGCATCAGTCCTTCCAATGAATATTCAGGACTATTCCGATGAATATTCCAATGAATATTCAGGACAATGAATATTCAATGAATATTATTCCTGAAGGTGGCAGTATTTCAGTGACTAAAAACGGATGACAAGTTGAATACCTACCAGGAGCTCTCAGACATCTATGAAGGTGTCATTTTGTGACCAGAAAAAGTCCCTTCAGTAATCATTTTCTGTTTCTTGGTGTGAGTCATACACCTGTAGGGACACATGCTGCCTGTCTGCTAACCAGTGACTCCTTAGGATGAGGACTATTGAGGTAGGATAACATTTTAGTTGCTCAGATATTGGGGAAATTTTTTTTTGCTGTCATTTGAGAGAGAGAGAAAATAGAAATACATTATTAAATTTAGAATTTAGTGCAAAGTAGAAAATGTAGAGAGACAAGAGGCAGAATGACATGTTTTTATGATTGACAGCTACCATCTTTAATGGGAAAGTGGTGGTTTAATTCATACTGTTATTTTTCTTAAGACAAACAAAATTTTCCAAGTGTTTGATAGATATAATGACTATATAAACCCAACTTAATTTTTGTCACTAATTAACTCATTGTTGAAAGTATTAAGAGCATTAACAAATTTCGGAGTAAATATCTAACAATCAAAAAATGAATTTTATACATTTTAAGCAGCAGATTCTGAGAAGAACATATGCACATGTATGTTATATGTATTAATTAAGTTACATATGGAGAGGTGAATACATGCAAGCACAAAAATAAATACAGATGAGCAAAACTGATTTAAAAAGTGTGTCAAACTGTAGTACTGTTTAATTTTATTATGACATTTTAAAATAATAAACATTAATGGTATTGATTGATGTTTGAGCGTTAACTCATTATTTATTTTGATCGGTCATTGCAGGCAGATTCTTTACCAGCTGAGCCACAAGGGAAGCCCAGGAATACTGGAGTGGGTAGCCTATCCCTTCTCCAGTGCGTCTTCCCAACCGAGGAATCAAACCGGGGTCTCCTGCACTGCAGGCGGATTCTTTACCAAGTGAGCTATCAGGGAAGCCCCCTTGATTGGTCAAGGCCACATTAAATTCAAATGGAATGATTTATAGTATTGTCTGATACTTAAACTATATGGATTATGGTTCTTACAAAGGAATTTGAAATGACAGAGCCCCAAGAGATACTGGGAATTATGTTGTCTGAAATTTGTCATCAGGAATGTAAACTGATTCTGGAATAGCAGCAGAGTTGCATTTTATTCAATTTATGGTATTTTAAAAATTCTTTTGAAGATAAAATATTTCCTGCTTATATTTTTCATCAATTGTGTCAAAATATACCTCAGTAGAATTGTAAATGCGTGTATGTATAATTATAACAATTTTAACTTTCCTCTTTTTTCTGTCCTAACTGTATAAACTGTGCCAGCTTATGTTGACATTTCATTTATGAGTATAGTTCCGTAAGGTTCTCGTTAGCTTAGATCTCAGTGTCAGTTAGATCTCAGTGTTTATATTTATAGACACCATAGGCATATCTTCTCATACATCCCAAATTCTAGTAAGTTAATACTCTCTTCTCTTGAATCATAGATGTAGTCTCTTTATTTCTACTCTATACTATCAATATTTACTAGAATGATACCCACTTTTAAAATCAGAAACTACCTTATTCAATTATTTGCTTTTTTTAATAGAGCAGTTTAGGTTTATAGCACAGTTGAGTAGGAAGTACGGGGTTCCCATACGTCTTCTGTCCAGATACACCTATAGCCTCCGCTACTATAACTCCTGCACTAGAGTGGTACATTTGCTACACTGACACCTCGTCACTACAAGTCCGTTATTTACACAGGGATCACTCTTGGTATTGTACATTCTGTGGGTTTTCAGGAATGTGTAGTTCTTCCCTCCTGGGCATAGTATCACTGCTATTGTTCATTTCACTTACACATAAGCATATATATATATATATATGTTTATGCATATATATATACACACATCATAAGCATACACAATCACATACATTGTTGGTATTATTATTTTGCAACAATTATCTTTTAGATCAACTAAGAATAAGAAAATGAATTTTTTTTTTTTGCCATTAGTTATTCATGCTCTGATGTTATTCCTTTCTTTGTGTAGATCCAAATTTCCCTTGTGGTTCAGCTGGTAAAGAATCTGCCTGCAGTGCAGGAGACCTGGGTTCGATCCCTAGGTTGGGAAGATCCCCTGGAGAAGGGAAAGGCTACCCACTCCAGTATTCTGGCCTGGAGAATTCCATGGACTGTGTAGGCCATGAGGTTGCAAAGAGTCAGACACAACTGAGTTACTTTAACTTCATTCAAATTTATAACCTCTGGTATTTTCCTTCTCTATGAAAAACCTTTAACATTTCTTACAAGGAAGGTCTAAGGCAACAAACTCTCTCAATTTTTCTTTGTCTAATAGTCTTTATTTCACCTTCATATTGAAGGATAATTTTACAAGCTAAAGAATTCTAAAGTGACTCTTCTCTCAGCACTTTAAATACTCTTTTCTTGTTTGCATGATTTCTTAAAAGAAGTGGAACATAATTCGTTTTTTAAAATTTACTTATTTTTAATTGAAGAATAATTGCTTTAAAATATTGGGTTGGTTTCTGCCATATATCAGCATGAATCAGCCATGGTATACATATGTCCCCTCCCTCTTGAACCTCTCTCTAACCCTCCACCCCAGTCCACCCCTCTAGGTTGTCACAGGCACCAGGTTTGAGCCCTCTGTGTCATACAGCAAATTCCCACTAGCTATCTATTTTATATATGGTAATATATATGTTTCAGTGTTACTCTCTAAATTCGTCCCACCCTCTCCTTCCCTCACTGTGTGGGATGTAATTCTTATCTTTGCTTCCATATAGGTAAGGTGTTTTTTTCTCTCTAGATTCTTTCAAGATTTTTCTTTATGTTTGATTTTCTGTAATTTGAAAATTATATGCCTGAGTGTGGTTTTGCAGGGCATGTATCTTGCTTGGTGTTTTCTGAGCTTCTTGGATTTGTGTTCTGGTATCTGACCTTATTTGGGGGGAAATCATCAGTCATTGTTGCTTCAAACTGCTTAATTCTTTTTGTCTCTTTCTTCTCCTTCTGATAGTCCCATTACATGTATGTTAGACCTTTTATAGTTGTCCCACAGTCCTTGAATATTCAGTTCTACTTTTTTCGTCTTTTTTCTCTTTGCTTTTCAATTTTAAAAGTTTCTATTGCATGTCCCCAAGCTCAAAGATTCTTTTCTCAACCATATCCGGTCTACATAGGGGCATGCTGAAGACCTTCATTATTCCTGTGATACTGTTTTTGATTTCTAGTATGTATTTTTGATTCTTAGAATTTTCATCTCTGCTTGTATTATCCATCTGTTCTTGCATGTTGTCTACTTTTCCCATTCTCAATCTGATCATTTCAACATACCTGCCATATCTGATTCTGGTTCTGATGCTTGCTCAGTCTCTTCAAAGTACAATTTTTCCTTTATAGTTGTTTGCTGAAATCTGGACATGATGTACTGACTGAAAGGAACTGCAGTAAATGGGTCTTTGGTGATATGATGGTATCAGGAGAGGGAAAACCTTCTGTAGTCCTATGATTAGAGCTCAGTCTTTTGATGACCCCGTGCTCCTCGATTGTAAACCTTACCTGTGTTCTTTTTAAACTCTTTCTTGTTTTTTTTTTTGGCCTCACAATGTAGCATGCAGGATCTGAGTTCCCTGACCAGGGATTGAACTCTTGCCCTCTGTTGTGGAAGCGCAGAGTCTTAACAACTGAACCATCAGGGAAGAATCTCACCAGTAATTCTTAATTTTCTCTACAGAAAACTAGAGAAAGCTGAGATTCCCCTTTCAGAGAAAGTTGAAATACAGCTGTCTGTATTTACCTTCCACAGATAGATTAGGCCCTGATAAAACCCCAGCAGGTTAGGCTCTGGTGAAATAGTTTCTCCTGAGAGCAAGCCTTGTTGAGAAGAACAGAAATCTCTGTCATATTTCAAAATAGTTACTTTCCCCTCTCCCTGCAAGAACCCTAAGGGTATTTTTCTGCCATCTTCACCCTGAGGACCTGGGAGAGCCCCTGGAGGTGAGACTTACAGCAGTTGGACCCCCTCCTGCCCCACCCACCTCTGTCAACACTGGATCTTTCTGAAGTTTTAAACTCTCAGACTTGTCCACATTGAGTCTCCAGCAATTCATCAAATTGAAGTTTAGATTTTTGACACCAATTCCCATGAAGTTTCTTCTGTGGGGTTTCTTGTCTGTAGGTTGTCATTCTTTGTAATCCCTGTCTGTCTTTACAATTTAAGGGGCAGTGTTTTGCTCTGAGACCTCGCTTCTCTTTCTAATCTGGGGGAGAGTTGTTGATTTTTCTGTTTGTTCAGTTTTTAACTTGTTAGGATGGAGTGACCACTTCTGAACGCCTTTCCCGATGGACTGGAAGTCTCCAGTCCTGTACTTTTTAATCACAAATGTGAGTCTGCTGTGCAGGGAAACTGAAGCAATGTACATATGTTCAATTAATTTTTATATCTAATGCTTTGCAAAGCTTTTGGAGAAAAACTTTAATGTGGTATAATCTTTATATTCTTCTGTGATGTACCAGAACAAGAGCAAAAGAAGCACAGAGTCATTCTGTGTTCATGCTGGTAGGTAAAACCTGAGGTATGCAACATTTCATTTTAAAAATTACTATCTATTTATTATGTGAGGTTAATGTAGATATAAGAAACCAAATGCACCCTCCCCGTCTGTGCCCTGACTCCTCCCTGACCCCCACTATAAGCGTGGAACTCACTTAGGAGGAACATAAGCACAAGTTGACTACATTCCTTTTTTACGTCCTTTCTTTGAAGTGTCACAAATAATTTTTTTTTAAACTCTCAAAATACAAAGTGTTCCTGACCTATTAAATATTTCTTCAGTGTAGTTAATTTTCCACATGGATTATTATCCCAGAAGGCTCATAAAATAAGTTTTTTTGGAGATTCTTGTTCTCTGTGACAACTATCATCCTTGACATTCAATAAGCAATCCATGCTGTTTTCCCAACTTTAGCTCTCCAGAAAAAGGGATTCCTAATACTTTGTAGGTATTGTTTTCATACTTTTCTTCATAAAATAATAGAAGCTGATGAACCATAAGGTTCAAAAATGATATAAAAATTCATAGGTGGGTGAAATTACCTTTGGTTGAGAGATCAAAACAGAGATCACAAGCTTTTAGTGTTTCAGGTCAGAGGGTGTACCAGTAGCTTTAAAGCTGTTCATGCCATTTTGTCTAGTTATTCCACTTGAAAGTGATTCCAGTTACAAAAGTATTCATCATAACATCATTTATAATAGCAAGACGATTAACATTAGGGAAACAGGAAAACCAAAATTCTTTTTATCTTTCTGGTGGAAATCTCAGCAGCTGTTTGGCATAACCTTAAAAATGTTTGTCGTCCCTGCCATTATCTTAGTTATCTATTTTTCAGCCCCTGACCAAGGGTAATTTCATTTACCTACTTTTACATCATTTTGAACATCATGTTCATCAGATTACAGAAAGTGTGTAGTTATCTTATTGCTGTCCATTAAACTGGAAACTTGTTGAAGTGAGGGACTTTGCCTTTCTCATTTGCATTTTTCTTGAATGTGTTACATGTAACTAGATCTTCAGGAAAAAAACAGATTAAAAACGACTAAGTCTCTCAAAGGAATTTCAGTTACCATGATTTAGTTAAATAACTCTTTGTGACCCCATAGATTGTAACTTGCCAGGTTCTTCTGCCCATGGAATTCTCCAGGCAAGAATAGTGGAGCGGGTAGCCATTCCCTTCTCAAGGGATCTTCAACAGATCAGGGTTCAGACCCAGGTCTCCCACATTGCAGGCAGATTCTTTACTGTGTGAGATAACTGGGGAAGCCCAGTTAAATAACACAGCCTCCCCTACCCCAAACAAGGTCTTCCCAGGTGGCTCTTGTGATAAAGAACCCGTCTGCAATGCAGGAGACATAATGAGATGTTGGTTCGATCCCTGGATTGGGAAGATCCCCTGGAGGAGGGCCTGGCAACCCACTCCAGTATCCTTACCTGGAGAATCCCATAGACAGAGGAGCCTGCTGGGCTACAGGCCATAGGGTTACAAAGAGTCAGACGTGGCTGAAGTGACTTACCGAAAAAAATTCCCCCCAAAAAAGACTCAAATTTCAGTGAATATGGTATGGTAATAGGGACTAGTTATATAAAGTACAAACATTATTGCTTACTCTTCAGTCTACAACTCTCTTCCTAAATCACTTTCTAGAAGAGGCACCATGACTGGTGATGACTGGTGTCCAGTCACATCACAACTTTCAAAGATCGTTGATTATTGGTCACTGGACATCTGTTACTCGATTTGTGCCCAAGCACCAAAGCGTGTAGTTGTGTTGCCTCTTTTGTCTCCCAATGATAAATCCACATAACATTTTTACAGAGGGTAATTGAAAGAGGAAATTGGCCAACTAAAATGAATATGCAGCAAAACAACAGTGGTAACACTGGAAAAGGAATTTTGAATCAAGTGTGAATAGAGTTATTGAAGAAAGTGCTGACCATGGTGATGTCAAGAGTACTGCTGTTCAAGAGAGTCTAGGTGTGCAGCCAGAAAGGAATGAAAGTGAACTTGTGGACACTTGTAAGGCACCTGCTTGTGTGAGGAAGACAATGAAGAAGCCCCAGAGGAAGTGATGGTAGCAAAAAAAAACCTTCATATTAAGGGAACTTTTGGAATTATTTCATAATATTAACAGTGTGAAGAATAAAATGATGGAAGCTGACCCAAATTTAGGGGCACCATAGTTTACCAAAGTGTAAAAACAGTGTTTGATTCTTAACATAAGCTAATATGATGAGAAGACAAGTTTTGTTCAAATTAATCTTGATAAGTTTTTTTTTACCAAGAAATAAGGCATTTTATTATTATTATTGTGCATTAAGTAAATGCTACTTTAACTTTTTTCTTTTCTCTGTATGATTTGAACAGTTTTAAATGTTTTGATAAAAATAGGAAATTTTCTCACTATTAACGTTTAACAGTGTTTATGCTAATTTTGTTTGATTCTGTCACCAAAATTAGGTTAAATAATTTGCACTATTCTGCATATAATGGTAAGAGTATAAAGCAGAATATATAATGTGCTCACTAAGATTACACTGAATTAAAAAACATCAGCAATATAAACATGCTAATACTCCCATAATAGTTATTTAAAAAGTTACCACCCCATCTCTTTGGCTATGAAACTATAATTCTTTTATAGTTAAAAATAAAGTAATAAAATAGAAAAGATAAGCTAAGATAGAAAACATTCAAAGTTAATTCTTCACTTTGGAAGCAAAACTTTAACTGTGTGCTCTTACAGGAGTGAAAAACCCACGAAGTTGCTTCACCTTCCTCCTCTAATCTACTGTCTTTGGTCTGTGTTTGATGCCTCCTTCCATTTCTTAGGACAGAAGTTGAAATTCTTCTGTGAGGTCCACTCTTTGTTGCTCCTTGATTTTCCTACTCACTGTGTCTCCTGTGTGACACTTCATCAAGGAATAAGTCCTTTGCCTTCACTGGACTCCTTTTACAGTCTAATCTCTCATCCACTGATACCAGGATTAGAAAATATCATAATATTGTTTAGTCATATTCATACTGATTTTTTAAAGTTCGTGTGTTCTTCAAAAGAATTCTTAAATGGAAGCTGAATGTACGAATCCAGTGACAAGCTCAGTGGAGGACTGGAGACCCATCTGATTTGGTATCAAGAGGAACCTCTGGGGATGAGGAAAGAGGGACCTTTGGGGCCTCTGCCTGCAAACCTCAGCTCTCAGAGCACAGTCGCAGCATCTCTGATTCAACTTACCAGTTATTCTTCACCTGCATGCTCAGGGTTTCCTACCATTTCAAGATTCCTTTTAAAGGCCCATATCTTTTCTTCTTTGAACCTAACCTTAATAAAGCACATTCAGAAGTGTTTTTTACTCATAAGTTTTACCACAAGGAGGCAGAAAGTTTACCGTCTCTCTAGATTTCACCTGCATGGTCTGGCAGATACAGAGAGGATAGGACACATTCAATCTGGATTTCTTCAAAATCAGTGACAAGACAAGCAAGGCTAGTGATATTACAAGGCTAGTCAGAAACCAGTGTTTCAATTGTTGCAAGATTGAAATTTAGGCACTATAGCTGGGGATGCATGATACAGTGATTTTTTTTAATTGGAGGATGATTGCTTTACAATGTTGTGTTGGTTTCTGCCATACATCAACAGGAATCAGCCACAGGTATACATATGTCCTCTTCCCTTTGAGCTTCCCTCCCACCTCCTTCCCCATTCCATGCCTCTAAGTTGTCACAGAGCCCCTGTGTTATACAGCAACTTCCCACTAGCTATCTGTTTTACATATGGTAATGTATATGTTTCAGTACTACTCTCTTAACTCATCCCACCCTCTCCTTCCCCCAATTTGACCACAAGTCCATTCTCTACATCTGCATCTCTATTCCTGTGCTGCAAATAGGTACATCAGCACCATTTTTCTAGATTCCATTTATATGTGTTAATATATGATATTTGTTTTTATCTTACTGACTTCAGTCTGTGTAACAGGCTCTACGTTCATCCACCTTGCTAGAATTGACTTTTTATGGCAAAGTAATATTCCATTGTATATATGTAGCACAACTTCTTTATCCATTCATTTGTCAATGGGCATCTTAATTATTTCCATGTCCTACCTATTGTAAATAGTGCTACAGCGAACATTGGGGTATATGTGTCTTTTTGAATTATGGTTTTCTCCCAGGGCATAGGCCCAGTAGTGGGATTGCTGGGTCATGTGGTAGTTTTATTCCTAGTTTTTAAAGCAATCTCCATACCGTTCTCCATAGTGGCTGTATTAATTTAAATTCCCACCAGCTATGCAAAAGGGTTCCCTCTTCTCCACAAGTGATAGGTTTTTAAAGTAGCCACGTCTGGTGTTTCACATGTCATGAGACTTTCAAACACACGCTAACCATACTGACTTACCTGTGAGTTGCACTGTAGATCATTTTGTTTTCTTTAATAAATGGCCATTTTGTTTTATTTCACTTTGTTCTGTTTTCTAAAATTCTTCTAGTCACGGCCAAGTCATCTAATATAAGAACTCTCAGTAAAAGCCCAATTACACTACAAAATGGTATAAATGTATGTTTTATATCTTGTCTTTATGAAAATGTATATCACAAGGACAAAGGAAGAGAATTCAGTGATAATTTGCATAGCAGAGTCTTCCAGGAGAGCAGTTTTGGAAATCCAGGAAGAGGATGATTTTTTTTTTTTTAATTTTACTTATGATTAAAGCAACAAAATGCACTTCAAATGTTATTAAGTGCATTGAGTATTCTCCTAGACTTTTAAATTTTAAGTTCTTTGCTGTTTTCTTTTTGTTATCTTCCTAGTGATGCTGTTTTAGGTCAATTGACTCTGTTGATACTTAAGCAAGATTGGGATTTTTGTCAAGCACCTAGTTTTGAATTTTATCATGTAACAAAACAAATATGCCACTCTCCCATATGCCCTCCTGCTTACAATACACGTAGAGCCTTAATCAGTATAAATAATATTTAACTGCATTTGTCAGGAATAAATAGCTATTGTTGTGAAAGAATAATGGTATGGAGATACTATACTTTTGGGGAGGAGGAAGTGTAGCACAATGCTGTGTTTTCTAAACTGTTTTGATTGTATAGTTCCCAATATCAACATTTTTGAGTACAGTTTCAAAATATGTTCATTTATATATTTATAAATTACTTAAATTATATTGTGTGTTATTAGGAACATTCCAAAGTAGACTCAGAATACATTAATATTTAAATATAATTTGCTTTATTTTATTTTACCTTTGATAGTATAGCAATATGTTTAATAAGAGCACTGTTATTAAATATGCTTTACTACTTTTGAAAAAAATTTTGAGTATTTTCTTATATAGCAATTCAAAATTCTGGTTCTATATTTAATTTTAATCCTGCCTTCCTGGAAAAAATATCTCACAAAGATATATAGATTAAAATTAAAGAAATATATCAATTGGATAAACAAATTTTAATAGAGACAATTTTTCAGCTCTCTCCACTAGTTATGTTGAACTAGTAGAACAGTTCAACTTCAGTTGAAATTTGTATGGTAAGTTGCTATCTTCCTTCATGACAATCAATACTTATTAAAAATTAACATGAAGCTTTTATATTTTTAATATTGGGACTCAAATTAACCAAAACTTTTAAATTACAGAATAGAAAACTTTGTTTTCAAGTTTTTTATTGTACAGCTATGATGACATCACTTCTAGCAATAAAGTGATGGAAACATCTCTGAAGATACATTTTCAAAATTTTTTCTCTATAGCACAGTTTTCTTTTGAAAGCAATTATTATTTCACTTATTATCAAAGTGTTACCTCTTCCTCAAAAAGAAAGATAAAAGTTGATGTATTTTTAAAAAATCTGCTTAATAACATACTATTTGTAACAATTTTTCATTATAGAAAAGGTCAATAAATTAGGAATAATTTTCAGTTGTAAAAGAACAATGTATAATAAGTCCTTAGCTTTAAGAACTCTTAAGTGCTTTGTCATAAGATAACTGGTGAACTTCTATTTTCAATGGCTTTCAACAGTTGGCTACCTATAAGAATCAGTTCAGTTCAGTTCAGTCGCTCAGTCATGTCCGACTCCTTGCAACCCCATGAATCGCAGCACGCCAGGCCTCCCTGTCCATCACCAACTCCCAGAGTCTACCCAAACCCATGTCCATCGAGTCATGCTTTTGAACTGTGGTGTTGGATAAGACTCTTGAGAGTCCCTTGGACTGCAAGAAGATCCAACCAGTCCATCCTAAAGGAGATCAGTCCTGGGTGTTCATTGGAAGGACTGATGTTGAAGCTGAAACTCCAATACTTTGGCCACCTCATGCGAAGGGTTGATTCATTGGAAAAGACCCTAATGCTGGGAAAGATTGGGAGCAGGAGGATAAGGGGACGACAGAGGATGAGATGGCTGTAATCATTTAAAAATGAAACAAAAAAACAGTTCTCAGACTTCACTCCAGGAGATTCTGCTTTAATTGCTATGGAGTGGGACTTAGGTTGTGGTATTTTTCAAAAACGTCCCAGGTCATTCTCAGATGCAGTCAAGACTAAGAACCATTTGTATGTGTAGGGCAAAAATTTCCTTAGATACTCACTATCCTTTACTGTATGGGCTTTCCAGGTGGTGCAAGTGGTAAAGAACTCTCCTGCTAATGCAGGAGACATAAGAGATGTGGGTTCGATCCAGGGGTCAGGAACATCCACTGGAGGAGGAAATGGCAACCCATTCCAGGAAAATTCCATGGACAGAGGAGCCTGGCAGACTGCAGTCCTTAGGGTTGCAGAGTCAGACATCACTGAAGCGACTTAGCATGCATGCATACCTTACTGTATAGAATATAGTATACTATACATATATATATGGGGGGCTTCCCTGGTAGCTCAGATGGTAAAAGCGTCTGCCTACAATGCAGGAGACCTGGGTTTGATCCCTGGGTCGGGAAGATCTGGAGAAGGAAATGGCAACCCACTCCAGTACTCTTGCCTAAAAAATCCCATGGACCGAGGAGTCATATATAAATAAATACATACACATATATACATATATAATATATTGCAGTATATTACAAAGTATTGTGTATATTCTATTTAAGCTAATGTAACCTGTAAGTCCACTTAACTTGGTGCAGGTCAAGAGCATTATGTCCCAGTATTCAAGTGAAGAAAGGCTATGGTTTCCAAGTCAAATCCTCTGTTGTATAAAACTATCACCATTGCCTCTAGCTGTTGTGGTTTTTTTAAAATTAAAATTTAATTATTTAAATTTAAAAATGTTTACACTTTTAATTAAAAACTTTAAAGCACACAGTCTTAATCATTTTTAAGTATATAGTTCAGTGGTGTTGACTAGATTTACACTGTTGTATAAGAAGTCTCTAGAACTTTTCTGTCTTGTAAAACTTCAACTCTATACCAATCAAATGACTCCACATTTCCCCCTTCCCCCAGCCTCTGGCAGCCACCATTCTGTTTTCTGTTTCCATGATTTTGGATGCTCTGGATATCTTATATAAGTGAAATCACACAGTATTTGCCCTTTTGTGGCTCTCTAGTTGTCTTATTGCTACTCTCTCATGCACTTCATTTGTCATATGGTCATCTCACAGAGGAAGAGATGAAAGAAGAGAGCCATGTTTCCATACTATGTTCAATACTGACTGGGTTATATTCCTATTATAAATGAAAGTTCTAACATTTTTTTTTTCTCCAGCTATACAAAGATAGTCTTGTATAACTCGCTCAATGTCCTCTAGCCAAAGAATACCAGGAACATATCTGTGGTTGAACAAGTTGGGTTTATTCCTTGTTGCAGCAAGTGAGAACACATTCCATGGGAACAGTGATACACTTCAGTAAGAGGATGTTTAAAAAGACTTATTATGGGATTTGAGTGATTTTGAGGAAGATCTAAGCAAACAGAAAGTCCCTCTAGGTGGGTGCTATTAGGAAGTGAGGGCAATTTTGTGATTGGATATCTCAGTACATCTTATCCATAGAGAAGTGAGGTGAAAGCTATCCTTGGTAAAGAAGTAACAGAAACTCCTATTGGTCAGGAGGGGGTAACGTTTGGTATTCTGTGAGTTTTTCACAGTGACCATGTTTTGGTCTGTACTTAGATAAAATTTGGAGAAGGCAATGGCACCCCACTCCAGTACTCTTGCCTGGAAAATCCCATGGACGGAGGAGCCTGGTAGGCTGGAGTCCATGGGGTCGCTAAGGGTCGGACACAACTGAGCGACTTCACTTTCACTTTTCACTTTCATGCATTGGAGAAGGCAATGACAACCCACTCCAGTGTTCTTGCCTGGAGAATCCCAGGGACGGGGGAGCCTGGTGGACCGGAGTCCATGGGGTCGCTAAGGGTCGGACATGACTGAGCGACTTCACTTTCACTTTAGATTTAATTATGAAGTGGCATGTTTTGCCTCACTTTGCCATGGTCTCAGAGTGACCTTGTCTGATGCTGATGGTCTGTGAGATTATTTTTGTGCAACAAGAGGAAGTCACAGTCCAGATTTCAAGGTCAGTATCCAGTTTGTGATAACACAGAGACCTGACCAGGAGGGTCACACCAGTTCCTGGACTTCAGGAGGCACTATTTTCTTCTTCACCACTTGGAGAAATGTAGTTTTGAAATCAGGAAACCTGTGATTCAGTCTGTTTCAGCATTTACCAACAGCATGATCATGGGTAAATGACTTATTCTCTGTCACTTCAATTTCCTACCTAGAACCTATCTCAGTGGAACATGGTGAGCATTCAATGAGATAAAGCATTTAGAATGCTGAGCAGATTGATTTTTACAGAGTGGGAGCTCATGTTAGTAATAATAACCTCTTTTCATTCTCCTCATAGGGGATTCTTTTATTCATTTAAGAAACACTTACTGGATGATTGCCACGTATGGATCACTGTGCTAGGCGAACAAGACACACAAGCCTCTGCCCTCATAGAGCCAACAGTCTAGCAAGGGTTTCAGACAATTAAATAGGACATTTAATAGAGGGTGAAAGGTTCTATTACGGACTGCAGAAGTCCCTAAAATAGCATAACAGCCTCGGGGCACTGTCTCTAGAAGAAAGTGATGTTTTTGCTGATATCCATGTAATAGATGCACGGGGGTTATCTGAAGAGGAAGGCTCCTGCTAGCAGGAACAGCATAAGCTAAAACGGAAGAGTGAGAGAGAACATGACACAGGCTGTTTGGTGGAAAACAAATAAACAAATTAGAGACAACAGAAGAGAAAGGGAAAAAATGCTCACTTTTTCAGTGTATGCCGTATAAAATAGTTTCTTTCCAAATCTTGCACACAATTTTGTATGCCACTGCAATAGTAATTAGCACTCGTTAATTAATTAATGATGATACAATGCTTTGAAATACAAAGTGCAGCACATTTGCTAACAAATTGGTGATTAGCATGATTGCTGTTTCGATATAGCCTCTGTTTACTCTCTGCACTTGGACTTCCAACTGTCTGCTTGCCTTGGTGCACCACAGACAGCTGCTTCACAATGGTCTTGGCGTGGCGGCTGTTTTTGGCCTTCCTTTCCCTGGGTTGTGAATGAATCTAGGAATGACTAATAGTGGAGAGGAAAAAAGCGAATGACTTTCAATATCCTTTCCTAATAAGTTATTCTGTAATGTTTATCACTCTCTCACGTTCTGATTGGAGAAGGAAATGGCAACCCACTCCAGTGTTCTTGCCTGGAGAATCCCAGGGACAGGGGAGCCTGGTAGGCTGCCGTCTAAGGGGTTGCACAGAGTTGGACACGACTGAAGTGACTTAGCAGTAGCAGCACGTTCTGATACACCAAAATCTGGCTGAAAGTATTGGGAGTCTGCATCTGGTGAGGCAAATATACCAAGGGCTATTTTTGGTTTCATATTTAAATTTCCTTGATTAGGGTCCACCAAATAAATGTAACTTCTTGTGGCCTCCACTTACACCTCTACTATTGCACATAGTGTCCAGAGAAATAATGAGTAAATGAATTCTATGAATTGGAGAAGGAAATGGCAACCCACTCCAGTGTTCTTGCCTGGAGAATCCCAGGGATAGGAAAGCCTGGTGGGCTGCCGTCTATGGGGTCGCACAGAGTCGGACACGACTGAAGTGACTTAGCAGTAGCAGCAACAGCAGCTTGTATCTCTTCCCTTTATTAAAAAAAGAGATTTCAATGTTATCATCTTCTGCCATTTAAAAAATGAAAAAGAAAACAAGTTTTTTGTTTGTTTTGATTGTCAGCGAAGATCTGAAAGCACTCAGCTTATAATTAAATACTATCAAAGTGTTTTTTTGTTTGTTTCTGCGGCTAATAGCCAGGATAAGCAGGTATGGGTGGCAGCATCCTCTTGATAAAAATCACGTTGACTGGTAGACATAGTTCCATAAAAATGTTGGCTTTAACCCAGTCTGAAGGAAGTTTCTGGTGAAACATTTGTCTCCATGTATAGAAAGCGCTTGAGTGTCAGGTGACTCCTACACTTGGTTGGTCGCCTAGGTAAGCTGATGGCAATTAGGCTTGGAGGGCCTCCTCCAACAGACCTAGGCCTAGAAGTGGTTGAGGACTTGTTTGTGTTTCATATGCTGAATGTTTATGGCTCTCTTTTGGCCTACAGCATGGTCCCTACCATCAAGAACTTACTTCGGGTTGGGGAGAAAAGACACATTTACAAATATATTTATATTAAATTGGATAGATGGTGGCAAGTACAATAGGAGATGACAGATCCATGCTAAAGAGGAAGCAGCAGCACGGAGGGGGAAAATTACTCTGACCTGGGTAGTTTTCATGGTGGAGGTGGTTTTTTCTTGAACCAGAGAAATTATTTCAAATAGCATAGATGAAATGGTGGGTAGGAAATGGAGAGCATTCCAGGACTTGACAGTGGCGATCACAAGAACACAAAGAGAAGATGGCACTGGATGTTCAGGTCTATCTTGTCTATTAGGAAAGGGTGACCCAGTGTCCCAGTTTTGTTGTGATAGTCTCAATTTATACCCACGGTAACTGTGGTAAGCTGAATAATATCCCCCATAGATTCTGTGTCCCAGTTTTCAGGACCCCTGAGTTTGTTACCTTACATGGTTTTTAAAAAAAAGAGGGGGGGTACTTTGGACATATAATTACATTAGGGATTTGGAGATGGAGAAATTATCTTGGATTAGCTGGATGGGCCCAGTGTAATTCAAGAGTACTTTTGGAAGAGAGGCAGAAGGATCAGAGTTCGTAGTAGAAGACGGATGATGAAGCATGAAGTTGGAGTGAGGCTAGAAGGGGTGGCAAGCCAAGGACTGTAGGCAGCTTCTAGAAGCTGAAAAAGGCAAGGACACAGATCCTTCCCTCAGAGCATCTACCAAAAGCTAAGATCTTGAATTTTTATCCAGTGAAACCGATTTTGGACTTCTGACCTCTGGAACTGTAAGAAAATAAATTTATGTTGATTTAAGTCACTAAGTTTGTGATAATTTGTTACAGCAGCAATAGGCAACTAATACAGTAACTACACTGAGCCCTTTTACTCCGTCACAAATAACCTGGTCTGGTGATAAATTATATTCTTATTCTCTGCCTAGACCACAGTTATTTACAAATCCATGGTTCTATCAAAAGCAACTTTAAAAAGTAAAATTTAGGACCCCACTCCAGTACTCTTGCCTGGAAAATCCCATGGACGGAGGAGCCTGGTAGGCTGCAGCCATGGGGTCGCTAAGAGTCGGACATGACTGAGCAACTTCACTTTCTCTTTTCACTTTCATGCATTGGAGAAGGAAATGACAACCCACTCCAGTGTTCTTGCCTGGAGAATCCCAGGGATGGGGGAGCCTGGTGGGCTGCCATCTATGGGGTCACACAGAGTCGGACACGACTGAGGTGACTTAGCATAGCATAGCATAGGTCCATCTATCGAAATTGTAAGGGATTAGACCTTGGAGGTCTGAATCATTTCTCAAAGGGTACGGGGTGAGGGGGGTCACATTACCAACTAACCAGATTAAATGAGGCAAGAATCCAGAGGGATGTTATACAGACTCAAATAACATTCAACAACAATCTCGTATGTTCAGATTTCCCTGGGATGTTAAACAAAGGCTTAGCTTGGCTTTAGTCATGTCTTCTTATTCCATTTGCTGGACTCTGACATAGACAGGAAAAATAAATTATAGTGCAATATTTTCAGAACCATAGTTGCAGAAAAGTTGGGAATATTTATTTACCTTTTAGATTCAGGTGTACTCTTAAGTTCATTTACCTAGCAGCATCTCAGTTCGTTTTCCAAAAATATGGACAGAATATGTTCTTCTAGGTAAATACCTTAGTTGTATCTATAATCTATTTTAAAATAAATGCAATGGCATCACTGACTCAATGGACATGAGTTTGAGTAAACTCCAGGAGTTGGCGATGGACAGAGAGGCCTGTCATGCTGCAGTCCATGGGGTTGCAAAGAGTTGGACATGACTGAGTGACTGAACTGAACTGAACCTCTAATACCATGATTTCTTCAATTAAGAAGTCTCAAAATGTTTTAGTCAAAGAAAACCTCTCCTACTGCCAATGTCTATAATGTTTATATTGCTTGAGGGATTTAATCTTTAGTCACTTGTTTTTTATTTATAAAATGTTTTGATTCTTCAAGGATTTCCCACAAATTTCTGAGGCATTCTTTGTAGGAGAATTAATTTAAGATGGCAACTCATTCATATATGTACTCTAATGGTGTCTTGGCCCAGTTTATGATATAATAGAGAAATTAATTTCAGTAGTGACTAAGTAAAGCAGTAAAGTAATTCCATCTTTGTGACATTATAAAAGCCATCTATTTCTGTCTCATTTTTTCTCGAGCTTTTAGATTTGTTCAAATGTCTATATAAATGAGTGATTAAATTATATACTAATTTTAGTTTTCTGAAAGATATTAAAAGATTTATTTTTATATTTTAAGACCTTATGATATAAGTTCTAGGAAAATTATCACTTGGTCTTATATAAATTGACTATTTTTATCATTTGTATTGACAGAGTATTTATACCCTTTTTAATTTTCCTGTAGAAGGCTATCTGATTATTTAACTTTTCACAGCAGAGTATACATGGTTCTGATCTTGATTTTACTTAGTTTATTCTGCTTTAAATTTTAGACATTTTTTATTAAAGAAACTAAGGAAAAGTCAACAGAAGAAACAGAGACAGCTATATAGAATCAAAATAAAAATTAGCTTATGAAACAACAACTAGCATACATTAAAATAAAAACCTAGATAGCACTCTAGTAATTTGTGAGGAAACTCTCAGATAAAGTAAACAATTAAAGAAGTATAATTTATAAAAGAAAAATTTCTATCATGGCTTAATAAGTTCTTCATAACATTTTCCTTTAAAAATATCTAGGAGTTTAGATGGAAAAGGAAATGGCAACTCACTCCAGTATTCTTGCCTGGAGAATCCCAGGGATCGGGGAGCCTGGTGAGCTGCCATCTATGGTGTCACACAGAGTTGGACTTGACTGAAGCGACTTAGCATGCCTGCATGCATTGGAGAAGGAAATGGCAACCCACTCCAGTATTCTTGCCTGGAGAATCCCAGGGACAGAGGAGCCTGGTGGGCTGCCATCTATGGGGTCGCACAGAGTTGGACACGACTGAAGCGACTTAGCAGCAGCAGCAGGAGTTTAGAAATAAAATTATAGTATCTAAGAATCTATGAAGGTAGTAAGATGAAACAGTGTTAGGTGAACGCTGGAAAAAAGCAAGTCAAAAGAAGAAAAAATTGATGGTAAGAATAAATGTATATACATCAACTAATAAAGTATATGCAAATGTAGTGACTTATATAAATCAGTTTGAGTAGTACAGTCTCACATCCTCAGTAATTAGTTAGACTGAAAAAGTCTGTCCTAATTCTGGATAAATAGGAATTCAGTCTCACAGGACCATCTCCTTTTGTTAAACATTTTCATCCCTGACTGTATGAAGTAAATTGTTAAAGTGAACAAAACAGTTCATCCAAAGAAGCAAAGAGCAATAAGTAAACCAAAACAACACAGAATGTCCTAATCCATGTTTTCAGCAATAGTCTGAAATCTCTTCCCAAACTAAGGCTTCATGATTGCTACACAGGATGCTGCTGCTGCTGTCGTGTCCAGCTCCTTGCGACTCCATGGACTAAGGCCCCCAGGCTCCTCCTGTCCATGGGATTTCCCAGGCAAGAATAGTGGAATGGGTTGCCATTTCCTTGTCCAGGGGATCGTCTCGACTCAGGGACCGAACCTGCATCTCCAGCTTGGATGGCAGGTTCTTTAACATTGAGCCACCTGAGAAACTCTGCTACACGGACACTTTATCACAGACAGGGAGATCCAGTCTGTGATCCCATGTATGTCTACTTCTTAATGAAGACACATATTCCAGTCTGTGTATAGGGCTGAATTATTTTGGAATTATAGATACTTCGCATTCAGTTCAGTTCAGTTCAGTCACTCAGTCGTGTCCGACTCCTTGTGACCACATGAATCGCAGCACGCCAGGCCTCCCTGTCCATCACCAACTCCTGGAGTTCACCCAGACTCACGTCCATCGAGTCAGTGATGCCATCCAGCCATCTCATCCTCTGTCATCCCCTTCTCCTCCTGCCCCCAATCCCTCGCACCATCAGAGTCTCTTCCAATGAGTCAACTCTTTGTATGAGGTGGCCAAAGTATTGGAGTTTCAGCTTTAGCATCATTTCCTTCCAAAGAAATCCCAGGGCTGATCTCCTTCAGAATGGACTAGTTGGATCTCCTTGCAGTCCAAGGGACGCTCAAGAGTCTTCTCCAGCACCACAGTTCAAAAGCATCAATTCTTCGGCGCTCAGCCTTCTTCACAGTCCAACTGTCACATCCATACATGACCACAGGAAAAACCATAGCCTTGACTAGATGGACCTTTGTTGGCAAAGTAATGTCTCTGCTTTTCAATATGCTATCTAGGTTGGTCGTAACTTTCCTTCCAAGGAGTAAGCGTCTTTTCATTTCATGGCTGCAATCACCATCTGCAGTGATTTTGGAGCCCCAAAAAATAAAGTCTGACACTGTTTCCACCGTTTCCCCATCTATTTCCCATGAAGTGATGGGACCAGATGCCATGATCTTCATTTTGTGAATGTTGAGCTTTACTTCACATTACTGAGGTCGTTTTCTGAATGTTGAGCTTTACTTCGCATTACTGAGGTCATTTATTAGTCTCCATTTATGGCTTTTGTAAAATATCAAATTGGATATTTGAGTAGTAGGCATACTTCTAAAGTTTGTGGGCTGATTTGTAACATACCAGGGGGAAGAATTTTGGAGAGTCAGAGTCACTCTTTAGACCAGACAAAGAAATAAGTGGGGATGACTCAAAGTTCACATAAATATCGCACAGAAACCTCTGTGGGTGTATGTGAAAGAAAGCTGTAAATGGTAAGGTCACATGAACCAAGCATTTTATTATTTTTTTTTTCATTTTATATTTTAAATACGGCTTCCCTGGTAGCTCAGATGGTAAAGACTCCGCCTGCAATGTGGGAGACCTGGGTTCAATTCCTGGGTTGGGAAGAGCCCCTGGAGAAGGGAACGGCTTTCCACTCCAATGCTCTGGCCTGGAGAATTCCATGAACAGAGAAGCCTGGCAGGCTACAGTCAGTGGGATTGCAAAGAGTCAGATGTGACTGAGCCACTTTCATACACACTCGCACACACACACATTTATAAGTATCAGATCAGATCAGATCAGTCACTCAGTCATGTCCGACTCTTTGCAACCCCATGAATCGCAGCACGCCAGGCCTCCCTATCCATCACCAACTCCCGGAGTTCACTCAGACTCACATCCATCGAGTCAGTGATGCCATCCAGCCATCTCATCCTCTGTCGTCCCTTCTCCTCTTGCCCCCAACCCCTCCCAGCATCAGAGTCAGAGTAACTACATTTACGACACAATTGACTTATAAATGCTAACTCGATATACTTTAATAAGCTTCCTTAAGTTCTGTCTCACAGTTTTTATCAGTATTAGTCAATGATTGATTACTAATAGAGTCATGTAAGCTAAACTTCAATTAAATAGGACTAGAAAGCTGTCAGTTAAGTAGGTATACTGATGCTGGGAGGAATTGGGGGCAGGAGGAGAAGGAGACGACAGAGGATGAGATGGCTGGATGGCATCACTGACTTGATGGATGTGAGTCTGAGTGAACTCTGGGAGTTGGTGATGGACAGGGAGGCCTGGCGTGCTGTGATTCATGGCGTCGCAAGGAGTCGGACACGACTGAGTGACTGAACTGAACTGAACTGAACCCCTAAATATACATGAGAAGATTCAAAGAAAGGAAAGAACCATATGAATATAAGAAATATAGGCAAGTTTTGAATCATCAAATATCCCTTTATGAACATCAGTTGCAACTCTTTGGATGTAATATGGAAAATCTTCTATGGCAACACAGATAGGCGCACACACACACACACACAAACAGCCATTTACAGATTCCTAGATAGTGAAGACTTATTCATCATTTACTGGAGAAGAAATCTATTAGATTTTATATCTGGAAAAAATCATTTAAAATATTTATTCTAAAAAGTCTTTATTTTACAATTAGAACCTGAGCTGCAAAAAGATATCTTCACATGCATGAAAGGTCTAAAAACTACTAGGTGGCAGAAAATGTCACATCACAGGTGAGCTATTCCAGTCACAGAATGTTCCTTTAATTAACATGTATTGAATCTTCACAGCATATCTAATTCTAAGTGTTACAGATGTAGAGAGGTCCTATGGCCTGGTGGCTCAGATGGTAAAAAATCTGCCTGCAATGCAGGAGACACATGTTCTTTCCTTGGGTTGGGAAGATCTCCTGGAGAAGGGAATGGCTACCCACTCCAGTATTCTTGCCTGGAGAATCCCATGAACAGAGGAGCCTGGAGAGCTACAGTCCATAAGGTTGCAAATAGTTGGACACGACTGAGCAAGTGAGGAGAATAGAGCTAGGAACTCAGTTTCTGTCCCAGCTCTGATACTTCCTGACAAGATGTCTCTTACAACTTCAATTTTCCTATCTATGGGTTTCCCAGGTAGCTCAGCTGGTAAAAAATCTGCTTACAATGTAGGATACCTGGTTGTATTCCTGGGTCAGGAAGTTCCCCTGGAAAAGGTATAGGCTACCCACTCTAATATTCTCAGGCTTTTCTTGGTGGCTCAGATGGTGAAGAATCTGCCTCCAATGTAGGAGACCTGGGTTCAATCCCTGGATTGGGCATATCCCCTGAAGGAGGGCATGGCAACCAACGTCAGTATTCTTCCCTGGAGAATCCCCATGGACAGAGGAGCCTAGCAGGCTTCAGTGCATGGGGGTCACATAGAGTTTGACATGACTGAGTGACTTTCACTTTCACTTTCCTATCTATAAAATAATGATTATAGCATATAATAGAATATAACATTCTTCAAATGAGATTATGTGTGACCATGTTTTGTCAAAGATAAGACACATATGAGATACAATCATCATTATCTTCTGAGTTAATCTCTTTAGATATTTTTATGTTTATTATATAATAATAATAATCTAAAGTTAAGTGGGCCTTAGGAAGTAGGACTACAAACAAAGCTACTGGAGGTGATAGAATTCCAGTTGAGCTATTTCAAATCCTGAAAGATGATGCTGTGAAAGTGCTACACTCAATATGCCAGCAAATTTGGAAACTCAGCAGTGGCCACAGTTCTGGAAAAGGTCAGTTTTCATTCCAGTTGCTAAGAAAGGCAATGCCAAAGAATGTTCAAACTACCACAGAATTGCAATCATCTCACACGCTAGTAAAGTAATGCTCAAAATTCTCCAAGCTAGGCTTCAGCAATACATGAACTGTGAACTTCCAGATGTTCAAGCTGGTTTTAGAAAAGGCAGAGGAACCAGAGATCAAATTGCCAACATCTGCTGGATCATGGAAAAAGCAAGAAATCCCAGAAAAACATCTATTTCTGCTTTATTGACTATGCCAAAGGCCTTTGACTGTGTGGATCACAATAAACTGTGGAAAATTCTTCAAGAGAAGGGAATACCAGACCACCTGACCTGCCTCTTGAGAAACCTATATGCAGGTCAGGAAGCAACAGTTAGAACTGCACATGGAACAACAGACTGGTTCCAAATAGGGAAAGGAGTACCTCAAGGCTGTATATTGTCACCCTGTTTATTTAACTTATATTCAGAGTACATCATGAGAAACGCTGGGCTGGAGGAAGCACAAGCTGGAATCAAGATTTCAGGGAGAAATATCAGTAACCTCAGATATGCAGATGACACCACTGTTATGGCAGAAAGTGAAGAACTAAAGAGCCTCTTGATGAAAGTGGAGAGTGAAAAAGTTGGCTTAAAACTCAACATTCAGAAAACGAAGATCATGGCATCTGGTCCCATCACTTCATGGGAAATAGATGGGGAAACGGTGGAAACAGTGTCAGACTTTATTTTTGGGGGCTCCAAAATCACTGCAGACAGTGACTGCAGCCATGAAATGAAAAGAGGCTTACTCCTTGGAAGGAAAGTTATGACCAACCTAGACAGCATATTAAACAACAGAGATATTACCTTGTCAACAAAGGTCCGTCTAGTCAAGGCTATGGTTTTTCCAGTGGTCATGTATGGATGTGAGAGTTGGACTATAAAGAAAGCTGAGAGCTGAGGAATTGATGCTTTTGAACTGTGGTGTTGGAGAAGACTGTTAAGAGTCCCTTGGACTGCAAGGAGATCCAACCAGTCCATCCTAAAGACCAGTCCTGGATGTTCATTGGTAGGACTGATGTTGAAGCTGAAATTCCAATATTTTGGCCATCTGATGCAAAGAGCTGACTCATTTGAAAAGACCCTGATGCTGGGAAAGATTGAGGGGACGACAGAGGATGAGATGGTTGGATGGCATCACCGATGGCATCACAAACTCGATGGATGTGAGTTTGGGTAAACTCCGGGAGTTGGTGATGGATGGGGAGGCCTGGTGTGCTGTGGTTCATGGAGTCGCAAAGAGTCGGACACTACTGAGCGAATGAACTGAACTGAATATGTTTATTAGGTTCTG
This sequence comes from Bos indicus x Bos taurus, assembly GCF_003369695.1. Taxonomy (NCBI): domain Eukaryota; kingdom Metazoa; phylum Chordata; class Mammalia; order Artiodactyla; family Bovidae; genus Bos; species Bos indicus x Bos taurus. Next base: position 51,775,019 of record NC_040076.1, on the reverse strand, counting down.
TAATATTTTGGTTTTATCAGACCACTGAGGGAAAAAAACTAATGAGCTTAATTCTGCTTAGGCTGGAGAATAAGTGTTTATAACATAGGTGTTTATTACATACCTTAGCCCTGTAGGGAAAGCCTTCAGAGGTTCACATACAAGAAACTATACCTACAGTTTCTTTCTTACCAAAAAGTTTTTCATGTTTTTACTGCAATAGTGGTTTTGTCCAAATAGCCACTTTACCCCTAATATATGACAACTGCCTGAGTATCTCAGGTCTTGCCCTTTGCTATTGCGATAATTTTCCTGGCTCACTCCCCTCACATGCTCCTCAGTCCATAGCTGGGGTTTCCTGATCCCCGCCTTTAGATTTAGCCTCACCCAAAGCTCTGACATCAATTAATCAATCCTGTTATTAGACAAAAGAACTTGACCCAGGATCTATTGAGTCTTGCTATTTATATTTGTGCCTGAGTTTTGGCGACAGATTCTGTCTTCCTGGATCCTTGGCTGCCTGCCTATGCTCAGGTTCTAGCCTTTGAGAAGCTGGATCTGCAGCAATGAAAGCAGGTTTCAACCCATAAGAATATTATCCAAATAATTAAAAGGTGCCAAATACTTTTTGAAAAAGATGACTATTACTATGATGAAAACAGGATGTGGAAATAGTGGGAAACAACAGTACTAAGGAATATAGGAGAGAGTCAAACGGTGTCTCCTTTTTAGATATGTATTCCCCTACTAAATATAGGCCAAGGCCTTTCCCAAGTGCACCATTAGAACTTAGCTCTGAACCTTAGTTCCAAGACTCTGTTGCTTCTAAACCTCTTTGATGCAGCTGTCTACTTGCGTTGGTCTCTAAGTTGCAGTTTTTCTCAGCTGATACTCAATGGTTGATATGTCCTCATTATATCAGCTAACTTCTCTGATACCTACTATTTATCTAACCACATGTTATCCATTACTATACTGGAAAGATACACTAATTTGATGTCTCCACTGTACTTCCTTGACATGTTGTTTGCTTAATCTTGATTTAAACCCTTCTAATGACAAGATCAGATCAGTTCAGTCGCTCAGTCGTGTCCGACTCTTTGCGACCCTATGAATCGCAGCACGCCAGGCCTCCCTGTCCATTACCAACTCCTGGAGTTCACTCAGACTCATGTCCATCGAGTCAGTAATGCCATCCAGCCATCTCATCCTCTGTCATCCCCTTCTCCTCCTGCTCCCAATCCCTCCGAGCATCAGAGTCTTTTCCAATGAGTCAACTCTTCACATGAGGTGGCCAAAGTACTGGAGTTTCAGCTTTAGCATCATTCCTTTCAAAGAAATCCCAGGGCTGATCTCCTTCAGAATGAACTGGTTGGATCTCCTTGCAGTCCAAGGGACTCTCAAGAGTCTTCTCCAACACCAAAGTTCAAAAGCATCAGTTCTTCGGCTCTCAGCCTTCTTCACAGTCCAACTGTCACATCCATACATGACCACAGGAAAAACCATAGCCTTGACTAGACGAACCTTTGTCGGCAAAGTAATGTCTCTGCTTTTGAATATGCTATCTAGGTTGGTCATAACTTTCCTTCCAAGGAGTAAGCGTCTTTTAATTTCATGGCTGCAATCACCATCTGCAGTGATTTTGGAGCCCCCCAAAATAAAGTCTGACACTGTTTCCACTGTTTCCCCATCTGTTTCCCATGAAGTGATGGGACCAGATGCCATGATCTTAGTTTTCTGAATGTTGAGCTTTAAGCCAACTTTTTCACTCTCCACTTTCACTTTCATCAAGAGGCTTTTTAGTTCCTCTTCACTTTCTGCCATAACGGTGGTGTCATCTGCATGTCTGAGGTTTTTGGTATTTCTCCCAGCAATCTTGATTCCAGCTTGTGTTTCTTTCGGTCCAGCGTTTCTCATGATGTACTCTGCATATAAGTTAAATAAACAGGGTGACAATATACAGCCTTGACGAACTCCTTTTCCTATTTGGAACCAGTCTGTTGTTCCATGTCCAGTTCTAATTATTGCTTCCTGACCTGCATACAAGTTTCTCAAGAGGCAGATCAGGTGGTCTGGTATTCCCATCTCTTTCAGAATTTTCCACAGTTTATTGTGATCCACACAGTCAAAGGCTTTGGCATAGTCAATAAAGCAGAAATAGATGTTTTTCTGGAACTCTCTTGCTTTTTCCATGATCCAGCAGATGTTGGCAATTTGATCTCTGGTTCCTCTGCCTTTTCTAAAACCAGCTTGAACATCTAGAAGTTCACGGTTCACATATTGCTGAAGCCTAGCTTGGAGAATTTTGAGCATTACTTTACTAGCATGTGAGATGAGTGCAATTGTACGGTAGTTTGAGCATTCTTTGGCATTGCCTTTCTTTGGGATTGGAATGAAAACTGACCTTTTCCAGTCCTGTGGCCACTGCTGAGTTTTCCAAATTTGCTGGCATATTGAGTGTAGCACTTTCATGGCATCATCTTTCAGGATTTGAAATAGCTTAACTGGAATTCCATCATTCCACTAGCTTTGTTTGTAGTGATGCTTTCTAAGGCCCACTTGACTTCACATTCCAGGATGTCTGGCTCTAGGTCAGTGATCACACCATCATGATTATCTGGGTTGTGAAGATCTTTTTTGTACAGTTCTTCTGTGTATTCTTGCCATCTCTTCTTAATATCTTCTGCTTCTGTTAGGTCCATACCATTTCTGTTCTTTATCGAGCCCATCTTTGCATGAAATGTTCCTTTGGTATCTCTGATTTTCTTGAAGAGATCTCTAGTCTTTCCCATTCTGTTGTTTTCCTCTATTTCTTTGCTTTGATCACTGAGGAAGGCTTTCTTATCTCTTCTTGCTATTCTTTGGAATTCTGCATTCAAATGGGTATATCTTTCCTTTTTTCCTTTGCTTTTTGCTTCTCTTCTTTTCACAGCTATTTGTAAGGCCTCCTCAGACAGCCATTTTGCTTTTTTGCATTTCTTTTCCATGGGGATGGTCTTGATCCCTGTCTCCTGTACAGTGTCACGAACCTCCATCCATAGTTCATCAGGCACTCTATCTATCAGATCTAGGCCCTTAAATCTATTTCTCACTTCCACTGTATAATCATAAGGGATTTGATTTAGGTCATACCTGAATGGTCTAGTGGTTTTTCCTACTTTCTTCAATTTAAGTCTGAATTTGGCAATAAGGAGTTCATGATCTGAGCCACAGTCAGCTCCTGGTCTTGTTTTTGCTGACTGTATAGAGCTTCTCCATCTTTGGCTGCAAAGAATATAATCAATCTGATTTTGGTGTTGAACATCTGGTGATGTCCATGTATAGAGTCTTCTCTTGTGTTGTTGGAAGAGGGTGTTTGTTATGACCAGTGCATTTTCTTGGCAAAATGCTATTAGTCTTTGCCCTGCTTCATTCCGTATTCCAAGGCCAAATTTGCCTGGTACTCCAGGTGTTTCTTTACTTCCTACTTTTGCATTCCACTTCCCTATAATGAAAAGGACATCATTTTTGGGTGTTAGTTCTAAAAGGTCTTGTAGGTCTTCATAGAACCGTTCAACTTCAGCTTCTTCAGCGTTACTGGTTGGGGCATAGACTTGGATTACTGTGATATTGAATGGTTTGCCTTGGAAACGAACAGAGATCATTCTGTCGTTTTTGAGATTGCATCCAAGTAATGCATTTCAGACTCTTTTGTTGATCATGATGGCTACTCCATTTCTTCTGAGGGATTCCTGCCCGCAGTAGTAGATATAATGGTCATCTGAGTTAAATTCACCCATTCCAGTCCATTTTAGTTCGCTGATTCCTAGAGTGTCGACATTCACTCTTGCCGTCTCTTGTTTGATCACTTCCAATTTACCTTGATTCATGGACCTGACATTCCGGATGACCATTATATCTAAAGACAAAGGACCACCCAATACCAACACTACTGTCTTTGAAGGGCAGTGGTGGTAATAGCAGAAGTGGTTGGCAGAGTGCTGGCAGAGCTGAGTTGAAAGTACCCTTTGCCCCATTTAAAAAAATGATTTAACCAATTGTCTGATAGTTTGCATGAGAGAAAACACACAAGGGTGCCCAGACTAGTGAAAAAATAAACCACCATCTTAGTTCTTTACTGGTTCTATATCAACATATAGTCTGGCTAAATATAGGAATTTATCCTACTTTCATCTCCCTTCAACATTTATAAATCTGTAAACTAACCTTTTGCTAAAGTGATACTAAATAATAAATGCTTAGTATCTTAGTTTGGCTTCTGGAAACATACTCTGAGTTGGAGATTTGTGTCCAGAAGGCTTACTGGGGCGTGTGCTCCAAAACAACCCCTATGAGGCAGTGAGGGAAGCAATGAATATGGAACAAAGGCTTCAGCGAATATAATACCACAGGAATCTCTGGAGCTGGGGTAGTTCTTTATAGTTGTTCTGAATTGAGACAAAGAGGCCTAGCCTTTGTACACACACACATGGATGAGTCACTGTGTGTGGACTGCCCCCGAGGCAAGCGGGGTGAACTTGACTGAGTCATCTCTTTCCCTGAGGGTAAGAGTTGAGAGAACTGAGTTGGGAATACTCTGTAAACAATCTGTTTCATAGCTGACAAAGTGTGTGCCTGATTTCTGAAGGGTGAATCTGGAAGGCTCCCCGCAGTATGTACATACATATGCACATACACATTCATAACAATATACACATATACAATACACATATATACACACATACAGATACACACACATACATACACATACATGTTACACATACATGTACACATTCGGCTCTAGTGCTGCTTAACATGGTTCCTTGACCTCACCCAGTACCTAGCTCGATCTTTTTATTTAAATACAGTTTCTCAAGAGAGAAGTTAGTCCTGTTTCAACAAGAAATCTTTCTGGAAATTGCAAGTTCAAATCAGGTTAGTTTATACTCATATCAAAAAGTCATTTTAGAGTCTAAAAATAGCATTCTCCCTACCTCCACATTCTCACCACTGTCCCAGAGCTTCACCAGAAAGCTTTTATAATAAATTATTTGAAATGTTTCTAAAGGTATTTCTTTTTCAGACAGAACAATACTCTCTTGTACAAAAATCTATATCTCAGCTAATGGCTAAGGATTACACTGACTAAGCCATAATGAGGTCACCATATCAGGTTAATATAAAGGATATTTCTCTTTAGCCTTTTGGGCCTAAGTGTCAGAGTGGTTATTCTACTATGATAAAAATTCTATATTCTTTTTAATTTATAATAAGAAATTCCATTATAGTAGCACCCTGACCATAATTGCTAAACTTGGACTCAGTTATTTAGTCCATTTTACTCCCAGCTGACACTGTCAACACTTTTTAAAGATTCTTTTGATGATACCAGACTAACTCCTTTTTTGTTATTGTAATGAATTCATTACTGAATTCATTGGATTAATTGATTAAAAATGTCCTATCTTGGTATGAAATTACATTAAATTAATTAAATTACATTAAAATATATCCTATATTATGACAAATTATATGTTACTTCAGTCTCTTGAATTTTGGGGGGACAGAATATATTATTACAATGGCTTCCCTGATGGCTCACACAGTCAAGAATCTGCTTGCAATGTGGGAAACCAGGGTTCAATCCCTGGGTCAGGAAGATAGATCCCCTGGAGAAGGAAATGTCAACCCACTCCAGTATTCTTGCCTGGAAAATCCCATGAACAGAGGAGGCTGGCAGGCAACAGTCCATGGGGTTGCAAAGAGTTGGACACCACTGAGCAACTAACACTTGATATTATACAATAATGTTTAAACTGATTATCAGTTGCTCAGTCGTGTCTGACTCTTTGCGACCCCATGAATTGCAGCACGCCAGGCCTCCCTGTCCATCACCAACTCCCGGAGTTCACTCATGTCCATCGAGTTGGTGATGCCATCCAGCCATCTCATCCTTTGTTGTCCCCTTCTTCTCCTGCCCCCAATCCCTCCCAGCATCAGAGTCTTTTCCAATGAGTCAACTCTTCACATGAGGTGGCCAAAGTATTGGAGTTTCAGCTTTAGCATCCGTCCTTCCAATGAACACCCAGGACTGATCTCCTTTAGAATGGACTGGTTGGATCTCCTTGCAGTCCAAGGGACTCTCAAGAGTCTTCTCCAACACCACAGTTCAAAAGCATCAATTCTTCAGCACTCAGCTTTCTTCATAGTCCAACTGTCACATCCATACATGACTACTGGAAAAACCATAGCCTTGACTAGATGGACCTTTGTTGGCAAACAATATCTCTGCTTTTGAATATGCTGTCTAGGTTGGTCATAACTTTCCTTCCAAGGAGTAAGCGTCTTTTAATTTCATGGCTGCAGTCACCCTCTGCAGTGATTTTGGAGCCCAAAAAAGTAAAGTCTGACACTGTTTCCACTGTTTCCCCATCTATTTCCCATGAAGTGATGGGACCGGATGCCATGATCTTCATTTTCTGAATGTTGAGCTTTAAGCCAACTTTTTCACTCTCCTCTTTCAGTCTCCTCTTTCACTTTCAACAAGAGGCTTTTTAGTTCCTCTTCACTTTCTGCCATAAGGGTGGTGTCATCTGCATGTCTGAGGTTATTGATATTTCTCCCGGCAATCTTGATTCCAGCTTGTGCTTCTTCCAGCCCAGCATTTCTCATGATGTACTCTGCATATAAGTTAAATAAGCAGGGTGACAATATACAGCTTTGACGAACTCCTTTTCCTATTTGGAACCAGTCTGTTGTTCCATGTGCAGTTCTAACTGTTGCTTCCTGACCTGCATATAGGTTTTTCAAGAGGCAGGTCAGGTGGTCTGGTATTCCCATCTCTTTCAGAATTTTCCACAGTTTATTGTGATCCACACAGTCAAAGGCTTTGGCATAGTCAATAAAGCAGAAATAGATGTTTTTCTGGAATTCTCTTGCTTTTTTGATGATCCAGCAGATGTTGGCAATTTGATCTCTGGTTCCTCTGCCTTTTCTAAAACCAGCTTGAACATCTGGAAGTTCACGGTTCACATATTGCTGAAGCCTGGCTTGGAGAATTTTGAGCATTACTTTACTAGCATGTGAGATGAGTGCAATTGTGCGGTAGTTTGAGCATTCTTTGGCATTGCCTTTCTTTGGGATTGGAATGAAAACTGACCTTTTCCAGTCCTGTGGCCACTGCTGAGTTTTCCAAATTTGCTGGCATATTGAGTGCAGCACTTTCAGAACATCATCTTTCGGGATTTGGAATAGCTCAACTGGAATTCCATCACCTCCACTAGCTTTGTTCGTAGTGATGCTTTCTAAGGCCCACTTGACTTCACATTCCAGAATGTCTGGCTCTAGGTCAGTGATCACACCATCGTGATTATCTGGGTCGTGAAGATCTTTTTTGTACAGTTCTTCTGATTGTAATGTTAGTCAAATTGGTTATTGAGAGATGTTGTTCACAAACATTCCCCCCCGGCCCCCAACCACCAATAACTTGTTAGGGTAGGGATCAGATTCTCCAATAATATTTTCCCAAGGTGTTCAAGCCACTGTAGACCAAAAACCCAAGTTCTTCTTTTGACATCTTATTACTTCATTCTTATCATTTGCAGTATCATCATTATCAATGACTAATTATTATCTCTACCATAGTGATGGACATTAAAGAAAAGGATAAAATAAACTCAAAGTAATGAGGTGAAATGAACTTGTAAATAAAGTGTGTAAGACAGTAGTCAGTAGATTACATTTATTAAGTGCTTAATAGTGGCAGGCAATGTCCTAAGAGCTTTTAGTGTTTTAATAGTAGTGTAAGGCAGAGATTATTTCTGGATTTTTCAAGTGAAATCTAGGCAAAGACAGGATGTACCCCAAATTACACAGCTAGTGATATTGTGATTTTATTCCAGACAGACTGGCTCCAGAGTAAATGTTCCTAACCATTATATCACAATGACTTCTAATAAAGATAATTATATTAGAAAGATTATATTTGCTCCCCCGTTTCTATATTTTTTAATATTTTCACTGTGATATAAATTATTACTTCTGATTTTTTTTCTTGAATCAAAGAATGAAATGGTAAAAGGGAACATTAGCCAAAAACCAATGACTAAAGTAGAAGATTTTAAAGATAAGTAGTTAGTGATATGTAAGGAAGGGGAATTTGTTCATGCCCCAGTCTGTTGTCATGATAAGAAATCTAACATTTGGGGATATGGTAAAGGATGATGTGAGAGCGAGAGATATTGGAGTTAGATGCCACTTTCACTTTTTAAAATTTGGGGCCTGTGTCTTGGCTAATGGTTCTTCCGGAACCTGAGATTGCATGAGAAGTGCAGTGGCCCAACTGACAGCCACAATTGTTAGACCTAATATGAAACTGGTTAATACAGGCTCATAAACAGTTACATCTGTTTGATGTAACTAACTTGATTATCTTATAAAATCTTTTGATTTTTAATGGTATCATGTAGCTCAGAGTCATTGTCCAGCCCAAAGTAACAAATTTATCTTTTTTTTATTTTTTATTTTATTGGAGTATAGTTGATTTACAGTGCTGTGCTGGTTTCACAGTTGGCCAAAAAGTTCATTTGGATTTTCCCATAACATCTTATGAAAAACCTGAAGGAACTTTTTTGGCCAACCTAATATATCTATTCTTTTTCAAATTCTTTACCCATATAGATTATTACAGAATACTGAGTAGAGTTTCCTGTACTATTCAATAGTTCCTTGTTGGTTGTCTATTTTATATAGTAGTGTGTGTATGTTAATCCCAGGCTCCTAATTTATTCCTCCCCACCACGTTTCCCCTTTGGTAACCATAAGTTTGCTTTCAGAATCTGTGAGTCTGTTTCTATTTTGTAAATAAGTTCATTTGTGTAATTTTTAAAAATTAGTTTCCACGTATGAGTGATACCACATGGATATCTGCCTTTCTGTCTGGCTTACTTCCCATAGTATGATCATCTCTAAGTCCATCCATGTTGTTTGCTGCAAATGGCGTTATTTCTTTCTGTTTTATGGTTGAGTACTATTCCTTTATGTGTGTGTGTATGTATGTGTGTATATATATACCACATCTTCTTTACTCATTCATACATATTTTCTTGGAGGTAGGGGATATAGGCTCTGGAAAAATGACATCATTAAGAATGTAGTGCTTATCAACCCTGTCTCTTTCTCTTGATTTCTCCTTCAGAAGGAAGAGAGATGCCTGTTTTATACCTCTGTCTATTGGACACTGCAATTTTATCTTTTTAAACACATTTTTAAAACAAATTTTAAAATTTTAAACAAATTTTATGTTTTTAAACACTCCCCAGACCAAACTACGCAGCTGTTTGGTCTGTAACAAAGTACCACAGAATGAGTGGCTTATAAACAGCAGAAATTTATTGCTCACAGTTTTGGAGCCTGGAAATTCGAGATCAGGGTGCCAGCATGATGGGGTCAGGGCCCTCTTCCAGGTGACACACTTTTTCTTGTATCCTCATGTGGTGGAAAGGGCTAGGGAGCTCTGGAATATCTCTTTTGTAAAATCACTCATCCCATTTTTAAAAGTTCCACTGCATGACCTAGTCTTCTTCCAAAGGCCCTGCCTTCTAACACCGCTATACTGAGTGTTAGGATTTCACTATACAAATTTTGAGAGGGTACAAACATTCACCATTGCACCAGCTTTTTTTTTTGTATCAGTCTAATATTTTATATACTAGTATTAAATAAATGATGTTTTCTCACTGATAGAATATTTCCTTCTCTTCCTTCTCTTTTGACACCCCTCCCACCCCCAATTAAAGCAGCTAGTTGTTTTGAGCTCAGTGCCTCATTGGAAGAATGTCACAAGGTCAGAAAGAGCAACCAAAAGTGTCTTCCTGCTTTTGGTCTAAAAAACCCTAAGGTACCTTGGGGAAATATCATAAGTGAAAGTAATTCCTTCCCATGAGTCACCAAAGGGAAAACATCTCCCCCCAAACCTGTATTGAAGATGGAGAGAGAAAATGAGGAAATGAGAGAAGTTATGGGGATGAATAAGAAGATGGCTGGACCTGATAGGGCTCATGCAGCCAAGAATGAGGGCTGTCTGAGGGCAGGGCCCTGTGAGAGGTATTTTCAAGTGTCTGAGGGCTCACTGAGCATGGAGTCTGTGTCCTCGTCACCCAGAGGACACAGTTGCCTTTCCCATTGAAATCCAGTGAAAACTTGGCTGGGTGATGTCCATCAGGAGTGCTCTTGCCCATCCTGGAGCAAGCCTTTGTTCAAAACCAACCTCTGTCCAACTACATGCTGTGAATAATTCTCTCTTTCCCCCAGTTTTCATCCATAGGGGAAGAGTGAGTCCTTGAAGACTTAAGTCAGATTGGGGAATGGAAATCTTGACAGGCACTAGCTCAATGTCTACAACATCCCATAAGCAGGAACAATGTAAAACCCCTACTCTTTGGCAAAACTAATACAATTATGTAAAGTTTAAAAATAAAATAAAATTAAAAAAAAAAACTCAAAAGAACAAAAACAAAAACAAACAAACAAAAAAAAAACCCCTACTCTTATTCACATTTTTAATTGAGGTAGGTATCATACTTAATAGTTCTATGACATTTTGATTATCCTTGTTTCCCCCTGTATTCCCTTACTTATTTGGATGTTTCTTTTCAATCTTTGTCTCCTTCCTTTTCTCTATACATTTTACAGTGTTGGTGTTTTTTGTTTTTTTTTTTTAATTAATTTTATTTTATTTTTAAACTTTACATAATTGTATTAGTTTTGCCAAATATCAAAATGAATCCACCACAGGTATACATGTGTTCCCCATCCTGAACCCTCCTCCCTCCTCCCTCCCCATACCATCCCTCTGGGTCATCCCAGTGCACTAGCCCCAAGCATCCAGTATCGTGCATTGAACCTGGACTGGCATCTCGTTTCATACATGATATTTTACATGTTTCAATGCCATTCTCCCAAATCTTCCCACCCTCTCCCTCTCCCACAAAGTCCATAAGACTGTTCTATACGTCAGTGTCTCTTTTGCCGTCTCGTATACAGGGTTATCGTTACCATCTTTCTAAATTCCATATATATGCGTTAGTATACTGTATTGGTGTTTTTCCTTCTGGCTTACTTCACTCTGTATAATAGGCTCCAGTTTCATCCACCTCATTAGAACTGATTCAAATGTATTCTTTTTAATGGCTGAGTAATACTCCATTGTGTATATGTACCACTGCTTTCTTATCCATTCATCTGCTGATGGACATCTAGGTTGCTTCCATGTCCTGGCTATTATAAACAGTGCTGCGATGAACATTGGGGTACACGTGTCTCTTTCCCTTCTGGTTTCCTCAGTGTGTATGCCCAGCAGTGGGATTGCTGGATCATAAGGCAGTTCTATTTCCAGTTTTTTAAGGAATCTCCACACTGTTCTCCATAGTGGCTGTACTAGTTTGCATTCCCACCAACAGTGTAAGAGGGTTCCCTTTTCTCCACACCCTCTCCAGCATTTATTATTTGTAGACTTTTGGATTGCAGCCATTCTGATTGGTGTGAAATGGTACCTCATAGTGGTTTTGATTTGCATTTCTCTGATAATGAGTGATGTTGAGCATCTTTTCATGTGTTTGTTAGCCATCTGTATGTCTTCTTTGGAGAAATGTCTATTTAGATCTTTGGCCCATTTTTTGATTGGGTCGTTTATTTTTCTGGAGTTGAGCTGTAGGAGTTGCTTGTATATTTTTGAGATTAGTTGTTTGTCAGTTGCTTCATTTGCTATTATTTTCTCCCATTCTGAAGGCTGTCTTTTCACCTTGCTAATAGTTTCCTTTGATGTGCAGAAGCTTTTAAGTTTAATTAGGTCCCATTTGTTTATTTTTGCTTTTATTTCCAATATTCTGGGAGGTGGGTCATAGAGGATCCTGCTGTGATGTATGTCAGAGAGTGTTTTGCCTATGTTCTCCTCTAGGAGTTTTATAGTTTCTGGTCTTACGTTGAGATCTTTAATCCATTTTGAGTTTATTTTTGTATATGGTGTTAGAAAGTGTTCTAGTTTCATTCTTTTACAAGTGGTTGACCAGATTTCCCAGCACCACTTGTTAAAGAGATTGTCTTTAATCCATTGTATATTCTTGCCTCCTTTGTCAAAGATTAGGTGTCCATATGTGCGTGGATTTATCTCTGGGCTTTCTATTTTGTTCCATTGATCTATATTTCTGTCTTTGTGCCAGTACCATACTGTCTTGATAACTGTGGCTTTGTAGTAGAGCCTGAAGTCAGGTAGGTTGATTCCTCCAGTTCCATTTTTCTTTCTCAAGATCGCTTTGGCTATTCGAGGTTTTTTGTATTTCCATACAAATTGTGAAATTATTTGTTCTAGCTCTGTGAAGAATACTGTTGGTAGCTTGATAGGGATTGCATTGAATCTATAAATTGCTTTGGGTAGTATACTCATTTTCACTATATTGATTCTTCCAATCCATGAACATGGTATATTTTTCCATCTATTAGTGTCCTCTTTGATTTCTTTCACCAGTGTTTTATAGTTTTTTTAAAGTTCCTTTCATTCCTCTTCTCTTTTTATTTTACACAACTTATAGAGACTGAGCTCATCCACTCTCATGACATTAACTACGACTAACATCGCAGAGATTCCCAAATCTGTTCCACCAGCTTAGACCCATTTCTAAGCTCCAAATTTACCTATCAAGGTCCTCAGTAAACATCTACTATTTGATGTACCACAAACATTTCAAATTCAGAATATCTGCAATTCAATTCATTATATTTCCCCACTCCCAACTTTCTTCTTGTATTTTAAGAATATCACCACCATTCTCCTCTCTTACAGATTTGAAATCTGTCAGTCACCCTTTTGGTCCCCCTGCCCCATCCTTGCATCCAAATGACTTTCTAAATCAAATCCTTTTGAGTGTATAGAATTCTGGCCCTCATTTTTCTTGTATGGATTACTGCCTGATATATGGATTACTGCCCTCTGTACAGGGCTCCCTGCTTCTATTCTGCTAAATTCTCAAAAATGCAAATATGTTTATTCTACTTCTCCATATAGCCTTTGGGATAAAGTCTGAAATCTAGTAAGGCCTGCAAGGACCACTGTGAGGTCAGAGATTAGGCTGGTCTTGCTGAGATGAAGAGGATAGGTTTGTTTAGCCATGAGCTGGCCGAGGAGCTCAGGATTTCAGTCTCTGTTTGGACCTCAGTGTGGTATATGAGAGCAGATTGCTGGCTTCCTTTAGGCATAAGTTCAGTTCTTCAGCTTTGTAGGGCATCTTTGGAAATATCAGAAATAGCATTCAGCAGCCCCCTGGCCTTCTGCGATTCATGGGGTGGCAAAGAGTCAGACACAACTGAGTGACTGAACTGAACTGAACTGAAAAGAACCAGAGCACGCCAGGTACTCCCTGTCCATCACCAACTCCCGGAGTTTACTCAAACTCCTGTCCATTGAGTCGGTGATGCCATCCAGCCATCTCATCCTCTGTCATCCCCTTCTCCTCCTGCCCCCAATCCCTCCCAGCATAAGGGTCTTTTCCAATGAGTCAACTCTTTGCATGAGGTGGCCAAAGTATTGGAGTTTCAGCTTCAGCATCAGTCCTTCCAATGAACACCCAGGACTGATCTCCTTTAGGATGGACTCATTGGATCTCCTTGCAGTCCAAAAAAGGACTCTCAAGAGTCTTCTCCAACACCACAGTTCAAAAGCATCAATTCTTCGGCTATCAGCTTTCTTCACAGTCCAACTCTCACATCCATACATGACCACTGGAAAAACCATAGCCTTGACTAGACGGACCTTTGTTGGCAAAGTGATGTCTCTGCTTTTGAATATGCTATCTAGGTTGGTCATAACTTTCCTTCCAAGGAGTGTCTTTTAATTTCATGGCTGCAGTCACCATCTGCAGTGATGTTGGAGCCCCCCAAAATAAAGTCTGACACTGTTTCCACTGTTTCCCCATCTATTTCCCATGAAGTCATGGGACCGGATGCCATGATCTTCGTTTTCTGAATGTTGAGTTTTAAGCCAACTTTTTCACTCTCCTCTTTCACTTTCATCAAGAGGCTCCTGAGTTCCTCTTCACTTTCTGCCATAAGGGTGGTGTCATCTGCTTATCTGAGGTTACTGCTATTGCTCCCGGAAATCTTCATTCTAGCTTGTGCTTCATCCAGTCCAGCATTTCTCATGATGTACTCTGCACATAAGTTAAATAAGCAGGGTGACAATATACAGCTTTGATGAACTCCTTTTCCTATTTGGAACCAGTCTGTTGTTCCATGCCCAGTTCTAACTGTTGCTTCCTGACCTGCATACAGATTTCTCAAGAGGCAGATCAGGTGGTCTGGTATTCCCATCTCTTTCAGAATTTTCCATAGTTTATTGTGATCCACACAGTCAAAGGCTTTGGCATAGTCAATAAAGCAGAAATAGATGTTTTTCTGGAACTCTCTTGCTTTACCCTAAAGCAAAGTTCTTTTTCTTATTTACTCGTCCTCTTGTTCCACTCCAAGCCTCTTTCCAAATTATCTTTTTTGCTTCACCTTCTCCACACCCCCGTATCTCTTGGTCTAAAGGAGAAAGAAGTTTTTCTGTTTTATTCAGAAGCTCACTTTGGACTTTGCTAGGCCCCAATTTGCCTGAGATATGGCTTTTCCTTATCTTCTGCCATTTCTGAAGACAGGAAAACTCTTACCATCAAAGTGTCTTACAAGTTTCCAGGCAGAGGAGAAGGTTGTGGAGTTTTGATAGAAGTCATTTCTTGGACATCTGTGAACCAAGTGATGCCTTGTGGTATCTCTTTGTTTTGTTGTCTTTACCAGTTGAACTTTTTTGCATTGATAACAAGTAGTTGAATTTAACTTAAATTTGGATCCGTAATTCTTTGCTTAGAATGTCTGCAAAAAGATATCTTTGTGCTGCAGCACTGAAATGAAAATAAATTCTGTAAACAGAAGATTGCCTGTCATGTACTGCGGGAGGGTGTCGAAGTGTCGAGAGTGCCAAATCTCTTGTAACAGAACACAGGCTTTCCAAAACAGGGAAAAGTTCGTGTGGCTAATTTCTTTTTCACATAGGACCATTTTTCAGTATTAGAATATCAATCTGTGAAAAGTTTCAGGCTAACTTTTAAGAGAAGCTATTTGCCCTATAAGAGATAAGAAAGCCTTCTTCAGTGATCAATGCAAAGAAATAGAGGAAAACAACAGAATGGGAGAGACTAGGGATCTCTTCAAGAAAATCAGAGGTACCAAAGGAACATTTCATGCAAAGATGAGCTCAATAAAGGACAGAAATGGTATGGACCTAACAGAAGCAGAAGATATTAAGAAGAGATGGCAAGAATACACAGAAGAACTGTACAAAAAAGATCTTCACAACCCAGATAATCACGATGGTGTGATCACTCACCTAGAGCCAGATATCCTGGAATGTGAAGTCAAGTGGGCCTTAGAAAGCATCACTACAAACAAAGCTAGTGGAGGTGATGGAATTCCAGTTGAGCTATTCCAAATCCTGAAAGATGATGCTGTGAAAGTGCTGCACTCAATATGCCAGCAAATTTGGAAAACTCAGCAGTGGCCACAGGACTGGGAAAGGTCAGTTTTCATTCCAATCCCGAAGAAAGGCAATGCCAAAGAATGCTCAAACTACCGCACAATTGCACTCATCTCACACGCTAGTAAAGTAATGCTTAAAATTCTCCAAGCCAGGCTTCAGCAATATGTGAACCGTGAACTTCCAGATGTTCAAGCTGGTTTTAGAAAAGGCAGAGGAACCAGAGATCAAATTGCCAACATCCGCTGGATCATGGAAAAAGCAAGAGAGTTCCAGAAAAACATCTGTTTCTGCTTTATTGACTATGCCAAAGCCTTTGACTGTGTGGATCACAATAAACTGTGGAAAATTCTGAAAGAGATGGGAATACCAGACCACCTGATCTGCCTCTTGAGAAATTTGTATGCAGGTCAGGAAGCAAGATAGAACTGGACATGGAACAACAGACTGGTTCCAAATAGGAAAAGGAGTTCGTCAAGGCTGTATATTGTCACCCTGCTTATTTAACTTATATGCAGAGTACATCATGAGAAATGCTGGACTGGAAGAAACACAAACTGGAATCAAGGTTGCTGGGAGAAATATCAATAACCTCAGATAAGCAGATGACACCACCCTTATGGCAGAAAGTGAAGAGGAACTCAGGAGCCTCTTGATGAAAGTGAAAGAGGAGAGTGAAAAAGTTGGCTTAAAGCTCAATATTCAGAAAACGAAGATCATGGCATCCGGTCCCATCACTTCATGGGAAATAGATGGGGAAACAGTGGAAACAGTATCAGACTTTATTTTTCTGGGCTCCAAAATCACTACAGATGGTGACTGCAGCCATGAAATTAAAAGACGCTTACTCCTTGGAAGGAAAGTTATGACCAACCTAGATAACATATTCAAAAGCAGAGACATCACTTTGCCAACAAAGATTCGTCTAGTCAAGGCTGTGGTTTTTCCTGTGGTCATGTATGGATGTGAGAGTTGGACTGTGAAGAAGGCTGAGTGCTGAAGAATTGATGCTTTTGAGCTGTGGTGATGCTTGAGAGTCCCTTGGACTGCAAGGAGATCCAGCCAGTCCATTCTGAAGGAGATCAGCCCTGGAATTTCTTTGGAGGGAATGATGCTAAAGCTGAATCTCCGGTACTTTGGCCACCTCATGCGAAGAGTTGACTCGCTGGAAAAGACTCTGATGCTGGGAGGGATTGGGAGCAGGAGGAGAAGGGGACGACAGAGGATGAGATGGCTGGATTGGCATCGCTGACTCGATGGACGTGAGTCTGAGTGAACTCCAGGAGTTGGTGATGGACAGGGAGCCTGGAGTGCTGTGATTCATGGGGTCGCAAAGAGTTGGACGCGACTGAGCGACTGATCTGATCTGAATATGTAATGTATCAGTGGAAAAACAAAATGTCGAAGTTAACTGAATAAGAAATGCAGAGGAAGAAATCCTCATATAATTTGATGTGACTTGAAATTTACTGACAAACTTTTAAAACGTCAAAACCACAGGCACCAGTGACAGCCAACTTTAACCAACCTCCAGATGACTGAAAGTGACTTATTAGAGAGGAACGCCAGATCCTCTAGATTCTCACATGCAAATATTGTGAAGAAAGTTTAGGTAGAATTCTGGTTTAGGTATTAAAAAGAGAAAGCTTAGATTGATAGATGAATGGTATTTTTTAGTTAGTTTTAAAATAAATTAGTACATGTACTGTAGTGCTTACATTTTTAACTTGAAATGTCTTGATGTGAAAGTGAAAGTCACTCAGTTGTGTTAGACTCTTTTTGACCCCGTGTACTGTATAGTCCATTGAATTCTGCAGGCTGGAATACTGGAGACAGTAGCCTTTCCCTTCTCCAGGGGATCTTCCCAACCCAGGGATCGAACCCTGGTCTCCCGCATTGCGGGTGGATTCTTTACCAGCTGAGCCATAAGGGAAGCCCAAGACTACTGGCGTGGGTAGCCTATCCCTTCTCCAGGGGATCTTCCCAACCCAGGAGCCGAACTGGGGTCTCCTGCATTGCAGGTAGATTCTTTACCAACTGAACTATGAGGGAAGCCTGAAATGTCTTACAGTGTGTCTTATAATCAGTGGTTTCTTAGACTCAAGAAATTTAGTTATAGTGCTCCCCCTCTTTCATGCTCTTGTCTCTGCCATCCAGTTGATCTCTGGAAACTCACTACCTCTCATTTTACAATCCAGTTCCCCTAAACAGTTTCCTGCCCTATAAATGTAACATGCTCTCTCAACTCTTTATACCTGTGGCACATCCTCTACTTGGCGTTGTTGTTTGTTCAGTCACTCAGTTGTGTCTGACTCTTTGCGACCCCGTGGATGCTACACAGCAGGTTTCCCTGTCCATCACTATCTCCCAGAGGTTGCTCAGATTCATGCCCATTGAGTCGATGGTACCATTCAACCGTCTCATCTCCTGTCACCCCCTTCTCCTCCTGCCTTCAATCTTTCCCAGCATCAGGGTCCTTTCCAATGAGTTGGTACTGTGCATCAGGTAACGACAGCATTGGAGCTTCAGCTTCAGCATCAGTCCTTCCGATGACTATTCAGGGTTGATTTCCTTCAGGATTGACCTGCTCTGTTCTTTAGCCATTGAATGCAATTTTCCTGGCATATTTCTCAGTAGTTTAAGACTCAGCTCTGGCGTCAGTTCTCTAAAAAATTTTCCCTGACTGTGTACCGCCTCCATATTGTACCCTGTGCTTATCTCTGGCACTGCACTTAGAGTGCAAATCTTATATTTTTACTCATATCAATTCAACAACACACAAACAAAAGCAAACATATTTTTCATGCAGCATGGCCCCTAAATGGAAGCCAAATTCTTCATCTGGTGCTTCACTGAAGAATCTCTGATCTGTTTCCGTACTGGGGGTGTGTGATTGCACTGTGTGATGGGTTTACTGAGTTATTGCAGTTTGTTGTATAGAGTTGCTGGGCTCAATTTGCAAAAAGCAGAACTCATTCTACATATTTTAAGCAGGATAAACTATAATTCAAGGAATCCAGCTCATACATATTCATCAGAGTGCTGGAGACCATTGCTAAATTTTTCAGAAAAAATTCCAGAATACTGCTACCTGGCCTGTCAGGAGTGCTGCTGCCTCTCTCAGAGCAGGCATGTGGAATTAGGAGTGACCCGTACCTGCTGCTGTTCGGGGGTCAGGGAGCCAGCACTAACCCAATCGCACCTACCTCTGGACCCCCACAGAGCATGATATGGGCACTGGGACATGGCTGCGGAAAACCCAGAAACCCCAGGACTGTGCCTCTGAGTAGGAGGAAGACTGGATGGTGTTCACTTGCGGATTCAATCTCATGCAAAGAATTGAAGGACTTATCCAGTTTGCACTGGAAACCTGGTGGCAAGGGGTTCTGGACCAAGTAGTTTTATCTGTTCTACTGGTGCAGGTCGGGGGGTGCTCTAGAAAGCTGAACTGAATGCTTATATCTAATTCCCTACATCCGCCATAACCCGGTGTGCTGTGTATCTCGAGCAAGGTAGAGACCTTTCTTGGGTAACTTTGTTTATACATTAAAACCAACATCTCACATGACTGTAAATCCACGATCTGTTCTAAGACAATGGCCTCTTTGTCTTAGAAGTAGACTTCCAGCTCTGAACAGTGACCGCGCTCTACTCATCTTTGGAACACAGTGGCCAGTACCGTGACTTGTCAAATGAATGAGGAATGTATGCATCAATTAATTGGTGAATAATAAAAAAAAAAAAAAAACCAAAAACCAAACTGTGTCCCTTTGTCCTTTTTTTGATTCAGCCAGTAGTTCCTCTGACTTTTCTTTACTGTCTGAGCCACCAGGGAAGCCCCTTTGACTTTTTCTAATCCAATGGTTCTCAATCAGGGGCAATTTTGCCTTTCCCGGGGGACATTTAGAGATGTCTAGAGACATTTTTGAGTATAACTATTTTCAGGGAGGAGTGCCATTGGCATCCACTGGGTAGAGACAGGCTTGGTGCTAAATATCCTATAATGCATAGGACAGACCCTGAAACAAAGGATTATTCAGCACAAAATGTCAATAGTGCTGGGGTTGAGAAATCTGCTCTAATTACTTTTTCTTATTCTGTCTGCCACAATATTCTTATGTCAATAGATCAGAGCCCTCGAGAATTTGGACTTTCTCAAAATTTAAATCCTCATCTGTCTTTTTCCTTTTGGCAGGGGTTTCCCCCTGTCGCCTCTCTTTCCATGTTAATCATTCTGTCCCCACATGTATTAATAATGGACCTCAGGGACACAGACTGGCCTTTAAGCTCTTACAATAGAATGTTTCTAGAGGGAAATTTTGGAGTGTCTTTCTTCAACTTCTTAATTTTATAGCTCTAGATTTTGAATTAAAATTTAATTCAACTTACAAAATATCTTTAAAAAATGGGAGATTTTATTCTAAAATA
Source organism: Bos indicus x Bos taurus (assembly GCF_003369695.1). Lineage (NCBI taxonomy): Eukaryota > Metazoa > Chordata > Mammalia > Artiodactyla > Bovidae > Bos > Bos indicus x Bos taurus. Next base: position 51,755,071 of record NC_040076.1, on the reverse strand, counting down.
TTTAGAACCTCGATGGTCAATGTATCAATTTTACTGAATTAGTTGATTTTTTACTTTACTCTTTCCTCTTTTGACAATTATCTGTCCAGTAGTCTTCAAGAGCAATGAAATCTTGCTCCCAAAATGAACTTCCTAGAAAAATTCAGTACTTCTTTTAGTTTATAGAAATATATCCTTTTTCATAGTTAAGTACTTCTGGAAGTGTAAATATATCACAATTAGATAATTCATGTAATTAAATGCTTATAATTAAAACATAAGTACTTAGTCATAATTAAAGTCATATATGTCTATGATCAGAACAGGGAGTCAATAAACCTCTTAAAGCCTGAACTAAATGAAACTCAGCTTAAGCATCCAACTCTTACTGAGCAGCTACTATTCCCCTCTGCTTGCCATTGAGAATACATTAGTGAGCATATTATATCCAGTCCTTACCCTCATGGAGCTTTCATTATTTAGTTAGGGTCTCTCTCTACTAGATAATCACACAAGTAGGATTTAATTACTATGGTGAAAATCTTATAACTAAAAATCACAAGATGGTATGAAAGTAAATAGGGAATCTGACAGTATTTAGAAGTTAATCAGGAGAGTTTCTTAAGAAAATAGTGATTGAATTCATACCTGAAAGATGAAAGAGTTGGCTATGCACAATCTGGAGGAAACAACATTCCTAGCAGATGCATCTATAATATCTTGAGGCAAAAAAAGAGTTTGTTCAGAAAACACAGAGAAGGATTTTGGATGTAATATGTAGAACTGGGAAGCCATGAAATGGTTTTAGTAGAGGAATGATTTAATCAGATTTACATTTTAAATGGGCTTCCCTTGTGGCTCAGCTGGTAAAGAATCCGCCTGCAATGCGGGAGACCTGGGTTCGATCCCTGGGTTGGGAAGATCCCCTGGGGAAGGGAAAGGCTACCCACTCCAGTATTCTGGCCTGGAGAATTCCATGTACTGTGTAGTCCATGGGGTCGCAAAGAATTGGACATGACTGTATGACTTTCGCTTTTCACATTTTAAATGATTGCTGTCATTGTTATGTGAAAAATGGAGTTGGGACAAGGAAAAGTATGTTAGAGGAAACTGGAGAGAGGGTGATCTGGGTAGCCAGGTGAGAGATGATGGTGACTTCAGTCGGAAAGCAGATCAATGTGGGGGCAAAGTCAACTGAATTTGTGATTGTTTTTTGGGGGGCAGAAGTGGAGTGGAGTGTGGTTAGGGGAGAATCACTGAAGGAGAGGAAGTGTTAAGAATGGTTCACAGACTTCTGGCTAGAGAGTCTGGGAGGATGCTGATATCATTTACCATGATAGGTAACGCTAGAGGAGAAGCAGTTTGGGGCAAAGTGGTTCGAGATGATTAATTTATTTGCAGAGCATACTCTGTTTCAGATTCTTATAATACATTCAAGTGTCTCAACTAGGGATAATATAAACATTTGGACAAATGAGTCTGTAACTCAGAAGAGCAACCTGGGCTGGAGATACGTTTTAAATACTATTGCCTATAGATGGTGTTTGAAGATACAGGAATAGCTGAGATCACTTTGGGAGAGAATTGAAGAGGGACAAAGACTGAGCCCTGAGGAAGTTCTACACAGAAAGATGGGTAGAAAGGGAAACATCAGCAAAGCAGGCTGAAAATGAGTCAGAAGAAAAACCAAGGAAGTGTGTACATGGAAAGATGCAAGGCAAGGAAAGAGATGGTTACTAGAGGGAGAAGTGGGATCCTGTGTACTACAGAGGAAGCTAGGGGTTTAAATAGGGAAGATGTGAACATTTTCACTGACTTGGAAACATGTAAGTCATCGGTGGCTTAATGCTAGAATCTAGGCAATAAGAGCAGAAGCCAGGTCTATGACCATACCACCCTGAACACACCCGATGTTGTCTGATCTTGGAAGCTAAGCAGGGTAGGCCCTGGTGAGTACTTGGTTGGGAAGAATAAAAGCCAGACTAGAATGGATTGAGAATAGTAGTGGAAATTGAAGCTATAGCTATATATTTTATAACTGGGAGACTAAATAAGGTTTTAGTTGGAAATTTGTAGTCTAGTAAAATTTTGTTTTGTTTTTTAAGATAGGAGAGACACTTTAACAGGTGGTGCTGGGAAAACTGGTCAACCATGTGTAAAGGAATGAAACTAGAACGCTTTCTAACACCACACAAAAAAATAAACTCAAAATGGATTGAAGATCTAAATGTAAGACCAGAAACTATAAAACTCTTAGAGGAAAACAAAGGCAGAGCACTCTCTGACATAAATCACAGCATGATCTTCTATGACCCAACTCCCAGAATAATGGAAATAAAAACAAAAATAAACGAATGGGATCTAATTAAACTTTAAAGCTTTTGCACAACGAAGGAAACTATGGTGGTGGTGGTGGTGGTTTAGTCTCTAAGTCGTATCTGACTCTTGCGATCCCATGGACTGTAACCTGCCAGGCTCATTGTCCATGGTTTTCTCCAGGTGAGAATACTGGAGTGGGTTGCCATTTCCTCCTCCAGGAAGGAAACTATAAGCAAGGTGAAAAGACAGCCTTCAGAATGGGAGAAAATAATAGCGAATGAAGCAACTGACAAAGAATTAATCTCAAAAACATGCAAGCAGCTCATGCAGCTCAATACCAGAAAAATGAACAACCCAATAAAAAAGTGGGCCAAAGAACTAAATAGACATTTCTCCAAAGACATATAGATGGCTAACAAACACATGAAAGAATGCTCAACATCACTCATTATTAGAGAAATGCAAATCAAAACCACAATGAGGTATTATCTCACGCCAGTCAGAATGGCTGCCATCAAAAAGTCTACAAACAAATGCTGGAGAGGGTGTGGAGAAAAGGGAACCCTCTTACACTGTTGGTGGGAATTAAACTAGTACAGCCACTATGGAGAACAGTGTGGATATTCCTTAAAAAACTGGAAATAGAACTGCCATATGACCCAGCAATCCCACTGCTGGGCATATACACCAAGGAAACCAGAAGTGAAAGAGACACATGTACTTCACTGTTCATTGCAGCACTGTTACAATAGCTAGGACATTGAAGCAACCTAGATGTCCATCGGCAGATGAATGGTTAAGGAAATCGTCGTACATATACACAATGGAACATTACTCAGCTAAAAAGAATGCATTTGAGTCAGTTCTAATGAGATGGATGAAACTGGAGCCTATTATACAGAGTGAAGTAAGTTAGAAAGAGAAACACCAGTATAGTATATTAATGCATATATATGGACAAAGACAGTAACAACAATCCTATATGCAAGACAGCAAAAGAGATACAGATGTAAAGAACAGACTGTTGGACTCTGTGGGAGAAGGCGAGGGTGGGATGGTTTGAGAGAATAGAACTGAAACATGTATATGACCATATGTAAAATAGATGACCAGTGCAAGTTCAATGCATAAAGCAGGGCACTCAAAGCCAGTGGTCTGGGAGGGGGATGGGGTGGGGAGGGAAGGGGGAGGGGGCTTCAGGATGGGGGCGCTCATGTGCTCTTGTGGCTAATCTGTGTTGATGTGTGGCAGGGGCTACTACAGAGTGTGAAGTGACTGTCCTCCAATTAAAATAAATAAATAATTTTTTTTTAAAGGAGAGACAATAGTATGTTTAAATGATTACCAAGGGAGTTCAGTAAAGAAGAAAATTTTGAAGTTATGTAAGAGACAACGGATATAATCCAGAGGGGGAAGTTCCTGAGAAAGTAGGAGGAGGTGGGATCCATAGCACAGATGAAGAGACTTTCCTATGATGGAAAATACTTCCTATTTAGTTAACAGGAGGAGAGAGATAACAAATGTGAAGTTTAGAATATATAAATGTGATTCCTTTAGAGTGAAATATGACTTAAATCCTCTTAGTGATCTGAGGTTATTTGCATATATACCTCCAGAGCTTGAAATTAGTAACCATGTTATTAGGAGATTAAGATGTAGGAGTACATTTGTGGATGCCTTCCTACCTGAGGAGTACTTAAGAGATAAGGTGCTATAATCTTATTTGAAAGGAGTTGATATCTCTGTCATTCCACTGGCATGGAGCCTGGGTACCTTCACACTGCAGGTCTCACTTCTCATGCCCACAAGGTGATTTGATAAGTATCCCCAGGCAAACAACCAAAATAAAAGTTGATGGGCACTGAACAACCATGTGCTTATAGACTTCATCAGGATTGAATAACACTTTGGGATTCGTTTTTCACCCTTGTTTGGACAGCGTAGGAGTAGAAAGATTTGCTAGGCTCCTGAGATGCCGAGGCACCTTTGGCTGTGATAGTGGCAGTGGTAATGTGTCGGTAAGAATTGTGTTTGACCGCAAGAGACAAAAAATTCCACCACATTGGCCTAAACAATATGGGTTCACGTCATATAATAATCAGTTGTTTGATACAGATTTCTGGTGTTTCAGGGACAGAACAGTGTCAGGGCCAGCATCTTTGTGTTCTCTTGATCTTTCCCCACGTTCATGGTATGAGTGCTGACGTCCAGCCATTGTTTCTGCTTTCAAAGCGAGAAGAAGTAGGAACTTGGAAGTGCTTACTAGTTACATGTGTCCCTCTTTATCAAGGAAGAAAAATTCCGCAGAAATCACTCCGGCAGATCTCTGCTTACATCTGGGGCCAGAGGGTAAAGGAAGCTGACAAAGTATATTCTTGACTATGTAGCCTCTTTGGTGGAGGCATCATGGTGGAAAAGGGTGGGAAATAACTCTTGGGTAGTCCAATCTGCAATGTCTGTCACTTGGCAACAGGGGACTGAGGAAGCACTCCAGGAGGAGACAGAAGTGGCAAGTCATGGCCCGGGCCAAAGCAGAGGAAGTGAGTCACCAAATAGCAGTGGCTCTGAATAGACTGAAAACAGGTTGGTGTCTGAGAAAAGAAATCTTTAGGAAGAATGTGGTCTCTAAACCATTCCTTGGGAGCTTCAGGATAGTATCATATCTGTTTTACTCACCAACATATTACCAAGTACTTAGTGTGGTATCTGGTATATAGTAGGCTTTCAGTGACTGTTAAATTATTGCATGAATGAATCCTCTATGACCATGGTGAGATAAACCCAAGACAATAGTAGGAGGAACCTGGTGCTGCCTCACTTAATTTGAGATGTATTTCAATGGAGTTGGGGCCAATTTGGCAGATTAAAATCATTGATTTTGACAGACTGAGAGGAGGACATAGCTTCTTTGTTTTCTTTTCCAATGTATGTCCTAGAAAGGGGCCTATTTAAGAAAATTGCACAGAATTGAGGAGTTTGGGATTGAGATGAGTTTCAGGGCTTCTTACCCACATAGGGACAGCAGGAGAGCACAGTGGGGAAGACGGGTCCAGTGTAACCCAGCCCTGTCATGTCCACACATGTCTTTCTTTAAAGGATATTCTGCACATTCAATTAACAAGAGACCAGAAGAGTTGGCTCGGGAAATTTCACTCCTGATTAAAAATTCCATTTGTCTGTGAGCTGAGCTTATTTTAATAAATTGACAGAGAAATGAATCTGAGGCTGCTAGTTCTTTAGTCCATTTAAATGAGTCATAGTGAATTGAATCTTTCCAATTTTTTCAGTTTTCTTTAGGCTGCTCAGTCATATATTAATAGTATTCTCAAAGTTATAAATACATTGAAATAGATTTTACAATTGTGAAAGTTTAAAAGCTATGATTTAAAAAAAAATAGAAGAGGGGGAACTCTGCAATCTATCTTCTCTTAGATTCAGGAATTTTAAAAAATCTGAAACTTATATATAATCATTTTCTCCATGTTATTCTTGAATTCCTTTACATTGTTGTTATGATCAAAGTTCTGCAAAACTTGCTTATTGTAAAAGTCATTTTCAGTGGACTGAAAAAAAAAACTTCCTACTCCTCCTTAGAAATTACAAAAATAATTAACTTGTTGGAAGCCATAGAAGAACCAGAATGTTAGAACAAATAAAGAGAAGAAAATTAAATTAGGATCCTTTTTCATATATTTTCTCAGGGTGGAGAGTTCTTTTCTTAATTGAGAGACTGTAGGGAAATAATAAGGAAAAACAACTATGATCTTACAGGTGGTGCTAGTGGTAAAGAATCCAGCTGCCAGTGTAGGAGACACAAGAGAGGCAGGTTTGATCCCTACATTGGCAAGATCCCCTGAAATAGGAAGTGGCAACCCACTTCAGTATTCTTGCCTGGAAAATTCCATTGACAGAGGAACCTGGCAGGCTACAGTCCATGGGGCTGCAAAGAGTCAGATAAGATTGAGCAAAAGTAGCCATAATTAATGTTGCTTTCCTAGTTAGATTATAATTTGCTCTGGGGCCTCCCCTGTGGCTCAGCTGGTAAAGAATCTGCCTGCAATGCGGGAGACCTGGGTTCACTCTCTGGGTTGGGGAGATCCCCTGGAGAAGGGAAAGGCTACCCACTCCAGTATTCTGACCTGGAGAATTCCGTGGACTGCATAGTCCAGGGGGTTGCAAAGGGTCAGACACAACTGAGTGACTTTCACTTACTCACCTGTGTTTGAAATTCAGAATAAGGAACATTTAATTGTCTCCATTATATATAATACAATATATTTAGGGACTTCCCTGGTGGTTCAGATGGTAAAGAATCTGCCTGCAATGCAGGAGACCAAGGTTCAATTCCTGGGTTGGGAAGATCTCCTGGAGAAAGGAATGACAACCCCACTCTGGTGTTCTTACCTGGAGAATTCCATGGACAGAGGAGCCTGGTGGCAGGTTATAGTCCATGGGGTCACAAAGAGTCAGACATGACTAAGCAACTAACACACACACATAGTAAAACTTTATTCTATATTATGATGAGTTTTGTGGCCTAAGGAGCACCAGACCCACCATCTGGTATCTGGTCCAGGCTCTTCTAAGATAGGTAACTTTAGGCAAGTTACTTCTATCTATGGAGGTTCAAGGTTCCTCTTGAGAGAGTTGGACTAACATTTTGCTCCTCAGTCTTTTTCTGCCTCAACATACTGGATAGTTGCAGTATTCAGTAATAAATTCAATAGTAATAGTATATGTACTAGGGTTCTGCAGAGAGTCCAAATGAATAGAGTAAATACATGGGAAGGGATTTATTATGAGGGATTGGCTCTTGTAACCATGGAGGCTGAGAAATCCATATGTTAGATGCTGAGTTAGGGACTTTTCCTCATTTCATTCTCAGCACATGAAATTGCATTATATTTTGTGATAATCCCCAGTTTAGAGAGAGGGAAATTGGCTCAGAAAATTTAAGAAACAAAGCAAGGTCACGCAACTAGTGAGTAACATATCTCTTATTGAAAAGTGAAAGTGTTAGTCGCTTAATTGTGTCCGACTCTGTGACCCCATGGACTGTAGCCCACCAGGCTCCTCTGTCCATGGAATTCTCCAGGCAAGAATACCAGAGTGGGTTGCCATTCCCTTCTGCAAGGGATCCTTCCCAACCGAGGGTTGGAACCCAGGTCTCCTGCATTGCAGACAGATTATTTACCATCTGAGATACCAGGGAAGCTCTATCTCTTATTAATTCAGGGCTATCTAATATTTAAGTGTTTGTTCTTAGCCCCTACATTATGCTGCTGCTTATAGTCATGATTCTCAAATGGGGTGGTGATAAGTTTATGCCTCTTGACCCATGGAAAAATCATGATGTTGATCTGCCAGGAGATTTTAAAAAGCTCACTTGAATATAACCGAACTAGGTGATCTTTAGGCTTCTTTTCACAGATAACATTTATGACTTTGGGATCCTACTGCTGAGAAGGAAGGAGCAAGATTGAATCCAATAAATTCTGCTGCTTTTTGTTGTCCTCAGATAGCCTGCACAAATCTGCCACTCATCAGTTCCTCCTTGTCTCCTTCAATAACTCACTGTCTTCAGAACAGCCTCTGATCAGAAACTTCATTAAGTCAGCTCTGACTTGTCTTAGATCATACCTCTTAGATAACATATTGAAAATGCCAGTTGGGTCACCTGTGGTGCTATTCTAATTAGACTGCCTTAGGCATAATTTTGTTAATATTGCTATAACAACAAATAACCCTGTCACTGATGCCAGTGATCCAATTACAACCTGTACATCTAGCAATTATTATCTTTATAGTTGGCAAGGATAAGTTGACTGAGGGTCACTTATAAATGAGAGTCATACCCACATTTCAATTTTCTGATATCCAAAAGATGTGTCATACCTCAGGATCTTTTCTCATGAGAGCACCCCTTCTGAAAGGACTGGCAGAAAAGAATGCATCATCAGACTCTCACCTGGGCACATTTTTATGCACTTCTTTTCCTTTCCTGCATAACAATTGGAGAGAACAGAGATGTCTAAAAGTAGGTGAGACCCTTGATTGAAGGAGAAGATTGGAAGAGTCCTGTGGAGAGCTGTTCCTGGAAGCTTTTTCAGATTCTTTCGAGCTAAAATGTAACCCCAAAATAGAAAGAGGATGACCGTCACATTTGGTTTAACTGCCTATGGAGGCACTGCCTTTTTTAAAAAGTGTTTTCAGAGCATATGGTGTAGTGCCTTCTGCCTGGTGGTATTGTGCTTAGGGCCTCCTTCGTAGCTCAGTCAGTAGAGAATCTGCCTGCAATGCAGGAGACCTGGGTTTGATTCCTGGGTGAGGAAGAATCCTGGGAAGAATTCCTGGGTCGAGAAGATCCCCTGGAGAAGGAAATGGAAACCCACTCCAGTATTCTTGCCTGGAGAATCCCATGGACAGAGGAGCCTGGCAGGCTATAGTCCATGAGGTCACAAGAGTCAGACACGACTTAGCAACTAAACCACCACCACTGTCCTTATTATATGAAAGGCTGCTCCTCCACTTCAGCTGTTTCTCATTCCTGTTGTGAGTTTTCTTTTTTCTTTCCCTTGTCCTTCCCCTTCTGCTTTGCTCTGCCTCTGACTGGGGTACATATCCCTATGTCCTACACTCTTCCACTTCAAGCTTTAGGTGAAAACAATGGGCTGGGGAAGAGGGAAATGAGGGGCTATGCAGACTTATACTATCTTCGTTACAAGAGCCTCACAAGAGCAATATTTTTACCTGCATGTTCCATTGGTCCAGCCATAGTCCTGCTCCACTAACTCCATAGGCCACTGATAGTTCATAGTTCAGAGAGGCTTGGAGTTCCATGCTTCTCACATGGAGTCCAAGTAGATTGTATTCCAGAAGACAAACAATGGAGAAAAGCCTACACGTTTTACTGCCCCCTCACCATCTGTAATGGCTCCATCACCTTTTATTGAATACCACCATGTGCCAAGACTTAGGCCAAGTGTTTTTCATGTGTTAATATAAACCGTCTCCCTCCTATTCCAGTGTCCAGTCCCCTCATTACTGTAAAAGATGACTCTGGTCCCACTTCGGCTCTTATTCCTTGGACTAAATTTTCAGGAGCCACATGGAGCCTTCTCTCTCTTGCCCCAAATCTCCCACCTCAGCTTTTCATCCCTACAGTTCCTGACGTGGTCCCCATTGGAATCCTGTCCGTTGTCTCCCTCTTCCTCAAGGTATCCTCCTGGTACCATCAACCTGTGAAATTTTCACTCTACTATCAGAATCGGGGCCTCTGATCTGCATGTTGGGATACTGCTCTTTTAGTTATTTCCCTGAATACAGTTTGGCATGAGAATGCACAAAAGCTTAGCTCTGTAGTTAAATGCATGCCAGTATCTCAGGTGTATTGTGGTTCAATCAACTTTTACAAGTTGGCCCCAAACCCAACTCTAGTGCTGTTTCTTTGTAATATGTGTCTTGAATTGAATTCAGTGAATTTACAAATGAAGTTTTGGAGCATAATCTATTGATATGTTAGGGGCAGTCTATATTTTGGACGTATATATTAATAGGAAAAGTTGCAGTTTTGTAGCTTGAAGAATTAACCTTAAAACATTGCTTTTAGGAATAGCAATGTCTTTTTCTAAATGAGACTTGAGTTGTGTCCTGTGACAAAACTAAATTAAGTTTTAAATAAAGTATGTGGCTTTCTACTCCAAATCAAAGCAACCAGCCAAAATAACTGGCAAGTGTAGAGAAAGCTATTGGAAAGTAAGTTCTTTTTTCATGAAAGGAAAAGAAAGTTTGTGTCATTTCCATCTCTTTTGGTTTACATCGAGCTCAGCTAGTTCCTGGCATAGAGTCACATTTCAATAAATGTTGGTGAGTGTTGGCTTTGAATAAATAGGATGCTCTAGTGTCTGTATCTTTGCTAGCAAGTATTCCAACTGAACTAAATTATTTATCTTAAATTGAGTGTCTTCCCCCGCTGCCCCAATACTTTTCTCTGATGCTTATTTTTGTAGTGTGCAATTAAAGGTTGGTGAATGGCTGTTACAAATGATGGCATATTGGTTGAATGCCCAGACTAGGAGGAGAGGGTCACACCCTATCTTATTCTTGTCACACTATTCTTTGGACGAGGGAGTCAAGAGTTGGTTTGGAGCTTTTGTATTCAGTCTGTCACTTGGTTTATTGTTTGTCTGGAGTCCTTTATGGTTGATGAAAGGAAGCAGAGTTCTAAATGGGAGCTCATTGAGTCAGGATCCATGTCTGTTCACCTTCATGCCCTCTTTTAACATCTAGCCTAGAGAAGGAAGGAAATAACTACCATTTGTTAAGGATCTACTGAGTCAGGCACTCTTCTGGGCAGGTTATATACATGGTCTCATTTAATTAACACAACAGCCTTATGATACAAATTTAGAGTTGAAAAAACTGAAAAATATAAGGCTTAAGGAATTTGCTAAAATCATGTAGTTATGAAATTCACCATTGTATACTCAACTCCTAGCAGTGCCTTATACATAATAAAGTTCAGTAAATAAATACTGTTCTGTCTTTAACGTTCCTGCTCTTTTCATTGTCAAATGCTGCCTATCCAGTATTTGTACTTAATTTGAGAGCCCCAAGAATGGTTTGAGACATCTGGTGAATGCGCAGGGGTTTTCATGTTTCATATATGTTATAACCATTCATCTAGTTATACCCACTTTTTTGTGGAGGAGGAGGATGCTTTCTTTTCTGTATTTTTTTTAATTCAAAAATATTTACTGAGAATCTATTGGTAAAATGGGTTATGGTGTTCAAGATAAACAAGTAAGTTTCTATCTCTAACACAAAAAGCTCAAAATGTTATGAAGGAGACACATGTGAACACACAATGACAATATGTATTACATGTATATAAAATCAGTGTCACCACTGACAGGGGTTTTGTGAGAGTCTCCAGCTTCTGCCACAGAGAGACTGAGGTAGAGGTGTCTGAGGGGAAAAAAAATATTTGAGACTCAAATGATGAATTATTTGCTCATCAGCTAGATAAGAGAAAGGCATCCAAGGCCATAGGGGCAGCAAGAACAAAGATACAAGATTTGAAAAAATCTGCAAGACATTCCCAAGTGGTGCTAGTGGTAAAGAACTGGCCTGCCAATGCAGGAGACATGAGAGACAAGGGTTGGATCGCTGGGTTGGGGAGATTCCCCTGGAGATGGGAATGGCAACCCACTCTACTATTCTTGCCTGGAGAATCCCATGGACAGAGGAGCCTGGCGGGCTACAGTCCACAGAGTCTCACAGAGTCAGACACGACTGAAGTGTCTGAGCACACACACATGCAAGACATTCATGTGATTGGATGGTGGTTTGCATGTAAATTTATCATGGAAGGATGAGGATGAAGAAGTAACTTGTTAATAAATACCATACCATTTATTTCACACTTATTGTATGTCAATTAGATTGCTAAGGGCTTCATATAATCATCATCATCATCATGCCTGGCAATAACTTATGATTATTATTTTTATTTTAGGAATAAGGACACTAAGCCTTTGGGAATTTAAGCTTTGGCTTAATTCCAAAGTCACACGACTAGTGACTGACAGAGCCAGCTCTTGAACCAGGTGAGTCTGACACCAAAGCCATCGTGCCTTACCACTATAGGACACTACTTTCCAAATGTAAAAATTCAGGATAGGAATGGTTGCGTAGGCTCTGCTGAGAAATCTGGATTTTATTCTCCTCACTATGAGAAATAATAAAAAGATTTTAGAACTGTTTTAAAAAAAGCCCACTCTCTCTTTGACAGGCTTGGCAATATATTTCTGTATATCCTCAGGCAAGGGAAAAGAAAATATAAACACATGGGACTACATCAAACGAGAATGCTTTTGTACAGCAAAGGAAACTATCAACAAAATGAAAAGACAGCCTGATAAATTGAGAAGATGTTTGTAAATCATATGTGTAGTAAAGAGTTAATATCCAAAATATGTATGAAGAACTCATACAACTCAATAACAAAAAAAATACAACCTGATTCAAAATTAGATATAGAACTCGAATACACATTTCTCTAAAGAAGACACACAGATGGCCAACAGTTCTATGAAAAGATATTCAGCATCACCAGTTATTAGGGAAATGCAAATCAACACTACAATGAGATATTGCTTCATGCCTATTATCAAAAAGACAGTAAATAACAAATGTTAGCAAGGATGTGGAGAAAATGGAACCTTTATACACTGTTGATAGGAATGTAAATTGGTAAAGCTACTATGGAAAACAGTATGGAGATTCCTCAAAAAATCAAGAGTAGGACTACCATATGATCCATCTATCCCACTTTTGAGTATTTACCCAAAGAAATATGAAAACATTAATTTGAAAAGATATATGCGCCCCTTACTTCATTGCAGCATTATTTACAATAGCCAATATGTGGAAATGACCAAAGTACCTACCAGTGAGTGGATGGATAAAGAAGTTATGGTTTATATACACAATGGAATACTACTCAGCCATAAAAAGACAAAATCTTGCCATTTGCATCAACATGGATGGACCTAAAGGGTCCATTATGTTCAGTCAAATAAATCAGAGAAATTCACTTATATGTGAAATCTAAAAAACAAAACAAACTGGCAAACATAACTAAGCAGAAACAGATTCACAGATACAGAGAGCACAGCAGGAGTTTGCCAGAGGAGAGGGGCATGGGGATGAGTGAAATAGGTGAGGGAAATGAAGAAGTGCACACTTTAGTTACAAGTCATGAAAGTGATACATACATACAGAATAGGGAGTACAGTCAATACATAGTCAATAATAATGTAATATCTTTTTATAGTGAACAGGTGGCGACTCGACTTACCATGGTGATCATTTTGTAATGTATAGAAATATTGAATCACTATGTTTTACACTGGGAACTAACATAGTATTGTAGGTCAATTATACTTCAAAAAACAAATGAACAAATAAACTTACAGAGAAAGGCTTGTGGTTACCAGAGGCAGGGGATGGGAGGAGGGGAATTGGATAAAGGTGGTCAAAAGGTACGAACTTCCAGCTTAGGTAACATAAGTACTAGGGATGTGGTGTATAATGTGAGTCATATAATTAACACTGCTGCATGTTATATATAAAAGTTGTGAAGTTAGTAAGTCCAAAGAATTCTCATCACAATGAAAATGTTTTTATTTTTCATTAATTTTGAATTTGTATGAGATGATGGATGTTCACTAAATTTATTGTGTTCATTTAATGGTGTATGTGAGTCAAATCCTTCTGCCATGCACCTTAAATAATGCTGTATGTCAGTAAAACTGGGAGGAAAAAATGAAACTTTCTAGCTACCTTTTTCCAGCCTGTGGAATCACAAACAAACAAAATAAATGAAACTAAACCAAACCCAACACACAGATAGAGAACAGAGTAGTGGTTACCAGAGGGGAATGGGTAGGGAGAGGGCACAATGGGTAGAGGGGGTCAACTGGCGGTGGATGGAATCGAAACCTTTGGTGCTGAGCACACTGTAGGGTGTAGAGAACTAGTGTATAATGTGGTACAGATGAAACTTAGGTAATTTTATAAACCAATGTTGCCTCCATAAAAATAAGTTAAAAATTATCTTTATTTCATATAAAAAATTACCCTTTTAGGATCGGATTATGGACATTGTGGAGCCTGGGATACCAAGAAGGAAAACGTTTCATTCATAGAGAGATATTATGGCTTCACAACCCAGATAATCCCAATGGTATCATCACTCACCTAAAGCCAGACATCCTGGAATGTGAAGTCAAGTGGGCCTTAGGAAGCATCATTACGAACAAAGCTAGTGGAGGTGATGGAATTCCAGTTGAGCTATTTCAAATCCTTAAAGATGATGCTGTGAAAGTGCTGCACTCAACATGCTAGCAAATTTTGAAAACTCAGCAGTGGCCACAGGACTGGAAAAGGTCAGTTTTTATTCCAATCCCAAAGAAAGGCAATGCCAAAGAATGCCCAAACTACCGCACAATTGCACTCATCTCACATGATACTAAAGTGATGCTCAAAATTCTCAAAGCCAGGCTTCAGCAATATGTGAACCATGAACTTCCAGATGTTCAAGCTGGTTTTAAAAAAGGCAGAGGAACCAGAGATCACATTACCAACATCCACTGGATCATTGAAAAAGCAAGAGAGTTCCAGAAAAAACATCTATTTCTGCTTTATTGACTATGCCAAAACCTTTGACTGTGTGAATCATAATAAACTGTGGAAAGTTCTGAAAGAGATGGGAATACCAGACCACCTGACCTGCGTCTTGGGAAATCTGTATACAGATCAGAAAGCAACAGTTAGAACTGGACATGGAACAACAGACTGGTTCCAAATAGGAAAAGGAGTATATCAAGGCTGTATATTGTCACCTTGCTTATTTAACTTATATGCAGAGTATGTCATGAGAAATGCTGGATTGGATGAAGCACAAGCTGGAATCAAGATTGCCAGGACAAATATCAATAACCTCAGATATGCAGATGACACCACTCTTGTCACCCTTTGGCAGAAAGAGAAAAAGAGCTAAAGAGCCTCTTGATGAAAGTGAAAGAGGAGAGTGAAAAGGTTTGCTTAAAACTCAACATTCAGAAAACTAAGATCATGGCATCTGGTCCCATCACTTCATGGCAAATAGATGGGGAAACAGTTCAAATAGTGACAGACTTTATTTTTGGGGGCTCCAAAATCACTGCAGATGGTGATTGCAGCCATGAAAATAAAAGACCCTTGCTCCTTGGAAGAAAAGTTATGACCAACCTAGACAGTATATTAAAAAGCAGAGACATTACTTTGCCAACAAAGGTGCGTCTAGTCAAAGCTATGGTTTTTCCAGTAGTCATGTATGGATGTGAGAGTTGGACTATAAAGAAAGCTGAGCGCCAAAGAATAGATGTTTTTGAACTGTGATGTTGGAGAAGACTCTTGAGAGTGCCTTGGACTGCAAGGAGATCCAACTAGTCCATCCTAAAGGAGATCAGTCCTGAGTGTTCATTGGAAGGACTGATGTTGCAGCTGAAACTCCAATACTTTGGCCACCAGTTGTGAAGAACTGACTAATTTCCTGACTAATCAGGAAAAGACCCTGATGCTGGGAAAGATCGAAGGCAGGAGGAGAAGGGGACGACAGAGGATGAAATGGCTGGATGTCATCACCGACTCAATGGACATTATGTTTGAGTAAACTCCGGGAGTTGGTGATGGACAGGGAGGCCTGGCATGCTGCAGTTCATGGGGTCACAAAGAGTCAGACACAACTGAGTGACTGAACTGAACTGACTGAACTGATGGCTTGAACCAAAACAGAAGTGGGGACAGAGACAGAGGATAGATTCCATGAGTTGTTGGAAGATAAACAAGGAAAGATTTGATGATTAATATAGCAAGTAAGGGAGAAGATGAGAGTAATTTCCAGTTTGGTGATGTTGATAGTTTCCACTGAGATGCTGTTAATAAAAAGGATACTGGAAGAGAAATAGGTTTGAATCATAGGAAAGAAGAGCTACTAAGGTTAATTTTAGGAAGTAAAGAGTTTGAGACTCATCCAGGTGGAGAAGAAAGTAGTCACTTGGAACTAAAGCTGAAGATGTCCCAGGAGAGGCTGGGTTAGGACTCCTTTGACTTGGGAATGATTAAAGTGAAGCATCAGTATTTTAAGGCAATTATTAGTGGCAGGGGAATCGTCTAAGAAACTGAGGAGGATCTGCCAGAGTGATGGGAAAAGGATCAGAAGACAGAGCTTGGAAGACTTGATTCTAAGAGCTGTGGAAAGAGTGGGAGAGGAGGAGGTGGAGACAGGCAGGTGGGCTCTCAAAGAGTATGACGGGAGATCAGCAAAAGAGGAGGGGAACACAGGAATGAGGCAAACAGATACTGGTATAAGCTGAGCACAAGAACTGGGAGTTGGTGATTAACCTGGAGGAAAGAACAGTAACAACTGATTAAGTCCCTACGAGGCACTGGAGGAGGAAGGTGGACAAGAGAGGCATCACTTCCTCTGAGCCAGGTGAGATGGAGGTGCGTAGGCTGAGAGGCAGGTTAATTTGAAAGCAATTATTTTTTTGCATGTAGTTTCAAATTGAGTTATAATTTTAACAAGTCAGGTGAGAGCTTGTCTAGGTGATGATAATAAATAATTGACTCAAGAGCAAAATAATTCTTTCCTCACAGGGAACTTTTGTGAATTAACAAGACAGTCATCGTTAGGGAAATTTTGAGATCCTGAGAAAATCAAGTAGTGTCCTTCTCACTTTCTTCTTCTCTAACATCCTTATGTAGGTACAAAACAGGTGAAAACGAACGTAGTGGGGAATCCCTGAGAGAAAAATGAGATCCACAGGAGTCGAAATGATAGCCTGTCAGAACTTTATACTTATCAAGTGCCTCGTGGCTTTTATTTCCCATGTTCCCTACCCATTCCTGTGCTCTCATTTTTCCTTCTGCCTGGTACACCCCTCACCACCTCCTCCTTGCCACACCACTGCCCTCCACTTTACCTCCTTACTACAAGGCCCCTCAACCTTCCTACTCCTCTGATAGCAGGAACACTTTTTATATTGCTCTTTGCTGCCCATCTGTCATACCTTAGAGTTGTGTGTATGTCTTTTGCTTGTCCTACTGGACATTAATGTGTCTACACAGGGAATGTCTTCTACTTTTTCTTTTACCCTCCACTGTCCCTTGCTGAACAAATATAATGATTCCCTTTTTATAGATGACAAAAAAAAAAAGATAGATGAGAAACCATAAAGCTTGTGAGTATAGAATTTAAGACTGTTCAGAACTGAGGTCTTCTGATTCCAGGCTTTTAACCTAAACTCTTTTCCTGTCTAGAAACGTTAGACAAGTGCTAAGGGGGCACCTAAGGGAGAAAAAGTGAAAGTGTGCATTAATATAGAGGCTCAGATGACCCAGGAAATACCAGCTGAGTCACTTATTCTCCCAGAAGCTGCTTGTGAGGTCATCTGCCTGAGTCATGGCAGACCTTCCCTAGTTACTCTGATGTGAGGGGCACATCCAGTGGGCTTGGCTAGAGCTCAGCTGTTCTTTAAGATGAATGGATAAGAAAGCTGTGGTACATATACACAATGGAGTATTACTCAGCCATTAAAAAGAATACATTTGAATCAGTTCTAATGAGGTGGATGAAACTGGAGCCTATTATACAGAGTGAAGTAAGCCAGAAGGAAAAACATAAATACAGTATACTAACGCATATATATGGAATTTAGAAAGATGGTAACAATAACCCTGTGTACGAGACAGCAAAAGAGACACTGATGTATAGAACAGTCTTATGGACTCTGTGGGAGAGGGAGAGGGTGGGAAGATTTGGGAGAATGACATTGAAACATGTAAAATATCACGTAAGAAACGAGTTGCCAGTCCAGGTTCGATACACGATACTGGATGCTTGGGGCTAGTGCACTGGGATGACCCAGAGGGATGGTATGGGGAGGGAGGAGGGAGGAGGGTTCAGGATGGGGAACACATGTATACCTGTGGCGGATTCATTTTGATATTTGGCAAAACTAATACAATTATGTAAAGTTTAAAAATAAAATAAAATTAATAATAAAAAAAAAAAGGATATCTCTGGTAGTCAGTAGAGAAAGAGAGTTTTCTGCTGCCTTTGCTATGCTAATGCTAAGTCACTTCAGTCGTGTCCGACTCTCTGCGACCCCAGAGACGGCAGCCCACCAGGCTTCCCTGTCCCTGGGATTCTCAAGGCAAGAACACTGGAGTGGGTTGCCATTTCCTTCTCCAATGCATGAAAGTGAAAAGTGAAAGTGAAGTCGCTCAGTCGTGTCCGACCCTTAGCGACCCCATGGACTGCAGCCTACCAGGCTCCTCCGCCCATGGGATTTTCCAGGCAAGAGTACTGGAGTGGGGTGCCATTGCCTTCTCCATTTCTGCTGCCTTTACTGGAATGGTATTTTACTATGTTAGCACTGTTAGCCCTTTGTTAGCACTGTTACCTATTTGACAGATATCCTTGTTTTAAGTAGGTATATGATAGGATGAAATTAAAAGACTGCAGCCATGAAATTAAAAGACACTTGCTCCTTGGAAGAAAAGTTATGAGCAACCTAGACAGTATATTAAAAAGCAGAGACATTACTTTGCCAACAAAAGTCTGTCTAGTCAAAGCTATGGTTTTTCCAGTAGTCATGTATGGATATGAGAGTTGGACTATAAAGAAAGCTGAGTGCCAAATAATTGCTGCTTTTGAACTGTGGTGTTGGAGAGGACTCTTGAGTACCTTGGAGTGCAAGGAGATCCAACCAGTCCATCCTAAAGGAGATCAGTCCTGAATATTCATTGGAAGGACTGATGCTGAAGCTGAAACTCCAATACCTAGGCCACCTGGTGCGAAGAACTGACTGACTGGAAAAACCCTGATGCTGGGAAAGATTGAAGGCAGGAAGAGAATGAGATGACAGAGGATGAGGTGGTTGGATGGCATCACATACTCAGTGGACATGAGTCTGAGTGAACTCCGGGAATTGGTGTTGGACAGGGAGGCCTGGCGTGCCGCAGTCCATGGGGTCGCAAAGAGGCAGACCCGACTGAGCGACTGAACTGAACTGATGACAGGATGATCCATGCTGCCCCTATCACATACTGACATATTTTCAGTTACTTTTGTTTACATCTTATCTGTACATTTGTAAAGAAAGGTCAAATAAAATGCATTTGTAGATGAACAAGTTGTAGTGTATAATTATTACCAGACTGGCTCCAAGCAATGTTGTGTCTTCTTAGTCTATTTCTCCCTTAGTTTCTTCTATACTCACCTTAGCTGCTGTTTCCTCATTTGAAATGTTCTTTGCTAACTGCCAAAGCCCTCTTTCAAATGATTAACTGAGAGTAGTTTAAAATAGTACATTTGCCAAGAATATTTGTAGTTTAACAGCTTATGATTCTCTATTGGTAGATTTCATTTACTAACTAGTGGTGAAGGAAACTTTTTTTTTTGCAGTTAATTAGCATGATATTTAGAAAAATTACATTACAATGGCAACCTCCTATTATGTCCCGGAATGAAGTCCACCCTGGATGTGTAGTATTTATATGGTTCATCAGAAGAAAAAAAAAAAAAAAGGCTTTGTCATATATAGTGTCAAGATTTAACTTAGTTCACAAATCCATCCTTGGATTTTGCCTTTTCCTCTGTATCAAACCTGTAAGATATGGCATTTGTCTCATTTCATGAAAATGTGAAAAAAAACCAAACAACCCAATACCATATTCAGCTTTTCCCCCTTTTCCAATTGTTTGATAGAGATGAAGCTGAAAGAAAAATCCCAATTTTGGAATAAATATTTTCCTGGCAATACCTTGTCCTTTCAGTGCCTTACATTTTTATAGCTCTAACTTTGTCCATGTTACCTTTTGCACTCTATGCTATTTAAAATTTTGTTGGTAGAATCTGTCTCTGTGTCACAGATCTTATCTGCAGAGGCCACTAAGACAATAGTGGGGGCTACTGAAAGTGTTTCTCATTTTGGACCCCTTTATTCTTTGTTTCCAGTTATCTATGAAACGGGCACTGGAGGAGTCCTCATTAATTGCTTTTGGGAAAATAAGAAACTTGGCAGAAAATGCATCACAATTGTCTAATGGGATGATATGCCTCAACTTACTGTAGACATAAAGAAACTTTGCAGGCAGCCAACGCACAGTGAGCTAACTTTACTACCAAGGAGTTCACAGCAACCACAAAGCCATGTGAATGCTTGGCATAGCCAGGTTACATTTATTTTGTACCAAGCAAAGCAGAAAATTACTCTATAGTCGAGTTACTTCCTCTTTTGAGGAACCAAAAAGACAATAAATGTAGTTGAAAACAGAGACACAGATGGTGGTCAAGTTTGTGATAGGCCCAGTGAAAAGACAATACTTCTGGGTTATGACTTGTGGTTCCTCAGGAGGGAGGGTTGGCCTGGAAAGAAGCCACTGGATGAATTCCTCTAACTTGGTTGCACTGAGGAAAAATCTCCACTTTCCTCCATGGACAAAAGTTAGCTTGATCCATGTATTAAAGTCTGGGTAAATATAAATATTTGACTTTGCTTTTTGGAAGCTTCTTAATGCATTTTGATAGTTACTTTTCTTCAGAGCTTTGATCTGGGGAGATATTGTTTTTTCCTCAAGATGATCAGTGGACTTAGGATAACTGAGCACTTTCTCTGGTTCTGCTGAAGAGATTTCAGAATCTATAGAGGTCAGTGTGTTCTTCAGAGTTTCTGATTGTGTGACTTTGTGAAGAAGTTCTAGGATCTCTTTACCCTTTTCTCCATCCAGGACCTCTAAACAATGTACATTGGAGCAAGAATTCTGGTTTCCCAGCTCTGTCACCTTCTTCTTTAAAGCATCAACGTCTTCCTTCACAGAGAAGATATCTTCAGCTGTTGCACACTGTTTATTTTCATTAACATTCATTTTGGTTTCCAGGACTTGCATCTGCTTCTGAAAGAAGTCAGTCTTTTCCTGGATTTTTGATAATGCACAGATCATGCCAGTCATTTGGCTGAGGAGTTCAAGCTGGGTGGTTTTAATATCTTGGAGCATTACCAGAAGATTCATTTCTTCATCAGCATTAAGGTCCTCTTGATCACAATCATGGGAAGTCATAGTTGGACATCTGGTTGAATTCGGATACTGATTCTTACATTTGTGGTAAGCATTTTTAAGAGATTGTCTGATCTTGGAGAAATTTGAATTCCACATCTGCCCAGCAGCAGCTTTTACCCTTTTGGCTTGAAGTTTGTACATCTTGCATAATGAAACAAGAGACAAAGTGTTGGGAAACCTGACCAAAATCAAAGAAAGAAGCAAAGAAATCGAAGACTGAAATGGTTTTTCTCTTACTCTTTGTTGGGTATCTTTCCCGGTGACATTGTTGAATGTCCTATGGAGAACATCAAGGACAATAGCAGGCCCTCCTCGATGGTTAGCTTCTTATAGGGCAGTTCAGCTGGAGAGCTCTGTGAACTACTGAGCAATTGTGTGAAATCCTTCATAGGTTGACCTGAAGCTGATGTCACAATAGCTGCTGGTCTAGAATTTCTTTAACCTTAGGGCTGTAACTGTCAAAAGTTTTGGTCACAGGACTCTTTTTCACTTGTAAAAATTGAGCACCACAGAACTTTTGTTTATGAATTATTATCACTCAATATTCCATATTAGAGATGAAAACTAAATAAATCTTGATATTAATTCATTAAAAAAGTAAACCCAATACATGTTAACATATATGACATTTTTATGAAAAAATAATTATATCTTCCAAAAGAAAAAATCATGAAAACCACAGCATTGTTTATATATTTGCAAATGTTTTAAATGCATGAATTAATAGAAGACATGCCAGGAGAAATATCAATCACCTCAGATATGCAGATGACACCACCCTTATGGCAGAAAGCAAAGAACTAAAGAGCCTCTTGATGAAAGTGAAAGAGGAGAGTGAAAAAGTTGGCTTAAAACTCGACATTCAGAAAACTAAGATCATGGCATCTGGTCCCAGCACTTCATGGCAAATAGAAGGGGAAACAATGGAAACAGTGACAGGCTTTATTTTGGGGGGATCTAAAATCACTGCAGATGGTGATTGCAGCCATGAAATTAAAAGAGCCTTGCTCGGGGAAGAAAAGTTATTGACCAACCTAGACAGCATATTAAAAAGCTGAGACATTACTTTGCCAACAAAGGTCCATCTAGTCAAAGCTATGGTTTTTCCAGTAGTCATGTATGGATGTGAGAGTTGGACTGTGAAGAAAGCTGACTGCCAAAGAATTGATGTTTCTGAATTGTGGTGTTGGAGAAGACTCTTGAGAGTGCCTTGGACTGCAAGGCGATCCAACTAGTCCATCCTAAAGGAGATCAGTCCTGGGTGTTCATTGGAAGGTCTAATGTTGAAGCTGAAACTCCAATATTTTGTCCACCTGATGCGAAGAGCTGACTCATTTGAAAAGACCCTGATGCTGGGAAAGATCAAAGGCAGTAGGAGAAGGGGACGACAGAGGGTGAGATGGTTGGATGGCATCACCAACTCGATGGACAAGAGTTTGAGTAAACTCTGGGAGTTGGTGATGGACAGGGAGGCCTGGCGTGCTGCAGTCCATGGGGTTACAAAGTGTCAGACACGACTGACAGACTGAACTGAACCGAACTGAACTGAACCTTAATTCTCATATCTGCTTCTGCATTTTATCTGTTGTTTTGGAAGAAGTAGATTAAGAAAATATGGCTTCACATAAATATATAAATGGAGAGGATATTTTAATGACCTTATCAGTTAATTACAGCTTTTATTCTTTCTACCCACTAAAATTTGACAAATGATAATTGATTAGAAGTTAAGTACATTGTGTAATCTTAGACCAGAATAATACTGTTACATTAAAATTCACTGGTCTATCTTCAATTTTTAATAGATGTGTAATATCATGCATTGGTCATTTGGAAAGTAATGATTCACTGAATAATGCAAATCTTTCAAATGGTAGCTCATTTTATTATATAATTTCCAAATATCATGTTCATTAATATCCCACCAATCTCACCAGAAAAGTCTTTGAGTATTGGCAAGAGGCCAAGCTCGTGGTGGCAGATAAAATTTTCCAAAATTTTAATTTTAGCTTGCAAAACTTGAAATTTATTAAGCTTGTTAGTTGTTTTTCTTGAAGTGACAGGCTCTCTACATCCATTTTTTTTTTTTTTTGCAAAAATGCTTGCCAAATACCCAAGTATGAATACCATAGTTGGCTGCCAGTTTTTCTTTCAAAACTATGTTCCATGAAAAAAACAGCTTATTTGTAACTCAAATAAGTACTTTTCCTGGAGACAATTATATTTCTGTAAGCAGCAGAAGTGCTTTATGGGTACTTCACATTACATCATGCTTAATATTAAAAAGACATACAGAAGGTTAAGATTTAATAAAATGTAAAATTTTATGCTTCATCAAGGATGTTCTAGAGCTAAGCTGGCTTTTTCTTGTATGCCTTCTTTTTCTTCTTCTCTGATTGAATGGAGGTGAAAAATACAATCACTATTGGTAGTTTAGTACTTTTGCCTTGGCTTGTGCTAAGGTATCAGTTTTACCCACCATTGGTTTTGCAATGCCATTTGGAAAATTAAAATGACATGATAACTATGTATGTCAAGATATAGTCCCAGTTTATTAAAGAAGATATTCCTTCTTGGATCAGTGCCGGTTCCAACTCTCTACTAAATCATTCTTTCTCCTGTTTATGTTTAAATGCAGGGCCAGCTTCAGCCTAGGTTTTGGTATAAACTCTGAATTTAAGCAAAAGTAGTTTTAGAATTTTGGCTTGTCAGTGATACCTGGGATTTTTACTTTACTGTCCTGTCTTTGAATCCCAGTTTAGTAACCTTTCCAAAACTTCTAGAAACTTTACCAAACTCTTGCTGAGAAGAAATGTTCTCCAAGAGGCAGACTATCACCGAAAGTAATTTGGAGCCAGAAAAGGTAGCCTTCAAAGCTGTCCCATTTACTTTGGCCAAGACCATCTTATCCATCAAGCACTACAAATACTTAGTACTATGACATTTCAAGGGCCAATAAAAATAAGTATTCAAGAGGTAGAAAAAAAAAAAAAACCTGTGCTCAGAATATCAAAAGATGCAAGATTGAAACCATAAATGTTTAATTAAATATCTCCAGAGTGTACTATTATATCATCTTCATTCATTGTTAAGTTAGTATTAAAATTTCATTACATTTGGAGGCAATTTGTACATTAGGTATTCTTGCTTTACAGAAATTCCCAATTAAATTGCAGGGACTGCTTGGAGCAATTACTCCCTCCAGGTTAATAACAGCTAAGACTTATTGGATACATACCAGACATTGTTCTAAATATTAGCTTAATTAACTGAAATCAGAGAAGTCAAATAACTTTCCTTTCTGCTAAAAAATGGGCAGAGTGAAATTTCAAATCCTTACATGGGCCACTTGTTTCTCTATTGCCACACACACAAATATAATAAAAATATGTATTTGTCAACTCAGAAAAAGACATTTTGCTTTTCAGAAAAAATACACTATATATTTATAAAAACTCATTTTCGTTAAATTTTCAGAAATATGAAAAAATTAATTGTTTGCTTATTCATCAAAGCTATTTGAAGAACTTTGTAAAGACTTTAGAAGTTGAACTATCTCTAATTCAAGCAAGTCAACACGAACATTTAGAGGTTATTCTTGCCTTAATGTAGTGAAAGTATAGCAACTATAATATAAACAGATTTAAAATTTTTCAACTAAAAATATTCATGTATACTGATTTTTTAAAAAATTTTATTTAGTTATTTACTTTTGCCTGCTCTGGGTCTTCACAGCTGCATGGGGCTTTCTCTAGTTGCAGCTGGTGGGGGCTGGCTGCTCTTCACTGCAGTGCTCAGACTTCTCATTGAGTTGGCTTCTCTAGTTGTGGCACACAAGCTCTAGGAGCTCAGGCTCAGTAGTTGTGGAGCATGGGCTTAGTTGCTCCGTGGCATGTGGAATCTTCCCAGACTCAGGATTGAACCTGTGTCCCTTACTTTGGCAGGGAAGTCCCTATACTGATTATTTTTATAAAACAAAAATGAATCTAGTAGTTTTGATGCAAACATAAACCTGTCTGGGTTTTTAATTATTTATCTATTAATGTTAATGAAAGTAGCTTCAGCCTATTTGGGGCTTGTTGGATAGTGAAGAGCTGTCCTCATGGACAGTAGCCTGCCAGGCTCCTCTATCCATGGAATTCTCCAGGCAAGAATACCGGAGTGGGTTGCCATTCCCTTCTTCAAGGAATCTTCCCAACCCAGGGATTGAACCCGGGTCTTCTGCATTGCAGACAGATTTCTTTACCATCTGAGCCACCAGGGAAGCCCTGTAGTGGGAGAATGCAAGCCTATTGATTAGAGTGAAGCTGTGAGAGTAGTCAACACGTGAATGAATAACAGGAATTGAGCTGACCCCTTCCCTTTGGGATCTTACTAGAGATATGAAGCCATTTCTGCTGCTGCTGCTAAGTTGCTTCAGTCGTGTCCGACTCTGTGCGACCCCAGAGACGGCAGCCCACCAGGCTCCCCCGTCCCTGGGATTCTCCAGGCAAGAACACTGGAGTGGGTTGCCATTTCCTTCTCCAATGCATGAAAGTGAAAAGTGAAAGTGAAGTCGCTCAGTCATGTCCGACTCTTAGCGACCCCATGGACTGCAGCCTACCAGGCTCTTCTGTCCATGGATTTTCCAGGCAAGAGTACTGGAGTGGGGTGCCATTGCCTTCTCCTGAAGCCATTTAGGACTTCATAATATTGAAGTAACCAAAATAACTTGGCAGACTGGAGCGTAGTTGCTGACTCTTATCAAGGAAAAATGTCCTCCAGGTGGATGGCTTTTAAAGAATGATACTTGGAGCCAGAAAGGTTAGGGTGCAAGGCTCTCCTATTCATTGACTGTGTGCTTAGTCAAGTTACTAACTTCTCACAAGAGTGTAAAATGGGATAATAACAATACCTATTTTGTAGAGTGATTTTGAAGATTAAAGTGTTCAATACTTGTAAACTCTTTCTGCTCCTCTCTAACCACCTTCTTACTCTCCTTTTGAATGAGAGAGGAAATTAGCTCTGCTCTCCTTGTCCCTTACTCTGCCTTTCATTCCTCTGTTTCAGTGAAGAGGCCATTCTGCCATTCTCTGACCAAGATGTAAAGCATGTGCTGCTCACTGTTCAAAATCTACAAAGGCAGATAAATAAAGCATTTGGATTAGAAAGACACCAGAATGCATAAACAAGGTCTGACAAACTGGCATTCTGTCTCCTAGTACAGCTAGTGTACCTCGCACAACCAGCCATGGTGTCAGGCAGCAGGGCAGGTAATAACCACTGGAGAGATGGCTCTAATAATAGATAATATTATTCATATTTAAAATGCTGGTGTTTTTTGAGTAAGTTAACTATAAATTAATTATGGTAGAGTCATGATTATCTATATAAAATCACCCTGATTTACATCTTTTTAAACATGGTTTTTGAGTTGGGAGAGGAAGAAAAGGGGAAAATGTTAGTCATTCAGTCATGTCTGGCTCTTTGGGATCCATCCCACAGACTGTAACCCACCAGATTGCACTGTCCATGGAATTCTCCATGCAAGAACACTGGAGTGGGTAGCCATTCCCTCCTCCAGGGAATTTTCCCCACCCAGGGTTCAAACCCCAGTCTCCTGCATTGCAGATGGATTCTTTACCATCTGAAACACCAGGGAAGGCCCCACTGGGAGAGAATGGGATAGAACTATAGTTATCACGCTAGCAACTGGGCATTATTTGTACCCTTTATGTTACATCTGCAGTCATCTAGTACTATTTGTGTGCCTAGTGCTTGTGACCATGACAAATTATTGAAGGTCTTTTACTTCCCCTCCAAAATTTGAGGACCAGGTTTATCAGAACCTGCTCCCCAACCAACCCAAATATCACTTGTTACATACAGACTGAGATAAAAGATTGAGAAAACAAGAATCATAAAGGTCTTTCAGATTTGGTTAGGGTGGCTGACCCAAGGGGATAACAATATATTCATGAGGACGCCCTAATCCAATGTTACACAAAGTAACAAAGCTCTTTTCTTCTACTTTTCTTCCTCTTTAGTCATGAGGAGAAGAGAATGAGATTGAAATCAGAGTTGTTATGCAGGATCATGGCAGGAATGCAGAGGGAAGCAGAAGCATAGTGCTTGTGTGACAGGCAGAACGTGGTGCAGTGATGCCACTCTCTCAGCTGCATAAACTGATAAAACTGAGTGATATTGATAAGACGAACGGGTTAGAGTGATACATGGGGTGAGGGGGCCACTTCTACTCTGTGGCGCCAATAATGTTTATTCAGTTCAGTCACTCAGTCGTGTCCAACTGTTTGTGACCCCATGAACAGTAGCACACCAGGCTCCCTGTCCATCACCAATTCCAAGAGTTTACCCAAACTCATGTCCACTGAGTCGGTGATGACATCCAACCATCTCATCCTCTGTTGTCCCCTTCTCCTCCTGCCTCCAATCTTTCCCAACATCAGAGTCTTTTCAAATGACTCAGCTCTTCACATCAGGTGGCCAAAATATTGGAGTTTCAACTTCAACATCAGTCATTCCAATGAACACCTAGGATTGATTTCCTTTAGGATGGACTGGTTGGATCTCCTAGCTGTCCAAGGGACTCTCAAGAGTCTTCTCCAACACCACAGTTCAAAAGCATCAGTTCTTCGGCGCTCAGCTTTCTTTATAGTCCAACTCTCACATTCATACATGACTACTGGAAAAACCATAGCCTTGACTAGACAGACCTTTGTTAACAAAGTATTATCTCTGCTTTTTAATATGCTGTCTAGGTTGGTCATAACTTTCCTTCCAAGGAGTAAGCATCTTTTAATTTCATGGCTGCAGTCACCATCTGCAGTGCTTTTGGAGCCCAAAAAAATAAAGTCTGACACTGTTTCCACTGTTTCCCCATCTATTTCCCATGAAGTGATGGAACCAGATGCTATGATCTTATTTTTCTGAATGTTGAGCTTTAAGCCAACTTTTTCACTCTCCTCTTTCACTTTCATCAAGAAATTTAAAACCACAATGAGGTACCATTTCACGCCAGTAAGAATGGCTGCTATCCAAAAGTCTACAAGCAATAAATGCTGGAGAGGGTATGGAGAAAAGGGAACCCTCTTACACTGTTGGTGAGAATGTAAACTAGTACAGCCACTATGGAGAACAGTGTGGAGATTCCTTTAAAAACTGGAATTAGAACTGCCATGTGACCCAGCAATCCCACTGCTGGGCATACACACTGAGGAAACCAGAATTGAAACGACATGTGTACCCCAATGTTCATCGCAGCACTTTTTATAATAGCCAGGACATGGAAACAACCTAGATGTCCATCAGCAGATGAATGGATAAGAAAGCTGTGGCACATATACACAATGGAATATTACTCAGCCATTAAAAAGAATACATTTCAATCAGTTCTAATGAGGTGGATGAAACTGGAGCCGGTTATACAGAGTGAAGTAAACCAGAAAGAAAAACACCAATACAATATACTAATGCATATATAGAGTTTTGCCAAGAGAACACACTGGTCATAGCAAACACCCTCTTCCAACAACACAAGAGAAGACTCTACACATGGACATCACCAGATGCTCAACACCAAAATCAGATTGATTATATTCTTTGCAGCCAAAGATGGAGAAGCTCTCTACAGTGAGCATAAACAAGACCGGGAGCTGACTGTGGCTCAGATCATGAACTCCTTATTGCCAAATTCAGACTGAAATTGACGAAAGTAGGGAACACCACTAGACCATTCACGTATGACCTAAATCAAATCCTTTATGATTATACAGTGGAAGTGAGAAATAGATTTAAGGGCCTAGATCTGATAGATAGAATGCCTGATGAACTATGGATGGAGGTTTGTGACATTGTACAGGAGACAGGAAACAAGACCATCCCCATGGAAAAGAAATGCAAAAAAGCAAAATGGCTGTCTGGGGAGGACTTACAAATAGCTGTGAAAAGAAGAGAAGTGAAAAGCAAAGGAGAAAAGGAAAGAGTCCAAAGAATAGCAAGGAGAGATAAGAAAGCCTTCCTCAGCAATGAATGCAAAGAAATAGAGGAAAACAACAGAATGGGAAAGACTAGAGATCTCTTCAAGAAAATTAGAGACACAAAGGGAATATTTCATGACAAGATGGGCACAATAAAGGACAGAAATGGTACGGACCTAACAGAAGCAGAAGATATTAAGAAGAGGTGGCAAGAATACACAGAAGAACTATACAAAAAAGATCTTCTCGACCCAAATAATCACGATGGTGTGATCACTCACCTAGAGCCAGACATCCTGGAATGTGAAGTCAAGTGGGCCTTAGGAAGCATCACTACGAACAAAGCTAGTGGAGGTTATGGAATTCCAGTTGAGCTATTTCAAATCCTGAAAGATGATGCTGTGAAAGTGTTGCATTCAATATGCCAGCAAATTTGGAAAACTCAGCAGTGGCCACAGGACTGGAAAAGGTCAGTTTTCATTCCAGTCCCAAGAAAGGCAATGCCAAAGAATGCTCAAACTACCACACAATTGCACTCATCTCACATGCTAGTATAGTAATGCTCAAAATTCTCCAAGTCAGGTTTCAGCAATACATGAACCGTGAACTTCCAAATGTTCAAGCTGGTTTTAGAAAAGGCGGAGGAACCAGAGATCAAATTGCCAACATCTGCTGGATCATGGAAAAAAAAGCAAGAGAGTTCCAGAAAAACATCTATTTCTGCTTTATTGACTATGCCAAAGCCTTTGACTGTGTCGATCACAAAAAACTCTGGAAAATTCTGAAAGAGATGGGAATACCAGACCACCTGACCTGCCCCTTAAGAAACCTGTATGCAGGTCAGGAAGCAACAGTTAGAACTGGACATGGAACAACAGACTGGTTCCAAATAGGAAAAGGAGTACATCAAGGCTGTATATTGTCACCCTGCTTATTTAACTTAAATGCAGAGTACATCATGAGAAACGCTGGGCTGGAGGAAGCACAAGCTGGAATCAAGATTGCCGGGAGAAATATCAATAACCTCAGATATGCCGATGACACCACCGTTATGGCAGAAAGTGAAGAGCAACTAAAAAACCTCTTGATGAAAGTGAAAGAGGAGAGTCAAAAAGTTGGCTTAAAGCTCAACATTCAGAAAACGAAGATCATGGCATCTGGTCCCATCACTTCATGGGAAATAGATGGGGAAACAGTGGAAACCATGTCAGACTTTATTTTGGGGGCTCCAAAATCACTGCAGATGGTGACTGCAGACATGAAATTAAAAGATGCTTACTCCTTGGAAGAAAAGTTATGACCAACCTAGATAGCATTTTCAAAAGCAGAGACATTACTTTGCCAACAAAGGTCCATCTAGTCAAGGCTATGGTTTTTCCAGTGGTCATGTATGGATGTGAGAGTTGGACTGTGAAGAAAGCTGAGTGCAGAAGAATTGATGGTTTTGAACTGTGGTGTTGGAGAAAACTCTTGAGAGTCCCTTGGATTGCAAGGAGATCCAACCAGTCCATCCTAAAGGAGATCAGTCCTGGGTGTTCATTGGAAGGACTGATGCTGAAGCTGAAACTCCAGTACTTTGGCTACCTCATGTGAAGAGTTGACTCATTGGAAAAGTCTCTGATGCTGGGAGGGATAGGGGGCAGGAGGAGAAGGGGAGGACAGAGGATGAGTTGGCTGGATGGCATCACTGACTCAATGGACGTGAGTCTGAGTGAACTCCAGGAGTTGGTGATGGACAGGGAGGCCTGGCATGCTGCGATTCATGGGGTCGCAAAGAGTTGGACATGACTGAGCAACTGAACTGAACGCATATACATGAATTTAGAAAGATGGTAATGATAACCCTGTGTGTGAGACAGAAAAAGAGACACAGATGTATGGAACAGTCTTTTGCACTCTGTGGGAGAATGCAAGGGCGGGATGATATGGAAGAATGGCATTGAAACATGTATATTATCATATGTGAAATGAATCACCAGTCCGGGTTCAATGCATGATGCAGCATGCTCCTGGCTGGTGCACTTGGATGACCCAGAGGGATGGATGGGGAGGGAGGTGGGAGGGGGTTTCAGGATGGGGAACACATGTACACCCATGGCAGATTCATGTCAATGTATGGCAAAACCAAACAATATTGTAAAGTAAAATAAATAAAACTGAGAGTAAAATAAAAAAAGAAGCTCTTTAGTTCTTCTTCGCTTTCTTCCATAAGGGTGGTGTCATCTGCATATCTGAGGTTATTGATATTTCTCCCGGCAATCTTGATTCCAGCTTGTGCTTCCTCCAGCCCAGCATTTCTCATGATGTACTCTGCATTAAGTTAAATAAGCAGGGTGACAATATACAGCCTTGACGTACTCCTTTTCCTATTTGGAACCAGTCTGTTGTTCCATGTCCAGTTCTAACTGTTGCTTCCTGACTTGCATACAGGTTTCTTAAGGGGCAGGTCAGGTGGTCTGGTATGCCTATCTCTTTCAGAATTTTCCAGAGTTTATTGTGATCCACACAGTCAAAGGCTTTGGCACAGTCAATGTTTATGACACCACTTTAAAATTATATGAAATAAATGCCAAAAGAATATGATTAATGGAGATGAAGAAAGGATAGAATGATTATTTTGATCATTGGTAATGATAATTTAATTTTTCACTATAACTATAATTTTATGGTCTCTTTCTGGTATGCTCTCAATATATTTATTCTCCAGTCAAATTACTACCCTTCCCTTAAAAGACAGCCTGATAATACTTTCCTTGCCCTATCTTATTCTTATTCTCCCTGTATTCTTATCAATGCTACCAACCTGTTCTGGGGCCCTACACAACAGTTAGTGAGTCTCTCTCCTCTCCAGATTGGGAGCTCCTTGAGGAGAGAGACTTGCTTTTCAATTTTATATCTCCAGTGTCACAGATTCTAGTATATGGTTGGTGCTCAGTACATTTTAATACAATGAATGAACTTGTGAATGATTGTCAAGGTATACACTGGGTCTCTCTGTACCTATTTCTATGCGTAGCTAGGGAACATATTGCTTGCTTCATAAAGGTAATCTGTGATAACTTTTTTCAATTCCTGAGGGATCATTTAGCATTTGGGGATAGGGATTTGATAATTGTTTCCCTGAAGACTTGAAGCAGTTAAATGGCAGGAGAGGTAAATCAGGTAGATGGAGATAATTACAAACCTGGAAACAGCTATGGTGTGGATCAGAGAAAGAGCCCAGTAAATCATGGTAATAGCACTGGTATTAATGGCACTGATCCTGGAGGTGACTAAGGTACCAAGCATACTTCCTCTGCAACAAATGAAGTTTTTTAGGCCTCCAGGGAACCATGGGTAATCAGTGTATTCTCCAAGCCCCAGCAGGAATGCCTGCAAACATATTTGGTCATCAGCTTGGGTATGTGGGCGCTTATCTCTTTATTCATGTCATCTTATACTCTGAACTCGAAATTTACAATGAGCTCTATCCAGCTTATCTGGACATACTGTTCACCGTTTAGTTCCAGTACCCTGGGGGCACATTAGTATTTTATGTAATCTCTCCTCGCTGTCATCTTCCTCCAGTTCTTTCTGTTATGCTTGGCTCTGCCTGGTAATATGTTATATAAGGAGCTTGGTTTCTCTAATTCTTAACTTCACCTCTTGGTTTCTCTTCTCAGATATTACCTTTAAACCTCTACTCCCTTTACCTTATGATTGACACTCTTTTTTTACATTGCTTTATAAGTCGTGATGTGCACAATTGATATAGCTATTAAATGGTTCAAAAAAGGAAGAGAAAGTGAAAGAAAAGTGTTTTTGCTTAACTATCCACTTTTCTTTAATGGAACCAATGAATAAATCCAGTTAGTCTTTAAACACCTCTGTTTCACTGAATTTATATCATTTAGCAGATCTTTTAGAAAATCATTATATGATGAATTCTTCCCAGTGTTAATTTTTTGTTTTGTTCCTGAATTGCTCTATACTTCATTTATACAACCCCCAAAATTAAAAGGTATGGATTTAAAATGCAATCATAAAGTATAAAAACTGAAGAATGTTAGTTTTCTCATTTCTAATTATGAATACTGTACTTTGGATTACAAGATTCAAGGAGCTATCTTCTTTAAAGTTTTAAAGATTATAATGTGGAAGACTGCACTGGCTTTCCTTTATAGTACTCACCTTGAAAGACATCTGTTATTGTGGCATTTTGTGTTTCTAAGGGAATTTGCAACAATGTTTCTGTGAAGTAAATGTGTATTTATCACTTGGCTCTAGTTTTCCTTCTGTTATTAGTCTGTTCTCTGTCTATCTTAGGCCTATTACTTCCCATTCTGTTTCATCTGTACAATAAGAACAACGTGATGCCATGGCAGATACTCAAGGAGTGTCATAAAGGTTAACATGAAAATTTCCGCTGCATCTAATTTTTAACTTTGTATAATATCTCTTGCTTAAAAACCATAAACTATATTATTATTATGCACTGTTTCTGCAGTGTTTTTCTTTAGGAATTTCATTTTTAGAATCATCGCCTCTCTTCGTTTAAATCTACCTGCATCCTTCCTCCTGTATCAGTTTGAGTTTCAAGGATCTTATTTAACTTTCCAGATGTATTATTTCTCCTTACACACTCTGATTGCACACAGAATAGAAAATGCCAGAAGGCGATTATAGAACTGAAGGTTGTTTTCTCTTCCTTCTCTATCTAGGTATTTGCAACTGTGATCTAAAGGGGAAAGTACTTAGCCATTGTTTTAGATATTTATTGAAGTCGCCCCCACCCCAACCAAGAAATGTGTATTGCTTCTGCAGCTGTTTCTGCATGCCAGCTAGAGTGGGAAAGGTATTTGGCAATGTTTCTCTGGTAGCTCAGATGGTAAGTAATCTGCCTGCAATGCAGGAGACCCAGGTTTGATCCCTGGGTCAGGAAGATCCCTGGAGAAAGGCATGTCTACCCACTCCAGTGTTCTCGCTTGGAGAATGCCATGGACAGAGGAACTTGGAGGCTACAGTCCATTGTGTCACAAACATTTGGACATGGCTGAACAACTAACAGTTTCAACTGTAAGACTGAGAATTTATGGGATTTTTTTGGTTTTTCTAGCCATTTCTTTCTTGAAAATTGAGGTCTATTTTTGGTGGTCTGAATGTAATGTAAGTATCAAATGACAGAAACAGAGAGTGATAAGGCAATTCTATTAGACACATATTTCAATAATTTTCAGCTTTAGCTTTTGACACTAATGGCTATGATTCTCACTATAACTTGTGAGAATTAATTACCACTCATTCTATTTATGTGTCCAAGTTGCTCCTCCACAATGTAGCACAAAGTGATAGCAAGCTAGTTTAAGCCCTTGGGCAATTTACATATTAAAATAGGTAGAAATCTTTATCATGACCTCCACTGGACTTCACATTTAAAATTTTCAATGGCACTAAAAAGAAAAAATAAGATATTTCTGAAAATTACATTCTTTATTGTTAAAGAGTAGAGCTGAAGTAAAAATGGACACCCAGGCTAACTTTTATGATTGAGAAAGTGACATAGCTGCTTGTGTTGTTCTGTGCTTAGTTGCTCAGTTGTGTCTGACTCTTTGCAACCCCATGAACTGCAGCCTGCCAGGCTCTTCTGTCCATGGGGATTCTCCAGGCAAGAATACTGGAGTGGGTTGCCATGCCCTCCTCCAGGAGATCTTACCAATCCAGAGATCGAACCCAGGTCTCCTGTATTGTAGGGAGATTCTTTACTGACTGAGCCACCAGGTAAGCCCCACATAACTATTTAAAACCTAATAAAACAAAGATCTTAACTTTTTTTTGACTCCAGTATTTGTTTACTAATCCTATGAAAGCTTGGCATGCTTTCTTAGGAAACAGCATATACATACAATTTTGCATATAGTTTTAGGTAATTCACAGACCTGCATCCTCTCCCTTGCCTCCACAGGCATTTATGGGCACCATAAGTGGTACCTCAAGTTAAAATTCCTGACTGTAAGAGAAGGATTATTCTTGCTCCAGTTTCTGCTTGTGGGTGTTCTGCTTCTAAGGGGTCTGGTAGCTTTTAGGTAATTTTGTTCCAGAATTTAGAATGTGTGAACTGCTAAGAGTGAAGAATGTTGATTACTGGGGATAAAGGGAGGGAGAGACCTGTAGAATGCAAGTGACTTGGGAGTGCTTCTGTGAGAACCTTTAAAAATGAATGAGATCTGTGTAGATAGAAGTTGGGGTTCCCTGGTGGCACTAGTAAAGAACCCATCTGCCAGTGCAGGAGACTTAAGAGACATGGGTTCAATCACTGGGTCAGGAAGATCCCCTGGAGGAGGGAATGGATGCCCATTCCAGTATTCTTGCCTGGAGAATCCCATGGATAGAGGAGCCTGGCCTATGGAGTCGCAAAGAGTCAGACACAACTGAAGTGACTTAGCACGCACGCACACACACAGAGATGAAAGTTAGGTCTTCCAGGCTGTTTGCACCATGAAGTCAGGGTCTCTGTTTGGTTTGTTCTTCACCACACCTAACGTGGCACCTCCTATATGCCCCTAGGCTTTCAATAAATATTTACACAGTGCTTTGTGCCTCACTTCTACTGAGGAGCATGAGTCAAGGGAAGTGAAAGTGAAAGTCACTCAGTTGTGTCTGACTCTTTGCTACCCCCATGGACTAGTTCATGGAATTCTCCAGGCCAGAATACTGGAGTAGGTAGTCATTCCCTTCTCCAGGGGATCTTCCCAACCCAGGGATCTAACCCAGGCCTCCCACATTGCAGGCGGATTCTTTACCAGCTGAGCCACCAGGGAAGCCCTGCATCAAGGGAAATGGCCATCGACTCAGGGCAGAAGTTCTGTTACTCATCCTCCCAAGGAGATAGTTCCCATCAAGGATCCTCTTGCCCCATGGTGTTCAAGCCAGTAGAACGAGACCAAGTTCGGCTCAGACACAAAGGAAAGCTTCATTCTTTGATCAAAGAATGGAGAGGTTCCAGATTGAGCTCTAGGGTACATACCCTCCCCCACAGAAGGAACAGCTGAGGGCGGGGCTGCTTTATAGGGATCTTGTCAATGGGGAGAGAGGAGGGAGTTCTGGAGTTCATGTGAAGCTGTTTCCGTCAAGATGGCACAACGAGCAGGCGCAGCACGCGTCCTGCGGCTGCCATCTTGAGCAGTGTCCTGCGCAGTGCTTCCCTGACAGTCTGCTGAGCTGAGGGAGCGGGCACAGCC
This sequence comes from Bos indicus x Bos taurus, assembly GCF_003369695.1. Classification (NCBI taxonomy): domain Eukaryota; kingdom Metazoa; phylum Chordata; class Mammalia; order Artiodactyla; family Bovidae; genus Bos; species Bos indicus x Bos taurus. Next base: position 51,718,908 of record NC_040076.1, on the reverse strand, counting down.
ACCATTTTGCACGAGGAACTCTGGTCTGAAACTCTGGGTCCCAGGCCTCTGCATGTGGCACCCTACAAGCAAGTGAAACTAGACTAAGCACAAAGGAGAAGAAAAAGGTTAGACTTTTTTTACCAGCTAGATTCTGTTTTCATTCCCCAGGAATGGTTATGGGCTTTGCTGGTGACAAATCTCTCTTCTGTCTTTTGTCCTGCTCCTTATTCCTGAGGGGTGAAAGTCCATCTTCTGTAACTGCTTTCTGTTGATTATAGGTGCCTGTTATCATACCCTGGGTAGAGTTCTGCTCTAGAGCAGAACTTCTCCTCAGACGATTTTAGATATGTTTGTCACAGGCCTCCTTTAACATGTAGGTGTCTAGCTCTTTTGCCTGTAGGCAAACCTGTTCCCTGATGTTGAGCCTCACTGCCATGGCCTGCATAACCTTGCTCGAACTTCTGTTTTTCAGAAAAGGAGCTTCAGGTCAGAGGAAGATTCAGAATGTCACCTACATACTGGAGGAGAGTTCCCTCCTCTAGATGTAGATCTATTTTAGGTTTTTAGCTGCAATTTCCCCAAAGATGGTGGAGAAAGTTTTGTATACTTAGGGCAGGGTTATTCAGCAGAATTCTTTTTGCTGTGTGTTTGGGTTCTGCCACTCAAAAGCAAAAATTTCCTGTGATTCTGGGGCTAATGGAATACAGAAAATAGCATCTTTTAAATCGAATACGAAATACCAGGTCCTAGTGACAGTAGAGTAGCCAGCAGGGTATAAGATTAGGGATCACTGGGTGTATATCCTAGGTGGGCTGACTGACTGCCCAGAGGTCCTGTACTGTGTGGTATTCCCCACTGGGTTTCTTTTTAAGGAAAATGGGGGTATTACAGGCTGATTGGCATGGTCCAATAAGACTCTGGTCATTTAGGTTCTGTGTAACAGGAGCAATACCCAATAAGGCCTCCCCACAGAGAGAAGGCCTTATTTTCTATTGGATCATGTTTGTACTATCATGAAACTGACTCCTATAACTATTCCCACCCATCCCTGGGCCCAGACCTCAGGATTTACAGCCAGGAGGTTTGTCCTCAGTCATTAATGGTATCATCTTGTACCTTTGTCTAAAGGGACACCAATCTCTAGTTTGTCTCCCATTAAGTGGCCTTCAATTTATGTAAGAGTCCAGCCATGAAATTAAAAGACGCTTACTCCTTGGAAGAAAAGTTATGACCAACCTAGATAGCATATTCAAAAGCAGAGCCATTACTTTGCCAACAAAGGTCCGTCCAGTCAAGGCTATGGTTTTTCCTGTGGTCATGTATGGATGTGAGAGTTGGACTGTGAAGAAAGTTGAGTGACAAAGAATTGATGCTTTTGAATTGTGATGTTGGAGAAGACTTTTGAGAGTCCCTTGGACTGCAAGGAGATCCAACCAGTCCATTCTAAAGGAGATCAGCCCTGGGTGTTCTTTGGAAGGAATGATGCTAAAGCTGAAACTGCAGTACTTTGGCCACCTCATTCAGAGTTGCCTCATTGGGAAAGACCCTGATGCTGGGAGGGATTGGGGGCAGAAGGAGAGGGGGATGACAGAGGATGAGATGGCTGGATAGCATCACTGACTCGATGCACGTGAGTTTGAGTGAACTCCGGAAGTTGGTGATGGACAGGGAGGCCTGGCGTGCTGCGATTCATGGGGTTGCAAAGAGTCGGACACGACTGAGCGACTGAACTGACTGAAGAAGACATGGGTGTTAGTATGTTCATCCAACTTTCATTCTGCAGTGGCTCTACAAATGCCTTTTCTTGAGCCTTCCCCAATACCTGCATACTTTTACAACTCTTGTGACAGAGTTTGCCTGGATCTGGTGTTTAGAACCGAATAAATTGCACTGGTGTCAACTAAGAACTCAACAGGCTTTCCCCTATGTCCAGTGTCAGTTGGGTCTTTTAGGGGTCAATTGGAGTGCCAGCTTAGGAGCCCTCTGGCCTCATCATTCTTCATCTGTTTGGACCATATGCCTTGAAGGGTAGTGGCCAAGATTTGCCATTTCTATTCTCCTTTGGGGGTGATAAGGGTACTCCTTTCCATTGTCCCTCTGGTTTACATATGGTGCAATGATTGGGTCCTAGTTTCCATGGGGGATAGGGGTCACTTATCAAGAGTTGAGAGTCTCTATGGGTGGTTAGTCCAGATTCCCATGCTAATTGGTTGATTTGGAGGGAAACAGTTAGTAGGTGTGCTTGCCTCTGAGCTTTTTTATCCTCTGACTTTTCTTCCTGTATATCTTGGTTATTAAATACAGAGTAGGCTACCCCGATAGGTGAGGTAGGGATATCTGGTTCTATTTCCAATTTCTGAAGTCTGCATGTAATGTCAGGGACACTTTGGGACATGAGATATGACCTCAGCTTTGCATTCCCTTCCAATGAGTCACAGACAGTGGTAGAAGATTTGCACATATTCCCTGAGGAGTTCTAGGAATGCTTAAGGTTTTCTGTTGGTTCCTGATTGATTTCATTTTTCTTATTCTAATCGACAGTTTTCTTTCCTGCTGCCTGGATGCCCTTTAGAATTATATTTTTATAATGGGTCAGTCTCTGTCTTCCACCTTGTTCCATTATCTGGGTGGTCCCAGTTGGGTTCATTATCTGGGACCATTTGATTCCCTGGTCTCAAAATAGCTTGACCTGAATTGTTTCTGTTCTCTTTATCTGGCCTTTTCTTCCCCCATTAGGAAGAGGTTCTGGGTGTCAGCCCAAGTGAGCTCATAGATCTGAAAGATTCCCCTATCAGATTCAGTAAACCCCTCTAGATATTTCCTCAACCCCTTTCTCTGAGTCTTCCAGTTATACAGATCAGAAGTGGTAGATTGGTATATATCTGGCTGAGCACTTCTTCTCAGCATGTCTCCCTCAGGGACCTGCCTCAAAGGGAGTATTTTTCCTGATGGGTTGTTGGCCCCTTGCTGGTAATTAGTTATGCTTCACGTAGAGGGATCCTTGGGCTTGTGGCCCAAATCAAGATATATAATCTCAGTGAAGGAGAGTGCGTATCTATTTATCTTGTTTCAATATTTATTTATTTGGCCACCCTGGATCTTAGCTGTGGCATGCAGGATCTTTTTAGATGAGATATTTGAACTCTTAGTTGTTGCATGTAGGATCTAGTTCTGCACCCCCTGCATTGGGAGCATGAAATCTTAGCCACTGGACCACCAGGGAAGTCCCCCTATCTCTTTTGAAGGCCTTTGTTTTGATAGAAGGACATATAACAAATTGTACATAGGGAATTTTATCTGATGTCTTTTGTCTCTGGCATAGCAGGTCCAATTGTAAAATGATGTTGTAATTTAGAGATGGGCCAACTTTCCATCTCCCAGCCAGATTAGAGCCAGGGTGTCTAAGTACTGAGGAGGTAGTTGGAGTGATTTTGTGACACTCAAATGCCATAAGATTTGACCCAAATAAGCTTTCTGATTCAGGAAATTAGGAACCAGCACCAAACTATTAATGGATTTCTTGAAAGACTAAAATAGGAGGCATACGATATGGACTCTGATATAATTGAGGGTCTCCCTTAAATTTGTAATGGCCTGTGCTTGGGATAGTAGTTAGTCCCTCCTCACTCAGAATATCTCACGAGAGGTTAGATGGACTGCTCTGAGTCAGAGCAGCTTAGCCACGTTAGTTCCTGACCAACTTGGCCAGTGGGGAGTGGCACAGCTGTCTGAGGAGGTGGTCTTCTCTTTCGTACTTTCAGCTGAAGAGAAGTTTTTGAAATCTCACGAGGTAAAAGCTACAAACATGAGGGATTTCCATGGGGTACTCCCCAGATTGCTGAGGGAGAGAGCCTGTGTAACCTCAGTTGAAAAGGAAACACCCAAGATTCATCTCCCAAGCAGTGGGAGAGGAGGGGTCCAGCAGTGGGTATTTCCTGTACTTGCCAGCAGCTCAAAGGGCTTCCTGACAATGGGAATGGCTCTCAGGGCTCCCCAGCCCACTTCAGAGAAACTAGTGCTGACTAGAAAAGGTCAGGTCACCAGTTGCATACCTTCCTTAGGACACACTCAGGCTTCCCTGGTGCTTTTCCTCGAACTTGGGTCGAGTGTCCTTCTTCCATTTTGTCAGATGGTTCTTATTACCTGGGCCCTTTCCCAATCTCACTATAGACTAATGGGGCGGGCCACTTTCTTTTACCAAACCAAAAGTGACTATGGAGAATGCTACTGTTAACCCCTGGAGGTTGGCACAGAGAGCATAAAGATCAAGTAAAGCTTCTACCAGTCTGTAGAGGTGTCAAGAGGACAGTCCTACTAGTGAGACAGAGGACAAGTCTGTCGTCCCTCCCTTTTGTCCACAGATCCCCTCTGTCCCCAGTTATCCAGTACTGTAGGAAGGCCACTCAGAGGTGAGGGGCAGTGAGTTTCAGTCTCTGATCCCCAGCAATGCCACAGTATGATTTCCTCAAAGGGGAACAGTCCATATGTCTCTGGGGGCCAGGCTGTATGGGCAGCACACATGGTTATCAGGTTCCTGGGCAGAGTTGCTCTGAATTTGTCTGAAGGCTGCTGCCATTCTACACTGTCAGAGTTACCCAAAGGTCAGAGTTGATCATTGTCACACAGACCTCTCAAAGCCTCTGCTGTCCTTCCACTTGGAGCCAGTATGGGCCGAGAGCCCAGTGAATAGGTGCAGACAAAAAGGTCAAGGTCTGTCCGTTTGCAGTTGCCAAAATTTTGTTACTTATCCTTTCAAGTTGGATCCCAACAAAGATCCTCTTGCCTGGTGTCATTAGAGCCAGTATAACAAGACTGAGTTTGGTTCAGAAGCAAAGCTTATTCTTTGATCAGAAAATGGAGAGGTACAAGCTCACGTTCTAGAATACACACTGTCCCTGAAAGGCCATAGGTGGGGCTGCTTTATAGGATTCTTGTCAGAGGGAGAGAAGACAGAGTTCTTGCAAGTCAGGTGCAAGAAACAGCAAATTGTGCTGTTTCCCATGCTCCAGAGAGCAGTGCTGGGTGAAGCATCTCTGCACATGTCCCACTAAGCTGAAGTGGTGGGTGCAGCCATCTCACATTAGGAATTCTGGTCTGAAGTGCTAAGTGCAAGGCCTTTGAATGTGGCACCATATAAACAGAATAAACTAGACTAGGCACAAAGGAAAAAATTGGTTAGACTTTATTACCCAGATTATATTTTTTATTTCCTGAGACCTGTTAATGGGCTTTGCTGGTAAAAATTCTGCTTGTGCCTCTGATATAAAGTGACTGAGATAAATTTTGGTGGTTTGTTTAGGTATCTCTGGTGATCAGTTGAAAGCATGAAACTGTTTTATAAGAGATCTTGGGGGGATCAAAGTTACAAAATTGAGTGTCTTAATTTTATTGCTAGTGAACTAAGGATTAGCAGGTATGATACATCCAATATTTTATTATGAAATTCTGATAGCCTATGGGACTAGAACTTGCAGTGGTGATTCCAAATCTGAGAACTAACTTCTAGACCTAAATTTCCTGTAGCAGTGGAGGAGCCTCTATGTTCACTGTGGCTCTTGTAGCTTGTGGTTTTCACCCAAGTTCTGCAGTTTATTTTTCAGAGTGAGGAGGAAAGAAGGAAAGGCTCTTTGGGACAACTAAGTCGGCTTTCATTTTCACTTTCTCTCCTCTTTTACCCTTTTTCTGGGTTCCTCTTCGCACCTGTACACATGTGGGATCTCTACCTGCTGAGTCATCACAGTAGAGTGGTGAGTCAGTTTGTGGCTTTCCTTTATTCCACGATGTGAATTACCTGTTAGCTTTATTTGATTTAATCCTGAGTCACTAGTGGGCATTTCTCTTTCCCTTTCTATATAATTTATGTATCTATACATATATTAATGTCAATGAAAAAATTAATCAGCTGATCTAAGAAAGAAATGGAAAATTTTATTCAAGCCAAACTGAGAATTATAACCTGAAAACAGCATCTCAGAATGCTCCAGGAACTGCTGTGCCCATTAAAAGTCAAGACACAGTTATATATGTTTTTAGAAACAAAGGGCTGTGCAATAAATGGCATATTGTTGAAACTTTACACAGTCCAGATCTAGGCGTCATTGTGGCTCCTTACAAGATCAGGAAGGAATGTTATCTTTTAAGGAGTTGCCTTGCTGATGCTAGGAGAATGTTGCTTTTTGTGGTTGGGCAAGTATTTTTGTCCAAGGGGGAGATTTGGTTGATGTATAACGCAGATACACAATGCACAGTAGGGAGAGGAAAGGAAGCCAAAGGGCAGAAAGCGATTTTTATGTTTAAATTTTTCTTATCTTGCCATAAAATATGAATTTTACTTCATATTAGTCTACATAATACAAGTGCCAATGAAATTTTCCCTTTTAAAATCCTGACTTTACCTGGAACAGCCCTTTGTCATTGGCATAGTGGTAAAGAATCCACCTGCCAGTGCAGGAGACGCAAGAGACGTGGGTTCGATCCCTGGGTCGGGAAGATTCCCTGGAAAGGGAAATGGCAACCCACTCCAGTATTTTTTGCATACCTGAACATGTGAGTGTGGTGGCAGTGATACCTCCTTTCTCAGACTTGGGGGCTCTATAAAGAGGGACAAGAATTAGCATGTCATTCCTGCCTTCTCTTCATCCCTTCAGAGAAGAAGTGCCTTTGCTTAAAATGCTGAGTTTGGGATAAGAAACTGGGAATGCGTACCTCCTCTCTTTCCTCCTTCCCTTTGTCTTGGGACTTGCTTGCCAGCTGAGAGCTTTTCATTCTGCCCTCCACATCACCAGCTAGACAGGGGCTGACTCTGTCCCCCGCCCCCGACCCAGCTCAGGGGTTCAGCGCAGGGCTGAAGCTCAGAGAAATAATCCGATTCTGAGGTTGAGTATTAGGAAGACGATGTTTGCCATACGTTCATGCCACGTCTGTCATAAAGGTGACATCTTTTTATCTCTGAATTGCTGTATTCTTCTGCTTGTTTCAATTATAGAAACTAGGAGAGGATAAACAGCATAATTTACTCACCCTCTCATACACCCAACAAAATAGGCTGGTTTTTAGTCATTGCAAACTTGGATGATGTTACTCAGCCAGTTCTTTTGGAGAAGCTCAGAGTAAAACCTGTAGAGAGTGGCCTGTATTTGGTGAGAAGCCTATGATTTGAAATTCTGATTTTAGGTGCAGGGTTTATAATTTAGATGTGACCAGACATCTCTTTTTTTCCTGCTACTACAAATATCAGAAAGACCATACTGACCTGGTTTTTTAAGAGAGTGTTGTGAGTAGTAAACTGAAATTACCAGGTGTAGGTACTTCAATCTGTTGCTTAAAATTTTCTCTTCCACTGTTTCCTTGTCTGTGATATAGGGATGATAGTGTTTCACAAAGTTGTGGGAGGATTAAATGGAAAAAAATGTACTTGAGAAACAATTCAGTACCTGGTCCATCACAAGCATTCGATAAATATTTAATAAACATCTATGGTGTGGTAGATGCTGTGTCACAGAGAAGTATTCTTTATGAATCAGTGAACTCAGGGACCTGACATTTTGCTGTCTGAGATAGAACGATTTAAAAAGAGGCAATAAGAAATCAGTCTGTTACTGGTGACTTTATCTTTTCCTCTTCCATCTATTCTCTAAATTTATCTTTTTATTTTTAATTCAACTAGTGCCATTTTGGTCCTATAGATCTAGTTTCTCAATGGAGTTTCCTTTAAAGATTATTGGTATTTCCTTAAGAAAGAGAGAAATCCAGTAGTCAGCTGCCAGGTGGTAGGTCTCTTGGTGCCGTCCAGACCGACCCCCGGCAGAGGGGACAGGTGTGAAGGCTGCAAGGTCGCTTGGCTCATGTTTGCAGACTCCTAAACTGAGTTTGAGGTACAAAAGGGGAGGTAGGAATGTTTTCAAGACAACCTCAAATTTTTCTTCCCTCTCTGTCTGGAAGATAAAACAAGTTCCATGAGACTTTTAAAGTTTATATATATATTCCTGTAGAATAGCCAACATTTCTCTTTGTAAGTGCTCATGAGTCATAGGCATTGGGGGTGGAGGATGGGAGTTGTGGTTGGTTCCTTGAGCCTTCAACATGTCACCTACTTCACAGTGGCTCTGTCACAGTTGGTTCTTCCTAGGAATGTGCTGAGGAAGAGGAAAGGCTACCGCATAAAGTCAGTCCACACATTTACCATCTCTAGTCCCGTCTCCCTCCCAGAACTGGTAGACTCCAGTCACCTCCTACAAGGGTCATTGTTCAAGAAGAAAAAGAAAAAAAGAGAAGGAATTCTTTCTCATTTTAAAATGTCTAGGCCTACCGATTTGTTTGTGTCTACATTATTTAAGGCAGTGAAGAAACCATCTCTTCTCTGTGCAAAAGAAGGAAGAGTCTCTCTCTCTCTCTGGGTGGCCTTAGGAGGTTTGTCCACACAGGTGTGACTGACACTCTAGTGTTTGGCTTGGTGAGGTGGTGGAGAGAGCCCTGGGCAGAAGGCTCTGATTCTACTTGTCAATTGTGTGTGTGCGCGTGTGCATGTGCGTGTGTGTGTTTGCTCAGTCGTTCAGTCATCCGACTCTTTGTGACCCCCATGGACTGTTGCCCACCTGGACTGCTCTGTCATTAACCATCTGTAACAGAGCCCCTGGGCTTCCTGGTGATTTTCAGAAATGAAGGGACTGGACTCAATGATATCTTAATTCCAGTCCAATTTCAATATTAGAAAAAATGTACCTTATGATGCAGAAGGAGGATTTAATTAACTTTCAGATTTCTGAATAAAAAAAATTACCCCTGTTGTATTAAATGTTAAACATTCTATGATATACCATATTCATAATGTAAACCTGCTTTTATATGCTTATTAAGCTTGAAGCTTTTAAAAACACTGCTTGATTATGATCCAATATTTGGTTATTAACAAATTAAATTAAATATTTGCCTATTTAATTGAGAATAATTGTGTCATGCAAAAATAATTCAAGAGTTGGAGACTCTTCCTTCATTAATGTCTGCTTCAGTTATTAGAAACATAAAAGTAGTCTGAGATCAGGAAAATTCCAAGGTTATTTAAACTGCATTTTATTGGATCAAAGATGCAGTTTTTGCTCCTCATTTTAATATTGCTGAAATTAGAATTCAACTTACAATAGATGGCATCTTAGCATTGTGTTGTATTATAGATTACTTAGTGATGCTTTTCTTAATGATACTTAAAATAATAGCATGCTTGCAATTAATGGTGTCCTAGTTTTATTGAAATACAGTAAATAATAATTTACAATAAATACCAAAATTTTAGGCTAGCTTTCTAGTCTTACATAAATGCAGTATACATCAGTTCAGTTCAGTTCAGTTCAGTCGCTCAGTTGTGTCCGACTTTTTGCGACCCCATGAATCGCAGCACGCCTGGTTGGGGACAGGCGCGAGCTCCCCGCCGGGGCCTCCTGGCTGCACTCACAGTCCCGGACGAATCTGCAAGTAGGAGGGGCGGGGGCCATCACCAACTCCCGGAGTTCACTCAAACTCACATCCATCGAGTCGGTGATGACATCCAGCCATCTCATCCTCTGTCCCATTCTCCTCCTGCCCCCAATCCCACCCAGCATCAGAGACTTTTCCAATGAGTCAACTCTTCACATGAGGTGGCCAAAGTACTGGAGTTTCAGCTTTACCATCATTCCTTCCAAAGAAATCCTAGGGCGGATCTCCTTCAGAATGGACTGGTTGGATCTCCTTGCAGTCCAAGGGACTCTCAAAAGTCTTCTCCAACACCACAGTTCAAAAGCATCAATTCTTCAGTGCTCAGCTTTCTTCACAGTCCAAATCTCACATCCATACATGACCACTGGAAAAACCATAGCCTTGACTAGACGAACCTTTATTGGCAAAGTAATGTCTCTGCTTTTGAATATGCTATCTAGGTTGGTCATAACTTTCCTTCCAAGGAGTAAGCGTCTTTTAATTTCATGGCTGCAGTCACCATCTGCAGTGGTTTTGGAGCCCCCCAAAATAAAGTCTGACACGGTTTCCACTGTTTCCCTATCTATTTCCCATGAAGTGATGGGACCAGATGCCATGATCTTCATTTTCTGAATGTTGAACTTTAAGCCAACTTTTTCACTCTCCACTTTCACTTTCATCAAGAGGCTTTTTAGTTCCTCTTCACTTCCTGCCATAAGGGTGATATCATCTGCATATCTGAGGTTATTGATATTTCTCCTGGCAATCTTGATTCCAGCTTGTGCTTCTTCCAGCCCAGCGTTTCTCATGATGTTCTCTGCATATAAGTTAAATAAGCAGGGTGACAATATACAGCCTTGATGTACTCCTTTTCCTATTTGGAACCAGTCTGTTGTTCCATGTCCAGTTCTAACTACTGCTTCCTGACCTGCATACAGGTGTCTCAAGAGGCAGGTCATGTGGTCTGGTATTCCCATCTCTTGAAGAATTTTCCACAGTTTATTGTAATCCACATAGTCAAAGGCTTTGGCATAGTCAATAAAGCAGAAATAGATGTTTTTCTGGAACTCTCTTGCTTTTTCCATGATCCAGTGGATGTTGGCAATGTGATCTCTGGTTCCTTTGCCTTTTCTAAAACCAGCTTGAATATCTGGAAGTTCACGGTCCACGTATTGCTGAGGCCTGGGTTGGAGAATTTTGAGCACTACTTTACTAGCGTGTGAGATGAGTGCAATTCTGTGGTAGTTTGAGAATTCTTTGGCATTGCCTTTCTTTGGGATTGGAATGAAAACTGACCTTTTCCAGTCCTGTGGCCACTGCTGAGTTTTCCAAATTTGCTGTATACATGTTAAACCTTAAACATAAATCCAAATTTCATGAACCTAAAATATCCTAACATGATCATTTAAAGTACACAAAGCTATGGTAAACTTTTTTCATTCAGTGGAAGTTCCAACTTGAACCTAAGCTGGAATTTAACATGGGCATGTTTAGTGAACCTGAGGCAGCTTATGAGATGCTAACATATATGAATTGAGTCATATGGCATGCTCTCAGAGGAAGAAGAATGTTCTGTTTTGGTGTCTGCAACTGGACATAGGCATATCAGTTGGGTTCTCTGGGAAGCAGAGAACTGAGGGGCAGTTGGAAGTACAAATAGTTTATTGGAGAAACATTCATGAAAGATAAAAGCAAGAAGAATTGTATTGAACAGGGAAAGCCTATAAATTTGACGAAGTCTTGGGCAATCTACCAGGGAGGTCTGGAGCAAAGATTGTCTGTGAGATTGAGTTCCCTACTGAGCAGAAATGTCTTGGCTAGGGCTATCCAAAGACAGCATGGACTCTGCTTGAAAGCTGAGGTGGATTCTGAGCATGCTACAGCTGTAGACTCAGCAAACTGTACTCCTTGCAGGTAAAATTTAAGGTCTTTCTTGATGGGGAATTTGAGAACTGCTCGGGATAGCACAGTGTCTCTCTTAGGTTAGCAGTCCTAATCCAAGGACTCTTGTCTGAATCCTGTAGTGCGAAGTGTGTCAACAACTATGTGGGTCTGAGATTTTACCCTTTCTGCAAGCTAACAATGTAGCCTAGTGCAGTGTCATGGACATGAGACTCCTCAGTCAAGGAGAGAGGACTTTATTACTCATGGCACAGTAGCGAGCATGGTTGCATGTTTCCATAGGGTGATGCAAAGAAGGCTACGTGATGTCTGTGCACACAGTGGGGTGTGCTACAGGAGGGGAACCTCGAACCTAGGGAATCTCAGTCTGTCATAATTGCAGAGAGCCTGCCTGACTTTTGCCTGTTCCCCAGTGGACAGCAAACAAATTTGCCCTTTGCTCCAGAGGCAGACATTCCATCTTCCGCAGCTTTTGGCTATGCAAACATCCTTAGAAAGCTAATCCAGAGCTAAGGAAGCCAGTGTCTCTACCCATGAGATATGCAGAAATGTGAAAGACCCAAGGAGAATTGTCTCCAAAAATGTATTACAAGCAGAAGCTTAACGGGAGTATTTTCGCAAGTGATTCTGAAAGACAAGAGGCACAAAGTAGAGAAAACTCTGCCTAGGTCTAAAGTGATGTGTTGACTCATGTAGGGAGAAGGACATTCTTCCTACTTCTTGCAACAGAAGGGACTTCAGCTCAGAGAGAATTATAAGGGAGCCCATGCTGCTTATCACCTGGAGGGTGTGCAGTTAGAGGAACACCAAGAAACAGCATTATCAACATGAATATCAGTTCTCTCACTGACTTCTGCCTCGGTGTTTGCCTGCAGTGAGTTAGGCCACAGCCTGAAAATGGTAAGATTCTAAAAACTTTGGAAATACTCTTTCAGGACCTCTAAAGATAGTTGAGCAGGGGAACAAGAGCCAACTTTCATGGGACTGGTGTCTATTCCCTCTGCAAGTGAGAGTAAGAGGCAGAGAAATTTGAGATGTGATCATTCCTATTATCCTGCTAGCCCCTAAAGGCTGGGGAGGCCTGCTTCAAGAAACTCAAGTCATACCAGTCATGCTTGTTCAGGAGTTCTCATGAGCTCTTTGATATATGAATGGCTATATTTAGTAAGTCTTTTCAGCCTAATTATAGTTGACAGTGTATCTATTTCCATTTTTGTCCTTTAACCTTCCTTTCTCCAGAATGCTGAAGGAAAGACTGAATAAGTAAGTCATTTCATGTGGGTTAAAAAAAAAGATTTAGACTTAATGAAGGAATTTCTCATTCATTTCAAAGCTCAGTTCAATATTTATGTCTTCCTTGAAGCTGGTTTATTCCTGATCACTGTGGTTTCTTCCTTCTTCAACTCATATAACTAAGTCTAGGAATGACAAAACTATTTCATCATGTATACTTAATCAGTTGGGAGTAAGTAACAAGAGTACTTTGTTGAGAACAGTAAGATCAAGTCCCAGGTCCTGGGAAAGGCAGCCGCGAGCAATGTGGTTCATGAGGTTGGCACTGTGGGGTGGCAGATGCCTATTATATATTTAAAGACACTTGCCCAACTGGTTTTTAAAAAGCTTTTCCACAGAAGACAGATTTTTTTTTTTATTACACAGAACAGTGAAACTTCATGAAACAAGTGTTCTTTTTCCAAACAGTTTGAAAAACATTGCAAAGTATGAAACTCTTGAGAAATAACGATGAATATTACCATAATGAAGACTATATGTAATCTAGAATCTTCAAAACTTTTTTTTTACTACAGAACCTCTTTCCTCCAAAATATCCTAACAAACTAGTCATTATGTAACACACTGTGATAAGCTCTGTGTTATTGTCTTATATAAAAATATAATTTTGAATTATTTACTTTTTCATGTTTTTGTTTCTCTGCAGCTGAACTATAAACTTGTTGAGAACAGGGATTATGTCTTAAACTTCTTGAATGTGTCACAGACTCTAAATCAATGCCATGTACATAGTTGGAGTTCAATATGTATTTTTTTGATGTCTTAACTAAGTTCACCATGGTAATAATGACTGCTATAGACACTTCACAGGTTCATTGGTGTATTACCAGTGCTTAGCATGTTGTTAGAACTGAATTAAAATTTGTTGCAAGTTAGAATTATGTGTTAAGACAGATGAAATATTAAGATAAGTCAGTTCTTGAAATAAAGGCGCCTAGAGGTTTTTGAGGCAGTTAAACTTTTTTATTTTAATTTTTTCAGTCCTATTGAGATATAATTGACATATAATATTGTATAAGTTTAAGGTGTAAAATGTGATGATTTGATACACATATATTGTGAAATGTTTACCACAATGAAGTTAATTCATACATCCTTCACTTAACTGGGCTTCCCTGGTGGCTCAGACGGTAAAGCATCTGCCTGCAATGCTGGAGGACCGGGTTCGATTCCTGGGTCGGGAAGATCCCCTGGAGAAGGAAATGGCAATCCACTCAGGGCACTCTTGCCTGGAAAATCCCATGGATGGAGGAGCCTGATAGGCTACAGTCCTTGGGGTCGCAAAGAGTCAGACACTGAGCAACTTCACTTTCACTTAATTAGCTTTTGTTGTTGTTATTTATGGTGAGAACATTAAAGCTCTACTTTCATGGCAACTTTAAAGGCTACAATGCAGTATTGTTAACTATGGTCACCATGCAGTACCTTAGATCCCTGGAACTTATCTTAAAACTGCAAGTTTGTACCCATTGACCAACATGTCCTCATTTCCCCCACTTCTCTGCCCCTAGCAACTACCTTTCTACTCTCTCTTTCTATGAGGTTGGTGTTTTTAGATTCTATGAAGAAGTAAGATCATATGGTCTTTCTCGGTCTGACTTATTTCACTTAGCATAATGTTGAACCAATTTTAAATAAAGACAGTGGGTTCATGTTGCAGCAGAAGAGAATGCAGTAAAAATATAGAGAAGAGCCTGACTGAGTCTTGCTTCCCTGGAACTGGTTATCTGAGAAGGGTTGGAGGGGTGGGGTGGGTGTCCCATCTGCATCGAAAGTGCAGTTTGCTTGGAAGCTTGTGAAGCAGTATAGCAAGAAATGAAGGCTGTTTTTCTGGTTAGACTGCTAAGTTTAAGACTTAGCTCTGCTACTTGCTAGCTGTATAACCTTGAGTTAATCTCAACTGCCTATCTGGAAAATGGAATAAAAAGAGTGCCTACCTTGTAGGAATATTGTGAACGTTAAATGAGATATTTAAAGAATTTTCATGGTGCTTGTTCCATGCAATGGGGAGAAATCAATATAAGTAATCTATTATTCTTGCCAGGGTAGGTTAGAGAAAGCACAGAAAGGTCTTTGAACTTTTTGGATAGCAGTGTAATATAAGTCTTTTTTCCTTGATGTTTTCAGATGTCTCTTTTTTCCCTCAATTTTTGCACTCTTGTTATATGCTGTGCCTTGTATAGCAGCAGGATCAGTCAAATTTGTACTGGAAAGTCATATTGTAATATATGATATTTTACTTGAAGGTTAGATACATTTTTTTGTATCACTTGCTGATCCAGTGCAGTGCTTTCCTAGTAGTTATATGCTCAGGAAATAATTATCAAACATTAAAATGTTCTAAAATTATGTCCAACGTTAAAAATAAATAGATAACTTCCAAATATGATTGTGAATTAAGAGGTAACTGATTCTTTGAAGTGTGACAAGATATGTTAGCTGGCTAGATCTCTGAATTTCTGCTTTGTATATATTTTCTTATAATAGATGCATATTTTCTTAAAGTTTCTGTTATTTTAGATGTTAACTATTTCAGTGTAAATTTCTTGGAGCCTACTTTTAGAGTTGGTTCTATTCTCTAACTCCCAAGCCTTTATTTGCATAGGTAAATAGCCATTTTCCTCTTTTTTTTCTATTTAAAGTTCATTATTTAGTTCCTTTAACAGTACCAATAATTCTAAGTTTAATACTGTCAGATTTAGAATTACATATTTTAAGACAAATCTTCAGTTGTATTAGTAAAAATATGATATATGATTGTAACAAAGATTCTTAAACATCCCATTTGTTTCTCATTATTTCTGTTGGCTATTTAGGCTTTACTCAATTTAGATAAACCATGGCTTGAACACCAGCTTAAGTTTTTTCATGTTCCTTCATTAAACCATGAGGTCTACTTTGGAGCTTGGCTGGAGGACTAGAAAAACATAGCAAGAAAGAAATAACTTGATACATCTCTTGAATCTTTACTGTGTTTTGGAAACTTGTTATATCATAAACCTCATGGCAATCTTATGAAGTAAGTATTAACATTATTTTACTGAGGAACTGGAACCCTAGAAAAGTTAAGAAACTCATCCAAAGTTAAATTGGTAGTAACTAGTTTAAGTGGGATTTAAGCTTAAAGGTCACTCTTATCCAAGTCTTAACACTACGCAATGCTATCTTTTACCTGTAACTTTTGACATGGTACAGAGGGTCCCCAGTTTACGATGTTATGGTTGGACTTACAGTTTTTTGACTTTGTGATGATATACATTCAGTAGAAATTGTGTTTAAAAATTTGAATGTTGATCTTCTCCTGAGTTAGTAATATGCAGCCTGAAATTCTCATGATGCTGGTTGGCAGCAGCCACCACAGCTCCCAGTCAGCCATGCCATCCCCAGAGAGAACAACCATTACAACCATTCTATTTCTCACTATTGATTGAGATATTCAGCGCTTTACTATCAGTAGGCTTTGTGTTGGATGATTTTGCCCAACTGTATGCTAATGTAAATGTTCTGAGCATATTTAAGGTAGAGGAGCCTGGCAGGTTACAGTCCATAGGGTTGCACAGGGTCAGACAAGATTGAAGCAGTTTAGCATGCACACAGGCTTAGCTGTGATTTTCAGCAGGCTAAGTGTATTAATGCATTTTCTACTTACAATATTTTTGACTTACAATATATTCAACTTATGATGGGTTTATTTGTAACCCCATTGTAAGTCGAGGCAGTCTGTAGTACTGTTTTTATAGTTAATATATGAATGATTAATCAACAGTAGCCCATCCTGGACTGCTCAAATTGCCAGGGCATTGGAATACCTCCCACCTTTCTTCATACATACTCCAACTCTCTAAATACACTTAATCTCAAAAAGAAATAAAAATGTTTCATAGTAACTTTAAAAAGCTGTAATTTGTTCTACAGATTTGAGTCTAGTTCTCTTGTTTTCACATTCACTCAACACCTACTGAGAATTCCCATTCATGTTGAGCTCCCATTCAGCTAGTAAGGGGCAGACACAATTCTAAAGCTATGAATAAGAAAATCGGGATAAATACCATTGTATAAATCTTTCTTTTAAAGCCAGAATTTGAGATTTAAATAAATGGCTATCTTGATTACCTGCTGATCCTACTATGAGACTGAGGTTTTATGTCTCTGACTCATCTGAGTCTTATTAGTCATCTATAAACCAACTAGAACATAATGAACATGAGGAAGAATTATTTTGTTTACATTATAAAGTATTTCAAAGACATATATTTGTCATTATCAACATATGTACTTTTATTCACTATTAGTTTTTTCCCATAAAAGCTCTAAGCTTAAATTTGAGCTCCATCTGGAAAGTTTTCTGAGACTGTTATCATCCTCAAAAAGCTCACAAAATGGTAAATTGGAAGAAAGAAGGCAGAGAATTTTGCTTTGGACAGTCCACCATATGATAAGGAGATTCTGCATAAATCCTGTGTTAGGAAAACTTTCATGCATCACTGAGCTTGTAGGAAGAAAGGAAAATCTCTGAGAGGCCCAAACACACAAGCACATGAAGAAGAAAACATATAAAAAATAATCTATGTTGTAAAATCGGAGGATTGAGAAAGCATCAGTGAAAAATCAGGCTTACACTGGTTGTAATGCCAGAGCTAAGATAAGGAAACTAAGCCTTAGGTATGTAACAAAGTTGAGTGACTAATACCAAGACTCCCAGATTAAGCTGTGGATCTTGGAATGGACTAGTGTGATCTCATCAGTAGTGCTAACTGGGTGTCAGAAGAAACAAATTTAATTCTTCTCTAGATGATAATGTATTCAATTTAGGCTTTCATGTTTTCCCAAAATATTAGTGAGCAGGGTCTATTAAGAAAGGTGAAAACTAGTAGAAACCTCCTGCTTTGAGTTGTTCAGTTCAGTTCAGTCTCTCAGTCGTGTCCGACTCTTTGCGACCCCATAAATCGCAGCACGCCAGGCCTCCCTGTCCATCGCCAACTCCTGGAGTCCACGCAAACCCATTTCTATTCAGTCGGTGATGCCATCCAACCACCTTATCCTCTGTTGTCCCCTTCTCCTCCTGCCCTCAATCTTTCCCAGCATCAGGGTCTTTTCAAATGAGTCAGCTTTTCACATCAGGTGGCCAAAGGATTGGAGTTTCAGCTTCAACCTCTGTCCTTCCAATGAACACCCAGGACTGATCTCCTTTAGGATGGACTGGTTGGATCTCCTTGCAGTCCAAGGGACTCTCAAGAGTCTTCTGCAACACCACAATTCAAAAGCATCAATTCTTCAGCGCTCAGCTTTCTTTATAGTCCAACTCTCACATCCATACATGACTACTGGAAAAACCATAGCCTTGACTAGACGGACTTTTGTTGACAAAGTAGTGTCTGTGCTTTTTAATATGCTGTCTAGGTTGGTCATAACTTTCTTTCCAAGTAGTAAGTGTCTTTTAATTTCATGGCTGCAGTCACCATCTGCAGTGATTTTGGAGCGAAAAAATAAAGTCAGCCACTGTTTCCACTGTTTCCCTATCTATTTGCCATGAAGTGCTGGGACCAGATGCCATGATCTTCGTTTTCTGAATGTTGAGCTTTAAGCCAACTTTTTCACTCTCCTCTTTCACTTTTATCAAGAGGCTCTTTAGTTCTTCTTCACTTTCTGCCATAAGGATGGTGTCATCTGCATTTCTGAGATTATTGATATTTCTCCTGGCAATCTTGATTCCGCTTGTGCTTCCTCCAGCCCAGCGTTTCTCATGATGTACTCTGCATATAAGTTAAATAAGTAGGGTGACAATATACAGCTTTGACGTACTCCTTTTCCTATTTGGAACCAGTCTGTTGTTTCATGTCCAGTTCTAACTGTTGCTTCCTCACCTGCATACAGGTGTCTCAAGAGGCAGTTCAGGTGGTCTGGTATTCCCATCTCTTGAAGAATTTTCCACAGTTTATGGTGATCCACATAGTCAAAGGCTTTGGCATAGTCAATAAAGCAGAAATAGATGTTTTTCTGGAACTCTCTTGCTTTTTCCATGATCCAGCGGATGTTGGCAATTTGATCTCTGGTTCCTTTGCCTTTTCTAAAACCAGCTTGAACATTGAAAGTTCACAGTTCACGTATTGCTGAAGCCTGGGTTGGAGAATTTTGAGCATTACTTTACTAGTGTGTGAGATGAGTGCAATTGTGTGGTAGTTTGAGCATTCTTTGGTATTGCCTTTCTTTGAGATTGGAATGAAAACTGATCTTTTCCAGTCCTGTGGCCACTGCTGAGTTTTCCAAATTTGGTGGCATATTGAGCACTTTCACAGCATCATCTTCCAGGATTTGAAATAGCTCAACTGGAATTCCATCACCTCCACTAGCTTTGTTCATAATGATGCTGACTAAGGCCCACTTAACTTCACATTCCAGGATGTCTCCTCTCTATTCAGTGTTGCTGCTGTTAAGTCGCTTCAGTCGTGTCCGACTCTGTGCAGCCCCATAGACGGCAGCCCACCAGGCTCCCCCATCCCTGGGATTCTCCAGGCAAGCACACTGGAGTGGGTTGCCATTTCCTTCTCCAATGCATGAAAGTGAAAAGTGAAAGTAAAGTCACTCAGTCGTGTCCGACTCTTATCGACCCCATAGAATGCAGCCTACCAGGCTCCTCTGCCCATGGGATTTTCCAGGCAAGAGTACTGGAGTAGGGTGCCATTGTCTTCTCCTATTCAGTGTTACCTTTTCTTTTTCTTACCTTCTTTTCTTTCTTTCTTTTCTTTTTTTTTCAAAATATAATATCACAGCTACACTCTAGAAGTTGTAGTGAATCAGAAATGAAGCAAACCCTTGCAGGGACCTAGCTTAAAATAATTTTAATTCCTAAAATTACATAAGGTGACCCCAGATTGTTAAAGCCCTTAACCATACTTGCCAAAAGAGATATCACATCTTTCTCTGGGAAGCTAATACAGGCCTAAATTTAATTCTAAAAAAATTTTTATGTACAATAGCTGTGTGTATGTGTGTAGTTGCTTAGTCGTGTCTGACTCTTTGTGACCCCACAGACTGTAGCCTACCCAGGCTTCTCTGTCCATGGGATTTTCCAGGCAATAGTACTGGAGTGGATTGCCATTTCCTTCTCCAGGGGATCTTCCCAACCCAGGGCTCGAACCTGGGTCTCCCGCATTGTAGTCAGACGTTTTACCGTCTGAACCACCAGGGAAGTCACATACAATAGCTGGCACCCAAGTAAATAACTAATAAATGGGCACATAAGTACGTAAGAGGACATGATCAAAATTTAATAGAAATAACAAATAATGGAATTGATCCACTGGGAGTCTAAAAAATAGAGGTACCAGATAAAATGTTAAAGTAGCTATGCTATTAAAGTAGCTATGCTATGTTCAAGATAATTTTAAGAGAATGAAATGGAAACTCTAGAACTAAACACATTTTTAAAAATCACAGGAAATGAGAATTCAATAATGAGTATGACATCAGGTTAAATCTAACAGATGAATCAGAAGATAGTTTGAAAAAAAATTTTTTTTAAAGATAGAAAATAGATGAAATACTTCAGGATGCTAAGGGAATAGCCTGAGACATGATTAACATATGGATAAATAAAGTTCCTGGAAGAGAGGTGAAAGGAAATAAATGCTGATATATTTGAAGTGATAATGGACTTTCAATTTTTCAAAAATGATTAAATACATCAAACTACAGATCAAGGTACTTTATGAAACCCAGGCAGGGTAAATAAAAGCAGAATTACACATATGCACAGCATGGTAAAACTGGTGAGCTACGAAGAGAAATACACAAAAGCAGCTAAAAAAAAAAAAAAAAAAAACACTTTTATAACCCAAAGAAATCAAAATAGGATTAACTGTCTAAACTTCATGGTATGTAGCTAAATCCATGTTGAGAGAAAATTTTGGTTTTATAGACATATATTAGAAAAGAACAAAGCTTAATGAGTAAATGGAAGCATGGAGGCGAGAGGACAATGAAGACAGTGCTGAAAGAAAATGACTGCTAATCTAGAATCCTATTTCCAGTGAAAATTTTCTTTAAAAGCATTTTTCATACAACCAAAAACTGGGAATTCATCACTGGCAGATCCACACTAAAAGAAATACTAAAGCATGTCCCTCAGTAGGAAAGGAAGAATGATTCCAGAAGGATGATTGGAAATGCAAGAAAAAGTAAAGAGCACCAAAAAGAGTAAATTTGTAGGTAAACCTAGAGAAATGTTTACTGTTAATAATAATAATATTATTGCCATCTTTGGAATTTAAAATATGTAGTTAAGATATCTGACAACAGCGTCATATAAATATGGAGTAGTGAATACAGAGATCCTGCATTGTCTTGGAAGAAGTGAAAGTACTAAATTATGTTAGACTTGGTTAAATCTAGAATCTATGCTTCTACCTCTCAGGATAACCCCCATCCCAATAAAAAAGGACAGTAAAGAGGGTTTAACTAAAATAGTCAATTATTCAAAGGAAATCAGAAAAGTTAACACCAAATAGTGATATTCATAGCTTGATTTTGTGTGATCAGATAAAATTTACTAAAATGTAATGTGTACTATGCCAGATCCCTTGCAAAAGGGAATGGCTACCCACTCTAGTATTCTTGCCTGAAGAGTTCCATAGACATAGGGGCCTGGCGGGCTACAGTCCATGGGGTCTCAGACAGTTGGACGTGACTGAGTGACTAACACTTTCAACACTTTATGCCAGAAAGCATGTCTAGACACATTTAAAGGGATTAAAATAAAATAGAGTATGTTCACTGACCACAGTGGTATTAAGATGAAAGTCAGTAAGCTAAGTAGGAAATCCCCTAAATGTTTGGAAAACAAGCAGTATGCTTCTAAGTAATCTATGAATTGAAGAAGAAATTGCAATGGAAATTAGGAAATATTTTTAAATGTTAGAAAATACTACTTTTTAAGCTCATGGCATGTGGCCATACTGAAAAACAAATTTTTAGTTTTGAATGCACAAAAGAAGAGAAGAAAGGTTAAATGAGTTAAGCATCTATCTCAAGAAGTTAGAAAAAGTATAATTGAATTCTGAAGAAAGTATAAGGAGGATAGAAATTTTAAAGAGAAGAAAAGAATCAGTGGTAGATTTTTAATAAATGATAAAGATTAACAAAACCAAGAAGTGATACTTTGGTAAAGAAAAATAAAATTGACAAACCCATTATGAGATTAATCAAGGGAAAGAAAAAAAGGAGAGCAAGAAGGCAGAAATACTTAACATTGGAAATGAAAAGGTGACATTCCTATAGATCCTGTGTATTCAATTCCATGCCAATAAATTTGAAAATTTACATGAAATTGAGAAATTAGCAAAGAGTTGGCACAACTTAGAGACTGAACAACATCAACAACAAAGTCCTAGAAAAACATAACATAGAAAGAGATACAAGAAAAAATAGAAAGTTTGAATATTCTTGAATAAAGGCATTTGCCAGTGAATTTTTTTGAATACTTAGGAAAAAAATGCTAATATTATAATTTTTTTCTGGAGAATAAAATAGGAGGAAATACTTCCCAGCTTACTTTCTGAGGCCAGTGTAAGTTTCATAATAAAAATTTAAAAAGGATTTGCAAAATGAAACTTATAGGGCAGACTGGCTCATAGTTGTGCAGGCCATAAAGTTTCAATTAGGAAATTGAATCAAGTGATATATAAAAGGCGAAAAATATTGACCTAGTTTGATTTAGTATATTTCAAAACAACAAAAAATCAAAACAAACTATGGCAAGCATCATATTCAATGGTATAATGTTTCTGTCAGAGATAGGAAGGATACTAGTTATCATCACTTAGTCAACATTTTGCTGTAGATCTTAGCCAGTAAATCAGGAAAAGAAATAAAAATATAATTGGAAAGAAACAAACATCATTATTCATATACAATATAATTTGGTACTTAGAATATCCAAAGAATCACTGATAAATTATTGGATTAATAAATGATTTTAGTAGGTTTGATATATGCAAAGTCAATATGAAAACATCATTTATATTTTTTATGTATCAGCAATGAGTTAGAAAATAAAATAACAATTGTAATAGTATTAAAAAGACCACAACAGATATCTAGGAATAAATATGACAAAAGTTGTGCAAGACCATTATTCAAAAAGAAAAAAACAGTAAAAAGTACAGAGAAAAAAATATTAAGGTCTAAATAAGTGATAGAATATATTATATTCATGGATTGAGTCAATATTTTAAAGGTATTGGTTCTCCCCAATATAAGCCACTGAATTCATTGCAATCCCAATAAAAATTCTGATGGATTTTTATGTAGAAATCAACAAGTAGATGCTAGAACTTATATAATAATGCAAAGAGCTAAGAGTCAAGAGTAGTCAACTATCTTGAAAAACAAGTTTCGAGAACTTGCTCTCTCCGATATCAAGCTTATTAGGAAGTTATAGTAATTACAGTGTGGTGCTGGCACAAGAATGGATAAATAGCCCAACATAACAGATTAGGGCCCAGAAACAAACTACTTGGTTTGTGATAAAGAATAAATTACAGAACAGTAGGAAAAGGAAGATCTGTTTGATAAATGCTTCTGGGTCAACAGATACCAACATTAGCAAAAGTGATACCTAACATCACATGCAAATATGAGTTCCAGGTGGATGTAAGATCTTTCTGATAGATAAAAGTAGTATAGAACATTTTCATGACCTTGAGGATAGTGATAAATTTCTTAAGTAGAATACACAAAACATTAGTTGTAAAAGATAGATACGACAGTGTGCTGCTGCTGCTAAGTCACTTCAGTCGTGTCCGACTCGGTGTGACCCCATAGATGGCAGCCCACCAGGCTTCCCCATCCCTGGGATTCTCCAGGCAAGAACACTGGAGTGGGTTGCCATTTCCTTTTCCAATGCATGAAAGTGAAAAGTGAAAGTGGAGTTGCTCAGTCATATCCAACTCTTAGCGACCCCATGGACTACAGCCTACCAGGCTTCTCTGTCCATGGGATTTTCCAGGCAAGAGTACTGGAGTGGGGTGCCATCGCCTTCTCTGGGATACGACAGTGTACATTAAAGTTAAGAGCTTGCATTCATCAAAGGATTGAGAAAGCAGGCCACAAAGTGGAAAAACATATTCATAACACAATCAACAAGAAGCCTGTATTCACCAGAATGTATACAGAATTCTTATAAATGGATAAAATATAAAATTCTTAGATATGGATAAGAATACTACTACTACTAAGTCACTTCAGTCGTGTCCAACTCTGTGTGACACCACAGACGGCAGCCCACCAGGCTTCCCCGTCCCTGGGATTCTCCAGGCAAGAACACTGGAGTGGGTTGCCATTTCCTTCTCCAATGCATGAAAGTGAAAAGTGAAAGGGAAGTCGCTCAGTCATGTCCAACCCTCAGCAACCCCATGGACTGCAGCCTACCAGGCTCCTCCGTCCACCCGTCCACCCACTCCAGTGGGTACCATTGCCTTCTCCAGGATAAGAATAAGAGATGTTAAAAAAACAAAATTAATCTAAATAGAAAGAATTAGTAAAAACTTAGAACATGATATAAGGAGAAAGAATCAAACATGCAATAGAAATAACTATGTTAGGTTTCAGAAATAGTAGTAAAGTCAATTTTGTAATACTAGTAAACAAATTTTGGCTAGATTGATAAAGAATTGATATAATATTATTAATAAAATTGATATAACTGGATTCTGTACAGAATAAAAAGAGAATTCAATGAATAACTTGTTCCAATATATTGAAAACTTAGACAAAAACAAATGACCTACCAAAAACAATTCAAGAAGAAATAGAAAGCCTCAACATTCTTAGAATCATTATATTCACAAAATAGAAAACAACAGGGAGAGATGGAGTTAAAGGAAGCTCCCACCAAACACTTAAGGAGCAGATGATTATAATCTTACTAAATGTTTTTTTGTGAATAAAAAAAGAGATATTCCAAACTCATGATGTTAAAATAGTTTGACTTTCTAACAAAATTATAAACAGGTATTGTGATAGATTAAAAAAAAAAACCAATTGTATGCATATTCTTTGACATTCCTTTCATCAAGAGATGGAGTTTATTTCCCTTCCTCTGTGATACTCACTTGCTTGTGACTGTCTTACCAGTAGATGATGGCAAATGGCGAAAATGGTGCCACGTCAATTGTGGCCCTAGTTTTTAAGAGTACTGGTGGCTACTGCCTTGATCTCTTGGAGCCCTGAGCGATTATGTAAGAAGTATGACCACCCTGTGTGTAGACCACGTGGAGAGGCCCTGAGGTTATTTGGAGGAACCCAGCTGAACTTAGCCTTTCCCTATTAAGGCACCAGATATTTGATCGAATTTGTTGTGAACTTCAGCCCAGTCCAGTCATTAGCTGAATACCACTGAGTGATCTCAGTAAGTGCCACATGGAGCTAAAAATTTCCCCAGGGAAATCCTGCCCAAATTTTGTGGTTGTATTGTTTTAAGTCTCTATATTTGGGAGAACCTGGCTTTGCGTAATAAATAACTGGAAAAGATTGTATGACAGCACATTTGCAGTTCAATATCAGGCTCTTGAGAGTCCCTTGGACTGCAAGGAGATCCAGCCAGTCCATCCTAAAGGAAATCAGTCCTGGGTGTTCATTGGAAGGACTGATGTTGAAGCTGAAACTCCAATACTTTGGCCACCTGATGCGAAGAGCTGACTCATTGGGAAAGACCCTGATGCTGGGAAAGATTGAGGGCAGGAGGAGAAGGGGATGACAGAGGATGAGATGGCTGGATGGCATCACTAACTCGATGGACATGGGTTTGAGTGAACTCCGGGAGTTGGTGATGGACAGTGAGGCCTGGCGTGCTGCAATTCATGGGGTCACAAAGAGTCGGACACGACTGAGTGACTGAACTGAACTGAAGCCACCACTACACACTCACTAGAAGAGATATAATTAGAAGCACAGACAATACCAGGTACATATGAGCATGTAGGGAAATTCAAACCCTCATACACCGCTGGTGGGGATGTACAATAGTACAGCCACTTTGGTTCATGGGGTCGCAAAGAGTCGGACACGACTGAGCGACTGAACTGAACTGAACTGATCAGGCATAAGCATACATGCAAAAATCCTAAACAAATCATTTACAAATCAAATCCAATGAAACATAAAAAGTAACATATCATGGCCAAATTTTTTTTTTCCCAAGCATGCAAGAGAGTTTACTTTAGAAATATAATTAATGTAATTCACTGTATTAATAAGAAAAACAATTTTATTTCAATAAATGCAAATGAAGCATTGACATGTCAAAACTCATTCACTATAAACACTCAGAAAAATAGGATTAGAAGAGTAATTTTAAATTCTGCTAGTGTATACAAAATGAACAGTAAACATTCTTAATGGTAATATGTACTTGCATTTCATTTTAAAATCAGGAAGTTGTCAGTTAGCACCATTTCCATTTAACAGTGTACTGGAGATCATAGGTAACATGACAATACATGAAAAATAAATAAGAAGCATTAAAATACTACAGCAACAAAAATAAGTACAGAGCAACAAGCCTAACAGAAGATAGGCAAACCTGTATGGAAACAATTTAAAACTTGGTTAAATGATGTTAAAGAAGACTTATATAAATGAAAAGACATCATATTTCATGGATAAGAAGATTCAATATCATAAAGATTTGTGTTTTCCCCAAATTAATCTTTAGAATTAATGAAATTCCAATAAAATTCAACAGTTTTGTCTTAGTGAAACTTAACAAGCTGATACTAAAATTTTGTATGAAAGAGCAAAAACCCAAAGATAAGACATTCTTGAAGAAGAAAGATAAGATAGGAGTATATCATGATATATCACAATGCTATAGTCGTCATTACATTTAATATTTGTTAAAGGATAGGGATACTGATCACTGGAACTGAATAGCTGCTGCTGCTGCTGCTGCTACTAAGTCACTTCAGTTGTGTCCGACTCTGTGCGACACCACAGACAGCAGCCCACCAGGCTCCCCCGTCCCTGGGATTCTCCAGGCAAGAACACTGGAGTGGCTTGCCATTTCCTTCTCCAATGCATGAAAGTGAAAACTGAAAGTGAAGTCACTCAGTCTGACTCTTAGCGACCCCATGGACTGCAGCCCACCAGGCTCCTCCGTCCATGGGATTTTCCAGGCAAGAGTACTGGAGTAGGGTGCCATTGCCTTCTCCAAGAACTGAATAGAGAGCCCCCCAAATAGTAATTGATAAAAACATAATCTTTAATATTGTATGTATAATATCTATAATAATCAAGAAGTACCAAATGTAAAAGATATTTCAGTGGTTTTTATTTTTTAAACTATAAGTTAAAAAGAAATCACTCAGAAAGGATGGTAAATCCCAAGAAATCTGATGTTCGGGGCAGGAAATTCATGACAATTAGAGTTGTTGTACATGTACCTAAGCAGAACACACTACAATGCCATGGTTCCAATGAACATTCAGTTCCCTCTGTTGCCTGACTAGTTCCTTATCATTAAAAAAATCCGTATCAGATATTGAGGTGTTTCCCGCTTAATAAAGTTTTTCTGGGCTAACTTAAATAACACTTCATTGGTCTCTTTGTTGTACTATATTTGTGAGGAATATAAATTACTAACGTATTTTTGAACTTGAATCACAGTAATGCAGTTGATTTATATGTTTGCTGTATTAGATTGAGTTTCTTGAAGATAGACAGCTCTTTTTATAGACTGAAGTTTTGACAAGTCTATATGCTGGGTATTAAAGACACAGGAATAAATATGTATTGAGAATGTCATTGGAGTCATGAAAATGATGAGAGAAAAAGGAAAGAAAAGAGGAAAGAATGGAGAGGCAGTAACATATTTTGAATTATTTAGCCCTGTTCTTATCACATTACCATATATGGATGGAGTCCATATGGAATTACAGAGTCCATATGGAATTACAGACCTGGGATGGACTTTGAGACTATTTATCAAATCCTCTTATTTTACAAAAACAACTAAGCTCCAGAGAGGTTTTTGTGGCCTGTTCAAGGTCACCTGGCTATTTGGTAGTGGAAAGCACTGAAGTCCAGACATCCTGACCCCTGCTGCTGAGTCACTTCAGTCGTGTCCGACTCTGTGCAACCCCATAGACGGCAGCCCACCAGGCCCTAGAACGGTGCTATTTCCCCCATATCATATTGCATCTAGTCCTGACCTTTCTATAATAAAAACAGAATTCATTAATAGTGTCTCAAAACTCATGCATATTATCTGACCATGACGTGTGTCCATTTTGTCCTAATGCTTCCAAAATAACAGTTTAAGTTTACTTTAGAGATTGTTTTATATCTTCCTATGAGAAATCAGGTACACATGACTTTGGATTATGTGATTTAATACTAAATTATGTACCATAATTTAGTGTTTATACAATTTGTAAAACCCAAATATCATCAAATTATTCTCATTCATGTTACAAAAATATCTGTGAATCCTAGGTTGGACAAATGGCATTATCCTTATTAAAAGCCTCAAGTGTATGTAAATGTACAGAATTAAGCATTTTTAATGCTTAGATTATGTGATTGTCTATAATTATACCAGGTCAAAACCTCTCCTTAAAATTTGGTTTCAACCTGGGTTATATCCAATCAGTTGAGACACTGTTATTTAATATTTGCTTTTACAGTTTTGTATAAAATGTAATAATCCACTTAAATTGAATTAATTTTCTAAAGTCTGAAGTGCTTTTGAATAAAGTTTGCCTTCAGTTCTTATTAGGATTCTTTCTCATGAAAACATTAATTTTATTTGTAAGAACTACACACAAACAAAATATTTTTCCTGGCTTATAATGTTATGTTATCTCAGTTTGAACCTGTACCATTCATTAATTGAGTCACCTAGTTAACTAAAAAAAAAAAAAAATTGACTGAGTAGCATACATAATTCCAAAGTTTCAGATTTTAGGCCCTTAGACACTAAATAACCACTGATCATTTGTCAGAGAGCTGAACTTTCCTTGTTCTCTGGAGATGAAAGGTGAAGAAAAGGGAGCCTTTGAGAACAGGGGAAAAAATACACAAAACACCATCTAACTTCTGTTTTCTGGGTCACTGGAGATATTCTGAATAACATGTCCCCAGACTGTTGAAGAATGTATTGGAAATTTTCTCCTGTCTTTCCTGACCTTTCCAAAAGCAGGTATTTGATTAATCAATTTGAAAGTCTAAAATTCTCAGCTTTTCCCAAAACCAGATTTCTGAAAGCCCAACTCTATCAATAATAGATTGGCATAAGATGTATGTTTATTAAAATCCTCAGAAATGGTGCTGTTTGAATATGATGAATGTTGTTTGACTCCATTCCAGGTCCACTGCTCCTCTGTGTGTGTGCATCTTGATGTGTTTCTTATTCTGTTTTCTCATCTTCATCTGTGTCATGGTCATGCATGAGTTTTGAGATACTGAAATAACTTTCCTGTAGCTGAGAGCTGAGGGAACTTTTCTGAAGCAGGACTGACTGCTGTTTGTCACTGTGTCCTGGCACCCGCTCCTTTGGAGCAGGTACCTCTGTGGCTTTGCTGGGGGCTGCCGATCACACCATCATAGGCTCAGCACCTGGTCACAGGGATAGACAGCCAGCCTGAGTGGGCCAACCACTGATGATACAGGAACATGGCTAAGAGGGCAGCAAGGGGTCTGGACCAAGCTAGCCAGGGTTCTCTAGGATATTCTGAACAGAAGTAGGGAGAAAGAAGGCATCTCCCCTTTGTGTTCAGAAGCTGAGAAAATGTGGTCATATCACTGCTGTGTGAAAAAATTGACAGCAAAACAGCATCAGGCAGTGATGAATGTAACAGGGCAGAGAGAGAGAAAGCAGAGACAGGTTGACAACATTCGAGCTCCTCGCCTGGTCCTGGCCCTGTTCCCAAGGGGCCTGTGTGCCTGCCCTCTTCCTTTGATTCTAGGGCGTATCAGGATCTTCAAGAAACACTCTTTCATGTGGATATAACTGAGCTGTGTTTTCCTGATACTCCAGCTAGCTATCTAACTACTCTTTTTTTTTAATTTCAAAATATAAGAAAAGAAAATTGCCAAAATGAGGTACTTTTTAAGAGATAAATAGTGCATTTATATCTGATGTGGATGGTGGTTGAACGTTGCTGGGAGGTTTCATCTTTGCTAGATCAATTTATGGAGATGTCAGCAGACTTTCAAATCAGAGGAAATATCCTTAAATGGCCTCTCCTTAGGGTCTTCATGTCCTGTGAGGGCCTCTTGGAAGTCAGATCAGGCACTGAGGGATGGAGCGTCTGAGTCACCTGCTCTCTCTTGGCTGCAGTGCTTCTGGTCTAGACCACTGCCCTGCGGCCACTCAGGCCACACAGAGACTCAATACCCTTTTGGTCAAATTAGAATTGTATCAAAATGTGCTTTCATAGAAATCCACAGCATTGATGTATTTATTCCCCAAAGATTCTATTCTTGCTAGCACATAAATAAATAAAATTTTAAACAGACATTTGACAAGGTTTCTGAACAGAAATTTAAAGCAATTTCATGTTAGTGTTGGTTTCTGTAGCCCCACAATATTTCACTGAGGAGGCAGTAATATCCTGTTTACTAGGGAATAAAGAGGACAGAGGAATAGATACTTGCCCCTGTTTACTAGAGAGGGATAAGTGTAAGAGTAAGAACAGTGTATTGAGAAATTACATGGCATTGAGAAGTATAGCTTTGTCTTGAACTCACATGCATGTTCTGAAGTTTTTTCTGTGATAAAAGTAAAATGCTTTAACAAATACTTCTGAAACTGTTACATACCTCTGTAATATGGTGTACTAATAACCAGCTTCTGGCAATGGAGCTAACCTATTACAGCTCAAAGTATACACACACACACATTATTTAAAAGGCAACAATCTAACAGTTACCCACAACATGATCCATTCCTGACTCTATGGGGTAGCAGTGCTTGGAAAGAAATGTTGCATTTTATTTGATGATATCAATATGAGGTTTTGTACACTAAAGTTGAAGGCAAGGAACAAAAGAGGCTTGTCATTGTTTGACAACAATTATAGCAATGGCCAGATGTGGAGATATTCTTTGTACCTTTTAGGTGAAGGAGTACATCAAGGCTGTATGTTGTCACCTTGCTTATTTAACTTATATGCAGAGTACATCATGAGAAATGCTAGGCTGGAGGAAGCACAAGCTGGAATCAAGATTGCCAGGAGAAATATCAATAACCTCAGATATGCAGATGACACCACCGTCATGGCAGAAAGTGAAGAACTGAAGAGCCTCTTGATGAAAGTGAGAGAGGAGAGTGAAAAAGTTGGCTTAAAGCTCAACATTCAGAAAACTAAGATCATGGCATCCGGTCTCATCACTGCATGGCAAATAGATGGGGAAACAGTGACAGACTTCATTTTTTGGGGCTCCAAAATCACTGCAGATGGTGATTGCAGCCATGAAATTAAAAGACACTTACTCCTTAGAAGGAAAGTTATGACCAACCTAGACAGCATATTAAAAAGCAGAGACATTACTTTGCCAACAAAGGTCCGTCTAGTCAAGGCTATGGTTTTTCCAGTAATCATGTATGGATGTGAGAGTTGGACTATAAAGAAATATGAACGCTGAGGAATCGATGCTTTTGAACTGTGGTGTTGGAGAAGACTCTTAAAAATCCCTTGGACTGCAAGGAGATCCAACCAGTCCATCCTAAAGGAGATCAGTCCTGGGTGTTCATTGGGAGGACTGATGTTGAAGCTGAAACTCCAATACTTTGGCCACCTGATGTGAAGAGCTGACTCATCTGAAAATACCCTGATGCTGGGGAAGATTGAAGGCAGGAGGAGAAGGGGACGACAGAGGATGAGATGGCTGGATGACATCACCGACTCAATGGACATGAGTTTGGGTAAACTCTGGGAGTTGGTGATAAACAGGGAGGCCTGGTGTGCTACAGTCCATGGGGTTGCAAAGAGTTGGACACAACTGAGCAACTGAACTGAACTGAACTGGCTATGTGATGTTTGTTTATTAGAGTTTAACTTAGTATCTGAAGAACATTGCCTTGGTGACATTATGATTGCCACAATTGCATGCTCTGTCATATCTGACTGTTTGCAACTCTCTGGAATTTTCCAGGCAAGCATATTGAAGTAGGTTGCCATTTCCTCTCTCCTTGGGATTTTCCAGGCAAGAATACTGAAGTAGGTTGCCATTTCCTACTCCAGGGGATCTTCCCCCAGGAACTGGACCCAGGGATTAAACCTGCATCTCTGGCCTCTCTGGCATTGGCAGGTGGATTCTTTACCACTAACTGCTACTCATTGCCTGAGTAGTTTTGTTTTTAGTCATCACTGTAATGGGCCACTGATTAATTGAATTCATATACGGTAGAATTTTTCTTTTGCAGGGCTCAGTTCCATTTTAACATGTTTCTTTCATGTAACATATGCTTTTACCAATGGATCATAGTATTTTAATAAAACATTAATACATTGTGTTTACTTATATATTTCATTGGAAACATAGGATAATATTTCTTAATTACAAGACAGAATGAGTTTCAATGACTGAACTAAAAGGTTGAGACAAATTAAAGGAATGAAACAATTATTCTTGATTAAGTACAGGTAGCTATGTAATTTCCATGTACATTGATGGAAATGTCACTACCAAGTTATATTTTCATATTCCTGTGATTTGTGATTCAAGTGTATGCCCTGTAAGCAACTTTCCTAAGAGAGTGGTTGTCTCAGGCCATGGGAGACAACTTGGTCTGAGACTTTTTCATCATGATGTGGGTAAACAAGTGCCAGTGAAGGTGTGATGTGGACCTGCATCACCCTCGTCAACTGGGAACGTGTGAGAAATTCAGAATCTCTCTGTTGGCAAGGACTCAGGAATCTATGCTTTAACAAGTTCTCTTCATGACCCAGTTAATCACGACGGTGTGATCAATCACCTAGAGCCAGACATCCTGGAATGTGAAGTCAAGTGGGCCTTAGGAAGCATCACTACGAACAAAGCTAGTGGAGGTGATGGAATTCCAGTGGAGCTATTTCAAATCCTGGAAGATGATGCTGTGAAAGTGCTGCACTCAATGTGCCAGCAAATTTGGAAAACGCAGCAGTGGCCACAGGACTGGAAAATGTGTTTTCATTCCAAACCCAAAGAAAGGCAATGCCAAATAATGCTCAAACTACTGCACAGTTGCACTCATCTCACATGATACTGGAGAAAGCAATGGCACCCCACTCCAGTACTCTTGCCTGGAAAATCCCATGGATGGAGGAGTCTGGTAGGCTGTGGTCCATGGGGTCGCTGAGATTCGGACACTGCTGAGCGACTTCATTTTCATGCATTGGAGAAGGAAATGGCAACCCACTCCAGTGTTCTTGGCTGGAGAATCCCAGGGACCGGGATGCCGTCTATGGGGTCGCACAGAGTTGGACACAACTGAAGTGACTTAGCAGGAGCAGCACATGATACTAAAGTGATGCTTAAAATTCTCCAACCCAGGCTTCAGCAATATGTGAACCGTGAACTTCCTGATGTTCAAGCTGGTTTTAGAAAAGGCAGAGGAACCAGAGATCAAATGGATCCGCTGGATCATGGAAAAAGCAAGAGAGTTCCAGAAAAACATCTGTTTCTGCTTTATCAACTATGCCAAAGCCTTTGACTTTGTGGATCACAATAAACTGTGGAAAATTCTGAAAGAGATGGGAATACCAGATCACCTGACCTGCCTCTTGAGAAATTTGTATGCAGGTCAGGAAGCAAGATAGAACTGGACATGGAACGACAGACTGGTTCCAAATAGGAAAAGGAGTACGTCAAGGTTGTATATTGTCACCCTGCTTATTTAACTTATATGCAGAGTACATCATGAGAAACACTGGGCTGGAGGATGCACAAGCTGGAATCAAGATTTCCGGGAGAAATATCAATCACCTCAGATATGCAGATGATACCACCCTTATGGCAGAAAGTGAAGAAGAACTAAAGAGCCTCTTGATAAAAGTGAAAAAATTGGCTTAAAGCTCAACATTCAGAAAACTAAGATCATGGCATCTGGTCCCATCACTTCGTGGCAAATAGATGGGGAAACATGGAAACAGTGGCTGACTTTATTTTTCTGGGCTCCAAAATCACTGCAGATGGTGACTGCAGCCATGAAATTAAAAGACGCTTACTCCTTGGAAGGAAAGTTATGACCAACCTAGACAGCATATTAAAAAGCAGAGAAATCACTTTGTCAACAAAGGTCCATCTAGTCAAGGCCATGGTTTTTCCAGTGGTCATGTATTGATGTGAGAGTTGGGCTATAAAGAAAGCTCAGTGCCTAAGAATTGATGCCTTTGAATTGTGGTGTTGGAGAAGACTCTTGAGAGTGCCTTGGACTGCAAGGAGATCCAACCAGTCCATCCTAAAGGAGATCAGTCCTGGGTGTTCATTGGAAGGACTGATGTTGAAGCTGAAACTCCAGTACTTTGGCCACCTGATGCGGAGAGCTGACCCATTTGAAAAGACCATAATGCTGGGAAAGATTGAGGGCAGGAGGAGAAGGGGATGACAGAGGATAAGGTGGTTGGATGGCATCACTGGCTGAATGGAAATGGGTTTGGGTAGACTGCGGAAGTTGGTGATGGACAGGGAGGCCTGGCATGCTGAGGTTCATGGAGTCGCAAAGAGTCGGACACGACTGAGCGACTGAACTGAACTTGGTGATTCAGTAGAACCACTGATGTAGATATTGTAGCATTTCAGTTCCTCAGGCATCAGTGTTGATTCAGACTTTCTATTCAAGAGCCATAGCAAGAGCTGAGGTTTCCTCTTTCTACCATGGACCATTATCCAAATAAATAATCAGATTACTTTAGAGACAAAGTGAGTCAGTTACTGTCTCTGTGTTCAGAAAACTTTCTCATGGGGACCTGGTCATTCTTTTAGTTAACGGGTCATGAGTCTAAGTTCTAAGCTAAATTCTGGAAAAAATGGCAAGGGTTCATGACACTGCAGTGGGCCAGTTGGCTTCAGCTTAATTCTCTTACTTATTTATTTAGGAAATGTTATAAAGTTGTGTAACCATTACTATGATCCAGTTTTAGAACATTTCCACCACCCTTCAATATTATTTGGATCCATCTAATGTCAATCATTTGGGTCAATTCTCACTCCCATATCTAGTTCCAGACAACCCCTGATGTGCATTCTAGCTCTGTAAATTTATCTTTTTTGGTTATTTTAAGTAAATGGAATCAAACACTACATACTCTTTTGTGCTTGTCTTCTTTCAACTTGCATGTTTTTGAGGGTTTTTTTCCCCCAGTTTGTAGAACATATAAATATTTGTTTCTTTTTATTGCTGAGTAGCATCCCATTGTATGGATACCACATTTTGTTTATCCATTACCAGTTGATGGATATTATGGATAATACTACTATGAACATTCATGCACAAATCTTTGTGAGTACATGTTTTCATTTCTTTTTTTTCAAGTTGATTAGCTTTTTAAATTTTTTATTGAGGCATAGCTGATATACAATATCATGTAGGTCTCAGGTGTACAACATAGTGATCCACAAGTTTTAAAGGTTATACTCCATTTATAGTTATTATAAAATATTGGCTCTATTCCCTGTCTGTGTAGTATATCCTTGTGGCTTATTCATGTTGTGCATAGTGGTTTACACATCTTAATCCATTGTCCCTAACTTGCTCCACCCTCATTCTGCCTCCCCACTGGTAACCACTACTTTGTTCTCTATAAATGTGAGTCTGTTTCTTTTGGTTATATTCACTAGTTTATTTTATATTTTAGATTCCACATATGAGTGATATTGTACAGCATTTGTCTTTTTCTGTCTGGCTTACTCATTTAGAATAACACCCTCTAAGGCCATTAAGGCTGTTGCAAATGGCAAAATTGCATTACTTTTAAAAGCTGGATAGTATTCCGTTTTATATGTAATACCACATTTCTTTATCCATTCATCTGTTGTTGGAGACATATTTTCACTTCTCTTGGGTGTGTACTTAAGATTGGAATTGCTGGTTCATATGATAAAACTGGGGCTTCCCTTGTGGCTCAGTGGTAAAGAATCTGCCTGCCAATGCAGGAGATGTGGGTTTGATCTCTGAATAAGGAAGATCCCCTGGAGAAGGAAATGGCAACTCACTCCAGTATTCTTGCCTGAGAAATCCCATGGAGAGAGGAACCTGGCAGGCTACAGTCCATGGGGTCACAAAAGAGTAAGACATGACTTAGCGACTAAACCACAACAACAATGATAAGATTATATTGAAATTTTTAAAGACACAACCCAGCTTACTTCCAAAGTCGCTGTACTATTGTACATCCCCACCAGCAGTGTATGAGGGTTTGCATTTCCCTACATGCTCATATGTACTTGGTATTGTCTGTGTTTTTAATTATATCTCCTCTAGTGAGTGTGTAGTGGTAGTTTCAGTTGAGTTCAATTCAGTCACTCAGTCGTGTCCGACTCTTTGCGACCCCATGAACCGCAGCACACCAGGCGTCCCTGATCATCACCAACTCCTGGAGTCCACCCAAACCCATGTCCATTGAGTCGGTGATGCCATCCAACCATCTCATCCTCTGTCGTCCCCTTCTCCTGCCCTCAATCTTTCCCAGCATCAGGGTCTTTTCCATTGAGTCAACTCTTCGCATCAGGTGGCCAAAGTATTGGAGTTTCAGCTTCAACATCAGTCTTTCCAATGAACACCCAGGACTGATCTCCTTTAGGATGGACTGGTTGGATCTCCTAGCTGTCCAAGGGACTCTCAAGAGTCTTCTCCAACACCACAGTTCAAAAGCATCAATTCTTCAGCGCTCAGCTTTCTTCACAGTCAACTCTCACATGCATACATGACCACTGGAAAAACCATAGCCTTGACTAGACTGTGTTTTTTATTTGTACTTCACTAATAACTAAAATCACTGCAGATGGTGACTTCAGCCATGAAATTAAAAGATGCTTACTCCTTGGAAGAAAAGTTATGACCAACCTAGATAGCATATTCAAAAGCAGAGACATTACTTTGCCAACAAAGTTCCGTCTAGTCAAGGCTATGGTTTTTCCAGTGGTCATGTGTGGATGTGAGAGTTGGACTGTGAAGAAAGCTGAGCGCCAAAGAATTGATGCTTTTGAACTGTGGTGTTGGAGAAGACTCTTGAGAGTCCCTTGGACTGCAAGGAGATCCAACCAGTCCATTCTGAAGATCAGCCCTGGGTGTTCTTTGGAAGGAATGATGCTAAAGCTGAAACTCCAGTACTTTGGCCACCTCATGCAAAGAGTTGACTCATCGGAAAAGACTCTGATGCTGGGAGGGATTGGGGGCAGGAGGAAAAGGGGACAACAGAAGATGAGATGGCTGGATGGCATCATTGACTCGATGGATGTGAGTTTGAGTGAACTCCGGGAGCTGGTGATGGACAGGGAGGCCTGGCATGCTGCAATTCATGGGGTTGCAAAGAGCTGGACATGACTGAGCAATTGAACTGAACTGAACTGAATAACTAATTATCTTGAGCATTTTTATTTGATTATAGACATTTAAATGTTTTCTCTAATGAAATGTCTCTTCAAGCCTATTTTTATACTTGGTTGTTTATAGTCTTCTTATTGAATTGTAAGAGATTTTTAAACATATTCTCAATACTTTATCAGATATAGCATTTGCAAATATTCTCCTCTGGTCTGTGGGCAGCTCATTTTCTTAATGGTGTGTCATTAGCACAAAAGGTCTTTAATTTTTTTTTTTTGATGAATATTGTTTCATCAGTTTTTTCAGTTGTAATTTGTGATTTTTATAACATATTTAAGAAATTTTTGCCTAATCAGTTTCATAGAAGATTTTTTCTAAAAGATTTATGGTTTTAGGTCTTATGTCTGTGATACATTATTGATTTATTTATATGTGAGCTGACTCAATTAATGGTGTTAGTAAAGAGTTCATTTTTGTAAATATATTCAGTTGTCCCAGCACCATTTGTTGGAGAGAATATCTTTTCCTTATTGAATTGTCTTAGTCTTTAGTAAACAAACAACAAACTCCTCTAACCCCATAAAAACAAAATAAATAAATAAAAAACTATGGAATATAAAACTAAGGGCTCTTTCTGGATCCACAGTTCTTTTCCATTTATCTCTATGCCTCCATTTATGCTAAGAGCACACTGTGTTGATTACTGTAACTTTGTAGTAAAATTCTGAAATTAGGTAGGTATAAGACCTCTAATTTTGTTCCTTTTCAAAATTGTTTTAGCTATTTATGTATCAGTAGAACTTCAGATCATTCTGGAAGCAAGGTTAAATCTATGGTGCAACTATAGTAGGACTAGATATGAATATTTTACAGCTAGAGCTACTTGAACAAATATATAAGGCCTCCTGCCAGCAGCAGGGAATCTAATAAATGACAGTAATTTCTGATTTTTAGCTTATGCTTATTTTTAACAAAGAAAATTTTGAGAACTCAGAGGCCTGCATGTGATTGACAATTTTAATAAATACTTAAAAAAATCTTTATGTGTATGTCTATTGACTAAGATTGCTCTGTGAATACAACTGTAAGTCTTTGTCCTATCATTCAACTCTATTGATCAAGGCTTCTTGTTGAAGAAGACTTTGATTCTTGTGTTTATCCCAGTATCACTTATTGTCATTGTTAGTGATTATCTGAATTCATCAATAAGTTTTAAAATACTTCTTCAGTTGTACAATTTGGCTATGAAAAAGTTTTTATAGACTACTTTTATTTGCATTTTTCTAGCCATGAAATTAAAAGACGCTTACTCCTTGGAAGAAAAGTTATGACCAACCTAGATAGCATATTGGAAAGCAGAGACATTACTTTGCCAACAAAGGTCCCTCTAGTCAAGGCTATGGTTTTTCCAGTGGTCATGTATGGGTGTGAGAGTTGGACTGTGAAGAAAGCTGAGTGCAGAAGAATTGATGCTTTTGAACTGTGGTGTTGGAGAAGACTCTTGAGAGTCCCTTGGACTGCAAGGAGGTCCAACCAGTCCATTCTAAAGGAAATCAGTCCTGGGATTTCTTTGGAAGGAATGATGCTGAAGCTAAAACTCCAGTACTTTGGCCACCTTATGCGACGAGTTGACTCATTGGAAAAGACTCTGATGCTGGGAGGGATTGGGGGCAGGAGGAGAAGGGGACGACAGAGCATGAGATGGCTGGATGGCATCACTGACTCGATGGACGTGAGTCTGAGTGAACTCCAGGAGTTGGTGATGGAGAGGGAGGCCTGGCGTGCTGTGATTTATGGGGTCGCAAAGAGTTGGACACGACTGAGTGACTGAACTGAACTGAACTGATAATATGTCAAAGATTTTCTGACTCTCCAGTGTTAGTGAATTCATCAGTCTGCAGAGAATTGTACTGACTTTGTCATTCTCTGGTTAACAATTGCTGCTTTACTTTCTGTTTGTAACTGTAATTTTAAAATGAACCCTGTTATTTGATAGATGTACCTTATCAATCTTTTTTTTTTTGTTTTGTCCGTAATCATTGCTTTTACGTTTTTGCCATGAGGACTCTATGTATTTCACTAGTTACGTCACAACATAATAAAGCTTTTGTATTCTTAGCCTTATTATACAGCATGTTAGTTTCTAGGGTGTTTGATTGTCCTTCTGCTTCTTTTGTCCTTTTGTCCTTCTGTCCTTTTGCTTCAGTAATTTTGATAAGTTTCTCATAGTGTTCTTCTGTGTGTCAAAACGATACCAGTGTTTCTAAACCCAACACATAATGAAACATGTTCACTCTCAGCTGGCAATCAAATTCCAAATTTCCAAATATTTGTCATATTTGTGCCATATTTGTTTTTTGTTAAAGCCGATATGTTTTTAACACTAGTGTTCAGTCATTGATGTGACTTTATTGGTCTCACCATTACTGCTCATATTTGTTATAAATTTCATTATGCCTAAAAATTTCTTAAACCTACAATAGTTTTAATTAAAACACGAAGAACTCAATCCAGATATAATTTACAATGGTATATACTCATATAGAATATAATGAGAACGGAAATTTGTTGTATAAGAATCCGTACCAGCTATCTGTTCATTCATACTACCCTTCATCCAAAACAAAAGTTTTAATGATTGAAGGTTTGACCCACTTGTGGATCTGCTTCAGTAAACGCACTCACTCTATGCAAAGCAGACTAACTATTTTGACTTTCTTGTAAGTAATAACATCCATAACAGTAAGCCTTTGTTCTGCTGGGTAATTTGTTTCCTGATGGGTGTTAAAAAATATAGAGATATCAAAATGTTAAACATATATAGCTAGTAAAACATTAAAAGGTTAACAACATTATCTTGTGTGCCTGTGGTGTATATGTGGCATGCTTTGGGAAACAGTGCCTTACCCTATGGGGGCTTCTCAAGTGGCCATAGTGGTAAAGAACCCGCCTGCCAGTGCAGGAGACGCAGGAGATTCGGGTTCAGTCCCTGGGTTGGTAAGATTCCCCTGGAGGAGAGCATGGCAACCCTTTCCAGTATTCTTGCCTGGAGAATTCCATGGACAGAGAAGCCTGGCGGGCTACAGTTAATAGGGTCGCAGAGTCAGACACGACTGAAGTGACTTAACTCACATACATGCATGCCTTATTCTACAACATCAGGATCTTGAGTCACATAAAGGAACCTACTATCTTTAAGTCATCTGACCATCCACACTGTGCTATTCAAAGATATAAACTCTTATGAAACATATGTCAGTATTTTTGATTCTTTCTTCTGAAAATCTAACTTTTTAATGAACAGTTGAGATTGTAGTAGATGGAAGAGGCAAAGAAAAATTAGGCTAATAAAAACATCTTCCACTCTCTTCTCTACATCCTTCTAATTGTGAAGCAGTCAGGGTGTTAAAAAAGGTAACTACAGAAATTTGAATTCCAATCCAGGAGTTTAACTTAGAACTCTTAGGAGTTTAAACCATGCTACATATGGTTTCTTCCGTGAATATTAAAAATAATTTCATCTGTCTGAAGGATTCTTGTTTAAATGAGGTTTAAATGAGATCCAAATGTAGCATGCTTGACACAGGGCTTAGTGCATTAGTATATGTTCAAAATATTAGAAATACTTTTAATCAGTTGTGCTTTCTCTGTGTGGGCTAAGAATAAGTTTTATACTGTTGATGCTACTGTAGAAACTAAATTGTTTGTAATTTTTTTTTGAGCTCCTCTCTATCAAGGGTTAACAAGCCTTTCTTTGAAAATTCCAAAAGTACCAACCCATCTAACAAGTCAGACAAATAATGGAAAAATTTAACCATTTCTAAAATAAGGTACCTTTGTCAGAGAGTCAGCGTGGCTTAATAACATACTCTAAATGTTGGATGTTTTTAGTTTTCAGATGAAAGGCACTGTGGAAATAAGGTATCATTACTGTTAATTTTACTGTGCCTTGACAAACAAACTTTCTAAAATCATGGAGTCAAGACATGTAGCACAGCCTTCTATCACATTATCTTTTAGAATATGTATAAAATCAAGATGTATGTATCACAATATAAAAAACTGTGATCCCAATTATGCAAATACAGAATTGTCATCCCTAATTGATGAACCTAGAATTAAATAATTTTAAGAAAGTTATTTGGCCACATTAATACTTAAGCAAAAGACTTGTCAACATTGAATACAGAAAGCTAAAATGAGATCTCATTTAAAATGTTGTTGTTATTCTTGTTTTTTTCTTCACTAAGGGAAGAAAGAGTCAGAATTTCTTTGTGCTAGGAATTCAGGAATGATTTCTATGACTTGTGGTTTTGTTTGGTGATTTTTTTTTCCTGGGAGACAGATTACTTGAAACCGTGAGTGATTTTTTTCTAAACCCATCCCCCTATGGTATGAGTATGTGCTTTTTCACTCATTACAAATATGGGATAAGCCCAGAGCAAAGAACTTGAACTTAAAATGTTAGGTATATAAGAAACCAATGAAAAATCTTGGTGCCATTTAAAGAGCATTGTTTCCTATAGGTATTCACAGTGAGTAATAATACAAAAGAATGTGGTCGCTCTTCTGGAATAGAGCCAAATGAACTTGTGTTTGATTCAGTTCACGTATCTTTTGCTGGACTATTCAAAGTTACTGTAAAAACTGAAATGAATTTACCAAATAGATTTATTTTCTTTTTAGATTAAGAAATTTTTCTAAATTTTGAAATTTAAAATGCATGCTTCTTAGTATAAAAGCAGCATGTTCACTGTATAAAAATTATATAACAGAGGAAACATATATTTGTTTTCTGTTTAACATTCTTTTGTGTAAATGTAAATATGTACTACAGATCTCATCTTTTCTCTCTATAAATACTATTTAATTCCTAAGAAGAAATATAATTTTAATTTTTTTTATACTGGGATCATCATTTTGGATTATATTTAAAACCTGCTAACACAAGAAACAAGAAAAAAAGGTAAAAAAATACACGAGTAAACCAAATTCCACCAATAACACTACCATCCAGGTATAATAATTATTCAACATGTTGGCTACATATCCTTCCAGAGTCTTCTCAATTATTAAATTATTATCAGAAATAATAAGGCTCTCAGTTTATTTGTGAATTAAAATGCATTGAGTCTGTGCTTTCTAAAGGTGTACATTTTTAATTTCCTCCACTACTTTACAGATTCCTGTGCTCAGTTACTTAGTCATGTCCTACTCTTTGCAGCTCCATGGACTGTATCCCGCCAGTCTTCTCTGTTCACGGAATATTCCAGGCAACAATACTGCAGTGGGTTGCCATTTCCTTCTCCAGGGGATCTTCCCGACCCAGGGATCACACCTGCGTCTTTTCTGTCTCCTGCATCGGTAGGCGGGTTCTTTGCCTTCATATATTACTAAGAACTATTAAAAAAAATTGCCTTTAAGAAGCTCTTAGTTAAGTAGAGGAGTCAGGCAAGCAAATAGCTGAAGTCAGGCAAGCAAATATTGTGAAGGATACTTCACAATATTCTGTAGGAGTTTGAGAAATGACACCTACTGAGCCCAGAGGGATATGGGGAGCTTTACAGAAGAGGTGATATTTGAGCTGAGCCTTGAATAAGGAGCAATGGGTTTATGATTCAGACAAGGCAGAGCAGATCATTCCAGGCAAGCAGTCTGTGCAAAGGCTGGGAGAGGATGTTTTAGGGAGCCATAGGAGGTCAGTATGGTGAGGATGAAAAACAACTCTTGAAAAAGAG
The DNA here is from genome assembly GCF_003369695.1 of Bos indicus x Bos taurus. Taxonomy (NCBI): domain Eukaryota; kingdom Metazoa; phylum Chordata; class Mammalia; order Artiodactyla; family Bovidae; genus Bos; species Bos indicus x Bos taurus. Next base: position 51,676,020 of record NC_040076.1, on the reverse strand, counting down.
GCCTGGCTCTGCAATGTCCTCAGTGCTCAGAGGTGTGTAGGCTTTATCTGGTAGATCATCAGTTCAGTTCAGTTCAGTCGCTCAGTCTTGTCTGACTCTTTGCGACCCCATGAATCACAGCACACCAGGCCTCCCTGTCCATCACCAACTCCCGGAGTTCACCCAAACTCATGTGCATCAAGTCGGTGATGCTATACAGCCATCTCATCCTCTGTCGTCCCCTTCTCCTTCTGCCCCCAATCCCTCCCAGCATCAGGGTCTTTTCCAATGAGTCAACTCGTCGCATGAGGTGGCCAAAGTACTGGAGTTTCAGCTTCAGCATCAGTTCTTCCAAAGAACACCCAGGACTTATCTCCTTTAGGATGGACTGGTTGGATCTCCTTGCAGTCCAAGGGACTCTCAAGAGTCTTCTCCAACACCACAGTTCAAAAGCATAAATTCTTTGGCGCTCAGCTTTCTTCACAGTCCAACTCACATCCATACATGACCACTGGAAAAACCATAGCCTTGACTAGATGGACCTTTGTTGGCAAAGTAATATCTCTGCTTTTTAATATGCTATCTAAATTAGTCATAATGTTCCTTCCAAGGAGTAAGCATCTTTTAATTTCATGGCTGCAATCACCATCTGCAGTGATTTTGGAGCCCCCAAAAATAAAGTCTGACACTGTTTGCACTGTTTCCCCATCTATTTGCCCTGAAGTGATGGGACCGGATGCCATGATCTTCATTTTCTGAATGTTAAGCTTTAAGCCAACTTTTTCACTCTCCTCTTTCACTTTCATCAAGAGACTTTTGAGTTCCTCTTCACTTTCTGCCATAAGGGTGGTGTCATCTGCATATCTGAGGTTGTTGATATAGGAATCAATTTAAGGAATGTGTATGTGTGTGTGTGAGATGTATGCATATTGTAAGAAATCTACAGTCTGTGGATGGTGACTTAGATTTGGTCCCTACAGGCATAGCCTGAGACTGGGATTCTTGGGAATCAGGGAAAAATGATAAAATGAGTGAAAAAAAGCTAGGTGTGGCTGTGGACTCAACAGGAATCTCTTTCTGTCTGATCCCATGGAGAAAGGCATAAATTGCACCCAGAGTCAGTCCCATCCTGTGGCTAGGGGGTAGCCTTTAGCCCCCAGTTCACTAGGCATGGGTTTGAGTTGGGGTAGGGTGGGTAGAGCTAGAATTGGACTAGAGCATTCCTTAGGAGAAGGGAGCATTAGTCAATATGCACAACAGCTGGTAGGTAGGTGCACAAACAGCTACGTTGAAGCAGAACACCAGCTACACCTGTTGCAGAAAGCTCTAATATAGCTGCACAAGTGGATTCCCAATAAATATTTCTGTCCCTTCCTCTGAAAATTTGGAACCATGACCTGTCTATGTCTATGTGACACTTTAAATTGTTAGAATGATTCTTTCTGGCCTAAGGTAGTGTGCTCATCCCTCTGATGGGTTACAAGAGAGAATTTGCTATCTACAAATAGAAACTTGGAGTTGGAGAAATCACATCTCAACATGTAAGAATGCTAAATAACAGCGGAAGAGTAAAAGTTTCTATGATGTGGCAGCACATGGACTCTCAAAGGATTATAAGGCTAAGAGACAAATGAATGCTGTGACTTCAGTTAAAGCCATGTCTCTGCTTATTTAGAGCACCCTCTCTCTGATATCGTCTCAGGATTCTTGAGCAATGGCGTCAGCTTCATCTGCCTTAGCTTACCTGTAGTGTGTATAGGATATGGGCATGGAAGCAAGGATGGCTGCCTCTTAACATGAGATGCTCATTCAATCATTGCACAAATACTATGTGGCATGTTATTCTAGGTGACAGAAATACTGTAATAAATAGCATAAAATCCCTGATTGTGGGGTGGGGGAGGCGCTTACATTTTAGATGAGGATGTTAAAGAAAAATTATTCATGACATTTGTTAAAAATGTAAGGCACACTTTATTAGGGGAACTACAACAGGATTTTGTGATAAGTTCTATGGTAAAACTTAAACAGGGTAACAACCTAAGTGTCTGTTGAGTGGATAAAGATGTGACATATATATATATATATATACACACACACATATATATAATTTTAAAAATAAGCCATAAAATAGGAAATCTTGACATTTGTAACAACATGGATGGACCCTGAGGGTATTGTTGCTGTTTATTCGCTAAGTCATGTCCAACACTCTGTAACCCCATGGACTATAGCCCTCCAGGCTAGAGTTTCCCAGCAAGAATACTGGTGTGACTAGCCATTCCCTTCTCCAGGGGATTTTCCTGACCTAGGTATTGAACCCATGTCTCCTGCATTGGCAGGTGGATTCTTTGCCAATGAGCACCATCCAATACCCTTGAGAATATTATGCTAAGTGAAATAAGTCAGAGAAAGACAAATACTATATGATCTCACTTATATGTAGAACCTAAAAACCAAACAAATGAAGCTAAGTGAAACCCTAACACCCAATGTGATGGTATTTGGAGAGAGGGCCTTTGGGAAATAATTTGGTTTAGATAATAATAAATTAAGGATGGGACCCTCATGATGGGATTAATGCCTTATTAGGAAGATGCACCAGAGAACTTGTTCTCTCTCTCTCTACCAAATGTGGACACAGGGAGAAGATGGCCATACGCAAGCCTTGAAGAGAGCCCTTATTAGAACCTAACCATGCTGTCATCCTGACCTTGGATTTCCCAGTCTTCATAATTGTGAAAAATAAGCTTCTGTTTTTTAAACCACTCAGTCTATGGTATTAGTTATGTCACTCCAAGAAAACTAAGACAAAGATAAATGTATGAAATAGTTGTATAGGAGAGGGCAACAGGAATGAATTAAAGAAATTAGAATTGCTAGTTAACACTAAGGGTCCATTTGAGATTGCATTGAATACATTTCAAGTGAGACCTGCTATCCTGAGAGGTTTTTGTTTTTGTTTTGTTTTGCCATGCTGCAAACCTACTCCAGTGTTTTTGCCTGGAGGATCCCAGGGACGGCAGAGCCTGGTGGGCTGCCGTCTACGGGGTCGCATAGACTCGGACACGACTGAAGCGACTGAGCAGCAGCAGCAGCAGCCATGCTGTAAGGCATGTGGGATCTTAGTCCCCTGGTCAGGGATTGAACCTGTGCTCCCTGCATTGGAAATATAGAGGCTTAACCACTGGACGTATAGCGACGGCCCAAGAGGGTTTTCACCATTTACCTTTCTCTGTGCAGCTGTGAAGTCACAGGTAATCATCTGTTACTGCTCACGTAGTAAGGGCTGATGCCAGAAAGACAACTAAGCAGCTGTTACATGTCCAGCCACAGTGGAGACTCAGAGATAGATGAAATAAACAAAGTAAGAAGCAGCGAACCATAGCCCCAAACTCAATAGCAGAGCAGCGTCTGTGGTTAACTGAAAACCACAAACCGACTAGATCAACTGACTTTAAGCCAAGAAGTTTCAATGTTGGGATGCGCTGAATCCAGAAAAGCATGGATAATGGATTGCTTACTCATTTTTTATCTTCAGTTTGGCACACTGTAGAAATATGAAATGTGTCTGGGTGGAGTCATTGTTAGGAACAGGGACTTTCTAACTATTAACATTAATCCAAGAGTGAATCTTCATGTATACAGTCAGTCCTTAGTATTCACAGATTTCATATTTGTGAATTCACGCATTCACTAGAGTTAATTTGTGATCCCCAAATTAATACTTACAGTGTTTTTATAGTCGTTTGTAAACATGTGCAGAATGGTGAAAAATTAGTCTTCTTACATGCACATTCTTAGCTGGGATCAAGCAAGGTGACACATTGCCATCTTGTTTCAGTTCTCATACTGTCAATTAATTAGACCTTTTGTTAAACATTTAGTGTCATGTTTTTTGCATTGTTGTTTTTTTGGTAATTTCACTATTTAATATGGCCCACGAGTATAGTGGTGTTCCTAAGTACAGAAGACTGGTATGTGTCTTATAGGGAAACACGTGTGTTGCATAAACTTTGTTTAGGTGTCAGTTTTAATGCTGTTAGCCAGGAATTAAAAATTAATTAATCAATAATATTGTTAAAAAAAAGGTGTCTTTAAACAGAAACACACATAAGACAAGGTTACGTATTGATTAGTTGGTGAAAATGTTATGACCAGAGTCTTAGAGGAACTTGACCCAGTATTTCTAATGGGAGCAGTGGTTCAGTATTTGCTAATGCAGTGTTCATTTTATATAGCACAGAGCTACCACAAACAATGAGAGTCAGTTGTATCTGCTAGGTCATTCAATTAACCATATTAAAACTTTCAGAAACACAGAACTCATGGTCTATCCCATTTTCCCAGTCACCTTCTGTCCTTTATCCTGCTGGGTTTCCTGTGTGCCCGGTCCTGCAGGTACCTTCCTCCCTCAGCAGGTTTCTTCCCTCTCCCACAAACACGGAACATTTGCACTGCCATCTAGCACTGGAGCCGCCACTGGGGTTTTATGAGCTCTTCTCAGTTACCTTTTTAAAAGAAGCCTTTTAAAAGGTATTTTAAAATACTTTTTATAAAGTATTTCATCTCTTCGATGTCCTCGCCCTTGGATTGTCTTGACAGTCTTGACTGTCCCTTCCGCTATCCCTCCCTGCCCTATGCCTTGTAGAATCCCTTGCCTTTTTCAGTGGCTTTGGTGGGGAGGGTGTTAACTTGGTTAGGATGAACAACAGTATCCAGAATTTCCTTTCTAGAATGTCTGGTTATGATGGGCTACAAGAAACACTGTTGTAGGAGAGTTGAAGACTACAATTTTGTAGCTTACACACAATGTCCCAGTTACTCATTCAAACACAAATCTAGGTTTTTCTGTGAAGGGCTTGTACCGATGTGATTAAAGTCTTTAAACAGTTGACTTTGAATTAATCAAGATGAAGATTATCCTAAGTATACATGACTTAATCAGTTGGAAGGCCTTCAAAAGAGGGCTTAGGTCTTCCCTGACCTGAGGGAGAAACCAGGAACAACTGCTAGGTCTGTAATTGTGTTCCCTTTCCCCTGGATTTCTGGTTTTTACTCCTTGACAACAAGCTTCACACTGTGCCCTTGAGCTCTTTCCCAGTTGGGATCTTCCTTTTCTGCCTGTCTGCTCTCCTAACTTCAGGCTTACTTAGCCAGTCTCCATAATTGTAGAAGTCAATTCCTTGTTTAAAGAAACAACAACAACCTTTCTTAATATATATGTATTGGGCTTCCCTGATAGCTCAGTTGGTAAACAATCCGCCTGCAATGCAGTAGACCCCAGTTCTATTCCTGGGTCCGGAAAATCCACTGGAGAAGGGATAGGCTACCCACCCCAGTATTCTTGGGCTTCCCTGTGGCTCAGCTGGTAAAGAATCTGCCTGCAATGCAAGAGACCTGGGTTCAATCCCTGGGTGGGGAAGATCCCCTGGAGAAGGGAAAGGCTACCCCTCCAGTATTCTGGCCTGGAGAATTCCATGGACTGTATAGTCCACTGGGTCAAAAGAGTAGGACACGATTGAGCAGCTTTCACTTTCACTTTCACATATCTGCCACTAGTTTTACTGTCTGGTTGAACCCTGATTGATATACTTCCCATGTTGTAGATGCCCTGCCCTGTCATCCTCTCTTCTTCTGTAATTATTTCATGTTTTTCATACAATATAGGATAAATATTCAAATCCTGGCTCTTTCACTTTCTGAAAGTACAAATTTAGGGAAGTTACTTGAACTTCCTGACTCTTAACTTCTTCATCTATAAAATGAGAATGTTACTAGTATATATCTTATGGAAGTGGTGTGAAGATTAAGTTAGTTAATGTGTGTAAAGCAGTTAAAATAATACTTGTGCTGTGCTTAGTCGCTCAGTCATGTCCAACTCTTTGTGACCCCATGGACTGCAGCCCTCCAGGCTCCTCTGTTCATGGGGATTCTCCAGGCAAGAATACTGGAGTGGATTGTCATGCCTTCCTCCAGAGGATCTTCCAACCCAGAGATTGAACCCAGGTCTCCAGCATTGCAGGTGGATTCTTTACTGTCTGAGCCACCAGGGAAGCAAAATAATAATATCTAGCATATTGAAAACCATCTACAAATATGATTTCTATAATGATTATTGCCTAGAGAATTGTATTTATTTCTTTTAAATCTCCAGCATTGTGGAGATCCAAAGGAAGCTGAAGACATAGTTCTTTTCTATGATAGGTTATTGCAAAATATTGAACATAGTTCCCTGTGCTATATAGTCAGTCTTTGTACTTTGTTTTATATATAGTGGTGTATGTATGTTAATCTTATACTCCTGGTTTATCCCTCCTCCATCCCCTTTCCTCTTTGTTAACTATAAGTTTGTTTTCTACATCTGTGAGTCTGTTTCTGTTTTGTAAATAAGTTCATTTGTATTATGTTTTAGATTTCCCATATAAAGTGATATCAAACAATGTTTATTTTGCTCTGGCTTATTTGCCTTACTATGATAATCTCTAGGTTCATCCATGTTGCTGCAGATGTGAATATTTTATGGCCGAGTAATATCCCACTGTATATCTGTATACCACATCTTTGTCCATTCATCTGTTGATGGACACTTAGGTTGCTTCCATGTCCTGGGTAATGTAAATAGTGCTGCTGTGAACACTGGGATGCATGTGTCTTTTTCAGTTAGAGTTTTCTCCAGATACCTGCCCAGGAGTAGGATTGCTGGATCATATAGTAACTTAATTTTTAGTTTTTTGAGGAACGTCCATACTGTTCTCCATAATGGCTGTGCCAGCTTACATCCCCATCAACAGTGTAGGAGGGCTCCCTTTTGTCTACACCCTCTTGAGCATTTATTATTTGTAAACTTTTTGAAGATGGGTATTTTGACCAGGGTGAGGTGATATCTCATTGTAGTTTTAATTTGCATTGAAAAATCTTTTTAGGATTTTATAATGTGCTTGGGAAGAGAAGACAAACATATGGTCATTTATTTCCTGAATCAAAAATAAAAGAAAAGATGTAATAGATTGGGTTGCGTTTAGAGGAACAGTGGATATAATGTGAGATATGTAGTCCTCTGAGAGAGGGCAGATATTCAGGCTCTCTGCTCTTCTTTTTCACCTCTCTTTCTGAATTTCTCCCAAATAGAGGAATTATTAATCTGGGTAGTTAGAGTCAGGGATCTGGGTCACATTTGTTGGTAAACTGTGGTCAGTGTGCATCACAGGGTCCCACGTTTGTGTCCCATGTACTGTCTCTATTCTGCCTGGCTTCAGAAGTCGTAAGTGGACTATTGGGAGAAGTTCTGCTCACACAAAGGTATCAACTTCCTATTTCTACAGGGTGACTCCCACAAGACAAGATATGTTCACCTGAGCTCTCTATTTCTTATTTTGTATACACTTTATTAAGTTCACTTTTTCATTCAGTCTCTGTTCCATGTGATTTGTAAAAACGTGGTTACAGCATGAGATTTGGGTTTGAAGGTTAAAACCACAGGAAGGCAAGCCTTGATAGCCAGACTCTCTACATTGAGATTTTAGGAACAGGTTCAGATAATTCCATGGACTGAGGAGCCTGGCAGGCTGCAGTCCACAGGGTCGCAAAGAGTTGGACATGACTGAAGCAACTTAGCATGCACCAGCTAACAAGAGATGGGTACTTTGTGACTGGTGCCTTACATATAGTAGGTATTCTATGTAGATATTCAGCCAGTATACAAACATGGCAACAGATTGATTTGGAAAAAAAGAAATATGTAGTAATATCTTCTTGAATAAATGCATATTTAAGGGTTGCAATCTAACAGCTCCTAGACAGCATATTAAAAAGCAGAGACATTATTTTACTGACAAAGGTCCATCTAGTCAAAGCTATGGTTTTTCCAGTAGTCATGTATGGATGTGAGAGTTGGACCATAAAGAAAGCTGAGCACTAAAGAATTGATGCTTTTGAACTGTGATGTTGGAGAAGATTCTTGAGAGTCCCTTGGACAGCGAGGAGATCAAACCAGTCAATCCTAAAGGAAATCAGTCCTGAGTATTCATTGGAAGGACTGATGTTGAAGCTGAAGCTCCAATACTTGGGCCACCTGATGCAAAGAACTGACTCATTTGAAAAGACCCTGATGCTGGGAAAGATTGAAGGCAGGAGGAGAAGGGGACGACAGAGGATGAGATGGTTGGCTGGCATCACCGACTTAATGAGTTTGAGCAAGCTCTGGGAGTTGGTAATGGACAGGGAAGCCTGGCGTGCTGCAGTCCATGGGGCTGCAAAGAGTCGGACATGACTGAGCTACTGAACTGAACTGAACTGAACAACAATTCAGGAGATCTTTAAGGGACTTCCCTACTGGTCCACTGGTTAAGACTCCATACTTTCGATGCAAAGATCTCTGAGAGATCTTTTCTTTCCTTTCTTCTTTCTGTGAGCAGGTATCAGAGAGATATCTCATGCAATAGATATTTGAAGAATTAGAATGTGGGTGCTTGGTTCAATCAGTTAGGGTTTTGGAGGAGGAGACATTTTGTTCTCTTTTGCTTCAGTTCATTGTTTCATCAAAAAGAACTTATATAAACATTACAGTCTTATTCTGATTGACAAACATACAGAGATTTCGCATGGGTGAAGTATCTAAAATAAGACAGATATATATATACACATGTACCTACACAATTTATAACAAGACTGTTAAAAGTTTAATGTGTCTTGATTTTTGAGAACTGAAATATTTGCTTTTCTGCCAGTGCCATGGAAAGTTCATTAATGATGGAAGCATTTTGGCTTTCAGAGAGATGCTATTTCTTTGCAATGCTACCTCTTTGGGGAACAAATATGAAAAATAAAGCTTGTAATTTTATATGAATAAAAAAGAAATATGTACTTTGTTTTGTTTGGCTTTGTCTTTTGCTGTGTATTAGGTTGGTGTGAAAGTAATCACTGTTTTGCATTGTTGAATGTTTCCATTTGATATTGAAACACATTCTTAAATGTGGTTATGCTCTACATCACTTTAACGTGCATTTCTCACTTTATGGCTTTTTGCTAATGACTTATTACTTGCTGTGTACTGTATACGTATCTTAGACTATGGAATTGATATTAGACAAAAAGCAAATTTGAGTGGTTTTCTCATTTGAATTCAAAAATGAGTCATAAAGCAGTGGAGACTCTTTGCAACATCAACAACATGTTTGGCAGAGGAACTTCTAACATACAGTGCAGTGGTGGTTCAAGAAGTTTTGCCAAGGAGATGAGAGCCTTGTAGTTGAGAAGCATAGTGGCTAGCCATCGGAAGTTGACAACGACAAATTGAGAGCCATCATCCAAGCTGATTCCCTTACAACTACATGAGAAATTGCTGAAGAACTCAACATCAACCATTTTATGGTTGTTCGGCATTTGAAGCAAATTGGAAAGGTGATAGAGTCTATAGTGTGTGCCTCATGATCTACCTGAAAATCAAAAAAAATCATCGTTTTGAAGTGTTGTCTTCTTTTATTCTACACAACAGCAACAAATCATTTCTTGATTGGATTGTGATATGCAACAAAAAGTGGATTTTATATGACAACCGGCAATGACCAGCTCAGTGGTTGGACCAAGAAGAAGCTCCAAATCACTTACCAAAGCCAAGGTCATGCACCAAAGAAAGGTCATGGTCACCATTTGGTGGTTTGCTGCTGGTCTGATACACTACAGCTTTCTGAATCCTACCGAAACCATTGCATCTGAGAAGTATGCTCAGCAAATCAGTGAGATGCGTTGAAAACTGAAATGCCTGCAGCTGGCATTGATCAACAGAATGGGCCCAATTCTTCTTCAAGAAAATGCCTGACTGCAGAGCATGTCGCACAAGCAACACTTCAAAAGTTGAACAGATTGGGCCACAACTTTTGACTCATCTGCCATGTTCAGCTAACCTCTAGTGAACTGACTGCCACTTCTTCAAGCATCTCAACAACTTTTTGCAGGGAAAATGCTTCCACAATCAGCAGGATCCAGAAAATGCTTTCCAAGAGTTCATTACATCCTGAAGCACGGATTGTTATGCTACGGGAACAAACAAATTTATTTCTCTTTGGCAAAAACGTGTTGGTTATAATTGTTCTTATTTTAATTAGTAAAGATGTGTTTGAGTCTAGTTATAATGATTTAAAACTCATGGTCTGAAACTGCAATTACACTTGCACCAACCTAATATATCCATTAGGGCTTCACAAGGAGAAGGCAATGGCAACGCACTCCAGTACTCTTGCCTGGCAGATCTCATGGACGGAGGAGCCTGGTAGGCTGCATGCAGTCCATGTGGTCGCTAGGAGTCAGACACTACTGAGGGACTTCACTTTCACTTTTCACTTTTATGCATTGGAGAAGGAAATGGCAACCCACTCCAGTGTTCTTGCCTGGAGAATCCCAGGGACAGGGGAGCCTGGTGGGCTGCCGTCTGTGGGGTCGCACAGAGTCGGACACGACTGAAGTGACTTAGCAATATATCCATTAGGGCTTCACAGGGAGAAGGCAATGGCACCCCACTCCACTACTCTTGACTGGAAAATTCCATGGGCAGAGGAGCCTGGTAGGCTGCAGTCCATAGATTCACGAAGAACTGGACATGACTGAGTGACTTCACTTTCACTTTTCACTTTCATGTCTATGGGGTTGCACAGAGTCGGACACGACTGAAGCGACTTAGCAGCAGCAGCAGCAACAGCAGGGCTTCACAAGAAGAGCGATGCTGACCAAATCTTTCTGCCCTTGAAGTTTTGAAAAGATATATATATATATATATGTTATTGTTGTTTAGTCATGTCTGACTCTTTGTGACCCCATGGACTGTAGCCCTCCAGGCTCCTCTGTCCATGGGATTTCCCAGGCAAGAATACTGTAGTGGGTTGCCATTTTCTTCTCCAGGGCATCTTCCCCATCCTGAGATCAAACCTGCATCTCCTGAATTGGCAGGCAGATTTGCTACCACTGAGCCAGGAGGGAAGCCCATACACACACACCCACCCACACCCAACCCCCCACACACATATACACACAGGGTAACAGCCACCATGTAGTGTCATCATTACTTGCGGTTTTTGGCCCTTTTTGCAAAAGTTCAAATATGCTGAGCTATGTAGCTTTTTTGGTACAAATTATAGGCCTAAATGGCCTCCTTTTCCACATTCAAACCCAAATCTCCAGATTCATTACTCCAAAGAAATAAAAAAACACACACATGCAAGTCCTAAGGGAAATAAATCCAGAGAGAGAAAGAGAAAGAATGTGTTTACTTTGAGGCCTAGGGGTGTGCACTGCAAAATTTCTGGGGCAGGATAAGAGTCCTGAGCCCATGATGATATAAGAATGTGGAAAGTGAATTTCAAATTGCTCAACAAGTAACATTTCTAGAGGAAAATAGCAGAGGAGGGAGGCTACCTTTGGGTGATATGATCAGAGAAAGCTTTTTGATGGAGATGGAAGCTTAAACTGGGTTTTAAAGAATGTGAAAAGCTCTGATTGATGGAGAGAAGAGGGAGAGAAATTTAGGTAAAGGTAATCTATAAACTCAAATTCTATTCTTTGTCTTTGTGCATTCTCTAAAACTGACGCCCGAGGCAATCATTTATTTGGAAGTTGATTCCGGGAAGCACAGTGGGGAAGTGGGTGAAAGAGAGATAGGGTAATGAGGAGAGCCAGTAAAGAACATGTTAGTGAGCCTATTACCATTGTGGTCAAATAGAACTCCGTCCACTGGGGATTCTCTGAGCAAAAAATATGGAACCTGCTTCAGAATTGTTTCACCAGGGGCCAGGGAAACTGAGGCATTTATCTACCAGGTCTCACACTCCCCATTGGTTGAGGGTTGTATGTCTAATATTTTTGTTTGTACCTGCTCATGGCTCAACTAGCTCTTGAAGAACCAGAGAAAACCTCAGAAATAGGGTTTCAGAATGCAGAAATCTATCCTGATTCCTTTTTCACTTCACAAAAGTAGTTTCTCCCTCAGTCTTCCCTAGTTCAGTAAATGACACCACAATCTATCCAATTGGAAAAGCCAGAACTTAGAGCCATTTACTCAACTGTAACATTTATCAAGCACTTACCCTGTGCCTCGTACTCACCCAGGTGCTGAGCGCTAGTGAATCCTATGTGTTCTACGCCAGAAACATCCCAAAGCAATTCTCTTCTCTCCAAATCCATTTCTCTATCTGTAATTTGGAGCATGGTGACCATTTAAATTGTTGCCAAATTTAGACTAAGAGCTGAATATTTGTAACCCCTCATTGTGTCACTGCTGCTGCTGCTGCCAAGTCGCTTCAGTCGTGTCCAACTCTGTGCAACCCCATAGATGGCAGCCGACCAGGCTCCGCCGTCCCTGGGATTCTCCAGGCAAGAACACTGGAGTGGGTTGCCATTTCCTTCTCCAATGCATGAAAGTGAAAAGTGAAAGTGGAGTCGCTCAGTCGTGTCCGACTCTTAGCGACCCCATGGACTGCAGCCCACCAGGCTCCTCCGTCCGTGGGATTTTCCAGGCAAGAGTGCTGGAGTGGGTGCCATCGCCTTCTCCCACTGTCACTACCACAGTCCATTTCCATGCTTTCCCTCACACATTTTTGTTCCCAATCTTCCAGTTTTCTTCTTTCCAGATACCTGTCCAGCCAGCCAGATGATTCACTCCTGCTTGTGAGTCTATGCATATTCTTAGTTTCAGCCATTTCTCTCTCCCTACCTTAAGTAGATGATTGTTATGGTTAATTTTATGTGTCAGCTTGACTGGGCTAAGGGTTGTGAAGATATCTGATAAAAAACAATTTCCGAGTTTGTCTGTGAGGGTGTTTCTGGAAAAGATTAGCATTTGAATTTGCATACTGAGTAAAGAAGGTCACCCTTGCCAATGTGGGAAACCACCATCCAGTCCACTGAGGGCCTGAATAAAACAAAGAGGTGGAGGAAGTGCCAGTGTGCTCTCTCTGTATTAGCTAAAACATTCATCTCCACTGACCCTTGGACATGGGTACCCCTGGTTCTTGGACTTTTGGACTCAGACTGGGGCCTTCACTGTTATACCACCTGTCCACCCCTGCCTTGCAAATTCTCAGCCATAGGACTTAGACTGAATTATGCCACCAGTTTTTCTGGTTCTTTCAGGTTGAAAATGGCAGATTATGGGACTTCAAAGCTCCATAACCATGTAAGCCAATGCCTATAATAAATCTCCGCATATGTATGAGGAGATATTTGTATACATAGAGGCTTCCCTGGTGGCTCTGCTGGTAAAGAATCTGCCTGCAATACAGGAGACCTGGGTTTGATCCCTGGGTTGGGAAGATACCCTGGAGAAGGAAATGGCTACCTACTCCATTAATCATGCCTGGAGAATTCCATGGACAGAGGAACCTGGTGGGCTATAGTCCATGGGGTCACAAAGAGTCAGAGGGACACGACTGAGCAACTAACACACACACACATACAGGTATATTTATAGATATACTATACATAGGCTAAGATCATGGCATCTGGTCCCATCACTTCATGGGAAATAGATGGGAAAACAGTGGAAACAGTGTCAGATTTTATTTTTGGGGGGCTCCAAAATCACTGCAGATGGAGATTGCAGCCATGAAATTAAAAGATGCTTACTCCTTGGAAGGAAAGTTATGACCAACCTAGACAGCATATTAAAAAGCAGAGATATTACTTTGCCAACAAAGTTCCGTCTAATCAAGGCTTTTCTAGTGGTCATGTAAGGATGTGAGAGTTGGACTGTGAAGAAAGCTGAGTGCCGAAGAATTGATGCTTTTGAACTGTGGTGTTGGAGAAGACTCTTGAGAGTCCCTTGGACTGCAAGGAGATCCAACCAGTCCATTCTAAAGGAGATCAGTCCTGGGTGTTCATTGGAAGGACTGATGCTGAAGCTGAAACTCCAATACTTTGGCCACCTCATGTGAAGAGTTGACTCATTGGAAAAGACCCTGATGCTGGGAGGGATTGGGGGCAGGAGGAGAAGGGGACAATAGAGGATGAGATGGCTGGATGGCATCACCAACTCGATGGACATGGGTTTGAGTGAACTCCGGGAGTTGGTGATGGACAAGGAGGCCTGGCGTGCTGCAATTCATGGGGTCTCAAAGAGTCGGACATGACTGAGCAACTGAAATGAACTAAACTGAACTGATACATAGGCTTCCCCACCAAGGAAGCCCGTATGTATATAGGAATTGGCTTACATGCTTATGGAGCTGAGAAGTCCCATAATCTGCCATTTTCAACCTGAAAGAACCAGAAAAACTGGTGGCGTAATTCAGTCCAAGTCCTAAGGCTGAGAATTTGCAAGGCGGGGGTGGGCAGGTGGTCTGATGGTGAAGGTCCCAGTCTTGATTCCAGAAGTCCAAGAACCAGGAATACCCATGTCCAACGGTCAGTGGAGATGAATGTTTTAGCTAATATATATCTTATTGTTTCTGTTTCTCTGGAGAACCCTGAGTAATACCATGGCAAAGTGCACTTTCTGAAGCTATGCCCAATGGGAAGATTTTCTCTTGCTTCTGTCTTTCAGGGTTTTGTGAGTCGAATTGAGTTATGTTTCCCAAATGGTATATTGGAGTACTAACCCCTAATACCTGTGAATGTGACCTTATTTTGAAATAGGGTCTTTGCAGATATAATGATTAAAATGAGCTCATACTGGACTAGGGTGGACCCGAATACCAGTGGCAATTGTTCTTTCAAGGAGAGAGATTTGGAAACAGACATACAGGAAGAAGACCATATGAAGACACAGGCAGAGTTTGGAGCTATGAGGCCACAGGTTAAGGAATGTCAAGAATTGCTAGCAACAATCAGAAGCTAGAGAGCCAAGGAAGCTTTCTCTACTAGAGCCTTAGGAGGGAGAATGGCCCTGAGCACACATTGATTTTGGTCTTCTAGCCTCTAGAACTGTGAAATAATATATCTCTGTTGTTTTAGGCCACCCAGCTTGTGGTACTTTGCTATGACAGCCCTGGCAAACATACACAGATCATTCCCGAGTGGTACTATGGTACAGTTAGAGTGTATTTTCAGCTTGCGTCCATCCATCAGTCAAACTCAGCTGCTTTCTCTGGTAGTGGTGATCATAAAGGGCCCTACTACCCACAATGTGATGTAGGTATGAGCTGAGAAACAGCTGCCATTACAATCGTGGTAAATGATGTGTAGTTCTGGGACACCTGTTGGTATATTTTTAGTGTCCTCTGGCCTTGCTTGTAACTGTTCATAACTGATTCCGCTTTCATCTTACAAGTGATTGCAGCTGGGCTTCCTGACCATATGACTTGATGAGACTGACAGAATTCAGCTTAGGATAGGCAGCTCTTGCCTCATGTTCACTTGATGTCGTATAGTCATACGTCTTTTCACTCCCAGAGCCCAACAGTGTACCAGAACCTGTTTATCAAATGGTGTACATATTGGCTGTGGATGGCATGGCCTTGCTGCAGGCCTTAGAGTGTCCACGTCGTGATTTTTCCATTGTGGCTTCCCTAAACTCTGCCTGTTGTCTTCTCCCATCAGATACATTTAGCACCCTAACATCTGCTGGATCATATGGGCCAAGCAGCAGGTCCTATGGCAGGCCCCACCGAAAGCTGAAGTCTTCCCTTGTAGCCCAGTAAATAGGTCGAGCATAATTTCCAGGTATGGCATGTGCTGCCTCCATACTCAAGAGATCAGCAAGTTTTATGCTTCCTTGTTATTGCTGGGAGAAGCAAGACGCAATAATTTATCCTTTGCTTTCAAATGGACGTTCTTTTAGGTCTCAGACCATTTGCCCCTTAAAATCTTCACTGATGTGGAAGGATCAATGCTATAAACATTTGTGGTGCTGTTGCAGGACTCTTCTTCATCGGGATCCAACCAGTCTTTCAATTAGTGGGTTTTAGGCCTAAGAACTGCCTCAGGTTTAGTAACTAGGGAAAAGGCTATGAGTTTTCATTGAGATGAGTGACTCCATCCTTCTGTTCATCCACTGTGATTACTTCTGATTATATCTATTTAGCAATGTGTTTGTTGGTAGCTCAGCTGGTAAAGAATCTGCCTGCCATGTGGAAGACCCCAGTTCGATCCCTGGGTCAGGAGGATCCCCTGGAGAAAGGATAGGCTACCCATTCCAGTATTCATGGGCTTCCCTGGTGGCTCAGACAGTAAAGAATCTGCCTGCAATATAGGAGACCTGGGTTTAATTCCTGGGTTGGAAAGATCCCCCGGAGGAGGGCATGGCAACCCACTCCAGTATTTTTGCCTGGAGAATCCTCATGGACAGAGGAGCCTGGCGGGCTACAGTCCATTGTGTTGCAAACAGTAGGACATGACTGAGCGTCTAAGCACAGCAATATCTATGTTGTTGGTTACCCACTTACACCTGTGAATAAAATATTTTATAAGGCATCTTCATAGAAGTCTGCTTCTCCTGGCTCTCTTTCCAGCGTTTCTATCCTTTGTGGCAGTTATTCCCATCTTGTTTTGTCAGTAAAGTGCTACCATCTGGCCCCTCTGCTACTTCATTTTCCTGTCTTCATTGACACTAAGGGCTTTTTTCTGTAATAATATTTCCTACTGTTAGTCAGGAGAACAGCCACAACTGAACTTTTCAATGATACTGGTGCCGTTCTCACCAGCACATTTCTTATTTCTTTGGTAAACGGAATGCTCTTTAAGTCTTCCCATAGAATAGAACTGGTTTATAGGTTGTTAGGCCTGAAAGGTATATTCATTTTTGAATACTTTGTTCTCTGATTCTTTCTTCTTCCTCCACAGTCAGTGTACTCCAGCAGATCTAGCACGTATGCTTCATGTAGTGTGGGCCAGATCTTTCTTCCAACTGCCAAGAGTCATCTTAGCAGATATTAGTAACGTCTCCTAGGGTCTTTGCTAGGGTATTAAATTCAGTACCATAAGAGAGTACTCTCCTGTCTCTTATCCATCTTTATATTTCGCCTCCTGGAATACAGCAATCTCATTTTCCTGTCTCAAATGTGCTCTCTTGGCTCCAGCAGCTCATGTTGGGTTGCCCTGCATTCTCTCAGTATATAGTTCCTTTCTTCTCTTAGCACACCCAACAATTCCTCAGGTGGGAGTTATGCTGAGATAGGGGTAGATCCTGGGAGAGTCTACTTCTAGGGCCATTTCGGGTACCCACCATCTTAGGCTGAGTTTCCTGGAAATGTATCTAAGATATGAAGGTTTGTGTGGGGAGTTCCTTCAGGAAAAAAACCTTTAAGGAAGTACAGGAAGCAGAACTTGATAGAGGTAGACATTGTACTGTGATGAAACTATAACAGAAGTTTCAGGTGATCCTGCAGGAATCACTGAAACTGAGACAGATCTTTAGAGTTATCACACACTGATGCAGGGGGAACTTTTTCTTTTTTTTAAGTAATACTTTGCATTAGCCAGACATTTGGTATAGTCTGCCCTCAGGCAGTGACTATAACCTTGGATGATGAGGTGTCCCTTTGATAGATGGCAGTTTGGAGAAAGAGATGTGGCTATGAGATATCAGCAACTACACTTCCAGCAAGTCACAAATGAGCACCTGGTCCTGATAAGGACACCCAACAGCGCACTAGTGTAATGCATAACACATATCTTTATTTATCTAAGACAATAATTAGAATATAAACTGTAAGTCTGTCTCATACATTGCTATATATCTAGAATTAGAACAGACTGGCCTAGTATTTACTCAATAAGTATTTGTTGACTAAATGATTGAACTAAATGAGTATTTAAAGCCTATTTATAGGTGCCACATTTTTTAAACTGACAATCACTTGGCACATCACAGGGAATACAAATAAATGAAAACGTAAATAGGAAAGCATACCAAAGTACATTTCTACTCTCGCATCCCAGTACAAATCCCTAACGAGGCTTTTGAGTGTTCTGAAATTGAAACCATGTTTAATGCATTAAATGAACTGATGAATGGCATGGGCAGTATATTCATTTTTAGCCATGACCTTTTACTCTGATGTGAATTCTTAATGAACTGACTTAGTTGTAACTGGTGTTAAAGAGCATTAAGAAAGAGATTATAATTGGATCAGCTATTGTAGTTGGATTGACTCACAAAGACAAATTTGGTTTTGTACCTACATCTCATTAATATTCACTTTCAACTGCCTTCCAACAGATGTCTGCTTTTGACTTTAAACATAGATTTTTCAAACATTTTTATGATACTATAAACATATAGAATCTTCTGAAACATTTTTAAACTACATTCTATTAAATTTTGCCACTCTCACATATGGAGTGAGAAAAAAAATAAGTCTGAAATGTCATCTTGTCCACTCTTCAAACATTTCTAATGTAAAATGTCATAAAAACTCAACATTAAAAAACATTTACTTTTCCCCATTTTAACAACTGTCGTATGTGGGTTTAGGTTTACATCTGAAAACAAATGACCAAGAAATTATGAAGAACAAAAATCAAGAATAACAGAAAAAAAGGAGTTCTATGGACCTATTACCTAACTAAACAAGCATAACTGGTGATAATTATTTTAAAACAATTAAAAATCTATGGAATTTTCCCTAAGGATATGCAACAAATGAAGAAACAGTTATTAAAGAAGATCTTAATTAGAACTTGGTAACAGTAGCAAGAGTCTGAGTCACTTGGTCTATGACCCTTTCCCTCATTCCCACCCCCAGCACAGCTTGATTGAAAGTCAACTTCAAGACAGTATGGCCAAGAAAATGGGTCTTTGTCTTTCCTAAACTCCTAGTTAAGGGATACTCTGTCTCACATGGGGGGATAGGCAGTCATTATTTCTTATACCTTCTCACTCTGAGTGCAAAGGCTAAGTTCCTAGTGAGTGGCTGAGAGGTCAGAAGTGCCATTCCTCCACCCAGCCTCCACTCAGAGGGAGGAGGCTCTCCTCTTGCACGACAGCCTGCGGTCCAGGGGCCCTGATCACTTTCACCTGAACTCACTAATGGGGTGGAAATTCCATGCCAGGAGGGGCAAACTGAGAAGATCAAAGGCTATCACTCCTGTTCAGTGCCCAGAGTATTGACTCAGAATTTTTCCACAAGGGATAAACAATACTTAAAAGCAGACGTCTACAAAATGAAAGTGAAAGTTGCTCAGTAGTGCCTGATTCTTTGTGACCCCATGGACTATGTAGTCTTTGGAATTCTCCAGGCCAGAATACTGGCGTGGTAGCCTTTCTCTTCTCCAGGGGATCTTCCCCACCCAGGGATCGAACCCAGGTCTCCAGCATTGCAGGTGGATTCTTTACCACTGAAACACCAGGGTAACCCAAGAATACTGGAGTGGGTAGCCTGTCCTTTCTCCAGTGGATCTTCCTGACCCAGGAATCGAACTGGGGTCTCCTGAATTCTAGGCAGAGTCTTTACCAGCTGAGCTACTAGGAAAGCCCCTCTACAAAGTGTTTCCCAAAGGAATTGATTTCATTTGAAACAAAGTGTTGGGGATTTCAAGCCTCAAATACAATGGAGATTTTTGGTGGTAAGCAATTAAGATGAGGTTGGTATATCTATAAAAGACCTAAACCAGAAGCCATCTAGTTTACCAGAGAGAACCAGCAGAAGACACAATTAAGAAGAGCCCTCCTGGGGCCAGAGCAAACCTCAAAATCTGTCCAAAAATATTCCTGAAAATCAGCTCCAATTCAATTACATCAGACTGTAGAACAACTTATGCCCCAAGAATATGGTCAAAGATAGTAGAGCAATCAGTTAGCAATTAGTGGAGCCTAAGAACTTGGTGTGATGTCAAAGGAGTAATACCCTCTAACAGGAGGGCCAGAGAAATAGTTAAAGAGAGCTCTACTGAAACCACTGTCATCCCAGGGTGACTGTATGTATGCCCAAAGCTGCTCCCTCTGAGGAGCAACATCGGAGGTTTCACAGTGCACGATAGTAGACTTTACTCAAATCATCTATCCAAGTTGTTAAACAAACAATGATAACAAAAACACAAGCTCCAGAGATGGGAGGGGATCCATATCCAGTATTCTAGAATATATTACTTAAAATGTCGTTTCAAGGAAAGATTATGAGACACACAAGGAAATAGGAAAGTGTGGGAGGTGGCTTCAAGATGGCATAGAAATAGGATGGGGAGACCACTTTCTCCTCCACAAATTCATCAAAAGATCATTTGAGTGTGGAGCAATTTCCACAAAACAACTTCTGAATGCTGGTGGAAGATCCCAGGCACCCAGAAAGGCAGCCCAATCTCTTCAAAAAGAGATAGGACAAAATATCAAAGAAACAGAAAGTGTGACCCACTTGGGAAGAAAAAGCAGACCACAGAAAATGCCTGTAACCCAAGACAGTTGATTTGAATCCACATGAAAAAACAGAGGGCTGGTAAAGGTAATCATGCAATTTTAAAAGACAGTATAAATGCATAGTTCTTTTCCTATCTTTACTTAACTGATCCAGGGCAATTATAAAATAATATATGTACATTATTGTATTGTTGGACCTATAACACGAAGAAATGCAATGTATTTGCCAATAGCTGATCAAAGAAGGTGAGTGGGAGCAAAGCTGTATTGGCGTAAAGAAGAGACACCAGATGGTAACTTGGATACACAGGAGCAAGTGAAGAGAACTGGAAATGGTAAATAAGAAGGTTAATATAGCAAATTCTATAAATATGTACCTGTTTTTTCTCAGATTCTTTAATAGACATAAAATGAGTAAACATTAATTTATGTAACATAATAATTATAATGATGTATGTTGGATTCAAAACACATATAGGTAATATTTAGAATAATAGCACAAAAATTGGGGAAGAGAGAATAGATGTGTATAAGAATAACATTTCTATGTCATGCTGCAATTAAATTAGTATAAATCTGAAGTCGATTCTGATTAAGATGTATATGATAAACCCTAGAGCAACCACTAAGACATAACTTTTTTAAAAAGTGAAAAAGATAAATAAAGGCAGTCATGTGAAGATGGAGGCAGAGATTGGAGTGGTAAAGTTACACACCACAGTATGCCATGGATTGCCAACAACTTCAGAAGCTAGGTTCAGTTCAGTTAAGTCACTCAGTCGTGTCCGATTCTTTGCAACCCCATGAATCACAGCACGCCAGGCCTCCCTGTCCATCACCAACTCCCGGAGTTCACTCAGACTCACGTCCATCGAGTCAGTGATGCCATCCAGCCATCTCATCCTCTGTCGTCCCCTTCTCCTCCTGCCCCCAATCCCTCCCAGCATCAGAGTCTTTTCCAATGAGTCAGCTCTTCGCATGAGGTGGCCAAAGTACTGGAGCTTCAGCTTTAGCATCATTCCTTCCAAAGAACACCCAGGGCTGATCTCCTTCAGAATGCACTGGCTGGATCTCCTTGCAGTCCAACGGACTCTCAAGAGTCTTCTCCAACACCACAGTTCAAAAGCATCAATTCTTTGGTGCTCAGCTTTCTTCACAGTCCAATTCTCACATCCATACATGACCACAGGAAAAGTCATAGGTAAAGAAGCTAGATAAAGAACCTACCTGCCAAGGCAGGAGACGCAGGAAACAAGAGTTCAATCCCAGGGTCAGGAAGATCCCTGGAGGAGGGCACGGCAACCCACTCCAATATTCTTGCCTGGAGAATCCCTTGGACAGAGGAACCTAGTGGGCTACAGTCCATGGAGTTGCAAAATGTCAGACAAAACTGAAGTGATGTGTGCGCTCACGTGCACAGAAGCTAGGAACAGGCAAGAAAAGGTTCCTCCTCAGGCCTTCAGAGGGAGTGTGGCCCTGCCAACAGCTTGATTTGAATTTCTAGCCCTTCAATCTATAATAAAATAAATTTCTGTTGTTTTAAGCCACCCAATTTGTGGTAATTTATGATAGCGAACTTAGGAAACTAATACCGACAACTAGAACTATAGTTGAATGTTTTTGAAAATGGGTGCTGGCATATTATTTTTTTCTAAAAATTTAGGAAGTAGCATCTCAGAAAAATTTAATGCATTGTTTTGTACTGAGTTGTGTCCCCCATGTGTTTGAATTCTAACCCCCAATACCTCAGAATGTGACCATACTTGGAAATAGGGTCATTTTAGATGTAATCAGTTCATTAAGATGAGGTTATATGGGGCCAGGTCCAATCCAACATGACTGGTATCCTTACAAAAGAGGACATGTGGACACAGACTTGTATACAGTGAGAACATCGCATGAAGGCTGGCCTTTTACTGCCACAAGCAGATCAGGAGAGAAGAGACCTGCAACTGACCCTTCCCCAGCGCCATTAGAGGGAACACAACACCCTTGTAGCCTCCAGAACTGTGAGATAATAACATTTCTGTTGTTTAAGCCAGTTTGCAAACACTTTATTAAGGCAGTCCTCACAAACCGATACACTCATAATGCTATTTCCAAGTCAGGACAACTGTTAATTTTTGGGTTTATTTCCTTTCAGTTTCATACCTATAAATTTGATCCACATTTACTTATGTGCACATATATACATATAACCTCCATCCAAATATTAGAGGCAGGTTCTTCTTAATAAAATTATCCCAAACTTGGAAATCAAGACTAGCGTGTGACCTTCCAAACTCTTGCTAGAAGCTGTCTAGCAAGCTTGTCTGAGTCATCTGCCATTCCAAAGGAAAGTAATATTGACTTACAATTTATTATTGATTAAGGCTCAGTCTCTAATGAGTTACATGTTAACTACAGAAGATTAATAAGGTACAAATTACATTTTTTTCTAGTAGAGACTCAAATGTTTTTTGTCCTATAGAAAAGATAACCCCTAAAGGTTACATTTCATTGCTCTGCATCTAAATTAGTAAACTTATTTCAGCTTTCTCTCCTTTTGTAGCCATCTTTCAAACTCTCATATCCTCCTTTGAAACAGGTTTGCCATCCTTCTAATTCTCTCATTAATGAGTTTAAAAAAAACTTTGACATATATATACTATATATTTGTATATCACAATTTTAATTTTTTGAAAATTATACTTTGAAATGCCTTAGAAGAGTAGTTCCCAAACTTTCAGAGTTTATGAAGAAGAAAATTTATTAAAATAAAATTAAATTGGATGACTGAGATAGAGTTGCCAATTTTAATTTTCCAAGTAGTGTCAATTTTAAAATTACAAACACAGAAAATCAACATTATTCATACCAACATTTCATAAAAGGTAGGGCATGGCCTTTTAACACCAAAAGAGTAGAATAAAACATAGCATAAGATATGTATTAATAATATTATGAAAATTGGCCCCATTCTAGTTATTTTTCTCATTACACTGTATATTAGTGGAAATAAGCATAATTTAGGAAGCATTCCTTACAGGTGACTGGTTTCCTTCCTACTTGTGCAGTCTCTTATTTTAAGTCTTTACTAAGGACTCTTTGTGTCCTAACAAGAGCCTGCTATGTGGCAAAAGATCACTGATTATGTGCCAGGGAGGCATATTCTATATACAAACGTGGTTTATGACATTAGGAAAAATATATTCTAGTGGAGAAAGATGCATTGAATAATCCCTCCAATGTAATTAAAATTGTAGTAAATATTATAAGGATAAAGGTTAAATTTAATAGTGTGCCCCGAGTTGCTTCTCAGTAACCTCTCAGTGAAAACTTCTGCCTTGATAGAAGGGCTTAGAAAATTATTCTGAGGTGCTTCTCTCAATAAAAGGAAGCCACTTTCCTCTCCTTAAAAGTTAAGTATGTGAAGGTGCTTAGTGGTAACAGATTACCGATAGTAATAGACCTTGACTTGCATAACCACCTGAGCTTAACAGGAACCCTCAGAAGGAGACGAGCCCTCCCACCACTTCTTTCCCTTTCTCAACCATAGAAGAAAGGAGCTGGGCACTGAATGGTCCCTTCTAGATGAAATAAACAAATTAAAATGAGGTCAGTTCATGGTTAGTCTTTTTAAGAGCACAAAAGTGCTTTGTTGCAGTTGATAATAATGTTATATTGTTAATTAGCTCTATTAGCTCAGCAGCTCCACAGACTGAGGCCCTAAGGCTGTGAAGCAGTCCTACAAGGAAGGAAGAAGGGCATTATCATGTGCAAATCTCCCTTATTACAAACTTTAAGATAAATTTTGACTCGATTGAAAAAGTGTGGGCAATTTGGGCTTCAGGAGAATTTGTAAATAGTTAAGTGAGGAAGCCAAATGCTTCACGCTCTTCCATATAATGTCATGGAGAGTTAATGGAAAAGACAAGATGTCAAAACTTAAAAATTGAAGTCCAAGGACACTTTCTTTGAACAAG
The DNA here is from genome assembly GCF_003369695.1 of Bos indicus x Bos taurus. Classification (NCBI taxonomy): domain Eukaryota; kingdom Metazoa; phylum Chordata; class Mammalia; order Artiodactyla; family Bovidae; genus Bos; species Bos indicus x Bos taurus. The sequence continues at coordinate 51,651,798 of NC_040076.1, read as the reverse complement.
GACTATGAAATTGGTAGAGGGCATACAGTAACATAGCCTAGGAACATAGACTCCTAGAGAGCACTGCTTACTGCATATTTCAAGCATGAAAGTGGGTAGTGGCTTTCTCTTTGTTATATAATCAGAGAATACTCCCTATATGTTTGCATATCAATATAATTCAGCAAAGTAGAATTTGGTAGGTTTGGCAGAGGACTAGGACAACGACTATCTTCTCATTCTTCTGCCATCCCAAGGTTTATCTGCATTCCACGGTAGTGTTCTTAGCTGGGGGATGAGCCGTATGGGTGAGGATCACCCAAGATTGGGATGAAAGTCTTCTATAAATTTCTGAGCAAGCTTGAGGGATAATTATGTATAATTTACTGAAAACCAGTTAGATAAAATATTCTGAGGACTAAAGGCCCATTTTGCACTCAGGGCAAGAAAAAGGAAGTTTGATGAAAAGTTTAGTAGTCTCAACTCTCTACTCAGTAGACCACCAAAGAAGCCCATTGATCAACCATGACTAACTTTATTTGACTCATAGTATGAGGGAGAACACCAACTTGAAAAAATAGTGATTGCTTCTCAAAATGGGGAAATTATGGAAGCATACTTACAGGGTTTTAGAGCCAATTCTGAGTTCTGCAAGACAGGCAAGTTGTTAAGATTGGGCAGTTTATGATAAAATAACTTTGGATTTATGGGTACAGCAAGATGAAGGCCTTAAGGAGGGTCTTTTTTTTTCATTTTATATTTTTAAAATTTTTTAAAATTATTATTATTTTTTTTTACTTTATAATATTGTGTTGGTTTTGCCATATATCAACATGCATCCGCCACGGGTGTACACGTGTTCCCCGTCCTGAACCCTCCTTCCTCGTCCCTCCCCATACCATCCCTCTGGGTCATCCCAGTGTACCAGCCCCAAGCTTTCTGTATCCTGCATTGAACCTGGACTGGCGATTCATTTCTTATATGACATTATACATGTTTTAATGCCATTATACCAAATCATCCCCCCTCCTCTCTCCCACAGAGTCCAAAAGACTGTTCTATACATCTGTGTCTCTTTTGCTGTCTTGCATACAGGGTTGTCATTATCATCTTTCTAAATTCCATATATATGCCTTAGTATACTGTATTGGTGTTTTTCTTTCTGGCTTACTTCACTCTGTATAATAGGCTCCAGTTTCATACACCTCATTAGAACTGATTCAAATGTATTCTTTTTAATGGCTGAGTAATACTCCATTGTGTATATGTACCACTGCTTTCTTATCCATTCATCTGCTGATGGACATCTAGGTTGCTTCCATGTCCTGGCTATTAGAAACAGTGCTGCGATGAACATTGGGGTACACGTGTCTCTTTCAATTCTGGTTTCCTCGGTGTGTATGCCCAGCAGTGGGATTGCTGGGTCGTATGGCAGTTCTGTTTCCAGTTTTTTAAGGAATCTCCACACTGTTCTCCATAGTGGCTATAATAGTTTGCATTCCCACCAACAGTGTAAGAGGGTTCCCTTTTCTCCACATCCTCTCCAGCATTTATTGCTTTGTAGACTTTTGGATCACAGCCATTCTGACTGGCGTGAAATGGTACCTCATTGTGGTTTTGATTTGCATTTCTCGGAGTCCCTTGGACTGCAAGGAGATCCAACCAGTCCATTCTAAAGGAGATCAGCCCTGGAATTTCTTTGGAAGGAGTGATGCTAAAGCTGAAACTCCAGTACTTTGGCCACCTCATGCGAAGAGCTGACTCATTGGAAAAGACTCTGATGCTGGGAGGGATTGGGGGCAGGAGGAGAAGGAGGCGACAGAGGATGAGATGGCTGGATGGCATCACTGACTCGATGGATGTGAGTCTGAGTGAACTCCAGGAGTTGGTGATAGGGAGGCCTGGCGTGCTGCGATTCACGGGGTCGCAAAGAGTTGGACACGACGGAGCGACTGAACTGAACTGAACTGATAATGAGTGATGTTGAGCATCTTTTCATGTGTTTGTTAGCCATCTGTATGTCTTCTTTGGAGAAATGTCTATTTAGTTCTTTGGCCCATTTTTTGATTGCGTTGTTTATTTTTCTGGAATTGAGCTGCGGGAGTTGCTTGTATATTTTTGAGATTAGTTGTTTGTCAGTTGTTTCATTTGCTATTATTTTCTCCCATTCTGAAGGCTGTCTTCACCTTACTTATAGTTTCTTTTGTTGTGCAGAAGCTTTTAATTTTAATTAGATCCCATTTGTTTATTTTTGTTTTTATTTCCAATATTCTGGGAGATGGGTCATAGAGAATCCTGCTGTGATGTATGTCGGAGAGTGTTTTGCCTATGTTCTCTAAGAGTTTTATAGTTTCTGGTCTTTTGTTTAGATTTTTAATCCATTTAGAGTTTATTTTTGTGTATGGTGTTAGAAAGTGTTCTAGTTTCATTATTTTACAAGTGGTTGACCAGTTTTCCCAGCACCACTTGTTAAAAAGATTGTCTTTTCTCCATTGTATATTCTTGCCTTAAGAAGGGTCTTGATAAACACATTTTTAGTTTTGGTAAGCTGTTAAATTGGTTCACAGGCTTATCTTGGGAGCAAGTAATTCCTAAAGCAAGCAAGTATCTATTTTTGTTCTGGCCCAGTATTGTTTAAAATAGGGACAGGAAAATTTCCTTGGTCTCAGTATTTTTTAACCTAAAAGTGGGAATTACGTTGCTTTTAGTTCTCCAGATTCCTGTTGGCCTTTCTCTAGCCAAAGCTGTAGGATAGACCATTATTACCTAAGGATGTGACAAATCAGGGTGTATGTTGGTATTTGATGTATTGTGGTCATGTGAAGAGTTTCTGAGCATAGTCATTCAGTCTCTATTAGGGACAGATTTGCTTGTTCATTTTGCTGAAGGATCATGTTTGGATCATTTGATGGAACAGCATCTGTACAGCAGAATTTAAGCCTCCAGAATTCATACTTTTGAGAGTTGCAACATGGACAATTACTAAGAGGAAGACTGTGATAAGTAACTTAGAAGTAGTTACTTCTAAGGCAGGAGCCAAGAGTGACCAAATTAAAATAAAAGAATACCAGTCTCAACCTGAAGCGGCCACACAATCAGATATGAGGATATTAGCCAAATTGCATAATTTTATGATTTAGATGTTGGCTTCCCAGATAATTTTAGCACAGTACTCTGGATCTTTTAGTAAAGATCCAGAGATCTATAGTTATGTAAGTACAACATTTTCCCCTAAGTCCCATCCTAAAAAAATGTGTTTACACATGTTCCATTTTGAAAGATCTCTATTTTGAACCACCTGTCCAAATTTATGAACCCCTCGGGTGAGGAATTGCTTCCGTAATATTGTCATTCTTCTGCTATTCTCTGTACCGTTGCCTGTAGAATTCTGCCTACTTTTCAAGCCTCATGTGAAGTGTGAAATAGCAAAAAAGCAGTCTAAAATATTCCTTTGGTGGCTATTTTTTAAAATCTAAATCGAAGCCCAGAATTTCTCCTTTTTGAATTAAATTGTCTAAATGTCTGTTTTTCTTAGAAGGGAAATTGATGGGTCAAAATGAACCCAGGATGATATTAAGAACTATTTTCAAGGCTGTCATCAGTTTACTGACATTACTGATCCCTGTTCAATTTACAAATTTCTGATTACAGTCAATAGTCTTTTGTGCTTCAAATTACTCATATATGGATATCAAGTAGAAAAAGCATGACACCCATCCCATTACCTGGTACCAGGCCAATTCTATTTGACATCCACATATGAGTATTTTCAGTGAAAGCAGATCATTGTGTGGTTCCTCGCAAGTAGAATTGGATTTAAATCACAAAAGACTGTTGACTGCAATCTGTAAATTGGACTGGGATGAGGATTTAGCTTAACTAACACCTTTCTTACAAGGTCTGTAAAAGCAAGGCAGCCCCTCAATGTACCCCTTGATTCCCTGGATTTTTCTATGCTCTATTTCTGTGAAAGCTGGATTGCGAAGACTAACTCCTCTGTAGATTTCTTTTTTCTACAGAAAAATGAACATTCCTTTCTAGATTTGACATATTAGAAACTTTAGATTTCTGTCTGGTCTATTGTGGTTTTGCCATCTAAATAAGCGGCTTGGTAGTTCAGTTCAGTTAGCAAATATTATAAAAAGGACTGTGTTTTGTCTGATTTGTAACAAAGAAATGGTACCAAATGAAGCTGGGTAGCTCCCAAAGTAAAATCTCCCATTAGAATAGAATGGCTTTTGAAATGAAAAATTAACATTGTGAGATAAAAATTCTGTGTACTTCTTTCTGTGTATCAGATGTAATGTATTCCACATGTACAACAAGGGAGTGGATAAAAGGACATGTGTTGTTGCAAAGTTTCTGTATTTTTTCTGATGTGGCAAAACATTAAGTTTATATTTTAAGTTAATGAATTGTGAAAAGTGAAGCATGTATATTGTAATCCTTTAGAGCAACCGGTGGGAAAAACATGAGAAGGCATAGTAAATAAAAAGCCAATAATTAAAATGGTTTACTAAAAAATACTTGAAATTCAAAAGAGTAGAACAAAGGGAAAACTGGAACAAAAGACAAAGGGGCTAATAGACAAACTAATAATAATATTTTAGACTTAAATTCAACCATATTAATAATTACATTAAATGTAAATTTTCTTTTAATTAAAAAAAACAGATATTGTCAATAAGAAAAAAAATCCAACTATTTGCTATCTACAAGAAACCCACTTAAAGTATAATGATATAGATAGGCTAAAAATAGAAGCCTGAAAAATGATATACCATGGAAATACTAAAGAATAAAAAGAAGCTGGAGAGCCTATTTTAATTATCAGACAAAAGAAACTTCGGAACATGGAAAATTACTAGGAATAAAGAGGGACTCCAGTATTCTGGCCTGGAGAATTCCAATGGACTCTGTAGTCCATGGGGTCACAAAGAGTCGGACACGACTGAGCAACTTTCACCTTCACTTTCAAAGAGGGACTTAACACAATTATTAAAGGCTCAATTTACCAATGAAGCATTACGATTTTAAAAGAATATGCATTAACAACAGACATTAAAAAACTCTGCTTAAAGTGATGCAAATGCTGATAGAAGTTAAAGGAAACATAGACAAGTCAAGAATTATAATTACAGACTTTAATATTCTTCTCTTTATAATTATTTTAAAAGTAGATACAAAATCACCACAGATTTCAAAGACTTGAATAATTTTATCAACCAACTAATCTGATTGTCATTTATAAAGCATTCTATTCAACAACAGGTACTTATTTATTTTTAAGGGTACATAGATAACTCTTAATGACCTCATGGACTATACAGTCCATGGATTTCTTCAAGCCATAATACTGGAGTGGGTAGCTTCTCCAGGGGATCTTCCCAACCCAGGGATCGAACCTAGGTCTCCTGCGTTGCAGGCAGATTCTTTACCAGCTGAGCCACCAGGAAAACCCATAGATAACTCACCAAGATGGTTCATGTTATGAGTCATAAGAAACTTATTATATTAAATGAAATAATGCAACTGATATTATCTAATTATAAAGGAAATAAAAATTAAAAACAAAAAATTACTTGGAAATTTTGTAAATATTTGTAAATTAGCATAATCCTATAGAAAATACAGATCAAAAAGGAAGTCTCAAGGGAAATCAGACAATATTCTGAACAAATAGAAATTAGAATGTATTAAAATTTATGAGATACAGTTAAAGTAGTCCTTAGAGGGAAATTTGTAGCACTCAGAGCTGATAATGGAAAAAGAAAATTATCTCAAACAGATAGGATAAACATTAATAAACTACAGGATTAGTGCAAACTATACCAAAAACAAGCAGAAAGAAGGAAATGATAAAGAAAGGAACACAGATCAAGAAACTGGAAATAAGCAAAAAAATAAAAAACAATAGAGGGAAACCAATAAGTGCTAAAAGATATTTCCTTGATAGATTAATAAATTGACATACCTCTAGCAACACTGATGAAGAGCAAAAGAAAGAAGGCACAAAATACCAATATTAGTAAGAAAAGTATCACTTCAGTCTAACATATATTAAAAGAAAATTAAGGGACTGCTATGAGTAACTCTATGCACATAAATTTGATAGCTTAGATGAAATAGACTGATTTCTTGAAAAACACAGCAAAATGATAGAGAGCCCAAAGAGTCCCATATCTATTTGAGAAATTGAACTTGTTGTTAAAGATAGTCCAAAAAAGAAAAACTCCACGCCCAGATGATTTCATTAGTAAATTATACGAATATTTTTGAAAGAAATAACACCAATTTTGCATAATGCCTTCCACAAAATAAGGACCACCTCCCAACTTGTTTTATATACCTAGCATTACTTTGATTCTTTGATACCATATCCAGACAATGGTAGTACAAGAAAATAAAACTATAGATCAATATCTCTCATAAACACAGATGCAAAAATCCTCAACAAAATGCAGTAAATTAAATTAAGCATAAAAAAGAACAATACTTAATGATCAAATGGAGTTTATCTTGGGAATGCAAGGTTGATTCACCATCTAAAAATCAATGTTAACTCACCGTACTAACAGACTTAAGAAAAGCCACATGATCATATCAATTGATGCAGAGGAATCACTTGAGAAATTTAATGTCCATTCATGATAAAATCTCCTCACAAACTAAAAGGAAGATGGAACTTTTGTAATACAGCAATGGGCATCTGCGAAAACCTAAAACTAACATACCCACATCTCTTAAGTCTCCTGCATTGATGGGTAGGTTCTTTACCACCAGCGCCAACTGGGAAGCCATGCCTGACATATCTGGTGGTAATAAAGACTGGAACGGTTCTTCTGGAAACGTTTGGCAGTTAAACATATACCTATCACAGCTGATTCCTAGGTACTGACTTTAAAGAAAAAGAACTTACGTTCACACAAAAGCATGGATGTGAATGTTTATAACAGTATTATCCATAATTGCCCCAAAGGAGAAACAAACTAAATTTTCTTCAGTGGGTGAATGGATAAACAAACCTTGGAATACATTGCAACTATGAAAAGAAATGGACTACTGACACACACAACAATGTGGCTGTATGTTTTGTATTAAGCTAAAGAAGCCAATCTTTAAAGTTTAAGTTTACATGACATTCTGAAAAGGACAAAACTATTGGGACAGAGTAATAGCACTTAACCAAGCTTGCATGTGAGGTGAGAGTGACTACCTCCCGAATAGTAAGAAGGATTTGGGGGGAGTTTGGGAATTGCTCTGTATCCTTTTGTGTGGCACTTACAAGAATCTGTACTTACAAGAATCCTGGTTAAGAATCCACCTTGTAACGTAGGGGATGTGGATTCAATCCCTGGTTGGGAAACTAAGATCCCACATCCCCTGGGCAGCTAAGCCCAAGAGCTGCAACTAAAGATTCTGCACGAAGCAACAGAGATCCTGTGCCACTACTAAGAACCAGTCTGACCAAATGAATAAATAAGTAAATGAATATTAAAAACTATACTTAATGACCAAAGCATTATATTTTTATTATTACTGTAATAAATAATCTTTGGATTATTTATTAATAAATAATTATTTTTATTTATAAATAAATTAAAATTATTTATTAATAAATAATTCAAAGATTATTTATTACATAGCACAATTTAACAGTCTAAAATCTTAGGCTTAAGGTCTGGAAAAAACAATTTAAATCAGAATCTCCTATGATTTAGACTAGCATTAGAAAAGTTCATAAGGCTAAACACTTTAAAAAAAACTGTCAATTCAATTTCTTTATTCAGTTCAGTCACTCAGTCATATCCGACTCTTTTCGAACCCATGAACCGTAACACACCAGGCCTCCCTGTCCATCACCAACTCCCAGAGTCCACCCAAACCCATGTCCATTAAGTCGGTGATGCCATCCAACTGGATGCCATCTCATCCTGTCATCCCCTTCTCATGCCTCAATCTTTCCCAGCATAAGGGTCTTTTCCAGGTCTCTGAAAAAAATTTTGTGTCCCAAGACACATAGAACTAATGGGAAAAAATTTTAAAATAGTAATCATTACAAATTAAACCCAAATCTTGTACTAATTAAAATATTGTTCAAACATTATTTTTTTTACATAAAAAATAGCAAAAAAGATGTGGATAAAACCAGGGAAAAGATGTGGAGTTATTTTTAGGTTAGAATTACATCACTTTACGAAATTCCTTGCTGGTCCAATGGCTAGGACTCCACACTTTCACTACGGAAGCATGGGTTCTATCTCTGGGGAGCTAAGATCCTGCAAGCTGAGTGGCTTGAAAAAAAAAAAATTAATTACATCACTAATTTGTTCAAAGCTTATGTATTTATCAAGTATGTTTTAAGACCATTGAATTAATTTCAAAATCTCTGAGTGTCTAGCTTTTCTTCTACTTGGGGTCAAAGATGATTAACCAAATTCATGGTTAAGGCTTTTCTTCTGAGTTACCATTTTAGCTGGGAAAACATACAAAAGAAGCACAGTTAACATATTCTCTCTCTCTTTAAAAAAATTCTTGACTACCTAGAGTAGACACTTCTTGAGTGTGTAAATTAGTACAAAACAATATTTTAACAATCAATTAATCTCTAAGTTTTACAAGAATAGGGGAAAGGAGAAAGAAAGAAAAAGGAAAACGTAGCTGGCTTTAGACAAATATAAAAGTATCATTGAAAAAGGCTAATTACCCCCTCTACAAGGAGGGAGTAGGCTTAGATATGGGAAAACCCATCTTCACCCTTAAACACTTTCAGGCTAGCATGAGTGTGCATATGCCCGCCCCCTCTCCACACCACCCCCGAACACAAACAGGGTCAAGATAAGGGGAGAGAGGCAGAGACAGGCTGAGAGAGAGAGAGAGAGATTGACTATGCCCATATAAAGAGTACCATGTGATCCAGGAATCTCATTCCTAAGCATTTATTTGGAGAAAGCTCTAATTCCAAAAGATACTTGGCACCCCAGTGTTCATAGCAGCACTATTTACAGTAGCAATTCATGGAAACAACCTAAATGTCCATCAACAGATGAACGGATAAAGATATATATATATAAATGGAATATTCAGTTCAGTTCAGTCGCTCAATTGTGTCTGACTCTTTATGACCCCATGAATCACAGCACACCAGGCCTCCCTGTCCATCACCAACTCCCGGAGTTCACCCAAACTTATGTGCATCGAGTCGGTGATGCCATCCAACCATCTCATCCTCTGTCGTCCCCTTCTCCTCCTGCCCCTAATCCCTCCCAGCATCAGAGTCTTTTCCAATGAGTCAACTCTTCGCATGAGGTGGCCAAAGTACTGGAGTTTCAGCCTCAGCATCAGTCCTTCCAATGAACTTAGCCATAAAAAGAATAAAATAATGTCATTTCCAACAACATGGATAGGCCTGGATGTTATCATACCAAGTGAAATAAGTCAGAGAAAGACAAATATATCATATCACTTACATGTGGAATCACAAAAAATACAAATGAACTTATTTATAAAACAGACTCATAGACATAAAAAGCAAACTTACAGCTACCAAAGGGGAAAGGGGTAGGGAGGAATAAACTGAGAGTTTGGGATTAGCAGATACAAACTACTATATATAAAATAGATAACCAACAAGGCCCTACTGTACAGGGAACTATACTCAGTATCTAGAAAGTAACCTCAAAACTGAATCACTCTGCTGTATACCTGAAAATAACACAACATTGTAAATCAACTATGTTTCAATAAAAATAAAAAAAGCAGCAACTCAAGCCTTTGACAATTCTATCAAATGTACAATTTAAAGCTCCAATATCTTTTGATCACTGAAGCACAAAAATAAAAAGGAGGATTTCTCCTTTGTTATCAAAGTGATCTCTCTTTTATGTTGACAAAACAGAATCTTGTAAGTGTTGCTTCCCTTTTTTTCGAATGTACTTTTCAAATGAATAACCTTATTCTTGTTAAAATTTCCCAAAGTGGTCCCTGGGTGTTAGTAATAGAATTATGCCAGGTACAGAAAAATGTATATGAAAGAAAACAGAAATCAAGGAGGCACTCAGCCAGGCAGGCAAACTGATGGAGAAGGTCCCATTAGAATTGCAATCATGACCAAAAATGATGGTTATGCAAACCTCTAACCTCTAGAAGCTGACAAAAGAGTATTTGTCACCAGCTGGGGTCCAGTGACCTCTCCATCTCTAGGTAGACAAAACCAAATGAAGCACTTCTCAGGGATACAAAGAGCAGACTGAGGAAGATCCTAATAAAATGTTGAAAAGGTGTCACAGGTCAAAGACTGTCCAAGGAACTTGATCTGTCAAGAACTACTGGACTTGGCAGTTCTTAGGGATGACTTGAGGCCTTGCTCTCAAGTTCATGACCCTCCTCTTCCTTAACTTGTCGTACAGACTCAAACAGAAAGTGACAAGAGAAGACAGAAACAAACAGTAGCAGGTTCCACCATGGGGGAGAGATTTCAGTGGGGATGGGCCAGTCAGTGATTGGCATCTGGAGAACCGTTCAAACCTTCTGATAAGTGATCTGGTAGTGCTATTTACAGAAGGTAGAATGAATGACCGCCTAAAAGTTTCACCTGACCATGTGCTCCGTTGTGTCCGATTCTTTGCAGCCCCATGGGCTGTGGCCCACCAGGCTACTCTGCCCATGGAGTGAGGTACCACTTCTTACTCCAGGGGATCTTCCTGACCCAGAGATGGAACCCATGTCTCCTACATCTCCTACTTTGGCAGGTGGATTTTTTGCCACTAGCCCCAGCTGGGAAGCCCTCATCTGATAATAGAAATTATGTAATACATGGTTCTCAGTTTATCAGGGACTGGGGTTGCTAAGGATTTTTTGCTTATAAAGTCACATGAAGATTATAATTTTTACTTATTCATTTCAGTTTTTTGCTGACTGAGTAATTCGAGATTTGAATTCAATAAAAGATGCTGGGGTATAAGAATACCATCTATGAAATACTTTAAAAGTGATAATAAACTTGTGGTGATATAAATATGAATTCAGTCTTGTCCCAATCTTGGAGAGGTTTTCAGTCTAAATAGATACATATTTAAAATAACAAGAGGACATCCATGTGTTGTTTTTGTCCTTCAGAAAATGAAGTTCCAGTTCAAATTATAGTTACTATAGCTTCTGATAAATATTTAAAATACAACATTACAAAAGTGTTTTTCAATTTCCATTTTCTAAGAGGTTTTTATAAGGAATATGGTTGGATTTTGCCAATTATCTGAGATTTTTAAATTTAATTAATTTGGCGGTGCTGGGTCTCCACTGTCGCACGCGGCTTCTCTAGTTGCGGTGAGTGGGGCCTACTCTCTACCTGCAGTATGTGGGCTTTTCTTTGCAGTGGCTTCTCTTGTTGCTGAGCCAGGGCTGTAAGGCACTCGGGCTTCAGTAGTTGTGGATCCCTGGCTCTATAGCACAGGCTCTATAGTTGTGGCACATGGGCTTAGTTGCCTTAGGCATGTGAGATCCTCCTGCGCCAGGGATTGAATTGGTGTCTACTGCACTGGAAGGCAGATTCTTTACCACTGAGCCACCAGGGAAGCCCTATCTGAGATTTTTATCAGGAATACGGTTGCCTTTTCTACGTCACTGGATATGATGTGATTTTTCTACTTTAATAAATGTCTTAATATTGAATGGGCTTCCCTGGTGGCTCAGTGATAAAAAAATCTGCCTGCCAATGCAGGAGATGTGGGTTTGATCCCAGGGTTGGGAAGATATCCTGGTGAAGGAAATGGCAACCCACTCCAGTATTCTTGCCTGGGAAATCCCATGGACTGAGGGGCCTGGTGGGCTATACTCCTTGGGGTCCATAAAGAGTCAGACATGAGTTAGCAAGGAAACGGTGACAATATTGAACTGCTCTGCTGTTCCTGATATGAAACACACTTGCTTTTGAACTTCTTTATTACACTTCTGGAATAGGTTTTTTAACATTGTATTTAGGATTTTGGCATCTGTATTCATAGACACTCTTTTAAGTTTCACTGCTGCTAAGCTGCTAAGTCACTTCAGTCACGTCTGACTCTGTGCGACCCCATAGATGGCAGCCCACCAGGCTCCCCTGTCCCTGGGATTCTCCAGGCAAGAACACTGGAGTGAGTGGGTTGCCATTTCCTTCTCCAATGCAGGAAAGTGAAAAGTGAAAGTGAAGTTGCTCAGTCGTGTCTGACTCTTAGCGACTCCATGGACTAAAGCCCACCAGGCTCCTCCGTTCATGGGATTTTCCAGGCAAGAGTACTGGAGGGGGTGCCATTGCCTTCTCTGATTCCTTGTTTCAGAAATGTTTGATAGAGTTTTTCTCCAAAATTATTTAGTCCTGTTGTCTTTTTGGGATGAAAATCTTCTCACTTTTTTCTTCAGTTCAGTTCAGTCACTCAGTCATGCCCAACTCTTTGCGACCCCATGGGCTGTAGCACTCCAGGCCTCCATGTCCATCACCAACTCCCGCAGCCTACTCAAACTCATGTCCATTGAGTCGGTGATGCCATCCAACCATCCCGTCCTCTGTCGTCCCCTTCTCCTCCCGCCTTCAATGTTTCCCAGCGTCAGGGTCTTTTCAAATGAGTCAGCTCTTCTCATCAGATGGCCAAAGCACTTTTTTCTTACCTGTTTGATTTATTCAGTGCCTCCACCACAATGTACTAAACGTCTCTATCCAGTAACTCTGGGAAATAGTCTGGGTGTGGGCAGTTACTGCATTGAGCAGTGTATCCATGTGTGGGTCTAAGAATCTACTCAAATTTCCTACCTCATCTTGAAGCAGTTTGGCAATTTTTGTTTTTCTAGTATATGATATGTTTGACCTGGATTTTCTAATTTATTGTCATAGAATATATGAGTATATTTCCCCTTATATTTCTAATAGTTTATTTTTTTTCTTTTTATTTCCTGGTCAGGCAGTGCTATATAAAACAAAATCTAAAAATGATACATTATTATAATAATTGCTAATGCTTTCATAGTACTTCCAATTTATTCTGTTTTTCTTATACTATTTTATATAATCTTCAGAAATCTATGAAGTAGACCTAAACTGTAAGCTTATACCCTTTTAAAGATCCTATGCCAACTTCCTATATGGCATATTGAAATCTGATTTTGTGTCTTGCCTTTATTTCTTTTTTTCCCAAAGGAACATTTCTATCCACCCCTCCTTTTTTTTTTTTCTTGTTTAGCTTAAGTATTTAAGTGTCTCCATAAGAAATAAATACTAGAGAGAAGAAATGAGGCCAAGAACAGCACCACAAAGGAAAGGATAGATAGTTTTTTAAAAAGAAATACCTCTTGCTGTCTTTTTTGTTTTGGAGCAAATGTTTACTTGTTAAATAACTGGTATGAACATTCTTAAAGCTCTTACAAGACAAAGCTATGAAAAATTAGATGTACTGAAATTGTAAACAGTATAAAACCTCCATGGGTGGACAGGAATCAGAAGATAATAGTCTCAAATATTTCTCTTAGAGAAGAGGTCTTGGAATTTGATTTGTGTAGGTATAGAAGGCAGAACTAAGTCAGACAAGTTTCCCAGGAAGTAGATATTGAATAAATTTGAGGGAGAACTTTCTAGGAATTGGAGCTTCTGTCTATGAAGCTTCTATACACATGAACTTGGGCAAACTCTGGGAGATGGTGAGGGACAGGGAAGCCTGGTGCTGGCTGAAGCCTGGCATGCTGCAGTCCATGGGGTCATGAAGAGTCAGACATGACTTGGCAACAGAACAACATCTGTAAACAGGAGGGACTGCCTCACAGTGTAATGAATTTCCTCCTCACATAGGATGACCATATGAAATTTTGAGAGTGAAATCATATACTAATAATTATAGTTTCATAATTAAAAAAATATGAAATCGATAAATTGTAAAAAATTTTTATTGGTAAACTTATATAATGAAAGTTTATTCAAAAACTTTAAAAATAAAATTCTTAATAAAGATAAATCTATGTATATTAAAGCAAAATATGAAAATTAGTATGGATTATCCCTTATGATTATACAGTGAAAGTAAGAAATAGATTTAAGGGACTAGATCTGATAGAGTGCCTGATGAACTATGGACGGAGGTTCATGACATTGTACAGGAGACAGGGATCAAGACCATCCCCAAGAAAAAGAAAGGCAAAAAAGCAAAATGGCTGTCTGAGGAGGCCTTACAAATAGCTGTGAAAAGAAGAGAAGCGAAAAGCAAAGGAGAAACGGAAAGATATAAGCACCTGAATGCAGAGTTCCAAAGAATAGTCAGAAGAGATAAGAAAGCCTTCCTCAGCGGTCAATGCAAAGAAATAGAGGAAAACAACAGAATGGGAAAGACTAGAGATCTCTTCAAGAAAATCAGAGATACCAAAGGAACATTTCATGCAAAGATGGGCTCGATAAAGGACAGAAATGGTATGGACCTAACAGAAGCAGAAGCTATTAAGAAAAAGTGTCAAGAATACACAGAAGAACTGTACAAAAAAGATCTTCTTGACCCAGATAATCACGATGCTGTGATCACTGACCTAGAGCCAGACATCCTGGAACGTGTAGTCAAGTGGGCCTCACTATGAACAAAAGCATCACTTTTGTGATGCATCACTACGAACCAAGCTAGTGGAGGTGATGGCATTCCAGTTGAGCTATTTCAAATCCTGAAAGATGATGCTGTGAAAGTGCTGCACTCAATATGCCAGCTAATTTGGAAAACTCAGCAGTGGCCACAGGACTGGAAAAGGTCAGTTTTCATTCCATTCTCAAAGAAAGGCAATGCCAAAGAATGCTCAAACTACTGCACAATTGCAATCACCTCAATGGCACCCCACTCCAGTACTCTTGCCTGGAAAATCCCATGGATGGAGGAGCCTGGTAGGCTGCAGTCCATGGGGTCGCTAAGAGTCAGACATGACTGAGCGACTTCACTTTCACTTTTCACTTTCATGCATTGGAGAAGGAAATGGCAACCCACTCCAGTGTTCTTGCCTGGAGAATCCCAGGGACGGGGGAGCCTGGTGGGCTGCTGTCTATGGGGTCCCATAGAGTCGGACACGACTGAAGTGACTTAGCAGCAGCAGCACACTCTAGTAAAGTAATGCTCAAAATTCTCCAAGGCTTCAGCAATACATGAACCTTGAACTTCCAGATGTTCAAGCTGGTTTTAAAAAAGGCAGAGGAACCAGAGATCAAATTGACAACATCCTCTTGATCATGGAAAAAGCAAGAGAGTTCCAGAAAAACATCTACTTCTGATTTATTGACTATGCCAAAGCCTTTGACTGTGTGGATCACAATAAACTGTGGAAAATTCTGAAAGAGATGGGAATACCAGACCACCTGACCTGCCTCTTGAGACACCTGTATGCAGGTCAGGAAGCAACAGTTAGAACTGGACATGGAAAAACAGACTGGTTCCAAATAGGAAAAGGAGTATGTCAAGGCTGTATATTGTCACCTTGCTTACTTAACTTATATGCAGAGTACATCATGAGAAACTCTGGGCTGGAAGAAGCACAAGATGGAATCAAGATTGCCGGGAGAAATATCAATCACCTCAGATATGCAGGTAACACCATCCTTATGGCAGAAAGTGAAGAGGAACTAAAAAGCCTCTTGATGAAAGTGAAAGAGGAGAGTGAAAAAGTTGGCTTAAAGCTCAACATTCAGAAAACGAAGATCATGGCATCTGGTCCCATCACTTTATGGCAAATAGATAGGGAAACAGTGGAAACAGTGTCAGAATTTATTTTTTTGGGCTCCAAAATCGCTGCAGATGGTGATTGCAGCCATGAAATTAAAAGATGCTTACTTCTTGCGAGGAAAGTTATGACCAACCTAGATAGCATATTCAAAAGCAGAGACATTACTTTGCCAACAAAGGTCCATCTAGTCTAGGCTATGGTTTTTCCTGTGGTCATGTATGGGTGTGAGAGTTGGACTGTGAAGAAAGCTGAGTGCAGAAGAATTGATGCTTTTGAACTGTGGTATTGGAGAAGACTCTTGAGAGTCCCTTGGACTGCAAGGAGATCCAACCAGTCCATTCTGAAGATCAGCCCTGGGATTTCTTTGGAAGGAATGGTGCTAAAGCTGAAACTCCAGTACTTTGGCCACCTCATGCAAAGAATTGACTCATTGGAAAAGTCTCTGATGCTGGGAGGGATTGGGGGCAGGAGGAGAAGGGGACGACAGAGGATGAGATAGCTGGATGGCATCACTGACTCGATGGACATGAGTCTGAGTGAACTCCAGGAGTTGGTGATGGACAGGGAGGCCTGGAGTGCTGAGATTCATGGGGTTGCAAAGAGTCGGACACAGCTGAGTGACTGAACTGAACTGAGTATGGATTATCTATATTCAGATTATATAAGCAGAGTTTTTTGTCTTATTTTATTACTTTCTTTTTTAAAAAAGTTTTGGAATTATTTGAATACTTTAGTCAGTAGTTTATTGCTTTATAAACTGAGAAGTTATAAACCTTTGCAAACATTTCCCTGGAATATTTCACGTCTATCAGCTCTATATTTCCCTTGTTTCCCCAAGAATCCACTGAGTGGCAGGCTGAGTGCTTTGGGTGCCCCGTGGGCTGGGATGACTGTGACAAGAATTGTTGCCTCAGCCACACCCCACTGGCTGGACTTTTGCTAAGCCAGCCGGGTGGCAAGCACTAAGGTGGTATTCGTATGCATTTCCTTTTATTGCTGACTGTCCTGCACGATCTTCTTGGGAGACTGTTGTTTTCTTCATAGAAAGGCGTGGATATCTATTGGATTTAACCATCCACTCGAGTGGGACCTCCACTCCCTGCACAAAATTTCAGTTTGTCCTAGCTGAGTCAGAGCTTGAAGCTGGAAAAGTGGAACGCCACAAGACGTATGGCAACATTGTTAATGCACTATTACTAATAATACTGGGTTAAAAATGAAAAACCTAGGGCAAGAGCTAAACCGAACAGACCAACAATACGATGGAGTAAGAGGAGACCATCCTTGGCAACCAGCTGTGAAGATCTCAGACATGCAGAGCTGTTTTCTCTTTTATTAAGCATAAATTTTGTACAGGCAGAAAGAATTAAAATAAAAATTTATGGAGTATTTTAAGTATGTCTAAAATGTCCTGCCTCTAGTGCTGTTTGTTTGGCACGTAGACAGTGGAGACCTCCACGAAGAGAAGAAAGTAGCTGGCTGTTCCTGAGTGATGGAGCTGAGGGCCCTGCACTTGCATCTGGGCTCGCTATCGGCTGGCCTTACACACTCAGTGTGTCCTTTTCTCCTCTGTAAACTGGAGATGACAATAGTACCTATGTCACAAGGTTGCTACGAAGATTAAACAGCCCAAGATTTGTAAAATAGCATTCGCTCTGTAATTGTCAAATAAAATAAAGTCAGCTCCACAGCCTTGTGGGAGAGAAAAGGAAATGTGTTTTGCTCTACTGTGTTCTGTTCGTCAGACTGACTGTTGAGAGTTTCTCTTCACTCTCTACAAGGAAAGAATTGCTTTCAGTGCTAAAATAAGAATCCTATTTGATACGGTGACGGAGACACAATGACACAATTGCTGCTACTTTCAAAGGGCCCTTAATACAAGACCATCTTGTTTGTGATTAGAAACTTAATTAAGGGCCTTTAGGTCCTTGCAGTCTGGTTAGGAGACACTTTTAAGATCCTGAAACCCTGAGCTACCCAGGATACTTTCTGCAAAGAGCATCAGCCTTGGACAGTAAGTAGCAGCTTCATGGAAGAAAATTAGAATGAGCTGAAAATCTCTTCAGACTCCTGTCATAGCTACAAGGGAGAACAAAAATGTTAGCACTGTAAACAGGACCGTGATTCATCATCATATGGCCTCTGAAATTCCAGTCATGGAAACCAAAACACTGTACATAAGAAATCATATAGCAACATTGATATACTGTAAGATTATCTCATTATTCTGGTTTTAAATTTAACTGCCTATCATTCTGTGTTTATGTTAGCCCCACACCACTGTGGGGCATTTAGGTTTTTTTTTCTTTTCATTCTAGAATAAAATGTTCTTTAACTGAAAAACTGTTCAGATGAATCATAGCCTAGGAAGTACACGTGGGCAGCTCATAATAAAATAAAAGCATTACCTTTGCTAAAGCATCAGAATAATATTTTTTTTTTAGCAAGATGCACTTTGCATTCAGTGGTAATTACTATGTTTTTAAAAACAGC
Organism: Bos indicus x Bos taurus; assembly: GCF_003369695.1. NCBI lineage: Eukaryota > Metazoa > Chordata > Mammalia > Artiodactyla > Bovidae > Bos > Bos indicus x Bos taurus. The sequence goes on along the minus strand of NC_040076.1, from coordinate 51,633,615 downwards.
AGTTGAAAAAAAGCTTGTACTCCTTATTACTGGCCTCTGACTCACCTGAATGTTAGTGCCTGTAGATCAGTGGTCTCTAGCCTTTTTGGCACCAGGGACCAGTTTCTTGGTACACCGTTTTTCCACGGACTGGGGTGGGGGATGACTTCAGGATGATTCAAGCACATTATATGTATTGTGCACTTCATTGCTGTTATTATTATAACAGCTCCACCTCAGATCCAGTACTCTTGCCTGGAAAATCCCATGGACGGAGGAGCCTGGTAGGCTACAGTCCATGGGGTCCCAAAGAATTGGACATGACTGAGCGACTTCCCTTTCACTCTTCACTTTCATGCATTGGAGAAGGAAATGGCAACCCACTCCAGTGTTCTTGCCTGGAGAATCCCAGGGACGGGGGAGCCTGGTGGGCTGCCTTCTATGGGGTCTCACAGAGTCGGACACAACTGAAGCGACTTAGCAACCGCAGCAGCCACCTCAGATCATCAGGTGTTAGATCCTAGAAGTTGGGGACCCCTACTCTAGATGATGCCAGATTGACTTTTTTTCGACAAGAACATCCCAAGATTAGCCATGAACTAGGGTAATCTGGCCATGGTGTTCCCACTTCTCTGACATCGCTCCTGTCCGTTGTCACCTAGTTAGGACAGTCTCAGTTCCAGTTCTTGTTCTTCAGACACAATGATGAAAGAAATTTGAGATTATGTGTCAAACAGGTAGCTTCTGTCTCTTTACCGATGAAGCGGACTTGTCTCAATAAGTCTGCATGGCTATGTTATAAACGAGTTAGTTGCTAAGGGATAAAGACATGATTAGCTACACAAGAACACAGATGCACTTCCACACACAGCTCACACTCATTTCCACCTGTTCAAATTCACAGACCCTTCAAAACAGAAGTCTGAGCTTAAAAAGAACATGACCAGTGAAACTCTTCCTCCTAAATTTCAGGACTTCTTAATATACCCTACAACCTCAAAAGAAAGAACAATTTGTTCAACAAGGAACAAAGTTTTTAGAAGTTCAGGTTTTGTTTCTATAAAGAAAAATCTCTTGCATTTCAAGTATCTGCAGTGAAAGAATTTGAGTATTAACTTTTGCAGTAAGAAGTCAACTTTTTCATAGGCATAAATCCTTAATTGTTTCATTAGTGAAGAACTAAGTAATTTATATTTGAAGTTCAGGCATACCGTGTATTGATTTGCTTAATGCAGAAGGTGGCAAGCTATGGCATGCAGACTCAATCTAGCTTTCACCTATTTTTGGAAATATTTGTTGGAACATAGCCACACTCGTTCATTTAGATATTGTAGACAGCTGCTTTCACTCAGAGACTGTGTTCAGAGTGTAAAGGAATTTCACAGAAATTACTGGTCCTTCACAGAAAAAGTTTATTGTTCTCTTTCATATCATTTTATGAAAATAGTACATATTTTCATAAAACCCTCATAGGTTTTCATTGTGGTTGCTTGCATAGTGAATCCTGGTGGAGAGAAGAAAAGTAATATAGGTACAACTTAGTGAAGTTTTTGATAGTTTTATATTTTGTGCTGCCTTTGTTTATCCACCCAAGTAAAGTTGCTTCTTATTTCTTGTTTCTCTAGACTCTAGAGATAGGTCTGTTTTTGTAGTCATTGGTTTAAATGCTTGTCTTTCCTATTTGATGTCGAGTAAGCTTGAGAGTAAGGCTCACGCTTGACTTAATTTTTTATTCTCAAAATCTAGCAATACTTGGTATAATACTAAAACTTTTAAGAAGTTGAATTAAATTGGACAGAATTTCTGAGCAACCCAAAGCAGAAGCATTTTATGATGAGTGCAAAGAAGCCAAGAATGCATTCACCCTCAGAGCATTTTGAAGCCAAGAATGCATTCACCCTCAGAGCATTTTAAATTTAAAATAACATGGACTCTAACCATAGGATTATATAGAATAATAGGAATTATAAGCCTCCGATACATCTTGGTCATACAGTTTAAAATCAGTAACCAGGAAGTGTGTTTAATAAAGATGAAGATTTAATTTTTGCTTTTGATTTTAATTTGTCTTTTAAAAATAAATACTATGAATTCCTCATCATTGAAATGATGATGAAATGGGATTTTATAGTTAATCAAATATCTGGCTGGTTACTATACAGTTTTATGTTTTCAATTTTTAGGGGGAAAATGATGAAATAAACATAAAGCCATCTGGACAGATTCTAACTTGCTTTGATTTTAAACTTGTTTTGAAATGCTCTTCAGGATTTTGAAGTAACACAGTTATAATGAATGTAAATAGTAGGTGGTCAAATACTTATTGATTTGCACTCTACTTTCAAAGTAGATAAATTGGGCTGAAAATATGCTGACCCTCTGGTATATATTTTGAAAATTGCTTCAAAACTTCCTGTTATCAGCTTGTTTATTTGTCATTTATATTTTTCACATAAAAGTCAATTGTGGTTAAAAAAAACCAAAAACAACTCTTTAGTTATTTGAGTTTCTAGGCTATTTACACTGTAGACAAAGGAAAATTTTACAGTTTTTAAATACCATGAGAATTGGCAGGGTTCTACAATCCTTTTCCTTTCACTTTTGATGTCAATAATAAATATTAGTTTGTACCCGTCTTAAACAGCAGAAGCAAACACTCTGCTATCAGTCTTCCAAAATTGGTTTTCTGTCTCAGTGGCGAAAGTGATGACTGTTATGGGCCTACAGAGGGAGGGGTGAGTGTAAATCCTGATTCAGCCACTTATTATTTGTGTGATCATGGGCAACTTATTTAATCTATGTTTCACTGTCCTTATCTGTGAAATAAGGAAACTTAACGGGGTTATGGTAGGGATTAATAAGTTAATGAATATAAAGTCTGTAGTCAGCAAGTTTCTGGCACATATTTAGAGTTCTGAAAATGGTAACTATTTTCCTCATAGTTCAGGTTATTAAAAATTATTTACTCTTTTATTTTTAAGATTAACATGCAACAGAATTCATTTTGGGGATGAACAGTGCCATGTGTGTACACACTCGTGTAACTATCATTACACTTGGGATGTAGAGCAGGTCTGCCGCCCCGAAAGTCCCTCACGAGGTTGCTTTGAAGCCATACTCTTTCCCCAAGCCCTAACCTGTGACAGTCACTGATCCGGTTTTCGTCACCATGTTTTTTCCTTTTCTAGACTGTGACATAAATGGAGTCATACAATGTAACCTTTTGAGACTGTCTTCTTCATCCAGCAGGAAGCATTTGGGATTCATCCAAGTTTTTCTGTGTGTCAGTAGTTGGTTCCTTTTATTGCTGAATAGTATTCCATTGTATGGATATATCACAGTTTGTTTATCCATTCACTCGCTTAAAGACATTTGGCTTCGTTCCAGTTTTTTTTTTTTTACAATTTTGAATAGAGCTACTGTGTGAACCTATGTTGTGCGACATGTTTTCATTTCTCCTGGGTAAATGTTTAGGAGTGGGGTTTTGGGGTCATATGGCAAGATGTATTTAACTTTATAAGAAACTGTCAAATTGTTTTGCAGAGTGATTGTATCATTTTGCATTTCAGGAATCCAGGAGTTCTGGTTGCTGTGCATCCTCACTGATACTTACCTCACTGATACTTAGTATTGTTATATGTGTGCATGCTCAGTTGCTTCAGTCGTGTCCCACTCTTTGCGACCCCGTGGACTGTAGCCCACCAGGCTTCTCTGTCCGGGGGATTCTCTAGTCAAGAGTACTGGAGGGCATTGTTTGCCCTCCTCCAGGAGATCTTCCCAACCAAGGGATCGAACTCTAGTCTCTTTATGTCTCCTGAATTGCAGGTGGATTCTTCACTGCTAAGCCACCAGGGAAGCCCATTATATATATATATATAAATTTTAGCCTTTCTGATAATGTGAGGTGGTAGCTCAGTGTTTTTTTGGTTTTGGCCATGATATGTGAGAACTTACTTGCCAATGCAGGAGCTGCAGGAGACTAGAGTTCGATCCCTGGGTGGGGAAGTTCCCCTGGAGGAGGAAATGGCAACCCACTCCAGTGCTCTTGCCTGGAGAATCCCAGGGACAGGGGAGCCTGGTGGGTTACAGTCCATGGGATGGGAAAGAGTTGGACATGACTGAGGAGGAGCAAGATGATGATGTGGCTTTTGAGACCATAGTTCCCCAACAGAGACTGAGCCTGGGGCCTCGTCCGTGAAAGCCCGTAGTCCTACCCAGTGGAGCCCCGGGGAATTCCGTTTTTTATTTTGGTTTGTTAGTGATAATAACGTTGAGCATATTCTCATGTGCTTATTTGGAAACCATGTATTTTCTTTGGTGCAATGTCTATATGAATACTTTGTCCATTTTTAAATTGAGTTGTTTTCTTATTGCTGAGTTTTTGAGAGTTCTTTTAATATTGTTTTTATATTCTGGATAGAAATATTTTATCAGATGTATGATGTATGTATTTTCTTTCAGTTTGTGACTTAGCAGTCTTTTACAAAATGAAAGTTTTAAAGTTTGATGAAGTCTAATTTATAATTTTTTTTTTTATGAATTGTAGTTTTGGCGTCATGTCTGAGAACTCTTTGCTTAACCACGTATCATGAAAATTTCTCCTACTTTTTATTCAAAAGTTTTATAATTTTATGTTTCACATTTAGATCTAGGATTGACTGAGTTAATTTTGTATAAAGTGCAAGGATTTTTTTTTTTTTGTAAAAAATCAATCGGTCCTCGTTGTGTGGGTCTCTCTCTGGATTTCCTTTTATTACATTTGTCTTTGTGTGTGTCTCTTTGACAATAGCACACTATTATTATAGTTTAATTTTTAAATTACTTCTGACCTTATTCTGCTCTCTCAAAATTGTTTTGGCTATTCTTTCTCTCTCTCTCTCTTTTTTTTTTGGCTTTTGTATATGAATTTTAGAATCAGCTTATATATACTTACAAAATCCTACTGGATTTTTATTGGAATTACATTATATCTATAGATTAATCTGAGGAGAATTGACAGCTTTATTACATTAAATCTTTAATCCACTAACACAGTATGTCTCTCCATTTATTTCAAACTGCATTGACTTCTTTCTTCAGTTTTATGTAATTTTCTGCATACAGGTCTTGCACATATTTTGTTAGATTTATACCTAAGCATTTCAGTATTTGGGGGCTATTATGTTTTAAAAAATTATTTTTAGTTTCCTATTGTTCATCAAGGCTATGGTTTTTCCAGTGGTCATGTATGGATGTGAGAGTGGGACTGTGAAGAAAGCTGAGTGCTGAAGAATTGATGCTTTTGAACTGTGGTGTTGGAGAAGACTCTTGAGAGTCCCTTGGACTGCAAGGAGATCCAACCAGTCCATTCTAAAGGAGATCAGCCCTGGGTGTTCTTTGGAAGGAAGGATGCTAAAGCTGAAACTCCAGTACTTTGGCTACCTCATGTGAAGAGTTGACTCATTGGAAAAGACTCTGATGCTGGGAGGGATTGGGGGCAGGAGGAAAAGGGGACAACAGAAGATGAGATGGCTGGATGGCATCACTGACTCGATGGACGTGAGTCTGAGTGAACTCTGGGAATTGGTGATGGATAGGGAGGCCTGGCATCCTGCAATTCATGGGGTTGCAAAGAGTCAGACACGACTGAGCGACTGAACTGAACTGAACTGATTGTTCATCATTAGCAACTAGAAATGATTGATTTTTGTGTGTTGATTATATATCCTGAGACCTTGCAAAACTCATTTTTTAGTTTTTAGGTTTTTGTTATTGTTGTTGTTCTTTGTAAACCACTTTGGATTTTCTACAGAGACAATTTTCTCTCTTGCCAATAGGAGTAATTTGGTTTCTCCTTTTCCAATCTTCTTGATGTTGAATAGAAGTGATGAAAGAGGATATTTTTGCTTTGATCCTCATTTAAGGGGGGAAAGCTTTCAACTTTTCATAAACAGGAGTGTTAGTGAATTTGTTTTTGTTTTCCTTAGTAGATGATATTGCTCTTTAACAAGAAAGTTAGTCTGTTCCTAGTTTGTTGAGTATTTTTTTGTGTGTGTCATGAAGTGATTTCAAACTTGAGCAAAAAACTTTTTGTGATATCTATTGATTTCTCTTCTTTAGATGGTTAATATCATAGATATATTGATTGATCACAGTGTCTCATGGTCATTATTTTATATATTACTGCATTCTGCTGCTGCTAAGTCGCTTCAGTTGTGTCCGACTCTGTGCGACCTCATGGACTTCAGCCTACCAGGCTTCTCCGTCCATGGGATTCTCCAGGCAAGAACACTGGAGTGGGTTGCCATTTCCTTCTCCAATGCATGAAAGTAGAAAGTGAAAGTGAAGTCGCTCAGTCGTGTCTGACTCTTATCGACCCCATGGACTGCAGCCAACCAGGCTCCTCCATCCATGGGATTTTCCAGGCAACAGTACTAGAGTGGGGTGCCATTGCCTTCTCCCTTACTGCATTCTCTCTGCTGCTATTTTGTAGAGGATTTTTGTGTCAATGTTCAGGAGTGATATTAGTCTGTAATTTTCTTTTATTTTCTCGTGCTTTTTGTCCAGTCTGTGGTTTTCTTTACTTTCTTGTCCTCTTTGTCTCCCAGAAGAATGCTGGCTTCATAATCAGGTTTGAGGAGTGTTCCCTGTTCTTTTATTTTCAGGAAGAGACTGTAGAGCTGATGTTCTTTCTTCTTTAAATGTACCAGTGAAACCATCTGAGCCAGGAGATTTTTGGGAAGGTTTTAACTTGACTAGACAATTTTAATTTTTAACAGTTATAAGTCTATTTGGAATGTCAATTTCATCTTGATTGAGTGTTGATAGTTTATGATTTTTGAGGGGTTTTCTGGTCCATTTTGTAAAGTTATTGGATAATGTAAAATTAATTGTTCATAGTATTCCTTTATTTTTCTTTCAACACCTGTAGGACCTGTGATGATATTCCATTTTAGGCCTGATATTAGTGACCTCTCTCTTTTTCTTTTTCAGTTTTTGATAAAATTTGCCAACTTTGTTAGCCTTCCTAAGGTTAATGGAGAAGGCAATGGCACCGCACTCCAGTACTCTTGCCTGGAAAATCTCATGGACGGAGGAGCCTGGTAGGCTGAAGTCCATGGGGTTGCTAAGAGTCGGACATGACTGAGCAACTTCACTTTCACTTTTCTCTTTTCATGCACTGGAGAAGGAAATGGCAACCCACTCCAGTGTTCTTGCCTGGAGAATCCCAGGGACGGGGGAGCCTGGTGGGCTGCCGTCTATGGGGTTGCACAGAGTCGGACACGACTGAAGCAACTTAGCATAGCATAGCAAGGTTAATAATGAGAAGGGACTGGCAACCCATTCCAGTATTCTTGCCTGGAGAATCCCATGGACCGAGGCGCCTGACGGGCTACAGTCCATGGGGTTGCAAAGAGTCGGACACGACTGAGCGACTAATAGGCACACCCACACACATACGACGTTAATAAAGTCCAATTTTTCTTCTCTATTTTTTTCTATGTTCAATTTATGATCTTATCTTCATCGTGTCATTTCCCCCTTGTTTCTTAATGTAAAAGTTTAGATTACTGATGAAGCTTTCCTGGTAGCTCAGCTGGTAAAGAATTTGCCTGCAATGCAGGAGACCCTGGTTGGATTCCTGGGTCAGAAAGATCCCCTGTAGAAGAGATAGGCTACCCACTCCAGTATTCTTGGGCTTCACTGGTGGCTCAAAGTGTAAAAAATCTGCCCGCAATGCAGGAGACCTAGATTTGATCCCTGGGTTGGGAAGATCCCCTGAAGAAGGGAACAGCTACACACTCCAATATTTTTGCCTGGAGAGTTCCATGGACAGAGGTCCATGAACAGAGGAGCCTGGCAGGCTACAGTCCATGGAGTCGCAGAGAGTCAGACAGGACTGAGGGACTTTCACTTTCACTTGGATTACTGACTTGAGACCTTTATTTTTTTCTAACCTAAGTATTTAATACTATAAATTTATCTCAGAGGATGGCTTTAGAGTCATCCCTCAGATTTTAATATGTTGGACTTTATTTTTTTCCAGTGTATTTTTTAACTTTTCATGAGATTTTTTTTCTTGACCTGTTGCTTATTTATTAATATGTTGTTTAATATATGAGAGTATATATTCCCTGGTAGCACAATGACAAGAATTTTGCTGGCAGTGCAGGAGACATGGGTTTAATCCCTGGGTCAGGAAGATCCCCTGGAGAAAGAAATAGCCACCCACTCCAATATTCTTGTCTGGGAAATTCCATGGACAGAGGAACCTGGGGTTCCTCTACGGTTCATGGGGTCAAGAAAGAGTCAGATACAACTTAGCAACTAAACAACATCAAATTAATATCTAAGTGTTTAGAAATGTTTCTGTTATCTTTACATTATTATTTTTAGTTTAAGTCTATTATGCAGGATGTATTTTTATAATTATAATTTTTTAAAAATTGTCAAGTTTTATTTTGTAATCCAAGACATAGTCTACATTGGTGATTGTTTCAGGCACTTGAAAATAATGTGTGCTTGGCTGTTAGTGGGTGTTCTATAAATGTGAATTAAATCCATTAGTGATGGTGTTATTCAACTCTTTTATGCCTTTTCTGATATTTGTTGGCTTGTTCTATCAAATGCCGAGAGATGTTGAGGTTATCAGATGTAATTATAGATTTTTCTTTTCATTTGGTCAATTTTTAATTTATGTATTTTGAAGCTTTGCTGTTCATTTATGATTATTTTGTCTTCTTGGTGGATTGACCCTTTTATTATTATGTAAAATCCCTTTTTATCACTTTAACTTTCTTTTGATTAGTGTTTGTATGATTAATCTTTTTTCCATCATTTTTCCTTTAAGCTACCTAATTTTTATTTTTAAATTGTTTCTGACAATCTGCTTTTTAATGTGTATGTTTAAACTATTTACATTTAATATAGTTACTGACATATTTGGATTTAAGTCTATAATTTCATTATTTATTTTCTATTTTCTCCCCTTTATTATTTGCTTTTCTGTTTCTTCTTTACTGCCTTTCTGGACTATATGATTTTTTTTATTATTTCACTTTATTTATTGTGTGTTTGACTCTTTTTCATAGTTTATGTGGTGCTCAGGAGTTATGCTTAATTTTTCACAGCTTATATAAAATCAATATTTACTACTTCAGTTAGAATGTGGAAAACTCACCACTGTGTAGCTCCTTTTATTCTCTTCCACTTATGTTGTAGCTATCTCATGTATTACTTTAATGTGCATTGAAAAATTATCAGACAATGTAATAATTTTTGTTTTCATCTATCAAATGTATTTTAAAGAGCTCAAGAGAAGTTCTATTTACCCAATTATCTACCATATCAGTAGCTTTCCCTTCATTCCTTTTGATACAAGTTTTCCTTTGGTATCATTTGCCTTGAGTTTTAAATTTTTCCTTTAGCAATTGTTTTAGAGCAGGTTTTATAGCAAAAAGTTTTCATCATTTGAGAAAACATTTACTTTATCTTTATTCCTAAAAGAAATTTATGTTCTTGATCATATTGAGCCAATTCCTTCTGGCCTCTGGCATTTCAGATAAGAAACAACATTTAAATTGTTGTTCCTCTATAGTTAAAATATTGTTCTTTTGTCCTACTTTTTAATGTTTTTAATTTGTTTTCAAATTTTAGAAGTTTAATTATAAAATGTCTTGGAATGAATTCTTTTGTTTTTAATTAGTTAATTATTTTTGGTTGTGCTGGGTCTTCATTGTTGGGCAGTGGCTTTCTCTAGTTGCAGCTAGCAGGGGATACTCTTTGCCGTCTTACATGGGATCCTCATTGCGGTGACTTCCCTTGTTTTGGAGCATAGGCTTAGGTGCATGGGCTTCAGTAGCTGGAATGTGTGGCTCAGTAGTTGCAACTCCTGGGCTCTAGAGCACAGGCTCAGTAGTCCAGGTGCATGGGCTTTGTTGCTCCTCCGCATGCAGAATCTTCTGGACCAGGGATCGAACCCGTGTCCCCTACATTGGCAGGCAGATTCTTATCCACTATACCACCAGGGAGGTCCAGCATGAACTTCTTTGTATTTATCTCGTTTGAAGTTCACTGAACTTTTAACATCTGTAAATTCTTGACTTTCACCAAAAGTAGGACATTTCAGTTATTACTTCTTCAGATGTTCTCTGCACCATCCTTTTTTTTTTTTCTTTCTAGAACTCCAATTATACAAATATTAGACTTTTGGTTACTGTTGCATAGTCCTCTTTCCTGTCATCTCCATTCTACTACTGAGCCTATCTGGTAAGCTTTTGTTAGACATGTAAAGTTTGAAACGCAATATGCTGTTGAAAGATTCATAGAAAATCCCTTGCATGCTATTGAGTCTTGTATTTGTCCAGATTTTATGTTTTTAACAAAATGAACAGTTCGCAGCACTGTTCATAATAGCCAGGACATGGAAGCAACCTAGATGTCCATCAGCAGATGAATGGATAAGAAAGCTATGGTACATATACACAATGGAGTATTACTCAGCCATTAAAAAGAATTCATTTGAATCAGTTCTAATGAGGTGGATGAAACTGGAGCCTATTATACAGAGTGAAGTAAGCCAGAAGGAAAAACACCAATACAGTATACTAACATATATATATGGAATTTAGAAAGATGATAACAATAACCCTGTGTACGAGACGGCAAAAGAGACACTGATGTATAGAACAGTCTTATGGACTCTGTGGGAGAGGGAGAGGGTGGGAAAATTTGGGAGAATGGCATTGAAACATGTAAAATATCATGTATGAAATGAGATGCCAGTCCAGGTTCGATGCACGATACTGGATGCTTGGGGCTGGTGCACTGGGACGACCCAGAGGGATGGTATGGGGAGGGAGGAGGGAGGAGGGTTCAGGATGGGGAACACATATATACCTGTGATGGATTCATTTTGATATTTGGTAAAACTAATACAATTATGTAAAGTTTAAAAATAAAATAAAATTAAAAAAAATAAAATTAAAGAAGAAAGGAAACTCAAGTCTTCTAAAATAAAGTGCCTTTGGAGGTTAATTTTGGTTAAATGAATTAAAAACTGTTTTCAGATTAAAGGAAATAAGCACAGTCAAATGCTCTGAAAATTTTTAAGGAAAAGAAAGCTTAAAGACTCCAATTTAACATTTAAAACACAAGTATAAGCTTCCCAAACCAAAGGAAAAGAGAAGAAAATTCCTTTTCCTGAGACTGTGATAATGGCTTAATAAGCAACTCCCCCCCAAACATTCTAAAATTTCAGAGAAAAACCCTGAAAAATACAAATATCTCTGATATTCACTTAATGAGAAGTCACAGAATAGATTGAAATAAATGTGCTAGTAATTAAAATTGGTTGAAAATCACCACTGAATTCCTTAAAAATGTTTAGAGAACATAGGAAGATACACAGATGCTTTGTAAGATGTTGATATCTTAGAGACATTCACATAAAGAGATATTGCCTGTTACTGGACATAATAAAATAGAATTATTCTAAAAAAAAACCAAAATGAACAGATTTTATATTTTTAACAAAATGAACAGTTATTATTCATAGTTGCATTAATATAAGTTGCCAAACCAATCCATGGGACACAGGAGAAATTATTAGTTTCATGTAAAGTACATATGTGCATGTTTCAGTTTTTAAACATGTCCTCAAACTTTTTAACCCTCTTTATCAGAAGATTGACTTTAATTGCCCTCTCCTTGAATACTATTCAGTGCTATATTAGTGACTTGTCTCTAAAAAAGAGAGTGCATTGAGAAGTGATGCTGTGTCGCCACCAAGGTCTAGCTAGAAAAGGCAATAGAGCTTCCTTTCTTGAAACACTCACCCTTGGAAACCAGCCACCATACTGGGAAGGCATATGTAGAGAGCACATGTAGGTGTTTCAACTGGTACCCATAGCCAAGACCAGCATCAACCACCAGACATCAGAGTGAGCCAGACGATTCCAGTTGCCAGCCTTCAGTCTCAGCCCAAACTGAGTGAAACATAGATGAATTGTCTCAGCTGAGCCCTACTCAGATGATTGGTTTTAAGCAAAATACATGTTGTTGTTATAAGTTTCTATATCTGGGGTCATTTGTTACCTTGCAATAGATGAATAGAGTATAGTATTTGGTACCTGGAAATCCTGTTGAGGGGTACTGCTGTAACAGCAAACCCAAAACATGTAGGAATTGCTTTGGAACCTCAAGGAGAGTGTTAATGAAAGTCTAGCACCTTGAAGAGACTGTTAATAGAAAACAGCCTTTAGGAAAGTCCATCTATCAATGCTTTCCATTCTTTTAATTACATCTGCCCCCATACCATTCAAGGACTAGAGATACTGCATATGCTAAAGTTTTACCTTTTACTTGAACCTCATTCCTCTACTCTATACAGTAGATGAGAGCCTCAGTCACGCTGATGCCACAGTGTGCGAGGAGTTAACCTCCATCCCACACTTGCCCCGTGCAATGGCTGCTATCGACTGTTGGGTAATTCAGTTTCAAAATCCTATCATAAGGGACTGTTTCCTGGAGCCATTTTCCATTCTAACTCTTAAACTGGGTTTTCCTGAAAGCAGACTCTGATTCAATGAGGCAGTGAAGGTGCTTTATTTGGAACATAATCCCAGGAAACAAGTGAGAGAATGGAGAGAACAGGAAAGGGAGAAACGTCAACAAATGGTATATTATTTTGAAGGTTCCTGCTGATAACAGTTGGGGCTCAATCTCACCTGTGAACTCTGAAGAATCTTGTAGAATGTGCCTCCAATATCTTGCTAAAGAACTGGAGGTGAGTCTGTTTACATGAAAACTCATGTTCAACATGGTTTAAAGGTTGTCCCTACCATCAATAACACTTCTGCACTTTTGTGTCTGGGGCTTCCCAGGAGGTGCTAGTGGTAAATAACCTGCCTGTGAAGGCGGGAGACACGGGTTCAATCCCTGGGTCAGGAAGATCCTCTGGAGGAGTGCATGGCACCCCATTCTAGTATTCATACCTGGAGAATCCCATGGACAGAGCAGCCTGGAGGGCTACAGTCCATAGGGTCGGAAAGAATTGGACATGACTCAAGTGACTTAGCACACACTACATGCTTTTGTGTCTACTGAGTCTCTACTGAGTGACTTCCAAGACCCCAGAGAAACCCTGAGGCAGAAAAGCAAAGAGATGTCATATTTGAGGAGAGACATGGATAATATGCATGGGGTTTACCTCAGCTGCAATGAAATCAGATGAACTGAGTGGGATGTGGATTGGGGCCTCAAAAAAGTCTAACACACCTACATACATATTTGAAGAATATGCAATATTTCAGGTAGAGGGTAGGATGGAATTCATTTTCCATGAAGCCAAGAGATCTTTTGGCAGCCCATGAACCCCATGTGAAAAACTCTTGGCCTAGAAGTTGTTATTTAGTACATATCCTCTTTCCAGGCACACAGGAATCCTCACTCTCCAGCCTCCCTTACAATTAGGCTGATCATGCCTGAGTCTGAGACAACGGGGAGGGGAAAAAAGTAAAGTACACAGCTTCCGGCTCTGTCCCCTAAAATTTGCTCACCAACCAAGAGAGGATTTAGTGGGGAAGACGATGCAGTCACATGATGGGAAGAACTTGAATCCTGATTATAACTTCTAGGAGAGCTGCCCAGGCTATTCACCCAACTCTCATCAGACTTGAGAGAGTGACTTGGGTGAGAAGCCATGTGTGTGTGTGTGTGTGTGTCTGTGTGTGTGTCTGTGAATCCACAGATATTCTGAATTTGTTTGTTGATTTTTAGCAGTTGGATTTAATTACTTTGGGCTTCCCTGGTAGCTCAGAGGTTAAAGCATCTGCCTGCAATGCGGGAGAGCTGGGTTCAATCCCTGGGTTGGGAAGATCCCTGGAGAAGGAAACGGGAACCCACTCCAGTATTCTTGCCTGGAAAATCCCATGGACAGAGGAGCCTGGTGGACTATACTCCACAGGGTAGCAAAGAGTCGGACACGACTGAGTGACTTCACTTTTCACTTTCACTTTAATTACTTTGGCTAATACAGTCAAAATATTTTATAAAGTAGTGCCAATATCTTAAATAAGACTATTAGTTTCTTGGAGAAGAAACTAATAGTCTTATTTAAGTGCTCTTGCCTGGAGAATCCCATGGACGGAGGAGCCTGGTGGGCTGCAGTCCATGGGGTCACTAAGAGTCGGACACGACTGAGCGACTTCACTTTCTCTTTTCATTTTCATGCATTGGAGAAGGAAATGGCAACCCACTCCAGTGTTCTTGCCTGGAGAATCTGAGGAACGGGGGAGCCTGGTGGGCTGCCATCTATGGGGTCGCACAGGGTCGGACACGACTGAAGTGACTTAGCATTAGCATTAGCATTAGTTTCTTGATTCTCACCACACTTTAGTCATTGAAGAAAGTATTAGTTATCACCTTTTTGTCCTATTGGCAAGGCATAAGTGACAGAATCATGATAAATGACAGAATCATGATTGTGGTTCACTTTTAGCATCCTAGGGACTAGACAGGAGCTTAGCTTTAAGAAAAAATATAGTTATTTTTAAATCACATATTGCTTTCCTCCTAATTAGGGAGAATTGCCCATTGCTATCTTGCACTTGCTAAAGACAACTTGAGAGAGAAATCCTTCTTCACGTTCCCAATATAATAAACAGGAGAAAGAACCAGCATGAGATACTGTCTTTCTCCTTTATCATGAATGAATGTCCAAGAAGATATCCTAGATATAATAACTACAGAACGATGAAAGACAAGCAGATAATCACTTGGATTTTAGATGAGTAAAAAAGAAGCTTTCCTAGTGTTTAATAATATGTCTTATCACTTTTAGACAAGTATGAGGATAGTATCTATTTGATGTCAGAGATGGACTGTGACAAAGAAGTAAGAATACTCCCTCTTGTGGTCCTTGAGAAAAATATTCTCAATACACTCTCAGAGTATATTGAGAAAACAGAAATTTTGGATTCACAGGTAATTTCAATGGATAATTGGAATTTATCCTTTCCCTTCTGACCTGGTTCTGCAAGTCTGAGTAGCCATTTTAGGCTGTAGGTCTTCTTGAGGGTGTTTATGAATTTGTACTCTTAACCTCAGGGAGAAACTGAGAATGCGACATGAGGAAAGACCTCTTCAGCCTGAACTGGAGAAAAAAAAAAAAAACTGCTTCCATTTGATTTTTTTTTTTCCCTTGAAGCATTAAATAGTAATTGTCACTCAGTTTCTTCTTTATTTAACTTGCTACTGGTTCCCCGATGTGGTCTTGTACTAGCCCTTGGGGGAGCTTTGATTTCAGAGGAATACATTTGTGTTAGGACACTGTCTCCTCTAAAATACATCACTTGTTATCTTATAGAGTGGGTATAAATGTATTTCTCAGATGTATTTTTTTTCCTTTATTCTATTTGGAATCTTATTTAGCTTTGTTTTTCTCAGGGGATGGTTGGCTGCAAAACTTTGGAAACAGTAAATTTATTAATTTCTTAAGTAAAATAAGGATGGCACTGCAGCTGGAAGACAATACATATCCAATGTCAGCACTGGTTGATGTGAAGTTATCATTTGTTTTCTCATAATTGATGCCCACTGTTTTTTGCTTCTAATGTTTCATTTTTAGAAATATGATATCCTCCATTTCTGAGGAGGGTTCACATCTGTGTAGGAAATCAATATCCATTCATCTCTTGATCTCTCTTTCTTTCTGGTTCTCTAGTTAGGTTATATATATTGTTCTGGTTTGCCCTGAAAAGTCCTGGTTTAATGCTGTTGTCTCAGTGTCCCATTTAGCTGAGGGTTTTTTCCTTTTTCTTGCCTTTTTTTTTACAGTGAAAAATGTAACAATCTCGATTTCATAAGTCAAAACATGCCACTTTAAGAACACAGGAGGCAATTTTAAATTTAAGAAGAATTAACTATTACATTGAAAAAAAATACATTCTTTGGAAAATACCTATGCCATGACATTATAAGAAAAAAAATTAAAGTACATAAATTGTGAGGGAAAAAGAAACTACTTTGGACTGGATGAGGCATATGACTTCAACTTAGGTTTAATTGGAGAAGCAGGTCTCATGAGCCATGGAGATGCGTAGCTGCTAGAAAAGGGAGTTTAACTGCGGGCTCAAAACATAACAAATGGGTTTGAGAAACATATATTCAGTCTCTACCACATTATGTAAGAAGAAATGAATGAAGAGAGGGCACGAAAGATATATGTAGTAGAAAGGCAAGAGAGGGGTTATTTTACAGGTAAAGAAACAGGCTCAGAGTAAGGAAGAAAATTGCTTACGGCGGTTTAGTGAAATACTGTAGAAGCAGAGTTCAGTTCAGTTCAGTTCAGTCGCTCAGTCGTGTCCGACTCTTTGTGATCCCATGAATAACAGCACGCCAGGCCTCCCTGTCCATCACCAACTCCCGGAGTTTACACAAACTCATGTCCATTGAGTCAGTGATGCCATCCAACCATCCCATCCTGTGTCGTCCCCTTCTCCTCCTGCCCTCAATCTTTCCCAGCATCAGGGTCTTTTCAAATGAGTCAGTTCTTCGCATCAGGTGGCCGAAGTTTTGGAGTTTCAGCTTCAACATCAGTCCTTCCAATGAACACCCAGGACTGATCTCCTTTAGGATGGACTGGTTGGATCTCCTAGCTGTCCAAGGCACTCTCAAGAGTCTTCTCCAACACCACAGTTCAAAAGCATCAATTCTTCTGTGCTCAGCTTTCTTATTAGTCCGACTCTCACAGGCATACATGACTACTGGAAAAACCATAGCCTTGACTAGACGGACCTTTGTTGGCAAAGTAATGTCTCTGCTTTTCAATACGCTGTCTAGGTTGGTCATAACTTTCTTTTCAAGGAGTAAGCATCTTTTAATTTCATGGCTGCAGTCACCATCTGCAGTGATTTTGGAGCCCCCCAAAATAAAGTCTGTCATTGTTTCCATGGTTCACCCATTTATTTGCCATGAAGTGATGGGACCAGATGCCATGATCTTAGTTTTCTGAATGTTGAGCTTTAAGCCAACTTTTTCACTCTCCTCTTTCACTTTTATCAAGAGGCTCTTTAGTTCTTCTTCACTTTCTGCCATAAGGGCGATGTCATCTGATATCTGAGGTTATTGATATTTCTCCTAGAAATCTTGATTCCAGTTTGTGCTTCCTCTAGCCCAGGGTTTCTCATGATTTACTCTGAATATAAGTCAAATAAGCAGGGTGACAATAAACAGCCTTGATGTACTCCTTTTCCTATTTGGAACCAATCTGTTGTTCCATGTCCAGTTCTAACTGTTGCTTCCTGACCTGCATACAGGTGTCTCAAGAGGCAGGTCAGGTGGTCTGGTATTCCCATCTCTTTCAGAATTTTCCACAGTTTATTGTGATCCACACAGTCAAAGGCTTTGGCATAGTCAATAAAGCAGAAATAGATGTTTTTCTCGAACTCTCTTGCTTTTTTGAGGATCCAGCAGATGTTGGCAATTTGATCTCTGGTTCCTCTGCCTTTTCTAAAACCAGCTTGAACATCTGGAAGTTCACAGTTCACGTATTGCTGAAGCCTGGCTTGGAGAATTTTGAGCATTTCTTTACTAGCGTGTGAGATGAGTGCAATTGTGTAGTAGTTTGAGCATTCTTTGGCATTGCCTTTCTTTGGGATTGGAATGAAACCTGACCTTTTCCAGTCCTGTGGCCACTGCTGAGTTTTCCAAATTTGCTGGCATATTGAGTGCAGCACTTTCACAGCATCATCTTTCAGGATTTGAAAGAGCTCAACTGGAATGCCATCACCTCCACTAGCTTTGTTCGTAGTGATGCTTTCTAAGGCCCACTTGACTTCACATTCCAGGCTGTCTGGCTCTAGGTCAGTGATCACACCATCGTGATTATCTGGGTTGTGAAGATCTTTTTTGTACAGTTCTTCTGTGTATTCTTGCCACCTCTTCTTAATATCTTCTGCTTCTGTTAGGTCCATACCATTTCTGTCCTTTATCGAGCCCATCTTTGCATGGAATGTTCCCTTGGTATCTCTAATTTTCTTGACGAGATCTCTAGTCTTTCCCATTCTGTTGTTTTCCTCTATTTCTTTGCATTGACCTCTGAGGAAGGCTTTCTTATCTCTTCTTGCTATTCTTTGGAACTCTGCATTCAGATGTTTTTATCTTTCCTTTTCTCCTTTGCTTTTTGCTTCTCTTCTTTTCACAGCTATTAGTAAGGCCTCCCCAGACAGCCATTTTGCTTTTTTGCATTTCTTTTCCATAGGGATGGTCTTGATCCCTGTCTCCTGTACAATGTCACGAACCTCCTTCCATAGTTCATCAGGCACTCTGTCTATCAGATCTAGTCCCTTAAATCTATTTCTCACTTCCACTGTACAGTCATAAGGGATTTGATTTAGGTCATACCTGAATGGTCTAGTGGTTTTCCCTACTTTCTTCAATTTCAGTCTGAATTTGGCAATAAGGAGTTCATGATCTAAGCCACAGTCAGCTCCTGGTCTTGTTTTTGCTGACTGTATAGAGCTTCTCCATCTTTGGCTGCAAAGAATATAATCAATCTGATTTTGGTGTTGACCATCTGGTGATGTCCATGTGGAGAGTCTTCTCTTGTGTTGTTGGAAGAGGGTGTTTGCTGTGACCAGTTCATTCTCTTAGCAAAACTCTATTAGTCTTTGCCCTGCTTCATTCTGTACTCCAAGGCCAAATTTGCCTGTTACTCCAGGTGTTTCTTGACTTCCTACTTTTGGGTTCCAGTCCCCTATAATGAAAAGGACATCTCTTTTGGGTGTTAGTTCTAAAAGGTCTTGTAGGTCTTAACAGAACCATTCAACTTCAGCTTTTTCAGCATTACTGGTCAGGGCATAGACTTGGATTATCGTAATATTGAATGGTTTGCCTTGGAAATGAACAGAAATCATTCTGTTTTTGTTTGAGATTGCATCCAAGTACTACATTTCGGACTCTTTTGTTGACTATGATGGCTACTCCATTTCTTCTAAGGGATTCCTGCCCACAGTAGTAGATATAATGGTCATCTGAGTTAAATTCACCCATTCCAGTCCATTTTAGTTTGCTGATTCCTAGAATGTCAATGTTCACTCTTGCCATCTCCTGTTTGACCACTTCCAATTTGCCTTGATTCATGGACCTAACATTCTATGTTCCTATGCAATATTGCTCTTTATAACATCGGACCTTGCTTCTATCAATAGTCACATCCACAAATGGGTGTTGTTTTTGCTTTGGCTCCATCCCTTCATTCTTTCCAGAGTTATTTCTCCACTGATCTCCAGTAGCATATTGGGCACCTACTGACCTGGGGAATTCATCTTTCAGTGTCCTGTCTTTTTGCCTTTTCATACAGTTCATGGGATTCTCAAGGTAAGAATACTGAAGTGGTTTTAAGCCTCAAACTTGAGTTTACTTGACTTCAAGTCCCAACATTCACCATCACATTCCAAAAATCTCTTTGTAGTTTCCAGAAATTATACTCTATAGTACCATTTGTATCTTTATGTTTAATAGAAGTTAAGATTTAAGTGATTTGGGTTATTATTTCTAGACTTACCTGAATTATAATTCTTACATACATTTTTGAAAGCTATGAATACATATAAATACTGAAAGGATTTATGTATACTTGTCTATCAATATTGTATATTTGATTTAAACTTTCTTATTGTGAAAGTCTATATATTACCCTAATTATACACAGAATATAGCCTTTCCTTTTTCTTAACTATCCATCTATTTTATTTTTTATTATTTGAAGCCATAGAGTTAAAAACAAAATCTCAGGAGATTTTTATTTATTTTTTTTTCTGGATTGGACATAAATATACAACCTGGTTCTTGCTCAGAGTTTTTTTTTTTTTTTTTTTTTAGTTTTAGGGGGTGGATATAATATAAACCCAGAAGGTGTCTCTCGTTCTATGCATCTTCTCCCACATAAATAATTTTGATATTCATAAAAGGAAAATACAATTCTGGAATTAATTTCTCTATTGCCTTTGTTAGTTCAATGTAACAACTGTCTTTCTACTGGTTGGTTTAATAGAACTACTCCCTAAAAACACATAATAAACTGACCGATCCACTCTGCTCTTTTCCCATATTTTTTCAGAAAACCTTTTCACAAGATTTGTTGCTGTTAAACAGATAATTAACAGAATTATATGAATCTTGCTGCTGCTGCTGCTGAGTCACTTCAGTTGTGTCCGACTCTGTGTGACCCATAGATGGCAGCCCACCAGGCTCCGCTGTCCCTGGGATTCTCCAGGCAAGAACACTGGAGTGGGTTGCCATTTCCTTCTCCAATGCATGAAAGTTAAAAGTGAAAGTGAAGTCGCTCAGTCATGTTCGACCCTCAGCGACCTCATGGACTGCAGCCTTCCAGGCTCCTTCGTCCATGGGATTCTCCAGGCAAGAGAGAAGGCAATGGCACCCTACTCCAGTACTCTTGCCTGGAAAATCCCATGGACGGAGGAGCCTGGTAGGCTACAGTCCATGGGGTCGCTAAGAGTCAGACACGACTGAAGCGACTTAGCAGCAGCAGCCTTCTCCGTATATGAATCTTAGACTTTGAAAAAAATGACAGATGTTATATATAGCTTGGGCACTTTTGCTCTGTCCTGCTTTTTGGAATTACTTTCTATCAACAATGATTTTACCTGGCACCTGCTAAGCAAAGTAGAAAAAAATATTGGTTAGTGGCCTTTAATTTCTCCCTTTACATTTCTGTCTGCTTCCTTCACAATTCAGTCAGAGTTCACAACTGGGCTTCTGTGTGTTGACAGCAAACTAGATAGGAAAAAAAAAAGTGAAAGTAAAGGACACGATCATTTCTTCCTGTGTTGCCAACTCCAGTCTTGCTTTGATTCTATTCTCTGTTTTGTACTTCAATCAGTTCAGTTAAGTAGCTCAGTCATGTCTGACTCTTTTGTGATCCCATGGACTGCAGCACACCAGGCTTCCCTATCTATCAGGGACTCCTGGAGCATGCTCAAACTCATGATAGCTTACAGTGAACAATGTTGAATTCTTGATCTCTGAAGAAGAAGATTTAGCTTTGGGACCAGGGACTAGGCTTGGTCAACTCAGAGCTTTTGTGTGGCAGAAGTTTATTACAGTGATAAAGGACAGAGAAAGCCTCTGACGTAGACATCAGAAGGGGACAGAGAGTGCCTCACTGGCTAGTCTTATCAAGGCCTTATATACTTTTACCAGACCTACTCCCACAACATAAAGTGAAGCTGCTCAGTCGTGTCAGACTCTTTGCGACCCCATGGACTGTAACCTACCAGGCTCCTCCATCCATGGGATTTTCCAGGCAAAAATACTGGAGTGGGTAGCCATTTCTTTCTCCAGGAGATCTTCCCAACCCAGAGATTGAACCCATATCTCCCTCCTTGTAGGCAGACACTTTACCATCTGAGCCACCAAGGAAGTGTCACAGCATAAGTCTCATCTTAAAACAAGATTAGAACTAACAATAGAAAGGTCTTATCAGACCCACTCCCACAACATGTATTTTAAGATAACAAGATTAGTCAGAAGGTTCTTGTTAAAAAGGAGAAACATGTCCTTGAGTAACATACATTGTTGTTATATAATCCTTCAGTTCAGTTCAGTTCAGTTCAGTTGCTCAGTGTGTCCAACTCTTTGCGACCCCATGAACTGCAGCACGCCAGGCCTCCTTGTCCATTACCAACCCCCGGAGTTTACTCAAAGGCTTCCCTTGTGGCTCAGCTGGTAAAGAATCTGCCTGTAATGGGTGAGACCTAGGTTTAATCCCTAGGTTGGGAAGATCCCCTGGAGAAGGGAAAGGCTACCCACTCCAGTATTCTAGCCTGGAGAATTCCATGTACTATACAGTCCATTGGGTCACAAAATATTGGACACGACTGAGTGACTTTCCCTCACTCACTCATGTCCATTGAGTCGGTGATGCCATCCAACCATCTCATCCTGTCATCCCCTTCTCCTCCCACCTTAAATCTTTCCCAGCATCAGGGTCTTTTCAAGTGAGTCAGTTGTTCACATCAGGTGGACAAAGTATTGGAGTTTCATCTTCAGCATCAGTCCTTTCAGTGAACACCCAGGCCTGATTTCCTTTGGCACCCCACTCCAGTACTCTTGCCTGGAAAATCCCATGGATGGAGGAGCCTGATAGGCTGTAGTCCATGGGGTCACTAAGAGTCAGATATGACCGAGCAACTTCCCTTTCACTCTTCACTTTCATGCACTGGAGAAGGAAATGGCAACCCACTCCAGTGTTCTTGCCTGGAGAATCCCAGGGACGGGGGAGCCTGGTGGGCTTCCGTCAATGGGGTCGCACAGAGTCAGACACGACTGAAGTGACTTAGCAGCAGCAACAGCAGCAGCAGGACTAGTTGGCTCTCCTTGCAGTCCAAGGGACTCTCAAGAGTCTTCTCCAACACCACAGTTCAAAAGCATCAATTCTTCTGTGCTCAGCTTTCTTTATAGTCCAACTATCACAGCCATACATGACTACCACAGCCAAGGAAAAACCATAGCCTTGACTAGATGGATCTTTGTTGGCAAAGTAATGTCTCTGCTTTTTAATATGCTGTCTAGGTTGGTCATAGCTTTTCTTCCAAGGAGTAAGTGTCTTTTAATTTCATGGTTGCAGTCACCATCTGCAGTGATTTTGGAGCCCCCCAAAATAAAGTCTGTCATTGTTTCCATTGTTTCCCCATCTATTTGCCATGAAGTGATGGGACTGGATACCATGATCTTAGTTTTCTGAATGTTGAGCTTTAAGCCAACTTTAATTTTTAAAGCTTAAGATGAGTTGTTTTGTTGCAGAAAAAAATGTTTGTCCTTTTCTCCTCCTTAAGAACACTGGACCCCTTTCTCCTCCTTGAGGGTCCCAGACTCCTTATCAACCTACCTAAGAATTAGTTCTCTCACTCACGTCCCATCGAGTTAGT
Source organism: Bos indicus x Bos taurus (assembly GCF_003369695.1). Taxonomy (NCBI): domain Eukaryota; kingdom Metazoa; phylum Chordata; class Mammalia; order Artiodactyla; family Bovidae; genus Bos; species Bos indicus x Bos taurus. The sequence continues at coordinate 51,610,705 of NC_040076.1, read as the reverse complement.
GATGCCATCCAACAATCTCATCCTCTGTCGTCCCTTTCTCCTCCTGCTTTCAATCTTTCCCAAAACCAGGGTCTTTTCTAATGAGTTCTTTGCATCAGTTGGCCAAAGTGTTGGAGCTTTATTTTCACCATCAGTCCTTCCAATGAATATTCAGGACTGATTTCCTTTAGGATTGACTGGTTAGATCTCGTTGCAGTCCAAGGAACTCTAAAGAATCTTCTCTAACACCACAGTTCAAAAGCATCAATTCTTCAGTGCTCAGCTTTCTTTTTGGTCCAACTCTCACATCCATACGTGAGTACTGGGAAAACCATATCTTTGACTATACAGACCTTTGTTGGTAAAGTAATGTCTCTGCTTTTTAATATGCTGTCTAAGTTTGTCATAGTTTTTCTTCCAAGGTTGCAGTCACCATCTGCAGTGATTTTGGAGCCAAAGAAAATAAAGTCTGTCACTGTTTCCATTGTTTCCCCATCTATTTGCTCTGATGTGACGAGACTGGATGCCATGATCTTCATTTTTTGAATGTTGAGTTTTAAAACAACTTTTTCACTCTCCTCTTTCATCAAGAGGCTCTTTAGTTCCTCTTCACCTTCTGCCACAAGGGTGGTGTCATCTGCATATCTGAGGTAATTGATATTGATCCATACTTAGAATGCTTGATTCTGGAACAGCACATCATCTTGCAGAAACAACACTCAGGATTTTCTACCTATCCTTTCTGGAATTGTGTCAGGTTAATTGTTGCTTTGCCCTTACCCTTTCCAAGCAGAAAAACTCTGAGGCTTGTTCTTTGAGGAAGCATGTCAGCTAGTGCAGCATAAATTCCTGTTTGTCTCAAATGACAAGTCATACATTTAGCTGTTTATCAAGAAACTTTTTTTTTCTCTGTTCCTTAGAGCGTAGCAGCTCAGCATACTTAGTGTTGCTACTGACACAGGACCACAGCCTTGTCTAACTCAATGAAAGTAAGCCATGCCCTGTGGGGCCACCCAAGACGGGCAGGCATGGTGGTGAGGTGTGACAAAATGTGGTCCACTGGAGAAGGGAATGGCAAACCACTTCAGTATTCTTGCCTTGAGAACCCCATGAACCATATGAAAAGGCAAAATGATAGGATACCGAAAGATGAACTCCCTAGGTCAGTAGGTGCCCATATGCTACTGGAGATCAGGGGAGAAATAACTCTGGAAAGAATGAAGGGATGGAGCCAAAGCAAAAACAACACCCAGTTGTGGATGTGACTGGTGATAGAAGCAAGGTCCGATGCTGTAAAGAGCAATATTGCATAGGAACCTGGAATGTCACGTCTGTGAATCAAGGCAAATTGGAAGTGGTCAAACAGGAGATGGCAAGAGTGAACGTTGACATTCTAGGAATCAGCGAACTAAAACGGACTGGAATGGGTGAATTTAACTCAGATGACCATTATATCTACTACTGTGGGCAGGTATCCCTTAGAAGAAATGGAGTAGCCATCATAGTCAACAAAAGAGTCCGAAATGTAGTACTTGGATGCAATCTCAAAAACAACAGAATGATCTCTGTTGGTTTCCAAGGCAAACCATTCAATATCACAGTAATCCAAATCTATGCCCCAACAAGTAACACTGAAGAAGCTGAAGTTGAACAGTTCTATGAAGACCTACAAGACTTTTATATCTAACACCCAAAAATGATGTCCATTTCATTATAGGGGACTGGCATGCAAAAGTAGGAAGTCAAGAAACACCTGGAGTAACAGGCAAATTTGGCCTTGGAATACGGAATGAAGCAGGGCAAAGACTAATAGAGTTTTGTGAAGAAAATGCACTGGTCATAACAAACACCCTCTTCCAACAACACAAGAGAAGACTCTCCACATGGACATCACCAGATGGTCAACACCAAAATCAGATTGATTATATTCTTTGCAGCCAAAGATGGAGAAGCTCTATACAGTCAGCAAAAACAAGACCAGGAGCTGACTGTGGCTTAGATCATGAACTCCTTATTGCCAAATTCAGACTGAAATTGAAGAAAGTAGGGAAAACCACTAGACCATTCAGGTATGACCTAAATCAAATCCCTTATGACTGTACAGTGGAAGTGAGAAATAGATTTAAGGGACTAGATCTGATAGATAGAGTGCCTGATGAACTATGGATGGAAGTTCGTGACATTGTACAGGAGACAGGGATCAAGACCATCCCCATGGAAAAGAAATGCAAAAAAGCAAAGTAGCTGTCTGGGGAGGCCTTACTAATAGCTGTGAAAAGAAGAGAAGCAAAAAGCAAAGGAGAAAAGGAAAGATATAAACATCTGAATGCAGAGTTCCAAAGAATAGCAAGGAGAGATAAGAAAGCCTTTCTCAGTGATCAATAAAAGGAAATAGAGGAAAACAACAGAATGCAAAAGAATAGAGATCCCATCAAGAAAATTAGAGATACCAAGGAAACATTTCATGCAAAGATGGGCTCGATAAAGGACAGAAATGGTATGGACCTAACAGAAGCAGAAGATATTAAGAAGAGGTGGCAAGAATACACAGAAGAACTGTACAAAAAAGATCTTCACAACCCAGATAATCACGATGGTGTGATCACTGACCTAGAGCCAGACATCCTGGTATGTGAAGTCAAGTGGGCCTTAGAAAGCATCACTATGAACGAAGGTAGTGGAGGTGATGGAATTCCAGTTGAGCTCTTTCAAATCCTGAAAGATGATGCTGTGAAAGTGCTGCACTCAATATGCCAGCAAATTTGGAAAACTCAGCAGTGGCCACAGGACTGGAAAAGGTCAGGTTTCATTCCAATCCCAAAGAAAGGCAATGCCAAAGAATGTTCAAACTACCGCACAATTGCACTCATCTCACACGCTAGTAAAGAAATGCTCAAAATTCTCCAAGCCAGGCTTCAGCAATACATGAACCGTGAACTTCCAGATGTTCAAGCTGGTTTTAGAAAAGGCAGAGGAACCAGAGATCAAATTGCCAACATCTGCTGGATCCTCAAAAAAGCAAGAGAGTTCGAGAAAAACATCTATTTCTGCTTTATTGACTATGCCAAAGCCTTTGACTGTGTGGATCACAATAAACTGTGAAAAATTCTGAAAGAGATGGGAATACCAGACCACCTGACCTGCCTCTTGAGACACCTGTATGCAGGTCAGGAAGCAACAGTTAGAACTGGACATGGAACAACAGATTGGTTCCAAATAGGAAAAGGAGTACATCAAGGCTGTATATTGTCATCCTGCTTATTTAACTTCTATGCAGAGTACATCATGAGAAATGATGGACTGGAAGAAACAAGCTGGAATCAAGATTGCTGGGAGAAATATCAATATCCTTAGATATGCAGATGACACCACCCTTATGGCAGAAAGTGAAGAGGAACTCAAAAGCCTCTTGATGAAAGTGAAAGAGGAGAGTGAAAAAGTTGGCTTAAAGCTCAACATTCAGAAAACTAAGATCATGGCATCTGGTCCCATCATTTCATGGGAAATAGATGGGGAAACAGTGGAAACAGTGTCAGACTTTATTTTTTTGGGCTCCAAAATCGCTGCAGATGGTGACTGCAGCCCTGAAATTAAAAGACGCTTACTCCTTGGAAGGAAAGTTATGACCAACCTAGATAGCATATTCAAAAGCAGAGACATTACTTTGCCAACAAAGGTCCATCTAGTCAAGGCTATGGTTTTTCCAGTGATCATGTATGGATGTGAGAGTTGGACTGTGAAGAAAGCTGAGTGCAGAAGAATTGATGCTTTTGAACTGTGGTGTTGGAGAAGACTCTTGAGAGTCCCTTGGACTGCAAGGAAATCCAGCCAGTCCATTCTGAAGGAGATCGGCCCTGGGATTTCTTTGGAAGGAATGATGCTAAAGCTGAAACTGCAGTACTTTGGCCACCTCGTGCGAAGAGTTGACTCACTGGAAAAGACTCTGATGCTGGGAGGGATTGGGGGCGGGAGGAGAAGGGGACGACAGAGGATGAGATGGCTGGATGGCATCACTGACTCGATGGACGTGAGTCTGAGTGAACTCCGGGGGTTGGTGATGGACAGGGAGGCCTGGTGTGCTGCGAATCATGGGGTCACAAAGAGTCAGACGCGACTGAGTGACTGAACTGAACTGAACTGAACTGACACAGAGCTCAGAGATCCCATATCAGTAGTATGTAAATGTAGCAGGAAAACAGGCTGCAGGCTCTGGAATTCAGACTTGTCTGGACATGCCTGGTGTACTGGTAAGGCCATCTCCCCAAGCCTTGTTTTTCTGATGAACTAAGGAGATTTCTGAGAAAGTATGTGTCCTAAAAGAGGAGAGTTTCACCTTGTAATAAACTTTAGTTGTCTGGGTGAATGAGTGATTCTGAATACAACATAAGAATTTTTATTTTCACTTGGCTACTAAGCAAGATGCTATTGGATGGAGATTAAAATCCAGTGGTGAGCAATGTACTTAAACCCTGAAAAATCTGATTTTCTAAAAACTCTCAAGTATAAGTGCACAAACAGTTCCTTACTGCAGCTCCATAAAACAAATGCAGAGAGGCAAATGCTGTCTCCATGCTGTAAGTGTGGTGGACAGGAGTCTAAAGTTGCTTTGCCCCCACCCGACCCCAGGGCTTCTGACTCACTTTCAACAGCTACCCATTCAACAGTTATCTAGGTACATATTTGAAGGGATTTTGCAGTTGTAACTGAGTTCCAAGTCAGTTGACCTTAAAGTATGAAGATTACTCAACTGGGCCGGATCCTATCAGATAAGCTCTCATCTGTAGGTAGGGGCACAAAAGGAGGTCAGAGATTCAAAGCACGGGGGTAGATTTGATGCGCTATTGCTGAAATGAACAGGAAAGGAGCCTTGTGTCAAGGAATGCAGGTGGCCTTAAGGAACATAAAAGTAGCCTGTTTCTGACAGTCAGCAAAGACATATGGATCTCAGTCGATGTTGAGCCAATGGCCTGAATGAGTATGGAAGCAGATTCTTTCCTAGGGTTTCCAGATAAAAGCCCAGCCCAGGGAGCATCTTGATTTCAGCCTTGTGAGACCCTAAGAAAATAATCCAGTTGAGCCTGCTCAGAGTTCTGACACAGAAGTGTGAGATGATTTGTGTTGTTTTAAGTCCCTATGTATATGGTGATTTTTCTATGCAGTGAGAGAAAACTAAGGCACTAATGGAATCGATGAAGCCTGTACCTTCTGGGACTCAAGTCTCATTGCTTGTGGGAAGCCCCAGAGTCCCACAGACATGGTGGTATACAGTAGGTGCCAGTGGTGAATGGTGGACACGGTGAGAAAGGGCTTGGTGAGGGCTTGTGAAACATCCCCTAGCCACCCCAGAAATTCTCCTGGGGAAGCAATCAGAAATTTAGACTGTTACAGTTAATATGAGCTGCTGGAACCTATGGGCTGATGAAGTTCACGGAAATTCCCTGTACACATGTTAATAAAGTCCAGGTTAGTTAAATCTCCTAGTTTTAATATAACCTCACTCACCAAAACGGACACAGTTTTGTGTTGTTTTTTTCTTTGTTTTTATCTGATTTACTTGTCCCCACTCCTAAATTCTGTTGTCTTTTTCTTGGCCCTTGGAATCTCTTTTGGTAGATGCCCAAAAGTAGATTTAATAAGTAAATATCCTTAGATAGTGGAAGCAGTAGAAACAAGTATCTCTTTTTTCTTTTTTATTAAATTTTTGCTGAGATAAAATAGCAACTTAAGACATAGGTCATTTTCAATATACTTAGGTGCCTTTATCACAAACTTGCAATCAAAAGAAAAAATAGTGAGCAAACATTTTGTATTGGGTTCTTAACAAAGGAAACTTGACCAAAGTATGGAAGAGAATGGACTTTTCATTTCTGAAGCCAAGATATAGATTAGTGAAGGGATGATTACAGTATAATTGCACTGTAATTTTATGGGGATAGTAGCAGGAGACAATTCCGTTCAGATCTCTTGCTTTTCTGCACATCTTCTGAGCAGATATGTTGGCAGCTTCTATTCTGGAATATCTTCTTAGGTATGTTTGTATGGCAAACAGCTTGAAAAGATAAAGATAGAGTTTCTCTCTGAGGCAAAGGGCAGATTTGTTTGCCATCCAGGATAATAATGATAATGTCTCTTTCTGGAGCAAAGTTTGGGCAAATTTGCTGGCAGTTTCCTTTAAAAGTTTGGTGTTTCCTAAAGTCAAGGCGCCTGGGCTGTGATACAAACTCGTTGTGCACCAGGTGACGAACTTGTCTTAGTTTGCCTGAGATTTTCCTGATTACAGCATAACGTCCTGCACATCAGGAACCCTTCGGTTTGGAGCACAACACAGGCTGGGTCACTCCAGTGAGCTGCATGCACACTAGATAGAGATACTCCGTATCACCCCTGCTTGGGTTTGTGAGGCAGGAAACCCATGTGAACTTGAAGCTCCTGCTGTCCCTGTGCTGTGAGTAATAAAGTCCTTGGCTCTGACTCACATCTTGGGCTAGCATCCTTAAAACTGTGCTGGCCTAATATGTTAGATAGCAAGTGCAATAAAATCGTAGACCCTTCACAGTTCTTTACAAATTTAAGTCCAGTAATGGCTGGAACTTTAGTTGGGAAAATGTCTATTTTAGATTGGAGAAGTGGAGGGAGCCTGTAAGCTTCCTTTAATGTTTTCCGAAAACTGTTTTATGAAATGAGTAATTCAAAAACAGATCAACTTATGAAAGTGACTTTGTAAGAACTTGTGTTATTTCCATCACAATTTTTCCTCTTATTCATACATTATTTAGAAGTGCATTGCTGAATTTTCAAGCATTTAGGAATTTTGCTAGTTATTTTTATGTCACTATTTAGTTTAATTCCACTCCAGTGAGAAAATATACTGTATGATTTCAATTCTCTAAAATTTGTTAACATTTGCTTTGGTCTATTTTGGCAAATGTCTAAGTGCATTTGGAAAAACAAAAAAAAAGTTGTATTATCTTCCTATTTAATGGACTCTTTTTATTATTTTGAAATATCATTTTATTTCTAGTAATACTTAAAGTCTACTTTGTTAGTATTATTAAACCTGTACCAGCTTTCTTTTGTTTAGTTTCTGCATACTGTATATATTTCCACTCTTTCTATTTTTGAAGTTTCTGTGTTCTTATATTTAGAGTCTGTCTTTTATCAGCATCATATTGTGCATGCATGCTCAGTCATGTCCGAATCTTTGCGACCCCGTCAACTATAATCCACCAGGTTCCTACATCCGTGGGATTTTCCAGGCAAGAATACTGGAGTGCATTGCCATTTCCTTCTGCAGGGGATCTCCTCACCCCAGGGACTGAACCCAAGTCTCCTGTGGCTCCTGCATTGGCACACAGATTCTTCACCACTGAGCCACCTGGGAAGCGCAAACATCATACAGCTGGATCTCATTTGTTTGAAGTTCAGTCCAACAGTCTGTCCTTTAATCCAAGTCTTTTTTCTAGTTATATCTTGTATAACTACTGATCAATCTGGTGTTATGGAGTGAATGCTTCCCTCCCAAAAATCATCTGTTGAAACCCTACCTCTTAATGTGACCATATTAAGAGGTAGAGCCTTTGGGAGGTAATTAGGATTAGATGAGATCCTGATAGTGGAGCTCTTATGGGTGGGATTAGTGCCTTTAGATGGGGAAAGGGGACTTGCTTCTCCTTTCTTCTCTCTGCTGTGTGAGGATACAAGAAATCTTCAGCCTGGAAGAAGGCTTTCACCAGCACTCAACCATGCTAGCTGCCTAATCTTGGACGCCCAGGCTTTAGAACTGTGAAGAATAAGTTTCTGTTGTTTATAAGCCATTCAGCCTATGGCATTTTCTTGTGTGTGTGTGTGTGTGTGTGTGCTCAGTTGTGTCCGACTCTTTGGGACCCCATGGACTGTAGCCTGCCAGGCTCCTCTGTCCATGGGATTTCGTAGGCAAAATTACTGAAGGGGGTTGCTATTTCCTCCTTCAGGGGATCTTCCTGGCCCAGGGATTAAACCTGCATCTCCTGCTTGGCAGGTGGATCCTTTACCACTGTGCCACCTGGGAGCCCATGGTGTTTTCTTATAGCAGCTCAAACTGACTAAAATAGTTTGGTTTATGTCTACTAACCTATTATTTATTTTATATTTATCTCATCTGTTCTTTGATCCTTTATTTATCCTTTCTTGTATTTAGACTAATCACATATTGTTTGTTACTCTATTTTCCCTCTATAGGATTTTTTTTATTATGTACTATAAAAATTATTCTTTTGGATATTTTCCATGTAACTACAATATGCATCCATATTTTATTGTGATCTACCTTAAATTAGTAACTTTACCAGTTACTGACCAATATGAGAACACGTCAACAGTTTAATTCCATCTACTCACCTGCCATCATTTGTGCTAGTATTGCTGGCACTGAGTCATTAACATGAGTAGAAGGGAATTTGAATGCAAATTTTTGGATCCTTCTCTCAATTCTTTTCCCATCTGGGGTGTGATGCTCAATTCCAAGACACACTGGCAGTTCTGAACTCAGACCTCTTTCCCCTCAATCCAATAAGACTGTCACTTTGTTTGAGTTATATTCCATACATTACAATTAGAAAAATGCCCTCAGAGAAAAGCCATAGCATGAACATAGACCTCGCTGTATGTGCTTCCCTTCTCTCAGAGCCTGAGAGAGTCCTTCCTATCCTGGTTTTGTGCCAGCCCCTTCAAACAGTTGATTTATGTATGTCATCAGCTTTTATAGTTGTTCTTGGCAGAAGGCTTTGTTCAATACCAGCCACTTTATCATGCATGACTGAGACTGGAAGTCCTTTAGAATGTTTTTATAAACAGAAATTTCTCCTCAGGTAGTATTTAGGACACCAGTGGACAGTTCATGTAAATGAATGGTTGTTTGTTTTTTTTTTTAATCAGTATATAAAATAGATAATTCCCTCACATCCTCCAATGTTGACCAAATGTTACCATTTTTAGTGTAATTATGAGTTCATGGATGCAGACGTTTTTGTTGTACTTCGGGGCTTCCCAGGTGGCACTAGTGGTGAAGAGCCCGCGTGACAATGCAGGAGACGGTGAGAGACGAGGCTTTGATCCCGGGTTGGGGAGATGCCCTGGAGGAGGGCATGGTGACCCATTCCAGGAGAATCCCCTGGACGGGGAAGCCTGGAAGGCTGCAGTCCATACGGTTGCACAGAGTCGTACTTGACTGAAACAGCTTAGCATACATGTATACTTGACTGAGGGAATCTGTTGGCCATGCCTTTGTTTATTAAAAAATTTATCTGGAAAATACCTCTGGACAGAGCTCAGAAAATGCAAATATTTCCTCCCTTTCGTTAGCTTAGAAAAGTGGTGAGAAATGGGATCACCGGACACTGTGGAGAAGGAATGAGTAGAAGGACTGGAATTCATTTGTACATTTTACTCAGTAATAACTCTCTTCCATTCACTATTATGTTACTATTATTATAATACATTTAAAGATATTTATTTCATCTAAATATATTATTTAAAGAGTCTTAGTGCATAAACTGTTGGTTGATATTTTCTATTGAGTTGATGGATTTTAGAGAAATTTCTGGAAGGAACAGTATAGTAACTTGCAACACTATTTTCTTGGGTAGGAGTCTCTTGAAATTGTCTTAATATTTATGCTAATGAAGAGTTTAATATTAAATTCTGTTAATGTTGACTCTATAGACTGTGTATGTGTGTGTGTGTGTGTGTGTGTATGTGGTACATGGTTTTGATTTTTCACTGTGATTAATGAGACCTCTCTGATTTCAAGAATTTCATTTAGACGAGTGATGGGGACAGGTAAGCTATAGAAAATATTTAGGGCATCAGGGATGTAGATTAATGATAAGTGCTTTATGCTTGGCCGTAGGGAGCAGCAAAGGTTTCACCCAGGAGATGATCTTTGAGCCTTTTTGTTGGAGTTCACCCACAGTGGAAGGAGCCATTCCAAATAGAAGGAACAGCTTGTGCAAGGGTGCGTAAGGAAGTAGGATTGGAGATAAGGCTATAATGTAGCTAAATCAATGGGCCTTTATTCCATCATAAAGGGTTTGCACTTTATCCTATACAAGAAGGGGAAAATAGCCATTAGCTGAAATTAGATCAGCAGGAGAAATTTAGTTAGTAAAATATACCCAGAACATTTTTAATAATTAGGGAAAAGGAAAGATTAAGTGGACTTCCCACGTCCCTGATTTTATAATTGGATAATAATAGAGAGGGGATGGGTGGGAATAAGCTGTCATTGGGTGAATAGGACTATGATAAATTTTATATTTCTATTAATATATTTATCTATAGTTGTGTGTGAGTATATCGCTCATGGTATATTTTTTAACCTTTATCTCTTAGGCTAACCTCTCTGCTCCTCACAGATAATGAAATACACTCTCATGTTTTTTATTAGGAAACATTTATCTTGTCTTGCTGCCCTTTCAGCTGTTGACTTCTTCTGCAAGCTCTCATGTTTTCATGAATAATGTTATGTACTCAGTGGATATTTTTATAATGAAAAGTCACACATAGGGCTCTGTCACACATAGAGATAATATTAGTCACTTCAGGAAAGTGTCATCATACAAAAATGGGCCAGATTGAAAGTTAGCTAGATATGCCTTGCTGGTTGCAGTCATGAAGGGGGTTCAGCCCTTGTCAACTCATTTAAACTTTAAGGGAGGAATTAACTGAACATTCTTGAAGAAGACATTGAGGCAGACAGACAGGACAGCGTTGGAATGGAAAAGAATGCATTTCGTAGAGACGTGGATGGACATAGAGTCTGTCATATACAGTGAAGTAAGTCAGAAAGAGAAAAAAAAATATTGTTTATTAACAGAAATATGTGGAATCTAGAAAAATGGTACAGATAAATCTATTTTGGGGCTTACCTGGTGGCTCAGATGGTAAAGAATCCGCCTGCAGTGCAGGAGACCTGGGTTCAATTCCTGGGTTGGGAAGATCGCCTGGACAAGGAAATGGAAACCTACTCCAGTATTCTTGCCTGGAGAATCCCCATGGACAGAGAGCCTGATGGGCTACAGTCCATGGGATCGCAAAGAGTCAGACACGACTGGACAATTAAACACAGCACATATCTATTTTCAGTGAAGGAATGGAAATGCAGACATAGAGAACAGACATGAAGATCCAGTGTGGGGAGAGCAGGATGGGACTAACTGGGAGATTAGGATTGACATATGTACCTACCATGTGTAAAACAGATGGCTAGTGGGAACTTGCTGTAAAACAGAAAAAGCTCAGCACAGTGCTCTGTGGTGTCCTAGAAGAATGAGATGGGGGATGGGAGTGAGAGGGAGGTCTAAGACAGAGGGCATATATGTGTACACATAGCTGATTGACTGATTGACTTCACTGTATAGCAGAAACTAACATAACATTGTAAAGTGACTATAACCCAATAAAAAAAGGAAAAGAAAGCATAGCTTGGGAGGTATCTCTTTGATACATTTTTGGCTTGCATTTGAATCTGCCAAATTAACTTTGTTATTTATTTCATGTATGATTTAAAAGTTGAAATGTTTATATATCTGTAAGTGAAAAAATTGAGAGAGAGAGGCCATTTGATTTTTTAAAATTTGACCAGATTTCCCATCTTGGTAGGAGGTAGGACAGAGTTACAGTCATGAAGCACCATCACAATGTCTCCCATTTGTCTTTCTGCCTCAGTTTATCTTCTCATTACCTCACTCCTGACCTACTGAAAGAGGCTTCTCTCTGCTGTGTTCCTACTTCCAAACTTGCTTGCTTCTAATTCATTTCAGAAACTTCTAGAAAGAATTTTAGATGCCATTCAACAAGTCTTAACAATGTGCATGCTACTAAATTAATTAAGTAAGGAGGCCATTACACTATGGCTCTAATGCCCTGGCAGCCTGTAAGGAAACCAGCCTCTAAGCCTGTCAATGCATCAAGGTTAGGAAATCAAAACAGAGGACTGCTGCTGCTGCTGCTAAGTCGCTTCAGTTGTGTCCAACTCTGTGCGACCCCATGGACGGCAGCCCACCAGGCTCCCCCATCCCTGGGATTCCCCAGACAGGAACACTGGAGTGGGTTGTCATTTTCTTCTCCAATGCATGAAAGTGGAAAGTGAAAGTGAAGTCGCTCAGTCATGTCTGACTCCCAGCGACCCCGTGGACTGCAGTCCACCAGACTCCTCCGCCAGTCACAAATAGCCAACTAGGCGTTAAACTTTAACCAATCAATGATTTCCTTTTTTTGCTTCCACACTTTCTCTATATATCTTTTTCCTGGCTTCTGTTGGTGGGTCACTCCTGACCACTTCCAATTTGGGGTTGTATAATGCACAATGTACAAAAAAATGTACAAAAAAGATCTTCATGACCCAGATAATCACGATGGTGTGACCACTCACCTAGAGTCAGACAGCCTGGAATGTGAAGTGAAGTGGGCCTTAGAAAGCATCACTACGAGCAAAGCTAGTGGAGGTGGTGGAATCCCAGTTGAGCTACTTCAAATCCTGAAAGATGATGCTGTGAAAGTGCTGCACTCAATATGCCAGCAAATTTGGAAAACTCAGCAGTGGCCACAGGACTGGAAAAGGTCCATTTTCATCCCAATCCCAAAGAATGGCAATGCCAAAGAATGCTCAAACTACCGCACAATTGCACTCATCTCACATGCTAGTAAAGTAATGCTCAAAATTCTCCAAGCCAGGCTTCAGCAACACATGAACCTTGAACTTCCAGATGTTCAAGCTGGTTTTAAAAAAGGCAGAGGAACCAGAGATCAAATTGCCAACATCCACTGGATCATGGAAAAAGCAAGAGAGTTCGAGAAAAACACCTATTTCTGCTTTATTGACTATGCCAAAGCCTTTGACTGTGTGGATCACAATAAACTGTGGAAAATTATGAAAGAGGTGGGAATACCAGACCACCTGACCTGCCTCTTGAGACACCTGTATGCAGGTCAGGAAGCAACAGTTAGAACTGGACATGGAAAAACAGACTGGTTCCAAATAGGAAAAGGAGTACGTCAAGGCTGTATATTGTCACCCTGCTTATTTAACTTCTATGCAGAGTACATCATGAGAAACGCTGGGCTGGAAGAAGCACAAGCTGGAATCAAGATTGCAGGGAGAAATATCAGTAACCTCAGATATGCAGATGACACCACCCTTATGGCAGAAAGTGAAGAGGAACTCAAAAGCCTCTTGATGAAAGTGAAAGAGGAGAGTGAAAAAGTTGGCTTAAAACTCAACATTCAGAAAACGAAGATCATGGCATCTGGTCCCATCACTTCATGGGAAATAGATGGGGAAAGAGTGGAAACAGTGTCAGACTTTATTTTTTTGGGCTCCAAAATCGCTGCAGATGGTGACTGCAGCCATGAAATTAAAAGACACTCCTTGGAAGAAAAGTTATGACCAACCTAGATAGCATATTGAAAAGCAGAGACATTACTTTGCCAACAAAGGTCAGTCTAGTCAAGGCTATGGTTTTTCCAGTAGTCATGTATGGATGTGAGAGTTGGACTGTGAAGAAAGCTGAGCACCGAAGAATTGATGCTTTTGAACTGTGGTGTTGGAGAAGACTCTTGAGAGTCCCTTGGACTGCAAGGAGATCCAACCAGTCCATTCTGAAGGAGATCAGCCCTGGGATTTCTTTGGAAGGAATGATGCTAAAGCTGAAACTGCATTACTTTGGCCACCTCATGTGAAGAGTTGACTCATTGGAAAAGACTCTGATGCTCAGAGGGATTGGGGGCAGGAGGAGAAGGGGATGACAGAGGATGAGATAGCTGGATGGCATCACTGACTTGATGGATGTGAGTCTGAGTGAACTCTGGGAGTTGGTGATGGACAGGGAGGCCTGGCGTGCTGCGATTCATGGGGTCGCAAAAAGTCAGACACGACCGAGCAACTGAACTGAACTGAACCGAATGCACAATGATTTTAGCTTAAATAAACTCTTATAATTTTCAGTATGCCTCAGTTTATCTTTTAACAATGTTCTTTCAGTCAGCTTGTTCTTTGGACCAGACCTCTAGCTTTTGTTTTTAACTTCAACATGTGGTTAATGGTTTTGAAATTTCATTCTGAAAGTCTTGAATAAAGTTAAAATATTTAACCTCGGCATCTGAAACTTCCCAAGATTTTATAGCGGATTTATTAACAGTCACTCTTCCCTTAGGCCATCCCAGACCTCTACATGTGTCTTTCTCATGTCACCTCACTTTCATATGACTTTGCTGGCCATCGCTAGAGTGTAGGCACCACAAAGGCTGATCTCCAGGAATTTGAGCAATGGGAAGATTTTGAAATGAATGACTCATTCATGAATCATCCATTCATTTGTCTTCCTCCTCCTCAATCTCTGTGAATCTAAATTGTATGTTTACTGTAAGGCTTAGATTAAATACCTCCTCTTCCATGATAGTTTCGTAGAATCCTTTACAGAGAAGAACCATGCACTTCTGAATTCCACAGTATTTTGTTTATGCCTCATTTATGTTGCTTATTTTCTTTTTGAAATTATTTTTTACGTATTCTCTATAATGGAGTCTATATTACATTTATTTTTGTATCTTCCCTAGACCTTAGAGTCATGGTACTTGGCACATAGTAGGCACTTAGTTACTGTTCTTTGAATCCGTTAATAATTAGAAGAGAACTGAGGTGATTGTTGCACGAATGACTAAATCTCTAGAATAAATTCTATGTAAACACACATATGGATCTCTCTTTAAAAAAAAAACAGTGAAAAAATCACAACAATTTTGGTATCACCATTCCAATAATTAACAACTTTGGTAATTGTAACCGCCATGCTTTATTGAAAACTGACTCTGTGCCAGGTAATCTAATCAGTTTAAATTTATCATCATGAGACTTCAAAACTAACTTGTGAGGGATTATATCCATTTAAATAATGAACATTTTGAGGCTGAGCATTATATTTGCTAAGTATGTGAACTAAGATTTAAATATTAACCTGACTGATTCCAAAGCTCTACCCATTTGGTCATACTTCTGTGCTTTGTGGGTTAAGAAATACTTTTGGTTAACTAAGTTAAATGTCCTGTGTGATGTCCACAGTGGAGACACAAATGTGACCAGGAGGTCTGGCTATTTGGGGAGGATCCTCTGGAGAAGGGCATGGCACCCCACTCCAGTATTCTTGCCTGGAGAATTCCATGGACAGAGGAGCCTGTTCGGCTACAGTCCATAGGGTCACAGAGTCAGACGTGACTGAGCGACGTACACACACACATCCTTAGTCTCCTTAACAGAGAACTGATGACTACATTGCTGACAAAGGACGGAGGTACCATTAGTAAACTAAAGTGAAAGTGAAAGTTGCTCAGTCATGTCTGATTCTCTGTGACCCCATGAACTGTATAGTCCATGGAATTCTCCAGGCCAGAATACTGGAGTGGGTAGCCTTTCCCTTCTCCAGGGCATCTTGCCCACTCAAGGATCGAACCCAGGTCTCCCACATTGCAGGCGGATTCTTTATCAGCTGAACCACAAGGGAAGCCCAAGAATACTGGAATGGGAAGCCTATACCTTCTCCAGCAGATCTTCCTGACCCAGGAATCGAACCAGGATCTCCTCCATTGCAGGAGGATCTTTTACCAACTGAGCTATGAGGGAAGCCCTCATAGTAAACTAAAGTACCAGAATTTAAGTTATCTTGGTCAACATTTTCTATAATAACTTAATATTACAACCTGGAATCCAGTAGTGAAAGGAAATTTTGGGAGTGCTTCTAACTGTGGCTACCTGATTACAGTTCAAAGACCTGTATATTCTGAGGACCAGAAGTTCACAGGATTGCCTTCCTCTGTACTGCCTCATTAACCTAATTTCCCCTGCCTCCTCCATCTCCAGTCATCCCTGGGAGATGCTAATTGTAATGCCTCTGGAGTCAATGGAAGGTAGAAACCACACAAGCACAAAATGAATAAACTACAGAAATGCTAGTTTTATTTCACAGCATCAGGCTTTTATCCTTACGATTTTCTTTTTTTAGTTGTTAAAAAAAATTATAGTATGGCTAATTCAATGAACCTTTAATTCTGTAATTTTGTAGTGGGTGTTCATTATCTTTTACTTGGGAACTAGAGAACATTAACTCTTTTTTTCCCTAACTGATAAGTGTTAAGTAGGTGAAGAATGTTCTAGCTCTTTTTTAATATAAATTTTTTTCTGTTACTTTACAAAGTTAATGCAATATTATTGACTAAATATAGCTCTTTCCTGATTGTCTTCTTCCTGCTCCTTTAGTCTGTTCCTGTGAGTAAGATTTTCTGCCTCCCTACTTCAGCACTTCATTTAATATCTCCCAGTAGTAATAATTATTGAATGGAAACCATCCATATTTTTGAATGGTGATTTATATTTTGCATATCCATTATATTATTTCACCCTAAAAGTAACAATCTATGGAAGGTCGATTGATAGTATTTTCATCTCTCTTTTACAGATAAGGGGATAAGTCTTTTTAAATTTTGAATGTGAGAAAAAATAGCATTTTTAGTTCTGATGTCATCAGAACCACCAACCTCAAGACTACACTGTTGTAGCAGAGGAGATAAGCAAGCTGAACTAGGGGTCCTCTTCCTTGTCTTCTCTTATACTTATCAGTACATGGAGCACTGAGTTGAGCGCATAGCCTTTGGACTAGGACAAAGGAGTACAAGTCTCAGCTCTAGTAATTTGAAGCTGCATGTTATTGAGCAAGTTCTTTGACCTATCTAAACCTCAATTTTGTGTTCTAAAAAGATAAAAAATAAGGATTATGATATTTATGCCCAACTCAATAACATTAGGAAACATTTAATTCCAGGTCATCATCATTGTTCTTAACACTCATCTATTCAAACAGTATGTTGTTCCTGTGTTCATTTATTCCCTCAACAAGTATTTGAGTGTTCATTGTGTGCTGTAAGTCAGACACAGTGCCTGCCCTCATTAAAGTGTACATAACAGAATGTCTGAGTTCATTCAAATGTCAGAATGCATGCAGAGAATATCTAAAGCTATTCAGATGTCACAAGGTCCGGTTTTTCATGAGGATTTTCATGAGGAAAACTGACAGTGAATTGAAGCAACAGAGAGGAAAACCAGGCAGGTGCACTTCTATTCTAGAAACCAAGCCAAGAAAGTGTTTCAAGATGGTGGTAGTGATCAATTGCATTAAATGCCTCTGGAAGTTAGAGTAAGTTCGAGTGTGAGAATGAAATTGTTTTTGGCAAGATGTATATCATTGATGTCTTTGATAAGAGCAGCTTTAATGAAAGGTGGGAGATTAGAATGGAGAAGGAAATGGCAATCCACTCCAGTATTCTTGCCTGGAAAATTAGAAGACGACTACTTGGTACATACAAATTTACACAATGCGTTTCCATCTAGGTCATGATCACTAGAACTCTTCTGTTCTAAAAGAGAATACCATATTTATCTTTTGGTAAGGTGGCTGACATTCAGATTGAGCTTTTGTAGTGCTGCTATTAATATCATCATGCCTATTCACCTTTAAGTCTTATTAATATATGGGAAGATCCCCTGGAGAAGGAAATGGCAACCCACTCCAGTATTCTTGCCTGGAGAATCCCATGGACAGAGGAGTCTGGTAGGCTGCAGTCCATGGGGTTGTGAAGAGTCGGACACAACTGAGTGCTATTAATATCATCATACCTATTCACCTTTAAGTCTTAATTATTAATATATCAGTTCAGCTCAGTCACTCAGTCGTGTCCGACTCTTTGCGACCCCATGAATCGCAGCACGCTAGGCCTCCCTGTCCATCACCAACTCCCAGAGTTCACTCAAACTCACATCCATCAAGTCAGTGATGCCATCTAGCCATCTCATCCTCTGTCGTCCCCTTCTCCTCCTGCCCCCAATCCCTCCCAGCATCAAAGTCTTTTCCAATGAGTCAACTCTTCGCATGAGGTGGCCAAAGTACTGGAGTTTCAGCTTCAGCATCATTCCTTCCAAAGAAATCCCAGGGCTGATCTCCTTCAGAATGGACTGGTTGGATCTCCTTGCAGTCCAAGGGACTCTCAAGAGTCTTCTCCAACACCACAGTTCAAAAGCATCAATTCTTCGGTGCTCAGCTTTCTTCACAGTCCAACTCTCACATTCACACATGACCACTGGAAAAACCATAGCCTTGACTAGACGGAACTTTGTTGGCAAAGTAATGTCTCTGCTTTTGAAAATGCTATCTAGGTTGGTCATAACTTTTCTTCCAAGGAGTAAGAGTCTTTTAATTTCATGGCTGCGATCCCCTTCTGCAGTGATTTTGGAGCCCAAAAAAATAAAGTCTGACACTGTTTTCACTCTTTCCCCATCTATTTCCCATGAAGTGATGGGACCAGATGCCATGATCTTTGTTTTCTGAATGTTGAGCTTTAAGCCAACTTTTTCACTCTCTTCTTTCACTTTCATCAAGGGGCTTTTTAGTTCCTCTTGACTTTCTGCCATAAGGGTGGTGTCATCTGCATATTATTATATAGAGGTATAGAAATTGGCTTTATGATAAGAAATAGCAGATCCTTTAACATTTGAAAAGAAAAAATGATATTTACTTAACATTTTGATTTGTAAAGACAGAATTTTTAAAACAAATAGTTTCAAGATTTTTTTTTAATGTGTGTGTGTGTAAAATCCTTAGATGATAACAGTTTTCTAAAGCTAGTGGATTTCTTCACCCCACCCCCAGCTACAGTGCACTTTGGCCTCTAACAGCCCTCAGGCCTGGAGCTGCTTTGACCTTGGTGCAAAGAGAGTGAAGCTAGGGCGACCAAACTAAATAAATTAAAATAAAGTCAGTGGCTTTCTTAGTCAGCATTCCTAACCAATTGTGATAATAACAAGCTCTTCACCCAGGGATGTGTTATCTGCTGCAGGTAAATGGATCATGAACAAAGGCCATTGCTTCATTATGTGAGACAGAATATGTTGTTATTACATTTGCAATACCATTTACATGGAAGCTTATTTAGAAAATCTATAAGTGCTTACAAATCATTGAATATTTGCCGTTAAGTCCACAGGGTGAATACAATGAAGCTATTTCCTTTGAGTTAATAGTGATTCACTGAAGACAGAAATCATAGCCATCATGTTTAAAGGTACAAGAGTATATAGGAAAGGAATAGGGCCTCCAGTTCACGCATCATGCCACTTCTTTCTGGAGATTGCCTTGGGGAATAATATTTTTTAAAATATAGGTATCCATAGAAGATAGGAATAGCAGATAGATCATTTGCTTCTCACTGCTCACATTTGCTGAGAGTCTTATAAAGATTTTCCCCGGGCACATGAATCAGTTTAATAATGACTGCTGCCAGTTGGTTGCTAGACATCAGACTGCCAGCCTACTCAACAGTGTTGCCATCTGCTATTTGGACTCACAGTGTGCGCTGCTATGCACCACCTCATTAAGAACGGGACCCTTGTGAGCTATAGACAGTAGCTTATTCAAGTGAGCTAAGGCAAACTCCTCCCCAAGCCATGTTTGTAGAGGCTGTTACATCTCATCTTATTTGGAAATTGCTCTATGCTGGTTATGCCATCTGATAGCTCACTGTCTCTGATCATTTAAGTGCAAGTCTTTCAAGCCAGCTCCTTGTTTCAGAGCAGTATTAAAATACAAAAATGATTATTTCAAAGATTTGTAACAAATATTTATTTATTATTATTATTTTTTTTAGTAATACATGTTGAGATAGTATTAGTGGCTTGCCAAACACAAATATTTAAATAAGTGTTTTATAATTCACTGGACTCTTTTAGGATAGACTTCCCAGTTCTGAAGATCTACTGCCTAGTTTTCATTTCTTGGAAAATGATTTTCAAAGGCTTTCATTATACTTCAAAGGCTTTCATTATACTTTTCCTTTTTCTTCTCCCACTGAATATCCCAAGGCAGCAGTGAAGACAAAATCTTTGTCAGACAAAAATGACTGCATTTCATCCAACCTCACTGATCACCTTTAGCATTTTTACGGGATAAATGAAAATTTATTTGCATAGGTCATATAGTATTTAGATCTTCTCCATCTGCCTCAATAGCTAATGGATTCTGTAGCACTTTCAGAATCAGACAAGGGTCTTCCCTGGTGGATTGGTGGTAAAGAATCTGCCTGCCTATGCAGGAGACACTAGTTCATTCCTTGGGTTGAGAAGATCCCCTGGAGGAGGAAATGGCAACACACTCTGGTACTTTTGCCTGAGAAATCCCATGGACAGAGGAGCCTGGCAGGCTGAAGTTAATGTGGTCACAAAGAATTGGACATGACTTAGTGACTAAATAACATCTTCTCAATATTGACCTGATTTCAAATTGCAAAGGGCTCATGGGCTTGTGTTCAGGCTCAGGCACCCCTCCCTCACGTCCCACACAAGCACTTAGTTCTCACACTCGTACTTACCAGCATCAGAATGTTTCCTATCCCTGAGCTCATTAGATACTCTATGAAGAAAGGCTTTGGTGGGCAAACAGAATTGGGAAGTGGGGCATCTCAGCCTGGGTTCTCTAAGATGCAGACTCTTGAGATGAAGCATAACCAGGATGTTTATTAAGCAGAGTGCTTGTAGAAACCAGTATTTGTAGGAAAGAGGGAAAGCAGCAGGAATGGATAGAAGGAAAAACTGTGTTGTAATCCAAATCCAACAGCAGCCTTGGCCAGCAACCCAAGAGCTCTGGGGTCAGAATGACCTTCAGAGGTGTCCTGAGATGGGCAAAAGGACAACTTCATCATCTTGCACTGGCAGGTCATTGGATATGGGCAACACCACAAAGGGTGAGACCTCAGTTGAGCAGTTCCCTGAAGCTGAGGCAGTTCCCAAAGAAAGCAGACAGCTATAGGCTGCCTGCTGACAGTACTCCCAGCAAATAAGGAGCTAGTGCTTCCTTGACAGGGGATCTGAGTTGTAGATCACAAGCTGCCACGGGAGCCAGATAATCTCCTTGGAAGAGTTGTGCTAAACTTCCACATATGAGTGGCTTTGAGAATCTGGCACTGAAGAAACCTTCCAGCTTTGTTTTTTTCCTACCATCAATTCACATCCTATGGAACTAATGTATCACAGAACATAATATCATAAATTTCTCACTAGTCTTACAGTGCCTTGCAGGCTATGTTAAAAGAACTAAGTATAGATGGTGTTCTCCACCCTCCCCTGCCTATAGGTCCTGCTTGAAAACTTTGGTGTTGTTATACTAAGAATGGGCTTACAAGTCACACAGTCAGGTGTGTGGAAAAAGGGGTTCCCTGTTCTTTACTGTTCTTAACTCATTTTTCAAGCTGTCCTTCTGCTTAGTGGTGCTTCTCCACTGACATTGCCCTCTCGGCTGACATCTGATGAGATTCCTCCTGAAATTGTGCTGCAGTCTGGGACTCTTGCTCAATCTCAGCCTTCCTTTCTTTCAAAGGGGTAGACATGTTAGGTAGTCTGAAGATTCTGCCCCTCTGGCTTCCTCTCTTTTCAACCCTTACAGGCATTTCCCCAAGTACATCTCTTATACATTGAATCCCATATTTGCATGTGCTTCTTGGAGGTTCTCGCAGGTAGTTACCCGATGATCAGCTTCATGATACTGAGGCTTGTTTTTTGAGCAAGTCTAGTGTAGATTTTATCATCAGGCTAGTTTAGAGATACCACGTAATGTATAACTTCCTGAGATCCGAGTAAAAGTTTGGAGTTCTCTGTGAGGACTCTCCACTATGGCTCGATGGAGTGCTAGTTTGGGGAATTGTTTAGTATTTAGCAGTGGGTACAGTGGGATGTGTAAGCAAATTTCTGGGAATGTTTTCTCTGCATACCTTCTTTCTTGCTGATACTCTGCCTTGAAAACTCAAGACACCTGTCCCATTCAATACCAGTCTTGGTCTCCTCAACTCAGCAAGACTCCTCTGCTCTGCTCAAGCTCCTCCTCCTGCAATGTGATCCAGAGTGCTTAACCCTAGAAAGGCAGGACAGTGTAGGGTCACCTTGTTTCACCTGCTCAGTGCCCAGTCCTTTGCTTCCGATTGTCCAGTGTCTAAAAAGCTGCTTCACACAATTTTTTTAGCTTCTTGAAACTTTGACAGCTAACCATTTTGTAAAGTTTCTAAGATACTTAGATATTTAGAGATCTAAATTTCCAATAAGCATATGCTTTCACAGCATCCCACCAAGTTTTGATATGTTGTATTTTCATTAGAATTCATTTCAAAATATTTTCTAAATACCACTCTGATTTATAGTTTGACTCAGTGATCATTAGTGGTATGTTCCTTACATTACTATCATTTGGGACATTTTTTTAACCTTTATATAATTGATTTCTGATTTCATACTCTTATAGGATGTCAGTCTTTTGAGATTTGTTCAGATGATTTGTGACCAGTCATATGGTTAGTTTTGGTAAGTGTCCTGGGTATACCTTCCCTGGTGGCTCAGATGGTAAAGCGTCTGCCTGCGATGTGGGAGACCTGAGCTCAATCTCTGAGTTGGGAAGATACCCTGGAAGAGGAAATGGCAACCCACTCCAGTATTCTTGCCTGGAGAATCCCAAAGACAGAGTAGCCTGGCAGGCTCCAGTCCATGGGGTCGCAAAGAGTCAGATGAGACTGAGCAACTAACACTTTCATACCTTAAAAGAGCATGCATTCTGAAATGTGTGGATGTAACGTTTCATGTCTAACATGTGTGCACTGTGCTAACAATCAGCAAACAGTAGGACTCAAGCCATTCTAAGTAACTCAGAAGTTTATTCCTATTGATGGTGATTCCAGACCAGATAAGAGGATGATTATGCTATCACATGGATGTAGGCAGAAAGAAAATTATTTCTGGTAAAACGGAACTTCAAAGAGGAACCCCAAATCAAAATGTGCAGTTATCCCCCATCCCCTGCCCCGATTCCAACCTATATTAATACCAACCCTTTATGTGATGGAAATTATTCCAACATTTTTTCATTCCTGTGTTCCTACCAGTGTTCCCTTCACTGGTTGTAATTTCTATATCGCTAGTGCTATGTAACAATAGAAGACAATATCTTAGGAAAAACTAATGACATTTATAAAGCTCATAGAAATATAAGAAATGGTTGATTTTATTTCTCCAATTTATGATTACTTCTCAGATTACATGAATTTAGAGGATATCTAATCCTGCTATCCAATAGAGTAACTTAAGTTTTTTCAAGTTCTAATGTCACTTTCTATTTCTTATGAGCATTACTCAAGGTTAAAACTGTTATTAACATACAGCTTCTAGGAAATACATTTAGCCTTCCTATTTAGCCCTCTGCCAAGCTCTGTTCTGGACAATGAAATTGCAATGATAGAAAGGAGAGAGAATATAGATTTAGACAAGGCTAATGGCACATTCTCTAGGCTTCAGAAATGCCTCCTGTGCACTGCCTCCCATGTCTTCCACCTCCAATTCCAGCTGTGGCTTTGGTGAACAGCTCTGGGCAGGTTTCACCCTGCTCTGTGCTGACAGTGCCTCATCTCAGGCGTGTATCAAGAATCTAGCTTCTTGTCCTGAAGCTTCTCTGCTGCAGCACGTGTGATGCTGTAGCCCAGTGAGGCTCTCCACATGGGGGTGTTGCTGCCCCATGGGAGCAGCCCTCAGCACACAGGTGAGATCAGCTGACAGATAAATGCTTCTTCTTTTCATCCCTCAGGCAGACAATTCTGAGACACAGTTTAATTAGGATACTGGGAGGGTTCTGCACTAAGTAGCCAAGAACACTAGTGGGTACTAACACTACCTTTTTTGCCTGGACATTCTTTCCTTTTCCACCTGTTTTCTCCCCTGTCTCATCCTTGTTCCCTGGGACCACATTTCCAAATAGAATATGTCTCTACCTTTGTCTCGGGCTCTGCTTTCAAGAGTAGTCTAGATGAAGACAGTATGCAGATAGGTTGTTGGTAGACTAAATAACACAGGAATATAATTTCCCTTGACTCTACACATGCTACAAAGAAACACTTATTTAGTTGGGAGCACAGATTATGATAATTTCGATGATTTTCCATCTTTTTCCTTTTTGAAAGTTCATCATTGATCCTGATGCCTGAAGAAAAAAAAAGTTGGTACAAATTAGCTTATAATTGAATAGGCAAATTTCTTTGTGATGACAGCTCTAAGTATTTTTTCTTTGTGAGGCAGCCCTCAGCTATTTGATTGGATTTTTCAATCTAATAAGGAGAAGCCCTCAGTCTACTTAATGAGGTAAAGCTTTTTGTTGCTTTGGAAACAACCATATCACATTTCTTATTCTCTTTGGTAAAAAGCTGGAGCTGTTAGCACTGTAATCCTTTTTTCTAAGACACTCAAACATACTTTAAAAATGTAAAAATTACTGGAGTACTGTCAGAACTTTCTTATTCATGAAACACTGAAAGAATATCTTGAAAGATTTAGGGGTTATTAGGAATACACTAAGGTTGCCCACATGCCATCTCTGAGAAGAATGTTATTGTTAAAATTTTTTACTCATTTAAGGTACTGAAGGCACTACAGAGAACAAAATTGGTAAATTCCTCTCCCTCCTCACTGAAACTTATATTTTATGAGTGGGGAAGGTGAGACAGTAAGGAAATTAAATAATTAAAATATATAGCACTTCAAATAAAGGCTACAGATAAAAATAAACTGGGGATGCGGGAATGAACATGCAAGTTTTCTGTTTTGTTTTGTTTAATTTCTAGGTCTTACTGAGAAAATGATGTTTGAACAAAGACCTGAGGAGGAGAAAAGCGTCAGTCATATGGATGTTTGGGAGGGGACCATTCAGGAAGCAAGAAAAGGCATCCCCAAAGCCCTCAGATGGAAAGATGCCAGAGTGGTTTGAGAGAGGTGAAGATTAGAAGATGAGGTAGGAAAGACAGCAGTGGCAGATCACATGAGAGAGGGGCTCTCGATGGATGTAGGGCCATACGATGCACTGGGGGATATTCTGAAAACCTGGGAGGACATTTTGGTATTACTATGATTGGGTGGTACTCTGGGCTTTAGTGGGTAAGCAAAATTTATGTTAAAAGTATAGTAATGTGTGGGACAGTTCCACCAAACAAGATATTTCCCCCAATTTTGTGTGCCTTTAAAATGTTCTACTGCTCATTCATGTAGATGTACAAGTTTATTTATGCTCACTTCCAAATTCCATTCTTGGCAAGCGAGGGTATTGGGATCCACTCTCTTCCTTGGAAACAAGCAAATATCCTGGGTAATACAGAGTTGATCAATTTTGGGAAGCTTCTGCCAATATTTTTCAAACATAATTCTGTCCCAGGTTCTCTCCTTTTGCTTTTTTAGGAGTTAAATTTCATATATTTTAGGCCACTTGATACTATTCTTATCAGTCACTGCTGCTTTGTTTATTTACAATATTTTTGTCTCAGTGCACTTATATTTGGGTGATTTCTAGCAACCTGACTTCAAGTTTAATGATGCTTTCATGATTGTGTCCAAGATATTGTATTTTTCAGTTGTAGGACTTCCATCTCACAAAAAAAGATCTGTTGCTCTCTTGAAATTGTCTACTTCTTCATATATTACATCTTATTTTTGTAAGATTCCTTAATATATTTGTCATGGTTAAAGACCTTGGCTATTAATTCCAATATCTGTACTGATTTATGTTTCTATTGATTCATGACAAAGGTAACACTGCAGGGCAATGAGAAAAGAAGTCTCAAGAAAAGCATCTGGATCAGCTGGACAGCTACATGAAAAAAAAAAAACATTAACACTTACTGCCCGCCATACTCCAAAATCGATTCGTGGTTAGTGGATTTAAAGATGCAAAGAAAAACATGTTTTTATATGGTAAAATAGTAGAAGGTTCTTGTAGGCGATGGTTTCTTAGGATAGCAAAGGTACTAACCATAGAAGAAGACTGACTTTAGTAAAAGTTTAAAATTTACAGTCATTAAAATTTAACGAGATGGTTAAAATGCAAGTCAGATAAGAAATAGTATCTGTTTGATTGCAGTACTCATAAATGAAAATGGACTCACATCTAGAATATATAAATCAAACAGAAAAAGACAACCCCTCCAAAAATGAAATGAAGACCTTTAAGGCATTTTACTAAAGAGGATCTTCAGATGACTAATAATTACATGCAAAGACACTCTTTTCCCATTAGTCATCCGAGGAGTGTAAATTGAAACCACACAATCACCAAATGTTGGTGAGGGTGTGGAGCAGTGAAAAGTCTCATCTGCTGCTGGTGGGAGTGTAAATTTGAAAACTGTTTGGCACCATCAACTATAGCTAACCATGTATATACCCTATGTTGGAGCTATTCTCCTTTTAGATATATATCCCATAGAAATATGTATCTATTCGATACATATATAGCTTTAGATACATATAATATGCTGATTAAGTATAATGATGTTCACAGAAGTATTATTTGTATTTCTAGCTCCAAACCTGGAAATAACATGAATATTCACTATCAGTATCAGGAACCAATCACAATATTTAGTATCAGTATAAGGGACCAGTTTTATGAACTGTCTAGAATAGGCATATCTATAGAGGCAAAAAGTAGTTGCTTCGGGCTGGAGAGGATGTAGGGTAGGGGAATGATAGCTAAAGAGTATGGAGCTGTTCTGAGGTGATGAAATGTTCTGAAATTGACTGTGCCTGCCAGTGGTTGCACTTATCTGTAAATATACTACAAAAATATTAAATTGTACGTTTTAAATGGATGAAAATTGCAGGGTATGGGAACTATATCTCAATATAGCTTAAATTTAAGAAACAATAGTATAAACGATAAATTGCAGTATATTCACACAATTAAATGCTGTACAGCATAAGACAAAATTCATAGACATTACATGCAACATTGAATGAGTCTCAAATGTAATATGGAGAGAAAGAAATATTACAAGAGGAGGATATTTACTGATTAATTCATTTCACATGAAATTAAAGAAAATTTACTGATTAATTTAGTTCACGTGAATTTAAAGAAATTAAACTAATCTATGAATGTGAGGATAAGACAATGGTTATACTTGGGAAGAAGCTGCCCTTGACTGAATATGGGGCTGGAGGAGCTAGGTATGCCCTATCTCTTGATCTGGGTGGTGGATGTAAGGATGTGTTTGTGTTAGCCTTCGAAAGTTTATTGAACTGTTCATTTACAATTTGACCACTTTGCTGGATTTTGCACTTCAACAAAAGTTGATTAAGAAACATTTTTTAGAAATCCAGTTCAGTAAGTTATCCTATTCATATACACTTAAAAGACCAACTAAACAAATTTTGATAGTTCATTTTTGTGGCTTGGGAGTATGCTAAATTTTTATTTTCTTCTATCTACTTTTCAGCATTTCCCAAATTACCATAGTGGGCATAAATATATTACATTTATCAATAGAAAAAATTCTATACAATGACAAATACAGTTGATACTGCATTGTGAGATCTTCTTGTATTGTTTATCCTCACCTAGTCTCAGTGTAAGGACTGGTTTTTGCTCCTAGATAGGAAGAGACTGCCCTTTTAGAGTGAAGGATGGTGTGGCTGTGGATCTGGGGATTTCCTAGCAGCTCTGCTGATTGCCAGGAAGTCACCACTGGCCACACTCATGAAGGAAAAGCAGAAGTGCAGGTGTAGGGACCCCAAAGATGGCAAGCTCAGCCTCGGTAGGCGGGGCCCAGTACACTCGGGGGTGGGTCGTAGTCCTCTGAGCCTATTGCAAAACCGTGGTTGAACTGGGGGCTAAAGCTCTAGCCTCCGTGCTGGGTAAATTGAAAGACTGTAGTCTAAACACTGTAATCCTCATGTTTCTGTGAAGTCCGAAGCTAAGAGCGTTTTATTTATTTACATTTTTATGAGACTGTTAAAAGAAAAGCGACAAAAACGACTGTTCCTGGCCTGCAAATCCTAAAACGTCTGCTCTCTGGCTTTTTTACAGAAAAAGTCTGCCGACTCCTTAGGAAACTCTAGGCTGAAAACTTTAAGGTATTTAAAAATGTTACCTGGGTAAGCTCTTCCTGACGAGAAGCTGGGTGTGGAATGAGCCTACCAGGGCACTTTCGGTCCCTGGTCAGGAGATGTAGTACTGCCCAGGCTCGTCAGACACAGGAAGTCAGAATCCACTAAGGAAAGTGTAAAAGCCCACCTCCGAAGAATCCAGCCTGGGAATGGCCAGGCACGAGGGACCAAACACAACTGGCTCTTCCTGGCGAAGGATAAATGCTCCAAAGGATAAACGATGCTCACTGCAGCCCTCCGCGGAGCGCAGAGGAGACGGGGTCGAACTGGGAAAGCAGCGTTGTCACTCACGCAGAAGCCAACGGCGCGCCCTGCGGCGTTCTCTCTTCTCTCTCTGCAGTAGGCAGCCGCGCGGACTGCGAGGTCCCGGTGCACATCTGTAACTTTTGGACAAGCGCCGCGTGGGTGCGGCTGCCACCCGGCGCCTGCGCAGTGGCTGCTCGCAGGATCCTCCCATCGCGCAGGCTCGGCGGGTCAACACGCCCTGGAGGAGTGCGACCCTGCTTCGGTAGCCCATGGGGGAGGAAGCAGGGCGGAACGATGTGTACGGTGTTTTTTTGCTGCATAGTTTGACAGTTGTGAATACTATATCCCTTCACCCTTCAATATTACGGATATTTGAACTGAACAGAAGACAGTTTCATTTAATTCAGCCTAATATCTCGGGTGTGTGTGTGTGTCTTAGTTGCGTAGTCGCTCAGACGTGACAAATTGTTTGCAAGCCAGTAGACTGTAGCCCGCCAGGCTCCTCTGTCCATGGAATTCTCCCGGCAAGAATACTAGAGTGGGTAGCCCTTCCCTTCTCCAGAGGATCTTCTGGACCCAAGGATCAAACCTAGGTTTCCTGCATTGCAACCAGATTCTTTCCCGGCTGAGCCACCAGGGAAGCCCAATATCTCAGTACTATCCCTTAAGAATAAGGGATTCTCCTACATCAGGGTTTGTCAACTGTGGCGCTGTTGATTTTTAGCATGATGTTTCTTTGTTGTGAGGGGAGTGGGGCCGCCGTCTTGTGCATTGTGCAATGTTTAGTAGCACTCCTGGCTTTAGAGGCTGCTAGACACCAGTAGCAACCCTCCCCTCCCCTGCCCTCCCCAACTTGTGACCATCAAAAATGTTTTCAGACATTGTGTGACAGGGGAGGGGAGGGCAAAATCGCCCCGATTGAGGACTACTGTCCAATAGTATCACAGTGGTATGTCATTAGGATATATATCACTAGATTTTTCCAACATAGGGAGTCGGAATGCACTAAACATGGGTACATTTCTGTAATTTAGTATATAATCCGTATTAGAATTTCCTTGATTGTCCCCCCACCTTCAATCCTTGCTTCCCCTGTACTTGTTTGTAAAATATAAATTCATGATTTAACAAGGATCACGTATTGATTTTAGTTACCAAGTCTCTAGCTTCCTTCAATTTAGACTACTTCCTCAGCCTTTTTTGTTTATTGTTTTTTTCTGGCATTGGCCTTTTTGGCAAGTTCAGACCAGTGCTTTTCCAGAATGTCTATTTGGATAATCAAATTGGTCTTCACTGTAAGATTCATGTTAAATTTTTTGGCTTTTATTGGCTGAAACTCCACTTGGGTAATGTTATATCCACTTTTTTCCTAGTTCAAAGACCTACTTAGCTGTTCTAACAGCGTTTAATTTTCAAAAGTCCACTTATCTCCCAGTGATTTGAGATATCACTTTTATCACATACATAAATTTTCACATCATTCTTGGCTCTACATTTCTATTTTCTATTTTTTCCATTGATCTGATTGTCTACTCAAGTGCTAATAATATACTCTTCAAACTATAGAAACTGTATATTTCAATATCTGGTAGAGCTAGTTATTGACAAAATAGCTTATTGCTGTTTTCTTATTTTGATTTCCCGGTTTTGGGGGAAATAATGTTGCTTATTTATTTCTTCCATGTACACTACAGGAACTAGGAGTTCACAGGATTGCCTTCCTCTGTACTGCCTCATTAACCTAAACATACTTTGAAACATACTTTGAAAAGTGGCATTAATTTATAATTTTTTATTATTCAATTGAGGAGCAAGGTTTATTTTTCCTTTTATTCAAGTCACAGTTTTCTATCTTTCAGAAAAGCTTCAAAGTTTTTCTCATATAGATTTTGCACAGTTCTTATGACATTTACTCCTAGGATAATTTTTCTGTTTATTGGTAATGTAAATAGAGTCATCTCCTCTATTTTCCTCTATAATTGCTTATTGCTTAAATATATGAAGACCCTGAGTCCCAGTCTCATATTGGAACAGTCTCATTTACTGTTCCACACCTAGAACGAGACATTTCTCAAAAGAGTCTTCATTGCATTCACTGAAAATGGTATTTGGTGACCACACTCTGCGTATATAGGATCTTCATGACTGAAAGGCTTATTGTTACTTCTCAAAGTTATAAATACAAAATGTAGGAATTATGTGGTTTTTCAAAGAAAAATAAATCATAAATTTGTGATGTTCCAATTTTAATGAAAGATTACATAATTTTCTACTTATTTGATTTCATGTTGCATCTCTTTTCTGCTGAAAAGCATGATTCCGAATGTTAAATAATTGCGTATTTACTTTTTCCCTTAACATATATAGTAGTTTCAAAATAACAGTACCAATGTGATAATGAATTATAAAAGTGCTAAATGCAGTTTGATACAGCTAGATTTGCTCCAGGTTGTTTTCAAGTATAGATTGCTTAATTAAAAAGAAAATTAAGTCCAAAATGTAAAAAAAAAAGCAAGCCTTAAATATTTATAACTTTTTGAGTATAATATCCAACTCATCTTCTCTCATTTTTATTGATATAAATTTTTAAATTCATGAATCTTATTCTGGACACTTTTTAGCAATATCTTGTAAACCCTGATATCATGTTTTCATTATTTTTTTTCTAAAAAATTTCATTATCAGTTGTTGTTTTTCCTTGAGCCAAGCTAAGTTTAATAGAAAGCTTAAAATTTCAAGGTGGGAAGATTTTCTTGTGCTTTGCTTGTTATGGATTCATACTTTTATCGTGTCATTGATGGAGAATATTATTTGTATTTTTCTTACTGTAATTTATTGAGGTATAGATGTCTCTGTATGTAACTATAGACTCAACTATTATAAGTGTTTTTGGTACCATTTTTGGTCTCGGACCGAAAGAAGTATACTAAAGTCTGCTATTATTAAGTATTTCTAGTCTCTTTGACTCTCTTGTAGTTTCTGCTAAGTGAAAGAAGCTACTGTGTTATTTGCTGCATATCTTTC
This sequence comes from Bos indicus x Bos taurus, assembly GCF_003369695.1. Taxonomy (NCBI): domain Eukaryota; kingdom Metazoa; phylum Chordata; class Mammalia; order Artiodactyla; family Bovidae; genus Bos; species Bos indicus x Bos taurus. Next base: position 51,579,426 of record NC_040076.1, on the reverse strand, counting down.
ATAAATATTTTATTTTCACTGTGATTGTAGCCTTTAAAGTTGTAAAGTGCTCTTTGACCTGGTAATAGGCTTCGGTCTAAATTTTGTTTAATTGGATTTCAAAGTATTAGTTCTTTCTTTGTATTTTCTTGGTATACCGTTTTGCCTCCTTTCATTATTAACATTTATGAATTATTTTGTTTTCGGTATGTGTTTGTCTTTTATGTGCAGCAAAAAGTTGGATTTTGCTTTACAATCAGCCGCTTTGTTTGTCCTTGTTTATGGAGGGGTTAAGTCCCTATTAGTTGTTATGTTTGGTCTCAGATAACTCATCTTTATTATATTTACATGTAATATGTGACATATTTGGTGATAAGTACTAATGAGGAAGATAAAGGAGGACAAGGAGTATAGGAAATGCTGGGGGAAATTTTCTATTTTAAGTAGGTGGTCAGGGAAAGCCTCATGGAGAAACTGACTTTTGGACACACTCTTAAAAAAAAAATGATTTATTTGGCTACTCTGGGTCTCAGTTGTGGCATGCTACTCTGGGTCTCAGTTGTGGCATGCAGACTCTTAGTTGAGGCATATGAGATCTAGTTCCCTGGTCAGGGATTGAACCCAGGGCCTCTACATTGGGAGCACAGAGTGTTAGCCACTGGACCACCAGGGAAGTCCCTGGACATACTCTTGAAGTAGGTGAAGGAATGAGTCATTTAGATAAGTGGAGTAAGATTTATCCTGACTGAGAGAACAGCAAGGCCTAGAGACACATGATTACTGGGTGTGTTTTCAAAGACCAGCAACGAGGCTGGTGTGACTGGAGTGCTGTGTGCAGCTGAATACTAGGAGACAGGCCCCAAGAGTATCAGAGTATCAGATAGGGCCCTCAGTCTCAAGGAGGGAAGGAATATCCCTTAAACAGTAATTTTGTTGCCAGATGTTGAAATAATATTACTTCTGCCATCCCACAGTAATAAATTAATAACTCTGGGAATTTCAGCCTAAGTGGGAGAAGCCAGTCTTAGCGGTTTTATGTTTTAAGGCAGAACTCAAATTATGCGTGAAATAGTTTAATTTCTGCTGATTTTGAAGGTTGGATTATGAAACACCTTCCAATGTGGTGGAAATGATCCTTGAATATATTCTCAAATCTTTGATGTTTTAGTTTCTACATTATATTCTACCCCCAAATTCATCAGCTGTAGCTTCACAACTTCAGCTTTTTTGCCTTTTAGCTGAAGGTGTGAATTCACAGGGGAATAACTTTATTGAAACATAACAGTGAAATGTATCTTGACTAATAAATGTTTAAAAGGCAGAAAAATATAAAAATTCTAATCAGAGATGCTTGACCAAAGGCTAGCACACAACATAGAAGTTTTTTTGAATTATTTTAAAAAGTATTCAGCTTAAAACAGTTTTTCCTTTTTATACAGATATCTGTTAACTGTATGACAGAGAAGGTAAAATGAAATGCGTGCATCTATGTGGGAAGGCTTAAGGGTATATTAAGCCTGTAATCCAGAAAAACTATTTTCAAGATTGCAATGGATGGGAACAGAGAAGGGACAAACTTTAAATACAGGCAGGATTACTTGTCTTTTTGTATTTCATTTAGCTGCACTTTAATTTTCTTCTTCCTCTTTTTTTTTTCTCACCTTTTTTTTTCTTAAGCTAAACTGGCAGTGAAATGCTGTCTGAATAAGTCACAACTCACAAAAAACTGAACAGTGCATTGTAAAATAGGACACAAAACAAAAGACTTCATCTAAGAGCTGAGATCATCGGGCTGGGAAACACAGACCCAGTGCAGCAATTCAACAGTGTTTCTCAGAGCCTGAGACAGTTTCACAATTTTTGATATGCTATTGCCCCCTGCTGTTCACAGTGAAGTACTGACAACAGAAATAGGTTTTCCTAACACTCCAGGGTTTTAGTGCAATATCATGCTATCAGAGAAAGTTAGACAAAGCATTTCAAACATTTCAAATAGAATAATTTAAGGAGTTGTTTTCTAAAAAGCTATTAAAGAAATCCCAAAGCACCTTCCCTACTTCCCAATATATCGAAAAGAAATGTATGATTCAGTTAATTGAATGAATCATGCAGTTTCCTCTTTAAGTTTCTGAAGAGAGCAGAGCACAAGGCAATTGAGATAGCTTGGAAAAAAGCTGATGAAGTGAGCAGAGAAAATGGAGTGCAAAATGTGCCAAAGGAGAGGGTCATGAATAATTTACATACAACAGGGGTGAAGCAGTTCAGTCCTGAACAGATCATTCACATTTTTCCAAGGATGTTGGATAAAACTGTTTTGTCTCCACAGAAGAGCATGGATGGGCTATTTGTGAGCCTTCAGGTCTTCTGCCCCTTGTTCTTGGGTTTGGTCATGGAAACTTAAAACCATTAGGGTATGAATTTGGGTCCCTGAAGCAGAGCAGAAGGACAGAATCCTTGGAGCCGATTTCCTGATTTACTCTGTCATTTCTAAAGGGGTCAGGTCTATCTCCTGGATGGAAGTCGGTCCATGTGCAGATGTGTGTGTTTGAGCATGGGAGATCATGTTATTTGTTTCAGAACTGTAGCAACTGTGGGCTGCTAGAATAATCTGTATTCCAGCTCTTCCATGGGATTAGGTAATAAGGTGCTGCCAGGATCCCCTCACATTCAGTAAAAGCAATTTAAAAAGTAAGGGCCTTGTTTCAGCATTTGATTTTTGCTCAGACTCTTTCTCCATGAGGAACATGACTAGAGAAGAATCTTTTAATATTTAGAAAATCACATGCATATTTATATACAAAATTACATCCTGTTAGGATAAACCTAGAAATCCAGCCTGAACTACTCCTCAAAGATTTAGCTTTGGCTCTAGATATTGCTAAGAATGCTGTTTCTAACTTCTGAAGTCCCTACCTCAAATCACAAATGGTGGATTTTGAGAAAACATTTAAATCATTTATTTCAGGTAACAATAAGCTGTTTCCTTAATACTTGAGGTAGTTGCATTCACAGTGTTGATTTTAGTGCTTATAGTATTTTGTTTCTCTCTCTTATGTGACATTTTAGTGTTTATTTACTCTCTTAAATTTATATTCTTCATTATGTGCTGTGCTTAGTCGCTCAGTTGTGTCCAACTCTGTGACCCCATGGGCTGTAGCCTGCCAGGCTCCTCTGTCCACAGGGATTCTTCAGGCAAGAATACTGGAGTGGGTTGCTATGCCCTCCTCCAGGGGATCTTCCAACCTGGGGATTGAACCCAGGTCTTCTGCATTGCAGGTGAATTCTTTACTGCCTGAGCCATGAGGAAAGCCTCTTCTTCATTAGGGCAGATGTTAAAGATAGGGTGAAAAATATGATAGACTCTGCATTTAAGCTTTTTATAGTAATTTAGCAAAATGTAGAACAACAATATGATAATCATATAAGAAGGAGCCCAAGAGGTAGAAAAATAATCTCCCCATCCTTTTTCATTTTATCATTTTATTTCATTTCTTCTCTTTACTATTTTATTTTATTTGTATTCATTTTATTTTTTAAAATTACAAATCAGGAAAGCTGACTATCCTTTTTATGTATCTTTACACGATCCCTAGTACTCTAGTACTTTATACAAGTGCTTTATATAAGTTTGCACACATTTGTAGTAAATATCCGCTAAATGAAATATGAGCACTTACTTACTAGGAGCCTTTGTACTATGCTGTGCCTATGTAAACTAGATACACATTTGATTTCTACAGAGGAGAAGAGTGAAATTAGGAGGAATTTATATAAACCTGGAAGGAAGTATTAGAAATATTTGTTTCTATTCAAATGCTAAAGTATATTTAGAAACTTTTTAAATGAGAAAAACTAAGACATTAAAATTCCACCATGTCAGTACTTGAATCTCTTTTTAATGATTTTCATAAATTGCATATGAATTTTCAATATTTCTGTCTGTGAAGTTCTTATCAGATCTGGGTATATGCAGCCTACCTGGTAGAAACACAAAGATAGGTAGAGAGCAATGAATGATGATGCTTGTGTTTCAAAAGGAAGCTGAAACATTTTCTTTTTGGTCAAGAATTAATTTATCAGTGTTTCATTGTAAAAAATTCATAGTATATTGAAACATGCTTTTTGCCACCTTAATGGCATAACCCAAATTATCTGCTGTTATTAAATTGTTCTACTTAAATTGTATTGAATGCCAGTATCTAAGAAAACTGTAAGCATAAATGGTTTCTGAATTTCTTTGGATTACTGAGAAATGGATCTTCTCTGCAAATATACTGTTATACTATAGAGTATATGAGGCTTCCCGGGTAGCTCAAATGGTAAAGAATCTGCCTACAATGTGAAGGACGCAGGTTCAATTCCTGCATCGGGAAGATACCCTGGAGAAGGGGGCAACCCACTCCAGTATTCTTGCCTGGAGAATTCCATAGTCAGAGGAGCCTGGCGGGCTACAGTCCATGGGGTTGCCAAGAGTCGGACATGACTGAGCAACTAATACACATGTACTGTATATTTAGTTTTGCATATATAGTTTCTGTAACTACTGATATAAAGATATCTATATAGAGTAATGTAACAGTTTATTCTATTAATGTCTGCTATTTGAGAACATTTGCAGTATTAATAAGGGCTTTGCTGGTGGCTGAGATGGTAAAGACTCTGCCTGCAATGCAGGAAACGTGGGTTCGATCCCTGGGTCAGGAAGATCCCCTGGAGAAGGAAATGGCAATCCACTCCAGTATTCTTGCCTGGAAATACCCACGGACAGAGAAGTTTGGTGGGCTGTAGTCTATGGAATCGCAAAGAGTTGGACAGAACTCAATGACTAATACTTTCACTTTCACATTATTAATGGAACTTAGTCTAAGAGAGGGGCTTCTAACTTAATCTAAGTGTGGCGCTTGTGGTAAAGAACCCACATGCCAATGCAGGAGACATAAGAGTTGCGGGTTCCATCCCTGGGTCAGGATAATACCCTGACCCATGGAGGAGGGCATGGCAATCAACTCCAGAACTCTTGCCTGAGGACGCCATGGACAGAGGAACCTGGCGGGCTACAGTCCATAGCATCACAAAGAGTCAGACGTGACTTGGCACACACATGCTCAATCTAAGAAAAATTCAACTTAACATTGTTTTCTTTTTACATTTCACTCTGTGTGTGTGTGTGTGTGTGTGTGTGTGTGTATGCTTTGAGTAGCTTAGCCATTTCCAACTCTTTGCAACCCCATGGACTGTAGCCTGCCAGGCTCCTCCATCCATGGGATTTCCCAGGCAAGAAGAGTGAAGCAGGTTGCTAGTTCCTCCTCCAGGGGATCTTCCCAACTCAGGGATGGAACCCAAGTCTCCTGGGTCACCTGCACTAATAGGTGGCTTCTTTACCACTGAGTCACCTGGGAAGCCCTTTTATATTTTAATATTAGCTGTTAATACAAGAGATAGTCAAAATTATGATCACTATTATTCAGTTCAGTTCTGTTCAGTTGCTCAGTCGTGTCCGACTCTTTGCAACCCCATGAACCGCAGCATGCCAGGCCTCCCTGTCCATCACCAACTCCCAGAGTTCACTCAGACTCACATCCATCAAGTCAGTGATGCCATCCAGCCATCTCATCCTCTGTCATCCCCTTCTCCTCCTGCCCCCAATCCCTCCCAGCATCAGGGTCTTTTCCAATGAGTCAACTCTTCGCATGAGGTGGCCAAAGTACTGGAGTTTCAGCTTTAGCATCATTCCTTCCAAAGAAATCCCAGGGCTGATCTCCTTCAGAATGGACTGGTTGGATCTCCTTGCAGTCCAAGGGGCTCTCAAGAGTCTTCTCCAACACCATAGTTCAAAAGCATCAATTCTTCGGTGCTCAACTTTCTTCACAGTCCAACTCTCACATCCATACAACACCACAGGAAAAACCATAGTCTTGACTAGACGGACCTTTGTTGGCAAAGTAATGTCTCTGCTTTTGAAAATGCTATCTAGGTTGGTCATAACTTTCCTTCCAAGGAGTAAGCGTCTTTTAATTTCATGGCTGCAGTCACCATCTGCAGTGATTTTGGAGCCCCCCAAAATAAAGTCTGACACTGTTTCCACTGTTTCCCCATCTATTTGCCATGAAGTGATGGGACCAGATGCCATGATCTTCATTTTCTGAATGTTGAGCTTTAAGCCAACTTTTTCACTCTCCACTTTCACTTTCATCAAGAGGCTTTTGAGTTCCTCTTCACTTTCTGCCATAAGGGTGGTGTCATCTGCATATCTGAGGTTATTGATATTTCTCCTGGCAATCTTAATTCCAGCTTGTGTTTCTTCCAGTCCAGTGTTTCTCATGACGTACTCTGCATATAAGTTAAATAAGCAGGGTGACAATATACAGACTTCATGTACTCCTTTTCCTATTTGGAACCAGTCTGTTGTTCCATGTCCAATTCTAACTGTTGCTTCCTCACCTGCATACAGATTTCTCAAGAGGCAGGTCAGGTGGTCTGGTATTCCCATCTCTTTCAGAATTTTCCACAGTCTATTGTGATCCACACAGTCAAAGGCTTTGCATAGTCAATAAAGAAGATATAGATGTTTTTCTGGAACTCTCTTGCTTTTTCGATGATCCAGCGGATGTTGGCAATTTGATCTCTGGTTCCTCTGCTTTTTCTAAAACCAGCTTGAACATCATGAAGTTCACAGTTCATGTATTGCTGAAGCCTGGCTTGGAGAATTTTGAGCATTACTTTACTAGCATGTGAGATGAGTGCAATTGTGCGGTAGTTTGAACATTCTTTGGCATTGCCTTTCTTTGGGATTGGAATGAAACCTGACCTTTTCCAGTCCTGTGGCCACTGCTGAGTTTTCCAAATTTGCTGGCATATTGAGTGCAGCACTTTCACAGCATCATCTTTCAGGATTTGAAATAGCTCAACTGGAATTCCATCACCTCCACTAACTTTGTTTGCAGTGATGCTTTCTAAGGCCCACTTGACTTCACATTCCAGAATGTCTGGCTCTAGGTCAGTGATCACACCATCATGATTATCTGGGTCAAGAAGATCTTTTTTGTACAGTTCTTCTGTGTATTCTTGCCACCTCTTCTTAATGTCTTCTGCTTCTGTTAGGTCCATACCATTTCTGTCCTTTATCGAGCCCATCTTTGCATGAAATGTTCCCTTGGTATCTCTGATTTTCTTGAAGAGATCTCTAGTCTTTCCCATTCTGTTGTTTTCCTCTATTTCTTTGCATTGATCGCTGAGGAAGGCTTTCTTATCTCTTCTTGCTATTCTTTGGAACTCTGCATTCAGATGCTTATATCTTTTCTTTTCTCCTTTGCTTTTCACTTCTCTTCTTTTCACAGCTATTTGTAAGGCCTCCCCAGACAGCCATTTTGCTTTTTTGCATTTCTTTTCCATGGGGATGGTTTTGATCCCTGTCTCCTGTACAATGTCACGAACCTCAGTCCACAGTTCATCAGGCACTCTATCAGATCTAGTCCCTCAAATCTATTTCTCACTTCCACTGTATAATCATAAGGGATTACTATGTCAAAAATAATAAATGCTTGGTGTTAGTCTACCTACAATTCAGTTTTTGGTGTAAAGTTCTTTGGTTACAAGAAGGAATATTTAGTTTACTTCACTAATAGGTATATCTTCTAATACTGGATGGCCTCTTGGCATTTCTTCTGCTGTTGATTTTTAGCAATGTTATCTGTGATTACATGAATGGAGTTGACTCGTTTTGTTTATTCCAAATAAGAGTATATAATGGATTACTATGGTAACAAGGAGGTAGACAAATAATGGAACTGCCGAATAATTTCGAGACCAATAGATTAAGCCTAAGGCGCTTAGCCAAGATTCAGGAATAAAAGCCCATCTGAGACAGAGTGTGCACCAAAATTGGGAGCTTAACGGAGAAAACCAAAGAACGCTCTTTCTGCAAATGGCAGGGGTGAATTTTCCACAATTTTTTCCCCTCTGTGGCTAGGGACAATCTTGGGCCCTTCAAGAGCTCACTCGGGCCCTTCTCTTGACAGCTTGGCCACCTGAGACCCCTGCGCAAGGGCGGATCAGGAAGCTGCAGGTGGCGGGGAAAGAGAAATTGAGGATAAGGCCAGGTGCAATGGAGAAGGCAATGGCAACCCACTCCAGTACTCTTGCCTGGAAAATCCCATGGATGGAGGAGTCTGGTAGGTACAGTCCACGGGGTGGCGAAGAGTCAGACACGACTGAACAACTTCAATTTCACTTTTCACTTTCATGCATTGGAGAAGGAAATGGCAACCCGCTCCAGTTTTCTTGCCTGGAGAATCCCAGGGACTGCGGAGCCTGGTGGGCTGCCGTCTATGGGATCGCACAGAGTCGGACACGACTGAAGCGACTTAGCATCAGCAGGGGCAGCAGCAGCCAGGTGCAAAGGTACCACCCTCTAGAGCGCAGGCGCAGAGTCCTCGGCTGGAGCGTGTGAGCGGAGGAGCATTAACTATGCGTGGAAAGTTTGGAACTATTTTCTCGTGGTGGTGGTAAGAACTGTATTTTAAACAGCGTAAAGGCCTCTTTTAATTTAGTATTTCGTGATTCTTCTTCACATCAGGCATTGCCTGAAAGCCTGTTAGAAAGTGCTAACCTCGGAGTTTCATACGTGCGGTGGCTTCGTGTCGAGTAATATTATCCCAAGGCATTTTGTAAGTGCTTCATTTGCATAAGGTGCCGGGCTAGGTGCTGATGAAGGAGATAGCATAGACTGTGTTCCCATCCTCAAGTTATTTTTAACAGAATGTGAGACGAATAAAAAGAAGTCCGAAAGCAAAGAATTAGAAGAAAAAGTGAGTAAGGTGGATAGCGTTTTGTTTGTAATTCAATGAAATGTCTTTGGGGACGTTTGGTTAGTACCGGATGGAGTGGTTAAACCGTTGAAGATACAAACCTCAAATTATCCACTTGAAGTTGGAATTCGTGAATATAGATCCCTTCTATACAGCAAGGAATCTGCCCGTGTATCTCTCTCTCTCTCTCTTTTGCCTTTAATCCCAGATCTTCTCTGTCTGGATGACTGAAAACAATGGAAATTATTAGACCTCCTCATAATTAATCACTCTTACCAAGGCCAGATTGACAGATATGGTTGGGATTTAGGGAAAAAAAATAGCCGATATAACTTGGAAAATAAAAATGAATGTGCTGCTGAGATGTTGAAAATATATTGTTAAATAGACTAAGAGACATAGGAAATAATTTATCTTATGTTTTAGGCTGGGTAATATGAGGTTTATATTTAAATGGTCTCTTCTCTCAATTCAAATTGCTTTAGGCTTTGGTTATTTAAAAATATTTTGTATTCATGAACACTTATTTTATAATTGGTGGGAATGTTTGCTTGTGGCCCAACTCTAATTTGTAATCTGGAAAGTTGATTTACTTATTCATTCCACATCTATTGTATATTTACTGTTTGCCAGATACGATGACAGTGATTGTCCTTCACATTCATTTTAGAGCATACTTAAAATTTTGTGAGGTTCATTTACCTAAATTCCAAGAAATTGTGTATGGAGAACAAATCAAGGCAAGAGCAAGTGGGTCTATTACATTTTGTCTAGATCTCTATTGTAGCACTTAGCGAAATTTTGCCTGCTGGAATGAGAGTAGTGCATGGTCTGGAGTTGATCATCAGCATGTTCTCAGCATCTGACACAAAACTTGAAACCTGATAGAGACCCAACAAGGGAGATTTGGATGAATTAAAGCACCACATAAACATACATTGTTCTTTTTAAAGACGTGTTTATTTTTATTGGATATTAAGAAAAAGCAAAATCTTTTTGTTAAATCCCTTGTTTCCGAAAAATCTTTCAGAATTTGACAGAATATTGATCTGAAGCACTTTGACTTGACTTTGATCTGAAGAACTAAGATTCCTTCTTAGTGGAATCTGATTAAAATCATTTTTGTGATAATTAAGATCTTCAGGTCCCAGCTGAGTATTTGCTTGATATTTATGAGAACAAATATTTTATATTCATCTTAATATTTTCCAATTTGCCTGGTGGGTAAAACCAGAGTTTGGAGAAACAGTTCTTGTTTGGGAGATGCTAATGATGGTCTTTCTGAGAAACCCTTCTTATTCATCCAGCATTTGTAGCTTTCTATGTATTCAGGGGTTTATGTCCATAAATACATATTTATAAGTGCTTTGAGTATGAAACAATGCTGAAAGGAGGCAACGATCATATGCAGCCAGAGGATTATGTAATTCACATGAGATTCTTGATGATTCCCATTTAGGGTGGGAGTTAATAGTAGTACCCTGGAGTAAAATCCCTGGTGCTGCATTTATTAGATATCGTATGGGATTGACCATTAAGTAAATTGTTCACTGCACAAAGAAACCCATGAAAGGTGCAAACTTTATATCATGCTGCTAAGTAGCTTAAAATCGTGTTCGACTCTTTGTGACCCTATGGCCTGTAGCCTGCCAGGCTCGTTTGTCCATGGGTTTTCCCAGGCAAGAATACCATAGTGGGTTGCTGTTTCCTTCTCCAGGGGCTCTTCCTAACCCAGGGATTGAACCTACATCTCCTGCATTGCAGGCAGATTCTTTATTGCTGAGCCATCAGGTCATAGACTTATCAATTTGAATATTTATTAAGACAATTTTATGGCAGAAGGTAATATGTTTTCTTGTTCTAATAGAATTAGTATATTATGGTACATTTTCTGACAAATGGAAGTGAAGTGTCTTGAGGAAAAGGTACTTTTTTGTGTGTGTGCAAATCCTCTGTATAGGGTAGTGGTGGCCTGAACTTGGACAAGTTACGTAACTCCTTTGGCCTTTAAGTGAAGATATTAATACCTACCTCACTAAATTGGTTGATAGTACTAGACATGTCTGGCATATCATCAGCATTCAATAAATGTTTTTGAATGAATACAAAAGTACTTAGTTTAATGTATGTGATAAAGCTTTGATAAGTTGCAGCTCACTTTTGCTTTGATTAAGAGGAATTTTAGAGGGTTTAAATGTATGTGTAAATACGTATATTTGAATCTTTGAGCTTGTTAAGTGTTTCACACTTTATACTTACTACTCTGTGGTATTACCTAGGATGTCCTTACTGACATGCTTGGTGTCCTTTTTTATTTTCTTGAGTTGTACACATCCAGCATAAAGAAAATTATGATAATATGACCTACTGAAAGGAAAATAGTGTCTCACAGTTATGTTTCTTTTGGAATCCTAAAATCCTGGAATCCTAGGTTTAAGAAGGGACTGTTTGAATTTCCCTTTATCAAGTATATATTAGTTGTTACATGAAAGTATATATTCTGTGCACTAGTACTCTAAAGATAAATAAGTTACTATTGTCAAGTAGTTACAGTTCTTTGCACGAACATTTCCAAGGACAATTCACAATTACTAGCTTAATTTTTAGGAATCTCTCTTATGACCATTCAAAATTTGTCTTCCTGTAACTTTCATTTATTGGTGTTAGCTTTACTCTTTGGGTCACAAAAAATGTCAGATTCTGTGATATAAATATCTTTCTTATTAAGATAATTAACTTTTTTTTTTTCTCAAGGAGCTTCTGTTCTTCAAATTAAACATCACTGTATCCTGCTGTTTCTCAAGCCTCTTCTTCATCATCTTTCTCACTCCCATGAGTGCCTTTCAGGTCATCTACTTACCTCTAAAGGTGTAGTATGTGCTAAGTTGCTTCAGTCACGTCCAAGTCTTTGGGGCCCTATGGCCTGTAGCCTGCCAGGCTCCTCTGTCCATAGAGTTCTCCAGGCAAGAATACTGGAGTGGGTTGTCGTTTCCTTCTCCAGGGGATCCTTCCAACCCAGGGACTACACCTGTGTTTCTTATGTCTCTTGCATTGGCAGGCAGGTTCTTTACCACTAGCACCACCTGGGAAGCCCAAAGCTGTGGGAGCCACGGGGTATTCAGGGCTCCAGATGTAGTGCGACCATTGCAGGATGCAGCCGTATACTTCCTGCTTTCCAGATTCTGTCCCTGAATCTCCCTGAGGGATCTACTCAAAAGTACTGTGTTTATTTTGCACAAGTTGCCATGTAAGGTATTTGGGGGAAAAGGACAAATGACCTTCTTAATTTCTTGAAGCACTTCTCATATACTCTATGTGACATTCCAAATGGGAATTATAATGAGGCAACCTGAATTCCAACAACACAAGAGAAGACTCTACACATGGACATCACCAGATGGTCAACACCGAAATCAGATTGATTATATTCTTTGCAGCCAAAGATGGAGAAGCTCTATACAGTCAGCAAAAACAAGACCAGGAGCTGACTGTGGCTCAGACCATGAACTCCTTATTGCCAAATTCAGACTGAAATTGAAGAAAGTAGGGAAAACCACTAGACCATTCAGGTATGACCTAAATCAAATCCCTTATGATTATACAGTGGAAGTGAGAAATAGATTTAAGGGCATAGATCTGATAGATAGAGTGCCTGATGAACTATGGAATGAGGTTCATGACATTGTACAGGAGACAGGGATCAAGACCATTCCCATGGAAAAGAAATGCAAAAAAGCAAAATGGCTGTCTGGGGAGGCCTTACAAATAGCTGTGAAAAGAAGAGAAGCGAAAAGCAAAAGAGAAAAGGAAAGATATAAGCATCTGAATGCAGAGTTACAAAGAATAGCAAGAAGAGATAAGAAAGTCTTCCTCAGCAATCAATGCAAAGAAATAGAGGAAAACAACAGAATGGGAAAGACTAGAGATCTCTTCAAGAAAATCAGAGATACCAGAGGAACATTCATGCAAAGATTAGCTCAATAAAGGACAGAAATGGTATGGACCTAACAGAAGCAGAAGATATTAAGAAGAGGTGGCAAGAATACACAGAAGAACTGTACAAAAAAGATCTTCATGACCCAGATAATCACGATGGTGTGATCACTCACCTAGAGCCAGACATCCTGGAATGTGAAGTGAAGTGGGCCTTAGAAAGCATCACTACGAACAAAGCTAGTGGAGGTGATAGAATTCCAGTTGAGCTATTCCAAATCCTGAAAGATGATGCTGTGAAAGTGCTGCACTCAATATGCCAGCAAATTTGGAAAACTCAGCAGTGGCCACAGGACTGGAAAAGGTCCGTTTTCATTCCAATCCCAAAGAAAGGCAATGCCAAAGAATGCTCAAACTACCGCACAATTGCACTCATCTCGCATGCTAGTGAAATAATGCTCAAAATTCTCCAAGCCAGGCTTCAGCAATATGTGAACTGTGAACTTCCAGATGTTCAAGCTGGTTTTAGAAAAGGCAGAGGAACCAGAGATCAAACTCCCAACATCTGCTGGATCATGGAAAAAGCAAGAGAGTTCCAGAAAAACATCTATTTCTTCTTTATTGACTATGCAAAGCCTTTGACTGTGTGGATCACAATAGACTGTGGAAAATTCTGAAAGAGATGGGAATACCAGACCACCTGACCTGCCTCTTGAGAAATTTGTATGTGGGTCAGGAAGCAACAGTTAGAACTGGACATGGAACAACAGACTGGTTCCAAATAGGAAAAGGAGTACGTCAAGGCTGTATATTGTCACCCTGCTTATTTAACTTATATGCAGAGTACATCATGAGAAACGATGGACTGGAAGAAGCACAAGCTGGAATCAAGATTGCCAGGAGAAATATCAATAACCTCAGATATGCAGATGACACCACCCTTATGGCAGAAAGTGAAGAGGAACTAAAAAACCTCTTGATGAAGGTGAAAATGGAGAGTGAAAAAGTTGGCTTAAAGCTCAACATTCAGAAAATGAAGATCATGGCATCCGGTCCCATCACTTCATGGGAAATAGATGGGGAAACAGTGTCAAACTTTATTTTTGGGGGCTCCAAAATCACTGCAGATGGTGACTGCAGCCATGAAATTAAAAGACGCTTACTCCTTGGAAGGAAAGTTACGACCAACCTAGACAGCATATTCAAAAGCAGAGACATTACTTTGCCAACAAAGTTTCGTCTAGTCAAGGCTATGGTTTTTCCTGTGGTCATGTATGGATGTGAGAGTTAGACTGTGAAGAAGGCTGAGCGCCGAAGAATTGATGCTTTTGAACTGTGGTGTTGGAGAAGACTCTTGAGAGTCCCTTGGACTGCAAGGAGGTCCAACCAGTCCATTCTGAAGGAGATCAGCCCTGGGATTTCTTTGGAAGGAATGATGCTGAAGCTGAAACTCCAGTACTTTGACCACCTCATGTGAAGAGTTGACTCATTGGAAAAGACTCTGATGCTGAGAGGGATTGGGGGCAGGAGGAGAACGGGACGACAGAGGATGAGATGGCTGGATGGCATCATTGACTCGATGGACATGAGTCTGAGTGAACTCCGGGAGTTGGTGATGGACAGAGAGGCCTGGCGTGCTGCGATTCATGGTGTCGCAAAGAGTCGGACATGACTGAGGGACTGATCTGATCTGATCTGATCTGAACCTGAATTCTGGGTTATTGAATTATTATTTGGAAGGCATTTTTGGTCCAGTTGATTAAAGTCACTGTTGTTCATGCATTTTCTGACAGCTTAGAGATTTCTGACCAGTGGAGGAAGGATTTCTATAGTTTTGCATGATCTATTTCTATAAATTACTCTCTCACTGAAACTTTTTATTTTATTTAATTTTTGTGAACAAAGAACATGACAGGGAAAAATTGTTCTACTTATAACTCTAAGCACTTTACTAAAAAGCCTTGGTATCTTCTCAGCATTTTTATTGACGAAACTCTCTTTATACCAGGTGTACTCTGACTCAGTGTTTGGGACAAGTAGCCTTGCCTAGCAGAACACCAGAAGATACCAATTACAACTCAGTGACAATTGATAGGTGTGTACACTGCTTTAGTCATTTTGGTGGAAGTGAAATGTTAATTGCTCAGTCATGTCCAACTCTTTGTGACCCCACGAGCTGTAGCCTGCCAGGCTTGTCTGTCCATGGGATTCTCCAGGCAAGAATACTGGAGTGGGTTGCCATTCCCTTTTCCAGAGGATCTTCCCAACCCTGGGATCAAACCCAGGTCTCCCGCATTGCAGGCAGATTCTGTACTGTTTGAGCTACAGGGAAGTCCTTTTAGTAAAAGGAAAGGAGAAAGAGAGATGCAATAATTTTTTGGAAGGTGGGGAGAGGGAAGAAAACTCTACTTAAATAAGGGGGGAGTGTTTGGAAGCAGTGTGGATTAGAATTGGAGGGGCAGTGTGTTAGTTTCCTAGGACTGCCATAACAAATTACCACAAACTTTGTGGCTTAAAACAACAGAGATTTGTTCTCTCCTAGCCAGGAGGCCAGAAGTCCAAAATCAAGGTGTTGGTAAGGCCATGCTCCCTCTGGAGGCTCCATGGAAGAATCCTTCCTTGCTTTCTTCCAGCTTTGAAGGTTCCTAGGCATTCCGGAGAAGGCAATGGCACTGCACTCCAGTACTTTTGCCTGGAAATCCCATGGATGGAAGAGCCTGGTAGGCTGCAGTCCATGGGGTCTCGAAGAGTCAGACACGACTGAGCAACTTCACTTTCACTTTTCACTTTCATGCATTGGAGAAGGAAATGGCAACCCACTCCAGTGTTCTTGCCTGGAGAATCCCAGGGATGGGGGAGCCTGGTGGGCTGCCGTCTATGGGGTCGCACAGAGTCGGACATGACTGAAGCGACTTAGCAGCAGCAGCAGCAGCAGGCATTCCATTCGGAGAAGGCAATGGCACCCCACTCCAGTACTCTTGCCTGGAAAATCCCATGGATGGAGGATCCTGGTGGCCTGGAGTCCATGGGGTCACACAGAGTCGGACACAACTGAATCTACTTAGCGGCAGGCATTCTTTGGCTTGTAGGTGCATTGTTCCTGTCTGTCTGTTTTCATGTGGCTTTCTTTCCTGTGTCTCCTTGTGTCTGTCCAGATCTCTCTCTCCTTTTCTTATAAAGGCACCAGTCATTGGATTAGGACCCAATCTAAGAAGAAGTAAAGAGCCTCTTGATGAAAGTGAAAGAGGAGAGTGAAAAAATTGGCTTAAAACTCAACATTCAGAAAACTAAGATCATGGCATCTGGTCTCATCACTTCATGGCAAATAGATGAGGAAACAATGGAAACAGTGATATACTTTATTTTTTAGGCTCCAAAATCACTGCAGATGGTGACTACAGCCGTGAAATTAAAAGACGCTTGCTCTTTGGAAGAAAAGCTATGACCAACCTAGATAGGATATTAAAAAGCAGAGACATTACTTTGCCAACAAAGGTCCATCTAGTCAAGGCTATGGTTTTTCCAGTGGTCATGTATGGATGTGAGAGTTGGACTATAAAGAAAGCTAAGTGCCGAAGAATTGATGCTTTTGAACTGTGGTGTTGGAGAAGACTCTTGAGAGTCCCTTGGACACTAGGAGATCCAACCAGTCCATCCTAAAGGAAATCATCCCTGGGTGTTCATTGGAAGGACTGATGCTGAAGCTGAAACTCCAATACTTTGGCCACCTGATGCAAAGAACTGACTCATTGGAAGAGACCCTGATGCTGGGAAAGATTTAATGCAGGAGGAGAAAGGGATGAGAAGGGGACAACAGAGGATGAGATGGTTGGAAGGTGTCACCGACTCAATGGACATGAGTTTGAGTAAACTCTGGGAGCTGGTGATGGACAGGGAGGTCTGGCATGCTGTAATCCATGGGGTCACAAAGAGTCAGACACGACTGAGTGACTGAACCGAACTAATCCAGCATAATCTCATTTTAACTCGATTACATGTTAAGACATTTTTTTTCCCCAAATAAAGTCATATTTACTGGTACTAGGGGTTAGTATTTGAATGTATCTTTTTGGGAACACAGTTTAACCCACAACAGGTGAGACAGCACTAAATCAGGGAACACTTAAATGATAGATAGAAGACTTAGGTTTTATTTACAAGCCAGTGAAATTGCTGTAAATTTTAAGCAAGAGTATAGTTGGTAAAGGAAGGTCTGGTAGCAAGCAGTATGCTTCAGTATACTGAATTGAAAATGAAGTTTAGCGGCTAGGATATTAATTAGTTGCAATGTTCCAGGAATAACATGAAGGGAAGTTTATCAAGGAAGATGGAGAAGAGTGTATTTTCCAAAGGTAGCTCCAAAATTGTCCTCATACCACTTGCTCTTCTGTAACGAGACCGCCTTAAACCTTATCAGTAGTTGGTGTCTGTTTCTTTACCCATGAACACGGGCAGAGTCACTGACTGATTGACCAATAGAATAGGGTGAAAGTGATACCACCCAGTTATATGCAAAGACTTTCCTTGGCCCAGCAGCTTTAACTCCCATAGTTGTGACATAGGTGGTCTTCCCTGAGATCACCATGCTTGGTGTGTCTCAATTTGGTATTTCTGATCCATATGGAGAGGCCCTAGAGGAAGACCGTGAGTTGAGGCAAGTGAGTTTTCTCGGGTGCAAAATTTAAGGAGATGCTGTCTCTCAGGTGTACTTGCACAATACTGAGAGTGAGCGCCTCCTTAAATTTTGCACACTGGGAGAGTCACTCTTAAGAAGGCACTCATTCTCAAGGTTCAGTAAGTAGGGTGGCAGCACTTGGGAATTTGTGCCTCCTTAAATTTTGTGCCCCAGGCACCTCTTGTTGCCTTACCCTAGTCCTTGCCCTTCCTGGAAGATGACATACCAAGTGGAGAGAAAGACAGAGAGGGAGAAGGGCAGGAGGGAGGAGAGAAAGAGCGGGTAGTGAGATTGAGCAGATGAAAGAGAGAGAATGAAGTACCAGAGAGGTGCAATACATTTAAGTGAGGAAACCGTCTTGAATATTGATCCTCTGGCCTCAGTTACTAGTTTGCACCAGGTGGATGAGATGAACCACTAAGTTGCTGCTGCTGCTGCTAAGTCGCTTCAGTCGTGTCCGACTCTGTGCGACCCCATAGACGTCAGCCCACCAGGCTTCCCCGTCCCTGGGATTCTCCAGGCAAGAACACTGGAGTGAGTGGGTTGCCATTTCCTTCTCCAATGCATGAAAGTGAAAAGTGAAAGTGAAGTCGCTCAGTTGTGTCCGACTCTTATCGACCCCATGGACTGCAGCCTACCAGGCTCCTCCGTCCATGGGATTTTCCAGGCAAGAGTACTGGAGTGGGGTGCCATTGCCTTCTCCAACCATGAAGTTGAGTACTTGTTAATTCCTGACCCACAAAATCATGAGTGAGTTTGTTATACAGCAGTATATTACCCAAAGTACTCTCAAGTCTTGCCAGATTTATGTAGGGTTGATAGTTGACTGAGAAATACCAGGTAGCTTTGTATTTATGCAATTCTGATGGAGCAGAATATGTCTGATTGCTACTTAGGGAGAAGGGATAAAGAAAGAGATGGAGAGAGATTATAGTCACTGTCAGCCTAGGAAACAGAATTTAAAGCCTTGCTTCTTCAGCTCACTGCTTAAACTACATAGCCATGCAACTTTTAATGTTTGAAGTTGGCCAGAAAAAAAGATATATACATTCACAGTTTGAGTCTTTATAGAAACAAAGTCTGTTTTGATCTATGACATGTAAGATGTTGTGAAATTCTTATTTCTTTAAGCAGATGGTCTGAATTATGATGCTAAATAAGTACAATTGTCCTTGGATCTCATTAACCCTCATATGAGATGGGGGGAAGTCTGTATACTTATTTCTTCTTGGCTTTGTCTGAACAAATTAAGCTTTGAATGAAAAGTTTATTTTTACAAAGGCTGAATTTACTAATCTACTAATTTTTTATTGAGTACCTGTGTTTCACAGTAATTTACACATTCTTTCAAATGGTTGTTGGCATATTTATTTATTTTCCTTTGAGTACTTTATAATTACTGGTAAACAAGGCTGAGAAAAAGGAAAATGTGGAAGAAAAAAGTCAAGAAAGGAATTATTTGGTAGAGGAGGTGTATTGCATACAAAATTAAATATGATATTTTTATAAGCCTTCAGTTCATTTTATATATGTCTCTGCTACTCCTACAAGTGGGCAGTGAGTAAAGATTTCCTGACCCACTGTTCATTTCAACAGGGTGTTAGACATGTTTATGACCTCCTCTGCTGCTGCTGCTGCTGCTAAGTTGCTTTAGTCGTGTCCGACTCTGCAACCCCATAGACCGCAGCCCACCAGGCTCCTCCGTCCATTGGATTTTCCAGGCAAGAGTACTGGAGTGGATTGCCATTGCCTTCTCTGATGACCTCCTGGAGTACTTATAATTGGACTACACAATTTAGCACCTAATTATATACTGTCTTGTATTGTTCATTATTATATCATTGTATGATTCTTGTTCCCACAAGTAGATTACATGATCTTAAAAGGCAGGGACCGTATCTTATACTTCTGTGTTTGCATTCAATTTAGTATAGTGCTGGGCATGGTATTCACTTGGGAAAGTTTTAATTGATAGACGTATATTAAGTAATTCTAGTCCCTCAGACGGAGAAGGCAATGGGACCCCACTCCAGTACTCTTGCCTGGAAAATCCCCATGAATAGAGGAGCCTGGTGGGCTGCAGTCCACGGGGTCGCTAAGAGTCAGACACGACTGAGCGACTTCACTTTCACTTTTCCCTTTCATGCATCGGAGAAGGAAATGGCAAGCCACTCCATTGTTCCTGCCTGGAGAATCCCAGGGATGGGGGAGCCTGGTGGGCTGCCATCTATGGGGTTGCACAGAGTCAGACATGACTGAAGCGACTTAGCAGCAGCAGCAGTCCCTCAGAATTCATGAATGTGTCTATGGAGCATTTGTTATAGCTCTGGAATTAAGGGCACAGAGATAGGCAAGTTACTTTTCCTTTCCCCAGGGAATTTGTCACTAAGTGGAAGTTCCAAGGTGAAGGATTGCTTTGACTGATGAAGTCACTTCTTCTTTTTTCCTTTAGTGTCAGACCAGGGCAATTGAGAAGCAGAGAGGCATGTGCCGTTGTACTACCATTACCATTTTGATACAGATGATGGTTGACATTTTGTCCCCTGCATTTCTTCAGTTGGACAAGCCAACTAATGGTGTCTGGAGAAGGATGGGTATCTCTTTTGGCTGAGTGGTTAGGCTAAGTGCGTTGGCAGGCTTTACTTTTCTCTTGTTTTGAGTGAGCATGCTTTTTCTCAGGGCATTAGATTTACATTATTATTTTTTATTGTAGTAAAATGTAGATAATGCAAATATTCCCATTTTAATCATTCTTTAAAAATTTTTTAAATCCAAATATAATTGATTTACAATGTTGCATTTGTTTCAGGTGTATAACAAAGTGATTCAGTTTATATATATATATATATATATATATATATACACACACATATATATATATTCAGTTCAGTTCAGTCGCTCAGTCATGTCTGACTCTTTGCTACCCCATGAACCACAGCACGCCAGGCTTCCCTGTCCATCACCAATTCTCAGAGTCCACCAAAACCCAAGTCCATTGAGTCAGTGATGCCATCTAGCCATCTCATCCTCTGTCGTCCCCTTCTCCTCCTGCCCTCAATCTTTCCCAGCATCAGGGTCTTTTCCAATGAGTCAGCTCTTCACATCAGGTGGCCAAAGTATTGGAGTTTCAGCTTCAACATCAGTCCTTCCAATGAGCACCCAGGCTGGTCTCCTTTAGGATGGACTGGTTGGATCTCCTTGCAGTCCAAGGGACTCTCAAGAGTCTTCTCCAACACCACAGTTCAAAAGCATCAATTCTTTGGCACTCAGCTTTCTGTATACTCCAACTCTCACATCCATACGTGACCACTGGAAAAACCATAGCCTTGACTAGATGGACCTTTGTTGACAAAGTAATGTCTCTGCTTTTTAATATGCTGTCTAGTTTGGTCATACCTTTCTTTCCAAGGAGTAAGCGTCTTTTAATTTCATGGCTGCAGTCACCATCTTCAGTGATTTTGGAGCCCAGAAAAATAAAGTCAGCCACTGTTTCCACTGTTGCCCCATCTATTTGCCAGGAAGTGATGGGACCGGATGCCATGATCTTAGTTTTCTGAATGTTGAGCTTTAAGCCAACTTTTTCACTCTCCTCTTTCACTTTCATCAAGAGGCTCTTTAGTTCTTCTTCACTTTCTGCCATATATGTTTATTATTTATGTAGGCTTCCCTGGTGACTCAGATAGTAAAGAATCTGCCTGCAATCCAGGAGACTTGAGTTTGATTCCTGGGCCAGGAAGATCCCCTGGAGAAGGGAATGGCAACCCACTCCAGGATTCTTGCCTGGAGAAATCCATGGACAGAGGAGTCTGGCAGGCTACAGTCTGTGGGGTCACAAAGAGTTGGACACGACTGGATGACGAACACTTTTACTTTCACTTTCATATATATATGAATCACGAATCACTGTCTATATATGCATGTATGTATGTGTGTGTGTATATATATATATATATATAGAGAGAGAGAGAGAGAGAGATAGAGAAAGAGAGACAAAGAGCGAGAGAGATATTCTTTTCCATTATAGGTTATTACAATTATAGTTTCCTGTGCTATAAGGTTGGTCATGGTTGATTATCTATTTTATATGTAGTAGTGTGTATATTTTAATCCAAATTCCTTATTTATCCCTCCCCTCTTCCCCTTTGGAGAAGGCAATAGCACCCCACTCCAGTATTCTTGCCTGGAAAATCCCATGGACGGAGGAGCCTGGTAGGCTGCATGCGGTCCATGGGGTCCCTAAGAGTCGGACATGACTGAGCAACTTCACTTTGATTTTTCACTTTCATGCATTGGAGAAGGAAATGGCAACCCACTCCAGTACTCTTGCCTTGAGAATCCCAGGGACGGGGGAGCCTGGTGGGCGGCCATCTATGGGGTTGCACAGGGTCAGACACGACTGAAGAGACTTAGCAGTAGCAGTAGCAGTCTTCCCCTTTGGTAAACATAAATTTGTTTTCTGTGTGTCTACCTCTATTTTGTAAACAAATTCATTTATATCATGTTTTAGATTCCACATATAATTGATATCATATGGTATGTGTCTTTCTCATTTTAGCTTACTTCACTTAGTATGATTATTTCTAGGTCCATCCACATTGCTGCAAATGGCATTGTTACATTGTTTTTCATGACTGAGTAATACTCATTTTAAACATTCTTAAATATACGGTTAAGTGGTATTAAGTGTATTCACACTGTTGTGCAACTATCACTAATATCTGTCTCTAGGTCAGATGTAAAATTGAAACTCTGTAACCCATTGAACAATAACTCCCCATTTTCCTTTCCCTAAGCCCCTAGCAACTACTATTATACTTTCTGTCTCTATGAATTTGATAACTCTAGGGACCTCTTGCATTGGAGAAGGAAATGGCAAGCCACTCCAGTGTTCTTGCCTGGAGAATCCCAGGGATGGGGGAGCCTGGTGGGCTGCCGTCTATGGGGTCGCACAGAGTCGGACACGACTAAAGTGACGTAGCAGCAGCAGCAGCAGCAGCAGGGACCTCTTGGCTCAGCAGTAAAGAATCTGCCTGCAGTGTTGGAGCCACAGGAGATGTGGGTTTGATCCCTGGATCGGGAAGATCCCATGGAGGAGGGCATGGCAACCCAGTATTCTTGCCTGGAGAAGCCCGTGGACAGAGGATGCTGGTGGGCTACAGTCAATAGCATTGCAAAAAGTCAAACACGACTAAAGCAGCTTACCACGCACACACGCAAGGACCTCTTGTAAGTGGAATCATAGTGTTATTTGTTCATTTGTGCTTAGCTTACTTCACTTACCATGATATCTTTAAGTTTCATCCATATTGTAGCATGAATCAGAATTCTATTTCTTTTTAGGATTGAATAGTATCATAATTTATGTATATATCACATTTGTTTATCCATTCATCCATTGGTAAACATCTGGGTAGCTTCCACCTTTCGGCTAGTGTGAATAATGCTGGCATGAGCATGGGTGTACAAGTACAGATCACAGTGTTATGATCACCAACACTGATTTAATGCTTATGGTGAGCAAAATACCCTTATCAGCTGTTAAACTATCTGGAAGAATCAACATGTCTCTGAAATTTCACGGGTTGAATTCAGAGAATTAAGTACTCTTAGGAAAATGTGGCCTGACAACATTTTTTTAGGTTAAGACTATGGCCAGTATTTGCGTTCAGTGACTATGCTTTGTTGATTTATTCTTCAGAATGCTTCTTGTCTCCATCTTTCTGCTTGTCACTGCTCCAATGTGTGTTTTAATTGACTCATTGCCATGCAGCAGTACTGTAGTCACAACTAGTTTGTCTAACTTGTCTCCCCCTTTCCAGTTTTTCTTATAAACGACTGCTTTTGGTCATCAGACTTTACTGAACAAAAACTTTCAGTCCCCATCATGTATAGGACAAAGCTCAAGCTTATTTGAAGGAGTTTTGTAACCTGGCACCAGCTTACCTTTCAAGTCCTACTTCTATTTCCTTAAACAAACTTTACTCAGAGTCAAAATTGAGTCTTCTCATTATCCTCTGGACAAATCACTGTTATTTTGACTTTTGCTATTCATTCTACCATGTAAAACCTTTTTCATTTTGCCTTCAAGTGTGAGCTCAAACCTCACTGTCTCTGCTAAATCTTTAAAAAAAATAACCAATTTTGAAAATGGTTGCTTGCTGTTTTGAATATTTGCACACTCAACTGTAAGATTAACCATGCTAATGAGGCTTTTGTAATAGCTCATTTTTTCTGAGTTCTCCAGGTTGGCCTAAGTGCTTTAGTAGCATTATTTCATCTTTGCTGTAACATGTGACATATATGCTATTAATGTACATTATACAGATGATGAGACACTAATGTCCCAAATCATGCAGTTAGCAAGTGGTAATCGAGGGCTTGATCACAAGTTTTCTGCTGATAAAGCATCATCTAAAATGTGTGTTTACCAGCTTAATTAGATTATAGGCCTATAGATGAATAGGGTATTTGCTGTTAATGGTATCTTCCATAGGGACTGCCTGTGGGGGTCAAAGTCAAAAAAAAGACTGCTTGTTGAATGGAATTTTTTTTCTTTATAATTAGCTCACTATGGATTAGCTTAGCATGATTTTTCAAACCGTTTAGTTTCTGCTGTTTCTTCAAGACTAGGAAGGCTTCCTGACTGCTCACGTCTGATCAGGTACCCTCCTGAGGAACTTCAATAGAGCACGTGCCACACTGACTGTACTTAACTGTTACCTGCTTGTCTCCTCTACAACATCTTTGCTTGAATTCCTAGTATCTAGAACAATATCCAGCACATATGCACAGTAAATGCTTATTAAATGAATTAACTGCATATGTGGCTAGTATCCATCTGAAGAGTTGGTTTCTAAATGTGTTGCTGTTACAGAGTTGAATAATACCTAAGTCCAATAAAGTTGAAAAGGGTATATCCTCAAGGAAGTGTAATGGGAATATAAATTAAAACTTTTATTTATTTAATTGTACTGTAACTTTCATTACATGGTATAGTGGTATTTATGCTTACTTTTAACAAAGGCTGTTTGATTGTAAGGAGTTAACATCTTTATTCAAAGAAGAATGATCCTGAGTTTTAAAGGCATGGGTGTAGTTTTGGTTCCTAGGTAATTTGGGAGCAGACATGGTTCAGTGTTTCATAAAATGTTCTTTAAAATTAGCAAGTTCTATTCTATTTCTGGATGTGTGCTGTACACACAACCTTCTGATTAATAATTGAATTTCTCAAATACTGTGATACTCAAAAACCAATGAGAGTAGACGTTAATATTTTGGTCACTGGAAAAAAGATATTGTCCACAAAATAGCAGATGATTCTTTATATTTAATTATTTATGAGTCAGCTAACTGTGTCTTTAAAAAATTGAAGTGGAAAAGCATAGGACCTGACTTAGACAATGGTGCTGTTACTAAAAAAAAATTTCCCCAGAGTTCTTGTCTGAGAAGCCGTCAGAGCTCTTCATCTCACTCCACAGATAATACAGCAGCACCTGGTACAATGCTTTGCACACAGCAGACCTGCAGTTCAGTAGAATACATTAGTCTAGAGAAACATTTGTCTATCACTTTCCCTTCAATCAATCAAACATACATGATTGATGTTGCTTCTACCTTCTAATGCATCTCTCCCTGTCTATTGAAAGTAGTTTCATGTATACTGGCTGCATCTGCACTTTCTCCTGAAGCTTATGGAGTGTGTATGAGAATGCAATCATGTAGAGGTTATAGTAACAATAACAGTAATGATGGTGATACAACTAGAATACTTCAAACATCAGTCTGATCACTGCTTTGTTTATAACCCTGCAATAGCTTCTTGTTCCCCAGTGTCAGTCCCTAAACTTGTTTGGGACTCGGGGCTCAGTGTGGTGGTAATATCAGCAGAATCTGGGTTCTTGTGCCCCTAAAGGATGCAGATTCACTTTAGTAAAGGCCTCCAGCCCCCAACCACATTCCATACCACAGAACTGTCTGAAAAATACTGAAGAGAAGTAGGAATAACAACTTGGTATTCAGTGTGAGCTCAGCTTGTTTCCTAGTCAGATAGTGGGTATATATAGATTCCTGGGTGCTCAGGTATTGTGAACTACTCTTGGGACATCTCAAAGAGGCAGTTTGATATGAAACAGCTTCCACCTTGGGACCTTACTGAGGGTTTTTTTTTTTTTTATTAAAAATGACAGAAATACTTTTGTCCTGATGTGAGTTTAGAGGGACCTCACAACAAAGATAGAGTCATCTGACTTTGATGGATATTTGAGTACCACACTGCCATTTCCCACTTTTGGCACTATAATTCTGAGAAAATCTCAGCTTTTCTACATAACAGAATTTTAATTTTCACTGGATTTCAGGTATTAAATTCTTTTCCCCCTTATAAGCTTTTTTCCCCTTAGAAGTTTACAGTACTTCCTGAAGGTTTCCCAAGGTAATTTAGAGCAATTGAGTCATTGATGAATTCTTCTTTAACATCCTAAGGCTGAAGTAGTAAATAATTAATTTTTTTTTGTACTCACATTGTGGTATAATGGAAAGAGACATTAGTTTCAAATTCTGGTTCTACAAGGTATATACTGTAGGACATTGGGCAATGCAATTCCCTCCTCCATTTATTTATTCAGCAAATACTGGAGTTCTTGCTTTGTACCAGACATAGTATTAAAGCTCTGAGAAAAACTTGAGAAGTCATATAGAAATAATCTCTGTATCTTCAGAGACTTTAGCTACTGGGAGAGGTTGGCAGGTAAATCAGCGATTTCATGAGTATACCGTGGAGCTATGCAGAATGATAGTGCCGTGTGGAATTAAACCCAAGGCAGGTGTGAACTGGGAGTGGAGGAGGGTGTTCAGGAAGGTGTCTTAGGGAAAGTCTTGCTTAAGCTGTCTTAAAGCCATGTGCAATTTAGTTGAATATAGATATAGAAAGAACATTCCAGTGGCCTGAGCAAACATGAACTACAATAATAAGACATATCTACAGATCAGTATTTACTGTTCAGTATTACTGATATGAAAGTGTAATTTTGAAGAGAAAAAGGAGGTAAGTCTAGATTAATGTTTCCATTTCCTTTTCTCCAAAATGAAAATAATTATATCTATGATGTGGATTTATTGTAAGTACTCAGTAAAATAGGATGTGTAGAGAACATAGCATGTAGATGTTAAAAACTCTTCTCTCTTTTCTTCCTCCACCATATAGCCTCTCCCGCCTTTTCACACTTCTGATTTTCCTAAGTGGAAAAAAAGCCCTAATGATGGTGATCAGTTTGGAAATTATGGCTATGTTTAGGAAAGTGGAGGAAGAGTCAAGGGGTTGAGAACTCTGTTCTTTTTCTGACCTGGATTGCAGCCTGTCGAATTGAATGGGGACAGTCGCTGGCAGCAACAATACGTTATTCTGACACTGCAGTTTCCTGTGTCATCACAATTGGTATGCGAGCAGGGCGCTAGTTGCCAAAGAGCACTGTATTCTTGGTCTGTCTGTTTGATTTGCTGTTCATCGCTGAGCACAGGTCATGTGCACTGGGGCGCTTGGAAAAAACTTGGGACGACACTGTTGTGTGTATTCTTATTGCTTTTACCATTTTGAAGTCTCTGAATTTGAATGTATTACAGGGAGCTACTTTGACCTATGCGTTTTTGATTTTTTTTTTTTTTTTTTTCTGGGTAAGGATCACTGCTTTTGAGGATTTTTGGTCTACATTTGCTATTTCTTTCAGGGAGCTTTGCCTCAATTATTGGGTTGGGTTCTGATAAGAGTTACTTCATCTGGAGAGATTTTATTCATTCTACCATTTATTGTTAAAATTGATGTTTATACTCAAATGTAGTTTTCCCAAATGTTTGTCATTTGCAAACATCTTTCATGGATTTTTGTCATACTCGGATATCTTCTGTGCTGTTATTTATTCAATATTTTTTTAAAATTTCCAACCTTTAAAAAAACCTACATGAATTTAGCCTCATTCTAAGCAATAATACTTATGAATTCATGGACTTGAAGCTAGTTATAATTTTCTAATACATATTCAGAGAAGTGTTAAAAATGATCCAATCTGCCACCTAATACAGGAATCAACAGACATAGTCAAGTCTATTCATTTATGAATTGTCTATGGCTGCTTTTACCTGTAACAGCAGAGCAGTTGAGACCAAGACAGACTGGCCCAAAATGACTAGCATATTCATTATTTGACTCTTTTAGAAAAACTTGCCAAACTCTGACCTAAAATTGTCTGCATATCATCAATACAACACATAGCACACTCTGTAAACATTATTACAGGGCAGTTTTGCTGAAAAAATATGCATTAAATCTTTAATCACATTTTTTCCAGAACCAGCAAATACTTTACCATTTTATTCTGGAACTGATGCATTTAATTATAGATAACTCATGTTCTGAGAACCTTGGTGACAAATGTGTTTTAGACTCAAAGAAAGACATAGACATTAAGGGTAATTTGTATTTTTTTAAACAAAGGGAATATTTTCCTATAAAAATATACAATGATACAAAAATACATGAAGTTAGAAGTAAAAATTTCCCTGCGAAGAAACTTTAATCTCATCCACTAAAACCCACATTCCTTGTATTTCCTCTGAGTCATTTTCTGTGCATATTCAAGATTAAATACTTTTTTTCTCCTTTAAAATACAACTTCTTTTTTTAATGAAAAAAAGGATATCAATGTTGCAACCTCTTTTTTATAACATATATATTTCTGTTGAGAAATCTAAGTAATATGGATAAAATTATAAATTGTTTAATATTACTTCAGAGTGTTTCTTAAGAGCTTTATTGATATATGGTTTAAATATTGTGAACTTCAGTCATTTTAAGTGTACCATTCAATTATTTGCAGAGTTGTTCAGCCCTCAGCCATCAGCACAGTCCAATTTTAGAACATTTCATCATCCCCCAAAGATTCCTGATGCCCATTTGCAGTTGGTCTGTTCCTACCCCCGGCCCTAGGCAACCACTAATCTACTTTCTGTTTGTATAGATTTGTCTTTTCTGGACATTTCACATAAATGGAATCATATATTATATGATCTTTTGTGTCTGACTTCTTTCACTTAGCATTTCAAAGTGACTTTAAGGTAAAAGATGAAGGAAGGGTTCAAATAGCCCCAGGAATCTTCATTCTTTTCCATAAGATGCTCTAGTTGCAGTCAATATTTTCTTTCCTTTTCTTTGGGAATTAGTCTTGGAGACATGCAATGATACAAGTACCAGGTAACTTCTGCAGTTCCCCAAATTCATAATTTCCCAAACTTCTGTGCACACATGGAACAGTGGCTATTTGAGCAGCACTCTGGAGTGAACGGAAGAAGCTGCTCTCTGCTGGTGGCAGCAGGTCCTTGCCTGGCCACGTTGAGGGGAACAGAATCTTGTCATAGTTGTATCAAATGTAGACCGTCCCAGTGTGCTACACCAGGTGGGTCAAGAAGTTCTCCTGCAGGTCTAGCAGCTTTGATGTAACAAAAACTTCCAAGTATTCTTATGGATGTGCTATGTGGACCCAGCCCCAAGATATCATTTCTAAGCCTCATTCCTTTCCCTGTTCCTATGTAATAATGATGATTCATAGCCAATTAATAGACAGTCAAAATCAGTGAGAAATTATTTTTCTTTATCATGTCAGATACAGAGTTACCTTTTTAACAAAATTTTAGTGCTTTGATCGGAGAAGGCAATGGCAACTAGGAGTTGGACACGACTGAGCAACTTCACTTTCACTTTTCCTTTCGTGCATTGGAGAAGGAAGTGGCAACCCACTCCAGTGTTCTTGCCTGGAGAATCCCAGGGACGGGGGAGCCTGGTGGGCTGCCGTCTATGTGGTTGCACAGAGTCAGACACAACTGAAGTGACTTAGCAGCAGCAGCAGCAGTGCTTTGATATCATGCTTAATTTAATCAGTTCATTTTATTATTATAAGCATGGGTAAATGTCATGTGACTTGCATATTTTGACTTTCTTTTTCCGTGTCAGTTGAGTAAAGTTCTGAGTGGACTCACTGACTTATGAGCTATGCACATGTCAGATGGCAGGGTGCCTAGTGCCATGCTGACCACATCCTATTCATGGTATCACAGGTTGGCAATAGCTGTGAGCAATGGTCTTAATGGGGTGCAAGTGGGTGAGGAGGAGGGCATTTCGAAGCATCCCAGGGGTGAGTTTGAGCTTGAGTATTCTAACCAAACTCTCCATGTTATTCTCATGTGAGCACCACAGTACCAGAGTTTGTTTCTGTGTTTTCTACCCAAAAGTTTGAATGCTGCTGTGCAAGTTGTTTTCGGTACTGAGCCATCAGGACTGTCCTAACCAGCATCATGGTTTTGGGGTTTGTTCTGCTCAGGAACTCTAAGGAAAGTAGCCAGGAGAGCAGAAGAAAGTGACCCTATACACTGATGCTGAAAATATCTCTCTACGGAGAGAAATTGCATTAACTCCTTGTAGCCTGTCTTCAAGAGATTTAGCCTTGCTCCCATCAGATATTCAGTCCAGATTGTCCTTTACTGATGGACATTTTTCTCTTCCAGTCTATGCTCACTACTTATTTTAACCTATGAGAATGAGAGCGGGATGGGAGAGGGGAAGCCACACCCGCCACATGGCTTGTGTGTTGTGCGCCATTACATAACAAGTGGCAGTCTATGGAGCTCTGGAAATCTACTTCTGCACTATAATCAAACAATCCCAGGGTATAGTTTCAAGTTATAGGACAATAATACTCTGAGTTTCAAGGAGGGGAGCCAAATGAAAAAAGATATTTTTAAGTGGATGTAGAAATATTTGCAAATTTAAATAGTAATGAATTAAACTCTTTAAACACAGTGTACTGTGGTATCAAGGAGCAGTTGTGGTTCAACTTCAAAATTCTGGTATTTTCATCTCTGTTGGAATTTCTTGGCAGTGACTCCCACTTAAAGGTCTATAGTGAATATAATGTGCTGTTTCTACTGATCAAAGAAAGTTGCTTGGTGTCAGAAAGCAACTTGGGAGTCAGAGTGTTTACTGGGTAATTTCTTAATGAGTTCTGGCTCATGGTTCTCATCGTTTTAAGAGGGAGGAATGGAACTCGGAATGCACAGTCAAACCATGAGCGTTTTGGCAGATATGGAGATGCAGCACAGCTGGAGAAAAATCCTCTTCTTTGAAATCGCATATCTCAAGTGCTACATCAGTTTTTAAGCTCGTTCCACTGCCAATTTGGATTTTAATATGAACAGGAACTGGGGGATGTTTATTGATATAGTCAAGGAAGCATCAGAGTCTGTTCACCTGTTGCCCTCCTCTGTCTTTGCAAATAATTTGTGAGGGCAACAGGCGAGGGGCAGTGAAGGGGGATGATAAGGTGTTTGTTGTTGCTCGACTGGCAGGAAGCCTGGCAATCAGGACAGCTGAGATAGTAATTTATCCTATGACACGATCTTCACCTCCTGAATCAGCAGCCCTTTGGTTAATCAGGGAACACAAGGCACTGATAATTAGTCTTTTACAAATGCTTTTTATTTTTCATTATGAATTTGTATACACTGAGTACATAAAATATAGGAAGTAAAGGAAAAATTGGTGAAGATGTTCTCATGAAGCTGTCAGCTTTCTATCTTTAATATATCATTGTTCTTCTGGTCCAATATGACTTGAATAAAGACCTCAGTTCCCCCAAGCAACATAATATTGCTCATCAATAACAGTCAACAAATATATATCAAATTGTGTAGACCAAGTCAGGAAATATAGTGCTGAAAATACAAAGGGACCAGAGATTTTGTTCCTGACACACATATCCTAATAAGGAGCATAAATGATGAACAAATACATGAATTGATTAAGCCTGAGAAATTATAATATAACTGAGACTCAATGACTCTGTATAAATAACAGAAGAGTACAAATTTCAGCACTGCAAGTCCCAGGTCCCAGGAACTCCTTAGTACCAGTTTTAAAACTGAGATTCACTTATAGTCTTGGGGAAACAGTCGGTCAGTCTACTTATAGGGTTCCTTCTAATTTTCATATTCTCTGATTTGTTAATGAAATTCAATTGAGTAAATTTTAAAGATCTCATTGGTTTTATTCAGAGATTCATGAATTGGGCAGTATCCCATCTAGCAGACAGTAAGGAGCTCTAAGGAGCTGTACAAAATGACAGACTTTTATAGACAGAGGAGAGCAGGATCAAGGAAGTTTTATTAGGCGATAAAGCAGATTGGTCATCACAGGGATACTTTGCTTTCAGTGATGCCAGGGGTCTCTCAGACAGATGACCTAACAGTGCTGATCATGTGATTCCTGATTGATTGGTTTACACCCCATTTCTGGGAGAGCCAAACCTGTAGTTAAGTCCTGGTTTGATGACTTGGGGTTTAACATAGGTGACTCCATATTGGCCTGTTGTCTTGTTTTTAACAGATTGTATATTGAGAAAGAATATTTGGCAAGGTTTATGATATGACTGTGTGATAAGATGGTTAGATTAAAGTACTGTATATACATTAATAATGCTACTGTTTATGGGCGGGGGAAAAAATGGGACTTCCCTGGTGGCTCAGATGGTAAAGTGTCTGCCTACAATGTGGGAGACCCGGGTTCAATCCCTGGGTCGGGAAGATCTCCTGGAGAAGGAAATGGCAACCCACTCCAGTACTCTTGCCTGGAAAATCCCGTGGACAGAGGAGCCTGGTAGGCTACAGTTCATGGGCCGCAAAGAGTCAGACACAACTGAGCGACTTCACTTTCACTTTATGGCAAAATGGGTTTTAATTATATTTATGGGAAAATGGATTTTATTGTTCTAAGAAAATACCTCACAAATAAGGGTCTGCAAACACTTTGTAGAGTCAAAGTTTTCTGCAAGCAGCTGCCTTGGTTGTAATTCTCAGTTGGTTACTCTAAGGGCCTGGTGCATGCAAACAGCACTGGATTTGCAGCCAGGCAATTTTTACTCTTTTGTTTACTGTCCATGAGAGCTGATAAAAACTCCTTTGTGATGTAGTTTCTTCATTTTTTATATATGAATAATAATAGCTACCCAGCAAGATTGTTAGGAGCTTCACAGTTTTTTAGTAAGTAGTAAATGCTCAACAGATGTTTGCTTTGTTATCCTAAACAGTTTTTGCTTTCTAGTGTTTTTGAATGAATGGAAACTGGATCTAAATTAGGACAAAAAAAAAAAAAAAAAAGCATCTGACAAAGATGCTTTTTAAGGAGCTTATCCTTAAAAAATTGTGAATACATATGTGTATGCACATGAATATGTATGTATTTATACTTAAATATATATATATAGATGTATTTATATTGGGTTGGCCAAAAAGTTTGTTCAGATTTTTCAATAACATCTTGTGGAAAAACCCATTAGAATTTTTGACCAACCCAATATATATAAATACATACATATACATATTTAAATATATATTTTCCATTAATGTTGCCCAAGAAAATCAAAGCATTTCCTAAATGTTACTACTGAAAATTAGGATCCAACTTAGGCCACAGAGTCTTATTTAACTGTTGAAATTATTGTAATGCAGTGATTTGACTTGTTCAGTATCCACTAAGTTTAATTATATATTTGTATTTTAATAGTAAAAAAAGCTACACTTTTACTGTCAATACTTTACTGAATGCCAATGCATAAGTTATTCTCACAAGGATACTTGTAAATTTAAAAGAAGTATTTAAAGTCAAAATTCTTAAATGTATACCATAAATGATGACTAATAAGTGATACATATATACCTGCTATTTGTTAATCGCTCCATCATGTCCAACTCTTTGTGACCCCATGGACTGTAGCCTGCCAAGCTACTCTGTCCATGGAATTCTCCAGTCAAGAATACTGGAGTGGGTTGCCATTTCCTTGTCCAGGGGATCTTCGCAACCCAAGGATTGAACCCAGGTCTCCCTCTTTGCAGGCATGCTCTTTGCCATCTGAGCTACCAGGGAAAATTTATTTAGTATGCATATATTTAAAAAAACTACTGTGGGAAGTAATGGCCTAAAGAAAAAATAAGTGCATGCAAAATAGCCTGATGTCATAATGTATCTGAAAAAAAAACACCCTGAAAGCTCAAAGGCCTGTTATACATGTTCACTGATGATTTTAAGGGCAAGGGGGCCCAGCTCCTTGAGATGTGTAACTATTCAATAAATCAGTGTTATTATCCTGTGTTCAGGACATTGAATAATATAATTCCTCCCCTCAGCTCTACATTTATGCATTTCTTAGCTAAGAGACAAGTGTCAATGTGTGTGTCATAGCCGAAGCTATTTAAACTGTGCCCATATTCATTTGTCTGTATAGACAAAAAAGTTGGCTGCCGAAGCAGAGGAGACACAGACATGAAGAACAGGCTTTTGGACTCAGTGGAAGAAGGAGAGGGTGGAATGATTTAAGTGAATAGCTTTGCAATATGTACATTACCATATGCAAAATAGATTGCCAGTGTGAGTTTGATGTATGATGCAGGAGACCCAAGCCATTGCTTTGTGACAACTTGGAGGGATAGAGTTGAGATGAAGGTGGGAGGGAGGTTCAGGAGAGAGTGGGCACATGTATGCCTATGGCCGATTCATACTGATACATGGCAAAAAACCATCTCAATGTTGAAAAGTAATTATCCTCCAATTAAAATAATAAATAAAAATTTTAAAAAGTTGGCTGCTGAAAACACAGCCTTAAATATTGAATTGCCTAGTTTCAGTTCAGTTACCAAAATGCGGTTGTATACCCACCTGTGTGCATGGGAGCCGTTAGGCTCTGGGAGGAGTATGACAGTAAGTCGACGTACTAACTAGGAAACAAAGTGGTAGGCGCATTTCTTGCCCTCTACGAGTTAACAGTTTTGCTGGGGAGGCACAATTTCATAAAATAAACAATTTAGTTAGGATTATTTAAATATGAGTTTTTAAAATGTTTTCCCCCAAAATAGGAAAAAAAAAAAAAAAAAAATAGGATCAGTGCCAGAGTGTTCAGTTCCAAAGTGATGTTCTTAAACTTTAAAAGTTTCTTTGGAGTAGCAAAAACTTTCCAGGAAGTGAAGCAGTTTATAAATAGCTTCAGATCTTTGTGGAAATATACTGAAATACTGATAGAAAATGAATCCATGGGGATTTGACACCTCAGCAAGACCCTCCTTAGCAAGATCTAAAATAAAATCAAAGAAGTTGTTCATGGATTATGTACCTATTATCAGAGACATTCATGCAAAACTTTAGGTTAGGTGGTGACAGGAATACAACCACAACTAGAAAGTGAGATACAGTTAGTGAAATTCTCAAGTACTCTCTTAGGCTGATTCTGCCTTGAGAAAGAAAAACCCCACTTTTGATAACAGATGAAGAAAGACTATGGAGGAGACACATTCTGGTAAGGAAGAGATTTCTGTACCAAGCACAGTAAAGATGACATTTCTAACCTATGGGCATGGGGTTTATTTGCAGTGTTACTACTATTGGATCAAATGTGTTGTGCAGGATTTGTGACATAATAGGCATCGGGAAAAAGGTTTAGATTTTTTTAAAAGGACTATATCTTTAATATGTCTCAACAGTGTGATTTAAGGGCTTTCAGCAAAGTCTTCCTATCTCCAATTAACTCTCACACTTAGGACTAAAAAGTTCCATTATTAGCAATTACTCAGTGATGAACATCATCCTTTCCTTTTGTCTCTTTTTGAAGGTGGAAGAATTGCTGAGAATGGCAGCACTTTCGTTTCTCCACTCTTTAGATCAATGCTTGTTAGATCACTTTCCTGTTTGATCAGAGAGATGGGAAAACTTGAGAATGAAAGGAGGTGAATATGGAAGGGGGTAGGGAGAGCCGAGACTGCAGAATGGAGTCAGAGTCCTAGAAGACAGCAGTGCTGGTTTACCAATATTTCCCTGGACTCTACTGAATGAAACATGGATTTGTTACAATGACTTGAGAGTTAAGGAATCTTTACTTTATGTAGGAAATGACCTTCTGTCCTATCTCACTGCAATATTGCTAGGATAGAAATAACAAACAACTTTTAAAGTTCTCTGAGCATTGCTGAAGAAAATGATTATAATGTTGTGATAGTGGACAAGTTATCAAATATCAACTTCCATGTAAATCTGGGTCAAAGAAAATTTAACCACAGGGGAAAGAAAATAAATCCATGAGACTGCCTTTAGCAAGGTCACAGAGCAGAATAAATTCCAGCCCTGAGAACCCGTGATTTCCTTCCTGTTCTTCTCATCTTTATCTGTTCTATATTCCACTGTTTTCTTGCTAATGTCCCTTCCCTCACCTTTTGCCTTTCTCAGTAAATATTTTCTTTTCAAGACCTGAGGATATTGCCACTGTTCTGGTTATTGCTTTTGCACTTGTGTAGCAGCTTTTAAATTCTCATCTTTTTTAGCAGCTGCAGCCAGACAAACATATGAGTCAGTGGGAGGGGTTTAGAGGAACTGGCTCAGTTCTCCAGGGAGCTGTAACCTTTTGGCAGGCCAACAAACAGGCATTTAAAGTCCAATGACTGCAAAAGCTCTCTCTGTACATGGGATAGCAACTGCAGTTTTCCCAAGGTCTACCAAGAGTTTTTTTCAGATGGAATCAGGTTTCTGCCTATAGAGAGACACATTCCTAAAGGCTTAACTCTGACCTTATAGCTAAAATCTGGAGACAGCTGGGAAGTGATAAGGGGTGGGGTGTTGGGGGCGGGGGAGAAGAAATGTGGGAATATGAAAGTGAAAAGGTCTTATTAAGTATTCTCCTTAGGTTTGGTTGCCTGTATACCTTCCACTCCAAATGGTGAATCAAAGCTTATCTTTCTTTCTTTTTTTTTTTCAGTAGTTCAGGTTACCAAGATATTTCTTTTTGCAGTGTTCACAGAAGTGATTCTCAAAGTATAGTTACTGATCTGGTCATCCTCAAGGGCCTTCTGGTGGGGTGGGCATTTTCAACACAGTCTTTTTCACCTTTTATCCTTGGACAATGACAGTGGTCCACAGGCTAAGATGTTCCTGTGACTGAAGCTTCTACTTCAATAATTGCTGATATTTGATTTAAAAAGCCCTGCCAATTTGATCAACCTAATGTTAAGAAGAAAATAAAGATAGGAGTGGGTTGTTGACTCCTACAGGAAACCAGTTAAATGATTTCTTATGTCTTTGTTGCCTTACATTGTCCTTCCCTTTTGCTTTCTTCTTCATTGTTTATCATAAAATGAAAAGAATAAGAGGATCTTGTTTGGAAGAGATGAATCATGGAAGATTTTTTTCTTTGTGGCACATAGAAACAATTGTTCTTTTGCTAAATGAAAACTCATATAATACTTTCCTTAATATGCGTTTTGCCAAGATAAAGTTTCACGATAAGCTCTGTTTATACTGAAAAGGGCAACAGAATAGTATCTTAGTTAACACAGAAGAAAGTGATAATGAGAGGCCAGTTGGAAAGCCAGAGCCACAGTCGCAATGAGGCTGGAAAGTTTACTTGGTGACGAAAGGTACCAGTTGGGGTTCTTGGTTTCAAAGAATAGAGAACCTCTGGCTAACACAGGCAGAGAAATAATTTGTTGGAAGGACATTAGGTTTCTTACAAATTATCTAGAGAGCTAGAGATTGAACTCAGAAAGAGCCTGGGGACCAAGGGAGGATGAGCAGCTGAGAACATAGTTGAGCTCCCTCCACTACTCAGAACTGGTCACTATTCTTGTTGCCCCTGACAACGATGCCCCTGAGCATTTACCACTGCACCACTGATCACTGCCTTCTGCTATGGGGGTCAGAATGTTTTCTGGCTACTTGAGCAACTTGATATCTTTCTCAAGAATCAAAGGGCCAGTCAAGAGCACCTCATTGGCTGAGTCCAGGTCAAGTGTGTTTGTCCAAATATCTGGGGTTGGTGCCTGATGAGGGGGTGTGGTGAGGGGGTGGGGTGAGCATGAGATTAGGAGGGGGACTTTTTCATTTTCAACTCAATTTATCTATCTGTTCCTCTCCCAGCAGTGACAAGAAGGAAGCCTCCTTCCCTCACTTACCTGGTTGGAGGTGAAGATATCCACCTTGTATTCTTGCAGTACTTTGTATATTGTCTTTACTGCATTGTTGTGTTTATAATCAACACATCTATTTTCCCCTACTAGACTGAATTTATGGAGAAGGATTGGAGTTATGTTTTTAGCCTCATCACCTATAGGACCTAACAAATATTGGGTGCTTCAAACATATTAATCAAATTATGTTTAGTTAAATCACAGGGAAAGCTAATACAATGAAAACATATGAAATAATAATAGCAGACAAGTATTGAAAGAGCACTTGTAATATACTTACCATTTTCTCATTTCATTCTTATGACCATCCTATAAAATAGGTTCTATTCTTTTATTTATTTTACATATGGGAGACCAAGGGTCAGGTTAACTAACTTGACCTAGTTTATGTAACTGAAACTGACAGAGCAGGGATTTCAGATTCAGGGCAATCCAACTTCATCAGAACTGTACTGCCCCCTGCAGGTGAATCAGAGAGACGAGGAAATGGATCCAAATATTCTCTGTTCTCAGATGTTCACCTAGGATGGAGGGCATTTATTTGAAGGTAGACAAGCCAGGCAAGAGAGTTTTATGTTTACTGATATAAATGACATCTGTGAGTTTGGCGTTATCCTAAATAAACTTGTATTTCATCATAACTTGACTAATGAAGTGTTCCCTATTTATGGCATTCTTAGCTCTGTGTTTACCTCATAATATAAGCAAATAAAATAAGTATAAATAAACCCACATAAATGTAGATTAGTCAAGTCAGAATTTAAAAATTTTGTATCTCACATCAAAATCTTTGTTTTCTTTATGTAGTTAACCAAAGCCATATTTTACCATAAAATTTAAAAATTTTGAATATTTTTTCTCATCTTTAGAAGTACAAGCTTTAGAAAGTGAACTAACATCACAATTGTCTGCTTTTGAAAAGAATTCTTGCCTAATTATTAGTAGGAAAATAGCAGTAGAAATTTTTATTGGCATAAATGTATGTATTTTGTTTTTATGATAAGTTGTATCTAAGGGAGACGATCTACCTTCTTTTATCAAAAATGATGAAATCATGGGATTGCCCCCTGGGAAGCATCAAAAGCAAATGTTTTTCATGATAGTTCAGAAGGCAGAATAGAGTGAATTTGAATGTGATTTCTTTGTATTTCTATAACCAGTTGCTAAAGCAAGGATATTTTCTGTTATATCATCATTTTATTCCTGGCACTTGAAGCATTATCACAGAAGCATGTGGAACTCATACTTGTAATTGCATTCTTATGCATAAGTCTTCTTCTATACATTGCTCTGTTACTCCTAAAGGCTAATTACAATCTGTGGATTTACTCAAATTATAAACTTCAAATAAATGGACAAATAATAAATGCAGAAATAGAGGAATAATTTGCATTTAAGTAGGCTTGTGGGAAAGATTTTGCAGGTTGTGGAAGCTGAGTGTATATGTATTAGAGGGAAGCGAGAGGAGAGGGAAGGAAGGAGTGAAGGTATGAGAGAGACAGGAGATCGTTTATGATGACCGGTAACAAAAGAGTGGAAGGAGAAAGATCAGGTTCAGTAATGGAGAGATTGGCAGTGGAAACAAGGGTAACATAGCCCAGGAAAGGAAACACAAAGATCATAACCTTGAAGAGGTGGTTCTAAGGGATGATAGGCTGCAGGGTGGCTGAAGTGGATCACAGTTGTAGTTGTCTGACATTGAGGAGGTCATGAAATGATGGTGGGCTGTAGAAGATTTTCTCTTGGATGCTTCAGTTTTTAAATAACTTGAGAATCACACTAGTTACCAGATGATAGTGATAAAGATGTAGCAAAGTATACAAATGCTCAAGTGTACCTCCAAAAGTGCACTGAGAGCGGGTGATGGGCAATTATTGGGAAGCTGCAGTGGAGATTATGGGATGCCAGCTCCTCCAGCCCACTGAATTCACAGGAGCAGAGGAGAGTAGCATCTGTTTGAGAGCATCAGACAGGAACAGAGATTTCCTATCAGATTAGGAGAAAGTGCATTTCTTTTTGGCTTTGGCTTTAACTATTAACAACTCTTAATGAGTTATAGGACTTTCCAGGTGGTGCTGGTGGTAGAGAACCCGCCAACCAATGCAGGAGACAAAAGAGCCATGGGTTTGATCCCTGGGTTTGGAAGATCCCTTGGAGGAGGGCATGGTAACCCACTCCAGTATTCTTGCCTGGAGAATCCCATGGACACTGGAGCCTGGTGGGCTACAGTCCAAAGGGTTGCAAAGAGACGGACAGGAATGAAGTGACTTAGACGCATGCAATGACTTACAACCATGTGGTAGATGTCGTGCTGGATGCTGGGAATTCAGAGATTTAAAACAGTGTGTCATCATGAAGAGGATGGATTTTGAAGCTAGCCACAGTTGGCTTTCAAATTTGACATCATTGCCATCATCATCTCTGTGGCCCTGTGGAGTTCTTAGCTTACCTGAGAGTGTTAACTCTTCTGTAAAGTAAAAATATTGATAACTTACAGCAGTGTTGTGAGGATAAAGTAAATAGTAAATAAAAGTTCTATCACAGTGTTGTCTTGCAGTTGCCATTATTATTATTGTTATTTTGGTTTTTAATCTAACTGGTTGAGGAAGCTCATGAACATAGCCATGCGCTGATAGAAAGACTGAAGTAAAATAATCCCTGACAATCTTGTTTGGGAACTCTGGCTTTGGGCTACAATTTAATGAACCCTAGGCCAGACAATTTTGTCATCAAGATGAGATATGGAGATAGAACATGCGTGGGCAACATTAACAGCTCTGCCATGTGTGGAGTGGTCATGGACGAAGCCTACAAGTAAGACCCAGAAGACACACTTGCATCAGAAAACAGAAAAACCATCTGTCTGGGTTTCAGTTTCTTCATTCACTGGGAATATAGGCTTTCTTTCTGTTTGGTTGTTGTGAAGATAGTGAGATAATATAAGTGAAAGTGCTTTGACAACTCTGCGTGGTGTGTATCTGAAAGGT
This sequence comes from Bos indicus x Bos taurus, assembly GCF_003369695.1. NCBI lineage: Eukaryota > Metazoa > Chordata > Mammalia > Artiodactyla > Bovidae > Bos > Bos indicus x Bos taurus. The sequence continues at coordinate 51,539,005 of NC_040076.1, read as the reverse complement.
GCTATGTTTAGGAATTTTTGTGGGCAGAATTTCCAGTGACTGCTGTCCCCACTATCCTTAAAAGAGATGGAGAAAATGCTTTCCATGGGAGATTAAACCCAAGAGTTAAAAAAAAAACAACTTCTCTTCAATATAATTCAAACATTCATGAATCATAAGATAGGGAGAAGACTGAAAAATGTTGTAGCATGTACATGTTCAAAAATGTAGGAGCGACCTTGCTTGGTAACTTCTAGAGTTATATTGTCAATCATTAGAAAATGTTTTGCTTAGTAACTAATTCTGTAATAGGATGAAATGTGACATTTTTCTAAGCCATTCTTAGATCCTTAAAAGGAAAATAAAAGCTTCCATTGTTTATTTGGAAAACTCTCAGGAAGTGAGGATTTCTTGCCCACTGATATTTCTCTTCAGACTTGTGTGGCACTTCCTTTAACCAATCAGCTGTCTCTGTTACATGTTCTTCCTCCCACTGCCTGTCTGCTGTCTGGATGGAGCAAGTTCTACACATTGGACTTGGCTCTGTGTTTCATTTGGCCTCCAAATGATTGGTTGGATCTAAAGTTTTTAAGATCTATCCAGTTTAAACCATGGTAATAACAAGTGAAACTGAGTAAGTATAAGGGATTGATTCCTCAGAAAATGCCACCCATTTAAGACCAACTAAAAAAGGTTAACATTCATAAATAATAATGGCTAATATGTTGTGAGTGCATCTTTTAACTGTTTAAAATCCTTGCAGCGATACATTGAGCTTGTTATTACTACCCAATTTTAAAAACTTTTTGCATTGGGGTATAGCTGATTAACCATGTTGTGATGGTTTCAGGTGGACAGCAAAGGGACTCAGCTGTACATTTACATGTATCGATTCTCTCTCAAACTCCCTTCCCATCCAGGTTGCCACATAACTTTGAGCAGAGTTCCCTGTGCCATACAGTAGGATTTTGTTGGCTATCCATTTAAAATAGAGCAGTGTGTACATGTTGATCTCAAACTCCCCAGCTATCGCTTGTCCCTATCCTTCCCCTGGCAACCGTAAGTTTGTTCTCTAAGTCTGTGAGTCCCTTTTGTAGATAAGATCATTTGTATCATTTCTTTTTGAGATTCTGAATATAAGGGATGTCATACAATATTTCTCCTTCTCTGTCTGACTTACTTCACTCAGCGTGACTATTTCTAGGTCCATCCATGTTGTGGCAAATGGTGTTTTTAAGAATTGAGGGTTTTTTTGATCACATGGTTCAGAAATTAAAAAATTACTTATTGTCCATTCTCTGTGTGAGACAAATGGCATGGTGTTTTGTTTGGAGACCTGAAAGCTGAGATGTTCTGTGGCAGTTAGGGCACTCCTAGGAGGCCTGTGGTGAAGTGGGATAGTGCAGTGATAAGGTGATGGTTTCCAGAGACCATGGGAATCAGAATGGTGGCCCGGCCCAAGGGAGATATTCGTACTCTTGGTCACGACTCTCGGCCTCTGGTTTTATATGCTGCGTTCTCAGGCACATTTTGTGCTCATACGAGAGGAAAATACCCTTATTGGCACATGCAGGTGCCAAAAGGTTTTCACAGACGCTGCCTCTGATAGTTTCTGAAGGGCTTTTCAGCTGTCACCATGACCCCTGCTGGACTAAACACATGTTTAAAGCATGTGGAGGAACGGTCAGATTTGGAAGCCCCGCTGCCACTTGGTATTATTCCTGGCTCTGTTTTGCGTTCGGCTTGCCAACATTCTAATTGTGTGGGGCTCGCAGCTGCCACAGTCATACTGGTCTCAATTCAGTGTTTCCCAGCTCCTGAAGATTCCACCGCTTCTGCCAGAAGTCCTCCCAGTTGTTACCACACTGATTGCTATCCAGTTCGGAGGCAGAGCTGTGACGTCAGTCTCTCTCTGTCTTCTTCTCTGTCCTTCTCTGTCTCTGTCTTGTGCTCTAGATCAGGCACTGGCTGTTTTCTTATTTATTTATTCAGCTGAGCCACATGGCTTGTGGGGTCTTAGTTGCCCCACCAGGGTTTGAATCCAGGCCCTCAGCAGTGAAAGTATGAAGTCCTAACCACTGGACCACCAAGGACTTCTCTGGGTTTTTCTTATTTATTTACATGCTGTACCTTCATGGAGGACAGCTCTTTGCTTGTAGGCAGCCTCCACAGGGCTCTGTGCAGAATACTTTATGAATGGCTTAAATATCACTCACAAATGTCTTTCTAGTCCCCTCTGTTGTTTCTTGCTAAAAGTGTATCTGGGTTAATGTAAATGCTTCTGTTAAGCAGGAGGTCTTTCCTCTGTATCAACGCAGTTGTTAATTGGTCATGAGTAGATCAGTTGTGATATTTAATTCTGGCAGCTTTTCATAGAAGATCCACCCTGTTTATTCAAATGATCCCCTCAATTTCCTGCTGTCTCTGGTACCTAGAAGTAGCGGTCTAGATTGGTCAGCTACTATTTGCTTTCGTAAGTAATGACTGTGCCACATATTTCAGTTGGTCCAAGTGAAACCTCATTAGAGTGTATAATGTAGCTGAGTCTGATGTTTTTGAGTGGCAGCCCTGAAGGAAAGGGAAGAAATGTGGACTGGAAGGCAGCTAATGTTTATCTCCCGGAGAAGCCATGTTTTGATGTTTATCAGCATTTTCTCATTTAATCCTGACAAAAGCCCTTTCATCTAGTTATTTTACTTCTATTTTAAAAATAGGGAAGCTAAGGCTCAGAGGGTTAAATATATTCTAGGGCACATATATGTCTAGTAAGTGGTAGAAAGGCTCAGAGGGTTACATATCATATTCTAGGGTACATACACGTCTAGTAAGTGGTAGAAATAGTTTCAAATCCTGATTGGTCTAATGCCAAAGTCACTGTTCTTTTACTTGAACACCCTGCACCCAAGGTTACTTCTTTCTTACTTGGTGAGTGTATAAATGTATATGTGTTGATTCGGAAGGCTGTTTACCTGTCATCTTACCAACTCCAAGACTGCCTGCCACAATTATTGCGTACTCTATGAGATGTAAATACAAATTACTGAGGCTCATTCAATAGTCCTTTCTCTATTTGTATGACACAAGAGTGGTCCCCAAATATCACGTATCTCAGGAGGTTTAAAACTATACCAATGCCTGTCCTGGTTAGTGGCATTTTTAGCAATCTCTCTTTGGGAATTGCTTTCAGAGCACATTTTAAAACCACAAGTGCTGCTAAGTCACTGCTAAGTCGCCTCAGTCGTGTCCGACTCTGTGCGACCCCATAGACGGCAGCCCACCAGGCTCCCCAGTCCCTGGGATTCTCCAGGCAAGAACACTGGAGTGGGTTGCCATTTCCTTCTCCAATGCATGAAAGTGAAAAGTGAAAGTGAAGTCACTCAGTCGTGTCCGACTCTTAGCAACCCCATGGACTGCAGCCCACCAGGCTCCTCCGTCCATGGGATTTTCCAGGCAAGAGTACTGGAGTGGGGTGCCATTGCCTTCTCCGTTAAAACCACAAAGCCTATGATATTTGTGCCAAATGTTCAAGATGACTTAATGTCAAAGTAAGAAAAGACATTTCGTGTGGAGCCCTGGACAAGCATGTTGGGGTCTTGTAAAAGGGTTGGCGCTGCCAGAGTTGAAACTACTATAAAGGGATGGACCCTGAAACAGGAGGGAGGTAGTCGAGCACTGTAGTGAAGAATATGGGCCTGGGAGACAGTAGATTTGAGTGACTCCATCCCTGTCGCTTAGTAGCTGTAACTTGAGGCAGTTATTTGATTCCTCTGGCTGTTTCACGTTTCATTATCTTTAAAATGGGGATGACAATTGTATTGACCAGGGTTCTTGAGATACTGAACCAATAGGGGATTGATTGATTATGAAGAATTGGCTCATGCAGTTATGGAAGCTGAGAAGACCCATCCTCTGCCATCTGAAAGCTGGACACCCGGGGCAGCCAGTGGTATATGGGGACTCCCAGTCCAAAGGCCTGAAAACCAGGAGTGCTCATCAGCACTGAGTGTGATGATGTGAGTCCTGGTCTGAGGGCAAGAGAAGACCTGCGTCTCGGCCATCAGTGAGGGAGGAAGAATTTTTCCTACACAGCCTTTTTGTACTATTCAGGTCCCCATTGGATTGGGTAATTCGTACCCACAGTGGGGAAGGCAATCTGCTTTACTCAGGCTACAGATTCAGATGCTATTCTCTTCTAGAACACCTCTGCAGATAGAACCCAGAAAAAATGTCTAACCAGGTGTGTGGGCATCCTGTAGCCCAGTCAAGTTGACACATAGAATTTACCATCACAGCAGTTCTGTCTTCTTCCCTGCAGATTTTTGGCAATAAATACTATAAGATGCTTTTAGAGCTTAGCACACTGTCAGGCACACAGTAAGCAGTAATAAGGCACGGCTGTCATTTCCTAGGTTTAGCGATGAAATGTGTTCTGTATTATGCCAAGGGTGTTAATGTTTCTCTGAGGCCTTCATTAAGTAATATGATCAGTAAGCAACCTATTAGGTTAACTTTTTAAAAAAAATAGTATTGTGGAGGATGGATTAGAAGATTGTGAAAGTAGACACAGCAAGTTTCAGGAACAATATAAAATATAACAAGGGGCTGCAGGAGTGAAGAAGAAATGACAGATTACAAACATGAAGGGGACTAAATCAACTAGTTATCGATTGTCAGACATGAGAAAGAAAGAACCAGGATAATTCTGGTTTTGGCCAGGATGACTGGGTAGTATCAATACCCAAGAAAAGAAATATCGAGCTAAGTGTTGGTTAGTACAAAATATTATTTTTGAGATGTTGGCTTTGAGATGCTTTGGGAGAACCAGATGACAGCAATATAACCTAACACATAACCTCCAGCAGAAAGCCTGGGGCGTAGAAGATTCTCAGTAAATATTTGGTGAATAAATGAGAGAGTAAATCTGGGAGCCATGTATATGGTAAATGAAGGCATAGAAATTAATATTACCCAAAAAGGACAAAAAGAGAACCAGGGATAAACCTCTGATGCCCCACTAAAACTTAGGACTGAGGAAGAAAGCAGCAGCCTAGAGAAGAGAATTGTCATAAAGGGAAATGAAGAACCAGGAGATAGTGATGTTTCAAGGTGCAAGAAATACTCCCAAGTGGAAAGGAGTCTTCTACAATGTTAATATTCATAAAGAGGACAATTAGGATGCACAATGAAAGATTCCATGTATTTGATGAAGAGATTATAGTCATTTTTCACCCTTTCCAAAGCAAAGAATGGCTTAAATGAATTGAAAACAATTGTAGGTGAAGATGTGGGTGTATAGCGAATGGTGACTGTACATAACTGTGTCCTTTCAAAGAATATAGTTGTCAAGAGATGTGGGTGGTTCATGGTAGGTGGGAAAGGGTTTAAACAGGACGTTTCTACTTGATTGTGTTTGTGGAGACATAGCAAGAAGCAGGGAGGGCGCTAAGGGGTAGAATAGCCTATGCAGCAGAGTTGAGCAGATAGGAAGGGATCAGCTCAAGAGTGTGTACAGTGTAATTAACCTTGAACAGTGTCAAGGCCAGCTTTCTCTCAGAGATTTGTAGAAAGGAGAGAAGGTGGGCCAGCACCTGAGGGGTTTCATGTTTGCTAGCCTCAGTGTCCAGAGAAGGCAATGGCACCCCACTCCAGTACTCTTGCCTGGAAAATCCCATGGATGGAGGAGCCTGGTAGGCTGCAGTCCATGGGGTTGCTAGAGTCAGACACGACTGAGTGACTTCACTTTTGCTTTTCACTTTCATGCATTGGAGAAGGAAATGGCAACCCACTCCAGTGTTCTTGCCTGGAGAATCCCAGGGACTGCGGAGCCTGGTGGGCTGCCAGAGTCAGCACAGAGTCAGACACAACTGAAGTGACTTAGCAGCAGTAGCAGCAGCAGCCTCAGTGTCTCTGTGCAATGGCAGCCAAAGTTTTATCTTGAGAGCAGGGTGGGTTACAGAGAGATGGGGTCTTGAAGAGATGTTTGAAATGTCTGCTGTGGTGACGTAACCAATGTCACGTGACGGCAGTGGGTCTAGGCCCATCATTCAGAGACAGTGCGTTTGATTTATTCTAGGAGTGCTGGATGGTTGGATTGATAAATATGTAGAATATAAGTACAGGAAAAGGAACCATGGCAGTGAGGATAATGGGGAGATGTGTGAGATGAAGCACTCTGCGTGCTGGTTCTAGGGAAGAAACAGAAACCATAGGAGAGGTGTCGTTAAACAAGGGGGTGGGATAAACATCACAAATGATGAATAGTGTGAGTCTAAAGCATGCAGTTAGCAGGCAGAGGGCTGGAAGGATGCCTGCCACTAATCTGCTGCTGTGAGTGTTAGTGGTGGGGAAGGGACAGAGGTCACCTCACTGAACTGAGACTTCAAAATAGTATTTTTAAAGAGTTGTAGCTATTCCGTGTTTATAATTTCGTACTAATGTAGAATGCCACTTTCACTATAATTTTTTAAAAAATCGTATTAATTCTAGTGATACCTTTATATGATAAAAGCAAATAAAATCAACTTGTGGCTAATTACAAAATTATATTCAATTTCAAATGTACAGTGCTAAATCAAAGTTAATAAGAAACCTATGATCTGAGGTCTTCAAGATTTTTTTTATTCCATAGCTTCCAAGTCCAGGCTCCTAGTTTTTAAGTTGAGTATAGAAATTGGTTCCCATATTCTGGGGTAGAACACATGAGAGTCTTTAGTTCAAGAAAGATCAGCTTATAATCAAGTTTATAATGACTATACACAGTCTTGGTAGGTGAAATGAGCCATAAATTTTGTCTTTTAGAAGACAATTAACTTTATTTACGTTAGAGAGAATTTCAAAGATAAACTTGCATGTAATTCCATGAGTAATGTCTTTCTTTGTATAATCTGAACCCTACATATAATAGCGAAGTCTTTTAGTTTAAATTTACAACCTGTGTATTCTGATAAGGTGAAGATTTTGTAAATGTCACAAAATTGTCATAAGAATATCATCATCAAAATTGCTTTTCACAAAAGCTCTCCTTTATTACTTCTACTGAATAATTTTTATGTTTTGGAAATAGCTTGTGTTAATTTTTATGGAAAGTAATGTGATTTATTTGGAAAGTCTGTTTTTCTGAGGATAAATCAATGCTTCTTAATCAGTTGTCTAATCTGCAAGCCTTGTAGGTATAAATCAGGTTACAAATTAAGTTAGAAATCTAAGTTAGACACAGATTGATTCTGACAATTATCTTCAAGTGAAATAGCCTGGACTCAATAAAAATCTCTTCATTGATTTCCAGAAATGGCATTTGGGATAGCCTGCTGGTATTAATGTGATGGTCATGGCCTGGTATTTGTACTCAGCTATGGCCGTAGACTAAGTTTAAATTGATAAGATTGGATAAATAGCATTCTTCAGGCATTCTGGATGACAGCATATCTAATGTAATTGCATTTGTCTGCCAGTTTTTATGTGTTAGAGCACAAAAGATTTTGATCTGTGAGTAATTTTGATAGAGAAATTCAATTCACTTCCTTCTATATTACAAATTATAAATTTTCATTACAACTGTTCAATCACTTGAGAAAAGAATGCATTTTAAATCAGGTTCCATGCCAAGTATCTCATTTATGGAGCTGTGCTGCTTAAAATTGGACAAATTGATTACCTTGGTGAATATTGAAAATGTAGTTGGAAACATTAAAACCATCTTTATTAGTTGTAGGATCTGGTAATGCATATATTTGTGTAATAAATATTAGGAGCTACTAATAGACCAATTTTTAAAGTGAGAGACTATCCATTTGCTTAATTGTGGTGAGTTGTTGGGATATGATTATATAGGCCTGGGTGCTGAAACATGGCTAAAACATTCACGAATGCTGTCAACTCCTTTAGGTAGCTAATAAATATGCCCATTAGATAGTCTTATGAGATATTGTAGCTTTAAGACTGGATCATAATGTTGATTTATGCCTTTTATTACAAGATCATGAAAGGCTCTGTGGTCATTCACTAACTGATCACCACAATCCCTTTATGAGTGCAGTGACTGGTATTTATTGCTCCTTCAGTATCTGGTCACTTTTCAAGAGGCTAACATTTTAATCAATCTCTTTTGGTTCTAGTAACTTAATAATTTGAATATATAATACTGAACTGAACTATGATATTTAGAAACTCATTTATGTTTCACTTTAAAAGATAGCTCATTTTATCAAAAGTATTTTTTTTAATATATTTTTAATTGTAGGATAATTGCTTCACAATGCTGTGCTGGCCTCTGCCATACAACAATGTGATACACATAAGCATACACACGTTCCCTCCCTCTTGAACCTACTCCCAAAGCCCCTCTAGGTTGTCACAGAGTACGGGACTGGGCTACCTGTGTCACGCAGCAGCTTCCCGTTAGCTATCTGTTTTACCTATGGTAATGTGTACGATTCAGTTCTACTTTCTTATTTCGTCCCACCCTCTCCCTCCCCTCACTGTGTCTACAAGTCTGTTCTCTACATCTGTGTCTCTATTCCAGCCCTATGGATAGGCTCATCGATACCATCTTTCTAGATTCCATGTGTGCTGTGCTGTGCTTAGTCGCTCAGTCGTGTCCAACTCTTTGTGACCCCGTGGACTGTAGCCTACCAGGCTCCTCTGTCCATGGGATTTTCCAGGCAAGAGTACTGGAGTGGGGCGCCATTGCCTTCTCCAGAGGATCTTCCTCACCCAGGGATCGAACCCGGGTCTCCTGCATTGTAGACAGACACTTTACCATCTGAGCCACCAGGGAAGCCTTATATATACATTAATATATGATATTTGTTTTTCTCTTTCCGCATTCACTCTGTATAACAGGTACTAAGTTCATCCACCTCACTAGAACTGCCTCATATTCATTCCTTTTTATGGCCAAGTAATATTCCATTGCATATATGTGCCACAACTTCTTTATCCACTCATCTGTTGACAGACATCTTGGTTGCTTCCATGTCCTGACTATTGTAAACAGTGCTGCAATTACATTTAACTCTGTAGCTTTGCCAAGGCTTCCTGGATTCCATAATGAAGAATCACAGAATTGTGATTGAAACTGACCTTTAAAGTTCTGACTCCAAGCCTGAAGCCTGTCCTGGCAACCGTGAAAGATGGGTATTAGACCAGGATCATAAGTGTATTCCCTGAAGTTTATAACAAGAAAACCCTGATTTGAGTTTTTACCTAATGAACTTGGTGGAGTTATTGCAAAATTTTCAAGGTCAACTTTTCAGTTAAGAGACAGCTGAAGTGGTTATAGTTTTATTTTTATCCCGAGGTAAAACTTCTGCAATGACCTTAACCTGGCCCTAGGAACCAATAGAGTGTGATGCTCTACTCTCTTGACAGTTTTGATGACGGATATGTTCTTTAGTCTTCCATATTCTGTGGTAAATATTTCTAATTTCTTAAATTCCAAAATAGTGACATGATTTTCAGAGGTTTTATATTCACTCACATCAATATTTTCTCCTGATATTCACAGTTGTCATAAATTTGTATTGTAAGAATTGCACATGCTGGTGAAAAACTTTCATAGCTAACCCTGGTTTTTTCCTAAAATAGACATTGTACTAAGTAGTTTATATGCATTATGTATTTTAAAAATTAAACTTTTTATTTTAAGGTAATTACAGAGTTTATCACAAACAGTTGTAAACAATGATGCACAGAGATGTCGTGTATCCTTTACTCAGTTTTTTCCCAATGGTAATATCTTCCAACATTGTAGTACCTTATCATAACCAGAAAGCTGACATTGATGAGATTAATCTACCTTTCCAGATTTCCCCAGTTTTATTTATCCTTTGTGTTTGTATATTGAGTTCTGCACAATTATATAATTCCACCACAGTCTAGAGATGGAACATCCATCACCGGAAATATCTCTTGTGTTGCTCATGGAAACACATCCCCTTCCTTCCTGCTTCCCCTCCCCAGCACCATCCTTAACTCTTGGCAACCACTAATCTGTCTTCCATTTCTATAATTTTGTCATTTAATGAATGTTGCATAGATGTAATCATAATAGTATGCAAATTTTGGGGGACTGGCTTTTTTTTTAGTCTTTTAAAATTATCTGGATAAGCATTCAAATTATTTTTATATCAAGGAATTGATCTTTTTTTACTGCTGAGGAGTACTATATGGTATGGATGTATTCATTTAGCCATTAACCTGTTAAAAGACATTTGGATTATTTCCAGTTGTAGGCTGTTAGAACATGAACAATTGTGTATAGTTTTTGTGTGGCATGTGTGTGTGTGAGCATGCATTTTCTCTGAGATGAATGCCCAACAATGAAATTGCTATCATGTGGTAATTGCATACATAGTTTTTGAAGAAACTGCCAAACTATTTTTTAGAGTTTCATACCAGCAGTGTATGAGTGATCTAGTTTCTCAATATCCTTGCCTGTATTTGAGTACTAGTTTTTAAAATGTTAGCCATTCTGATAGGTATCCTATTGTCATTTTGATTTGCATTTCTCTAATGACGTCAAGCTTATCTCACACCATTTCCTAATACATTACACTATTATCTTTGTCTAAAAATCTCTTTTATTTCCTTACCTAGAATGCCCCTTTCTATACCTCTTTTGCCAACACTAATACTTTTTATCATCAAATGCTCATGGCTAAACCAATACTTTATCCATGAAATAGTTACTCCATATAAAAGTGACCTTGTGATTATTTAAACCTCCATAGCACTTTATGTTTCCTTTATTATAATTATTTTACTATTTATCATAATTCAATAGTGGTATTATACCCAAAGAAAGGCAATGCCAAAGAATGCTCAAACTACCACACATGGGGTCGCTAAGAGTCGGACACGACTGAACGACTTCACTTTCACTTTTCACTTTCATGCATTGGAGGAGGAAATGGCAACCCACTCCAGTGTTCTTGCCTGGAGAATCCCAGGGACGGCAGGGCCTGATGGACTGCCGTCTGTGGGGTCGCACAGAGTCAGACACAACTGAAGCGACTTAGCAGCAGCAGCACATGCTAGTAAAGTAATGCTCAAAATTCTCCAAGCCAGGCTTCAGCAATATGTGAACTGTGAACTTCCAGATGTTCAAGCTGGTTTTAGAAAAGGCAGAGGAACCAGAGATCAAATTGCCAACATCTGCTGGATCATGGAAAAAGCAAGAGAGTTCCATTAAAACATCTATTTCTGCTTTATTGACTATGCCAAAGCCTTTGGCTGTGTGGATCACAATAAACTGCGGAAAATTCTGAAAGAAGTAGGAATACCAGACCACCTGACCTGCCTCTTGAGAAACCTATATGCACTTCAGGAAGCAACAGTTAGAACTGGACATGGAACAACAGACTGGTTCCAAATAGGAAAAGGAGTACGTCAAGGCTGTATATTGTCACTCTGCTTATTTAACTTCTATGCAGAGTACATCATGAGAAACACTGGGCTGGAAGAAGCACAAGCTGGAATCAAGATTTTCGGGAGAAATATCAATAACCTCAGATATGCAGATGACACCACCCTTATGGCAGAAAGTGAAGAGGAACTAAAAAGCCTCTTGATGAAAGTGAAAGAGGAGAGTTAAAAAGTTGGCTTAAAGCTCAACATTCAGAAAACGAAGATCATGGCATCTGGTCCCATCACTTCATGGGAAATAGATGGGGAAACAGTGGAAACAGTGTCAGAGTTTATTTTTTTGGGCTCCCAAATCACTGCAGATGGTAATTGCAGCCCTGAAATTAAAAGACGCTTACTCCTTGGAAGGAAAGTTATGACCAACCTAGATAGCATATTCAAAAGCAGAGACATTACTTTGCCAACAAAGGCCCGTCTGGTCAAGGTTATGGTTTTTCCTGTGGTCATGTATGGATGTGAGAGTTGGACTGTGAAGAAGGCTGAGTGCTGAAGAATTGATGCTTTTGAACTGTGGTGCTGGAGAAGACTCTTGAGAGTCCCTTGGATTGCAAGGAGATCCAACCAGTCCATTCTAAAGGAGATCAGCCCTGGGATTTCTTTGGAAGGAATGATGCTAAAGCTGAAACTGCATTACTTTGGCCACCTCATGCGAAGAGTTGACTCATTGGAAAAGACTCTGATGCTGGGAGGGATTGGGGGCAGGAGGAGAAGGGGACGACAGAGGATGAGATGGCTGGATGGCATCACTGACTCAATGGACATGAGTTTGGGTGAACTCCGGGAGTTGGTGATGGACAGGGAGGCCTGGTGTGCTGCGATTCATGGGGTCGAAAAGAGTTGGACACAACTGAGGGACTGAACTGACTGAACTGATTATACCTCTGCATAACAGATTTTAATTTAATTAAAACAAAGTGTGGTCTTTGGGATTTTGGTTTTCTCTAAAGCACAATAGATGTTTTATATATTATAGACAATCAGATATTAGTAAATTGAACTGATTATTCTGCAATTCTCTCTTTTCCTTTTCTGTTTCACAGTAGTTTGGTCCCTAATATTTCCTATCTGTCTTAATTTGATAAAATCCTAACCCATTTGCCTGACTCCATCTGTTTTCAGTCTAAATCAATCTAATATATTGTGTAATGATAATTTTTCAAGCCAGGGCAAATTTTTTTCTCCAAACACACTATGGCCTTCTAAATAAGATCCAGTGTACTGAATATGGCACCTCCTTCTTCGTCTCCTTAGCTACTCACTGCCTAAACTATGCATTTATTTTGATCCCTTAAACAACCTGTTTGGTATCATGGTATACGTAGGAATAACATTAGTCAGTCACACTGGGATAGCTGCACACAACTCCTTCTGATGGTGGTAATTGGCTTGTGGTCTCTGGCTACTCCAGTGTTTCCCTCCGCTGTCTTGAGAGTTGAGGATAATTTATTTAATCACTACTAGACCCATTTAGTGGAGAAGGAAATGGCAACCCACTCCAGTGTTCTTGCCTGGAGAATCCCAGGGATGGGGGAGCCTGGTGGCTGCCGTCTCTGGTTTCGCACAGAGTCGGACATGACTCAAGTGACTTAGCAGCAGCAGCAGACCCGTTTAGGGCTTCTCAGATGGCACTAGGGATAAAGAACCTGCCTGACAATGCAGGAGACATAAGAGATGCAGGTTCAATCTTTGGGTTGGGAAGATCCCCTGGAGAAGGACACAGCAACCCACTCCAGTATTCTTGCCTGGAGAATCCCATGGAGAGTGGAGCATGGTGGGATATGGTGCATAGGGTCACAAAGAGTCAGACACAATTGAAGCACATAGCACATAGACCATTTAAGACACACCTTGGAGCAAGCTTTGTACCATGCTTCTAAGTACACCTTGACTTTTGCTCATATCATCTCCTTTCCTGGGAAACTTTGTCCTTTGTTAACTCCCTGGTCCTGCATCCCCTCCTCCCAACATAGTTTCTGTTGTCAAAATGTATACCTGTCTTTCAAGGCCTCACTCTGATGTTGCCTCAAAACTTTATTTTTTATTTCTTCTAAAACTATTTTTTGTTAGTTTTCACCATAACATTTTATTTTCCATTTTCTGTAAAACTACAAATAATCTCTCTGGTATTAGTTAATGTGACTGCAGCCATGAAATTAAAAGACGCTTACTCCTTGGAAGGAAAGTTATGACTGACCTAGATAGCATATTCAAAAGCAGAGACATTACTTTGCCAACAAAAGTTCATCTAGTCAAGGCTATGGTTTTTCCTGTGGTCATGTATGGATGTGAGAGTTGGATTATGAAGAAGGCTGAGCACAGAAGAATTGATGCTTTTGAACTGTGGTGTTGGAGAAGACTCTTGAGAGTCCCTTGGATTGCAAGGAGATCCAACCAGTCTATCCTAAAGGAGATCAGCCCTGGGATTTCTTTGGAAGGAATGATGCTGAAGCTGAAACTCCAGTACTTTGGCCACCTCATGCAAAGAGTTGATTCATTGGAAAAGACTCTGATGCTGGGAGGGATTGGGGGCAAGAGGAGAAGGGGATGACAGAGGATGAGATGGCTGAATGGCATCACTGACTCGATGGACGTGAGTCTGAGTGAACTCTGGGAGTTGGTGATGGACAGGGAGGCCTGGTGTGCTGCGATTCATGGGGTCGCAAAGAGTCGGACACAACTGAGCGACTGAACTGAACTGAATAGTCATTTCTCTTTAAAAAGAAATTAATCTCGATTTTCTTACATCATTTTTTCAAAATCATTAGGTCAGTGATTATCTAAATTTAGTGTACATAGAATAACCTGAAAGGCTTGTTAAAACACAGATTGCTAGGCTCCAATCCCAGAACTTTTGATTTAATAGGTATGGGGTAGTATTCAAAATTACCACTTCTAACAAATTTGCTTGTGATCTGTTGATCAAGGGATTACCTTTTGAAAAAATGTGCTTTAGGCTACAGATACACTTTTCTTCTGCTTCAGGAGTTCTTTAAAAATGTATCATTTTGGTGGTGGTGGTGGTTTAGTTGCTAGGTCATGTCCAGTTCTTGCGACCCCATGGACTGTAGCCTGCCAGGCTCTTCTGTCCATGTGATTCTCCAGGCAAGAAAACTGAAGTGGATTGCCATTTCCTTCTCCAACTTGCCATTTCCTTCTCCAACATATATCATTTTAGAAGGACTTTTTTACATATGTGCGGCAAGACAGAATTGTTGTGAGTGCATTAAAGTTAGAGGTTAGGCTTTCTAATCTCACCCTTTCCTTGTGGGGGGTGTGCATAGGAAATAACAATGCTGTTTTGGGATTTACTTTCTTGCAAATAAATCAGAACTCTCAAGCTATAGATCCTTGTGGCCCAGGGATCAAGAAACATTCTGGGAGCCTCTGTATTTTTCTTATCATCTGCTAGAAGCCAGAGGTCTCCAAGTCTTCATTATATTTGTGTTTAAATTCTAGAGGAGAGAGAACGGCCAGGTTCACTGCCCAACATTGTGGCCATCTTGAAAATGGGTGATTACAGCAAATATGTGGCATACAGAAGAGTACAGCTATGAGTGAGAGAGGTGCATGTTCCTGGTGCCACATGGCTTTATCTCATACCCTGTGAAGAATATTTCCCCCATAAAGAACAGCTCATTATTAAAGACAGTGGCATTTTAATTATGTTGTGAGTTTACCAGGGTTTGTGGAGAATACTGTGAAGCTGGCCATCATTTATGACACTGAGTTCCAAATAGCCAATGGGAATCAATTTACAGAATACAACTTATCTTCAAACTGGGCACTGCTTGCATTGCAGTTTGTGGAGCATATTTGTTCTCCTCATTTTCCCAAATGGTTAATTTGTATATAGCAGGGCAATAATATGAACAGGTGCTTAGTCTGTATAGAGAAACTGACAATCTCCTATAGCTAGACACTGTTTATTCACATAGAGTGGAGACAATGATATAAAAGCCTTATTGTGGTAGTTGCAAGTTTTTGTTCTGGATCAGAGAAAAGCTAAAGACCATATCTGTGTTAGCCAGCTCTCCAGTGTGGCAAGTATCCTAGAGCTATTGTGTCACTAGTGGCCATTCTTGGAGAAGGCAATGGCAACACACTCCAGTACTCTTGCCTGGAAAATCCCATGGATGGAGGAGCCTGGGGTCCCAGGAGCTGCAGTCCCTGGGGTCGCTGAGAGTCAGACACAACTGAGCGACTTCACTCTCACTTTTCACTTTCATGCATTGGAGAAGGAAATGGCAACCCACTCCAGTATTCTTGCCTGGAGAATCCCAGGGACGGGGGAGCCTGGTGGGCTGACGTCTATGGGGTCACACAGAGTTGGACACGACTGAAGTGACTTAGCAGCAGCAGCAGTGGCCATTCTGCACTGGCTGGTGGTCAGGCTGAGGAGGACCATGAGAAATGAAGGACCAGGACTGAACACTTACACGGGCTTTGACACTTAGCATATGTCCAAAAATAGTGGCCAAGATAGTGTTTCATGTTTATTTTACCAGATTTTGCATTAAAATGATTGTAGGATGTCAATAATAGCTTGTGGGTGGTCTTGAACAAGGGATTATGGTTCTCCAAGAGGCCAGTTCTGACCCAGAGATCAGCCATGTAGGATGTTTAAGAGGGTGGCTCCTAAGATCAGATTTTATCTTTATCACATTTCTTATAGGAAAAAATGTAGGGAAGCAGGGCTGGACTAAGGGGAAAGTGGGGCTGTGGTGCAGTTACCACACAGCCTCCCTTGGCCAACCCTGCTCTGTGGGTGGGATGACCTTTCAGAATTTCCCTGGCTTGGGTCAATGGGACTGACTCTGTCCTCTTGTATCCACCAGTCTTTGGATACAAGCTGCTCCTCCAAGAAGAGGGTGTGGCTTTGGCCCAGGAAATTCCCAGAGAGGGCTGACAGTGTCATCAGCAGGGGAAATGATTCCTTTGGTCCTAAAGGGGGGTCTGGGCTGAGGTCCGTGGTCCCAGTTGAATAGGCTATTATAGGACTCTGGGCATAGTGAGAGGAACTGGAATACTATAATATGATCCTGATTTTTTGATTTATTGTTAAGTCTTATAATAGCCTAAAAGTAGTTATTAAAACTCCACTTTACAGAAGGACATGCATAGGAAGAGGTAGTCTGCCCACAGCCAGATGGATGATAAGTACCTAAAGCAGAACCCAACACAGTTTCTTTCCAAAGCTACTGCTCTTTTGATTCTGTTTCTTGAACACATTCAGGAACTTGTCACACAGATTTTCAAAGCCAGGGCCAGTCCTGGACTGGCCTCAGACTGGATGAATACAGGCTAGGGTATCACTCCCGAGTGCCAGGCTTAGGGCAGCAAGGTTCCTAACAATTAGTGGCAGAGGCCTTGGTTGGAGCTTAGCTCATAATGAACAGAGCTAGGGGAGAGGACAGATCAGAGACCCAAAACTCAATGTTTCCACCTCAAAATGAAGGAGTTCGCTGACTGAAATGTGGTGGTTTATTAACAGGTGAAACAGGCTTTCAAATTAAGCTCACACTACACTGATTTGTGACTATTAAAAAAAGTAGCTCTATTTTCTATAGATTTGATCTTCTCTAAGAATCTCCTTTTATCTAGTTAGTGAGGGGGAGGAAAGTAAAAGATCCAAATGTACTCATTCTAGTCCAATAATTTATATAGGCTTTTAAGATGATTCAGAGTCTTTTATATCAGGTCCTAATCTCTCAGATTCCCCCCTCACATGCTTTCTTTCCAGAACAATATCGGTGTGTATGGAGGTGGACATGACTTGGCCTGATGGTGCTAGGGAGAAATGGTGGGGGCCAGGAGCCATGAACAGGTACTGGTACTGCTTCCTCTCCTTGCCGCAGTTCCCCATTGAGGAACAGCTCAGGTCAAGTTGAGGTCTCTTCCCTCTGGCTCAGTCACATCTCTAAGGACTTCACTGAAGACCCAGCCTCCCCTTGCCTCTGACAGCCCCGTGGGCCTGCCTGAAATCTCATTGCAACTGATTTGATTCCCAACTCTGGTTTTTCCTGCCGCTTCCAGCCTCTGGGTCATCAGATCTTTCTTGCCAGCCAGCATATCAATTACCTTCAGCATCCCTCCATGACGCACGTGGGAACCTCTACCTACTGATCATGCCCTCAGGATTAGGAAATCTTTAGACAGCTAGGTGTAGGTCTTCTATCTCTGACCAACAGGAAGAGGTGACACCTGACCTCTTTACATTAGAATGGCCATCCTGTTGCTTATCTGAGGATGGCTGGTTAAATCACTACCTCGCCATCTCAGACAGAAATGGAGTCGAAGCATGCTGACTTTTGGCTTGACCCTCAGTCTCTTTCCCATGCCTCCTGCATTGGCTGAAAGGGTTTAATATTACCAAATAGTCTTTCTATCAGTTATGCCACATGCAGTGAATCCTCTTTGCACTCTTTCTTAGCATCCAATTGTCTATGCAATACATTCCCACTGATATCTGCCTTAATTTCTGCAGACTTACAGTGCCTCAGAATTAAACATTTTGCCAAAGTGGAGGAAAAAGCCTTTCTAAAACTTTGCATGTAGTTAATTACTGAATTCAATAATTAAACGATCCCTTGGTTGCTTGATTGTATAGTCAAAATTTAAAAAAAATCTGTAGCTAAATTTCTCAGAAATTGAAATATTCATACACTAAGCCATGTCTTATGTAATTGTAATGGGTACTTTTAAGCCCACAGAATATGATCAGAAGTCTAAGAGGTCAAAAGAGCAATTTTAAATCATTAATATTAAAGACTTCTTTAGTCATTCCATTTCCTTTAAAAATCTCATCACTATGTAGTTTACTTTCATTCCCTACTGACAGACCATTTCTAACATTTGACAGCTTAGCAGTGTTTTTACTAATCTCATATTCAGAAGTGTTGTGTAGTTGACAGTTTTGGTACCCGGTGTCATCCATGGACCAGCAGACCCGGCATCACCTGGAATTTGTTAGAAGTGCAGAGTGCAGGCACACCCCAGACCTACTGAATCTGAAGTTCAGCAAAGTCCCCAGTGGTCTTGTATGCACATTACCATCTGAGACGCACTGGTCAGCAACTCTGGTGAAAACCCTCTAGAGAGACATCATAATTCACTCAGTGTTTTTATAAACCATTTACAGCAAATCATAAAGTGGAATCAAACCATCCCCTTTGCACTCTGGATCACGGTGTATTATTTTTTTCAAATCTGTGCCCCCATTTTTTCCAGCAATTGAAATAGAGGCAGCTGTTCGCTTGGTGTACCTGGGTTACGCCTGTTCTGGGCTCTGTTAGGTTTCTGCATCAGTCAAGCCAGCTGAGAGCAGCTGTGGCCCAGCTTTGTCAGCAGTTCTTCAGGCCACCTGTTACAACAATCGACATTAGAACACTCCCAGGCAATCCTATGTGTAGTTCTTTCCTCCTCCATTCCCCAGTAAGAGCCCACAGTAATTGAAAGCAACATAAATTACTTGTCAAAAGTAAATCTCTATGAAGAAAAGCAGCTGTGTTATATGGAAGGGACCTAATTTTCCTGAGTAGTTCCCTTCCTCCTCATCCTAAAACCACAGGAGACAGAGGAGTGGGAGGATGGGTTACAAAATTTCCCCCTCCTCCAGTCCCTCCAGGAAAGGACTCTACAGCCAAAGAAAAATGAAGATCTAAACAAAGATACTGTTAATGTAGGCCAAACCCAGAAGTGTCAGGATAATTGAGGATAAGAGTTCCTTTGTTCTCCCTTCCCACTCCCTGCTATTTTCTCCTGGCTCATTCCTCCATTTAACTTTATCCTCAACAATTGCCCTACCTTTTTAGCATTCCAAGAATACCTCTAAGCATCTACCTCTTCCTGTGTACACCCACCCCTTCCTGCTCAATAGTCTTTTGTGGCTTGGGTAACTCAGCAGATATACTGATGTAGAGTTGTGCCTATATCTCCGTTCTTTGATGATAGGGGACTAGAACCCATAAACAGGCACACTCTGGCATCAAGTGGAGTTTAAGGAGGAAAGAGGGCAGTGAGGGCACAGAATCCAGCGTGCCTGGTGATGGGTGTAAGCTGTTGGCTTTTATTAGGAAGGTGCAGCGATGATTATAAATAAAGATGATAACAATGGCTCCATTTGAACACCCACGTCATGTTTGTTTACTTGTTACAGAGTTTTGAGGCAGATATCATTATTATTATCACCATCATCACTGCTGTAGGGAACTAAGGCTCTAAGAAATGAAAAAGAAATCCACAGTTAGTAAACTGTGGTATCAGGATTCATACCCAGCTTTGATTCCCAAGTCACTGCTCTTGCTACAGTGGCCTGCTTCCCTTATGGGTGTCTTAGCAGATGGGCATAGCATGAACACAGACATGTCTGGCAACAAGACGATACATGGATATGCAGCCAGGTAGCCATATGGTGGGCATTAGGAAAGTCTGGTTGGAAGTAATAGAACATCTGCTGTGGACCTAGGGTTCATGGGCAGAATTTGAATACTGAAAGTGTGGTTAAAAGCCAAGTAGGGTCTAGTCTTAGGAGAATGAAGTTTCTTGGCAATTATCAATTGTAGGCTCTCTATCTGAGTAGAAGTGAAAAGGATAAGTTAAAATTTTACGTAACCTCCTTCTCATTCTGCCTCTGTAACTCAGCTTGCACCTTGCAAAGTATAGATCACGAAGGTCACGTAGTCTCAGGAAATGGGGACTTGGAATACTAGGAACTGGAGTTTATCTCACTTACCCTTGTCCTGCTCTTTGCAATTGCCCAGCCCCTGCAAACCTGCTTACTCATGCCTGTCCAGGCCAGGCATCCCCGTCCCCATCTTGACTGCTGTTCCCGCACCTGTGCGAAACCCTTTAGTTTAAACCAGCCTATTAACAGCTAGTGTTGCCCACTACAGTCTGCCTGTAAAAACTCTGTAATCCCTTTCTTCAGGACTCAGAGCTTGGAGTGTTAACTCCTCTGGGCCTGCCGGTGTAATAATCTGAGTTCTCCAACTCTCCGAGTGTGGTGCTTGGTTTCTCGAGTGCTGGTTTCTGCAACAGAAGTAATCATCTGGAATAGAATATGGGGGCTGAGTCCTAGCAGCCAGTTACTGAGAAGAACTAGGAACAAGGATAAAGTGGGAGCAACTAGGAAATGAGAAAACTGTGTTTCATTTTCACTGTAGATTTAGACCTGTGAATTGTGGGATTCCCTCTAATGAGTACAGAACTGGTTCTAGACCAGGATGCAGTGGAATTTGAAGGTGGGGATTCAGGCAAAGAGGGAACATTTTCTGGGGGTTCTCTTTGAAGTAGTAGAAGTTTCAGTGGAAATGATAGAAACTCATAGAATTTCAGTGGAAATCATAGAAACTCAAGGACTCTATGGTGAAACAGAATATTGTATGAAGGTGTTATGCTTTCTATTACTAGGACTTTTGCAAGCGTCCCCTTACTTATGGGGCATTCAGTGGTTTCTCTTGGCACTTATTCACCCTTAACTGTGGCCCCAAGGACCTCTCTAATGTGTCTCTGTCTGGTTATCTGACCTCCTTCTTAACAGTTTCTCTTTCACTCACTGTTCTCTGTCAGGATTGCTCAAAGAAAATGCTGATATTTTGGGTGGAAATTTTCTTTCTGGAGCAGGCTTTTGCCCATAATGCTAGATATTTAATATTGAACGTCCTTGGCCCCTGTTCATGAAATAGCAGCAACACCCCCAGGCTGTCATGTGACAATCAGAAGTGCTCCCACACATGTCTGACCCTCCAGTGGAGACTGGCTCTGTGGTTTTCTGGCATGTCCTTGCTTTAATATGCCAAGCTTGTTCCCGTCTCAGGACTGTCATGTTTGCCTTGGATCTTCCTCCCATGATGTTTCATGTTACTTTTCATTTTTCAGTCTCCATCTCACTTTCTCCAAGAGCATTTCCTAACCCCCATTCTGAGCATTTACCGTGATATTACTTTCTTTTCTTCTTTCTCTTTCCTCTTGCTCTCACTGGAGTGAAATCTTTATGAGAAGGGGACCTTGTACTTGACTTTCACCATGCACATTGACATGCAGGGGAGTGCCTGGTTTTTTAGGGGAATCCTCAAGTGTTAATTTTATGAATTAAAAATTAATTTTGAGTATTATGAATAAAGGGGAAGGTAATTGCTTTCCAATATCTTGTATAAGAGATTTCTACATTGCATAGGAAGTTGGGTTTTTATCAATAGTAAGATTCTATTGCATTCTTTTCTATAGCTTCTGCAGTATTTGAAGCAGGAGAAGTTCTTCTTGGTGAGCTTCTAATGTCTTGTTTGCATTATTTACCTAAAGATAAATATAACTCTACGGTTAACAGCATAATTAAACCCCCCTCTTAGAAAGGACATTTTAATGATAAACTAGGTCTTCACCTCATCAAGACAAAACTGCAGGACATAGATTTACAAATATGACCTCCCAATATTGAACATAACCTAGTCTTGTCAGGGTGACTTGGAAGATCATGGAATTAGTGGAGAGCCTTGAGCAAGCTTCTTGATATTAAAAAAAAAGTCAAGAAGCCATCCATCCATTTTTGTTGCATTATCCCTTGGATTCCTGGTGATCTGATGAGCACTGGGGGGTGATAATTTGAGGGATCACTTCATCCAGCTGTCACTGAAATCAAGAATGACCCCAGAGGAGGCTTATTTGGTTCAAAACATTTTAGTCCTCTTATAAATTAAGTGTAGAAGGAATTGGAGTCTGGTTGGTTCACTAATACCATTGTTTCCAGGTATCACACAGCTCTCTAAACTTAGTTTATAAGAGGACTAAAATGTTTTGAACCAAATAAGCCTTCTCTGAGGCCATTCTTGATTTCAATGACAGTTGGATGAAGTGGTCCCCCAGACCCCAGGAGTTCTTTGAAGGGCTTCTGAGAAGAGCATGGCTGAGGTTGCTTTACATTTGTTCACTGTTTTCAGTTCATATCCCCTTCCTGAGTCAAACTGGACCTTGTTTTAGAGATCTAACACTTCACAGTCCTAAAACATATCCATACTATGCTAATCCTTCCAGATACTTTTAGATCCACCCCACTCTTCCTTATTCTCTTCTGTACCAAAGGGTTGTCTTGCAAATTACATTTCCCAGATCTCTTGCCATCTAGTTTCAGTTAGGTTAGGCCAGTGAGAGGCACTGGAGCAGAACTGGAGGGCAAGAAAGGAGAGCAGCTGGAGTGTTTCTCCTCCTTCCTGCCTCAGTGCCCATCCCTGGCTGTGTCTCCTCTGTGGTTCTGGCTCTTACTGATGACCTCCACCCTGAGCTCAATAGCACCATCAGCGATGGTCAGCTTTATGTCCACTTACCTAAGCTATAGTTTCGAATGCTAGATGTTGCAGTGAAGGTTTTTGTGGATGTGATTAACATTTACCATCAGTTGATTTTAAGGAAAGCAGATTACCCTCCAAAATGTGAGTGGGCCTCAAAATTAATGGAGTATTATGACCCTCAATTGAAGGTCTTAAGAGCAAGGACTGAAGTTTCCCAAAGAAGAAGCAGTGCTGGTTCAAGGTTACAACATCACATTTTACCTCAATTTCTAGCTGCCAGCCAGCTTCACAAATTTCTAACTTGCCAGCCCCTGCAATCACATGAACCTATCCTATTCCTCTCTCTTTCTTTCTTCTCTCTTTCTCCTCTCTCTTTGCTTTCCTTTCCCTTTCTTTTCTGCCCCCATTGGTTCTGTTTCTCCAGAGAGCCCTCATACTCCCCTTCTTTCCATTGTCTTTCCAGGCTTGAGGGTAACAGTGACTTTGTATAATTGTTTATCTCTGGAATTACTTCCAGCTCTTTTGTGAACCAGTTCTCTTCATTCAGTTCTTGCTATTGAACTATATAATATGGGTATTGTCTTCCTAACTGAATCCAGCTTTATCCCAAGGAAGATTTTTAAGTCATTCAAAATCTAATCTGCTTTCTCTTAGGACAGATAGGAGGCCTGGTCCCTTAGCATTTAAATATAAAGGAGTAGCACTCAAGGAAACTATAAAAAAGAAGAGCTTGTATTACTGTGCTGTTCTCTGTTCCTGCCTAGTTTAGAATGAACAGCTGTAAAAGAATGAAATAATGCCATTTGCAGCAACATAGACGGACCCGGAGATCGTCATTATGAGTGAAGTAAGTCAGAGAAAGACAAGTATCACCTGATATTGCTTATATGTGGAAGTCAAAAATGTTACAAATGAACTTATTTACAAAACAGAAATAGAGTCACAGATGTAGATAACAAACTTATGGTAACCAGGCAGGCATGAGGGGAGGGGCAGGAAGTGAAGAAGGGATAAATGAAGAGATCATGATTGACATCTACACACTACTGTAAATAAAATAACTAACAAGGATGTACAGTATAGCACAGGTAACACTACTCAGTACTCTGTAAGAGCCTATATTGGCAAAGAATCTGAAGAGGAGTGCCCGTGTGTATACATATGACTGGTTCACTCTGCTGCACCCCTGGAACTAGTACAACATTGTAATCAACCATACTGCAATACAAGTTTTTTAAAAAGAAGTGACAGTTGTGGATGAGAAAACAGTTGTTGGATGAAGCATTCCTATGGTTGAGCAGACCACTAGAGGAGACCTTGACTTTGGTATGGATGTCGGCTGGAGTGGGGAGAGGGAAGTTAGGTGAGTGAAGCTGTGACTGAGTATGAGAGAGGCAGAGGGTAGAACTGAGTAGATGGGATCTGTGTGAAGGAGCAGGACTGGGTGTTTGCATGTGAGCAGCACTCAGTGTGTGAGTTTGTGTGGAAGTAGGACTTGGCAGTGTGTGTGTTTGCGTGTGCATATATGACTGGGTCTGTATGCCACATGCATAGGACTGTAAGTGTGGGTGAGTGCATGTGACCAAAGTTGGATTTTTCTGTAAAGGAGAGCATGGGATTGAGTGTAAGTATACTTGTGTTTTTGTCCTCCCAAAACTCATGTGTTGAAACTGAACCCCTAGTATGACAGTATTAGAAAGCAGGACTGTTGGGATGTGCTTATCTTCCATGAGATGAATGAGATTAGTGTCCTGATAAAAAATAATATTAGTGCCCTTATAATCTCATGAATAAGATTAGAGCCCTTATAAAAGAGACCACAGAGAGCTCCCTTGTCCTTTCACCATCTGAGGACATAGCAAAAATACACCATCTAGGAACCAGGAAGAGGCCCTCACCAGATCTGCTGGCCTCTTGACCTTGGACTTCCAGCGTATAGAGCTGCAAGAGAGAAATGTTTGTAGTTATTGTCACCTAGTTTATGGTGTTTTTGCACAGGAGTCTGAACAGACTAAGATATCTTACATATGAAATGGGAAAGGTCTGTGTGAGTGCTGTGTGACAATATACTTACTGTAGAGTAACTTGAGCAGAGGAATTATAAGAGAATAATGAGAACAGGAATTATAAGAGAATAATGAGACACGACTGAGCAACTGAACTGAACTGACTGAATGAGAACAGGAGGACCAGGGTGAGAGAATGAGAATCAGTCAGCCTATACTCCGCAGCATAAACATGTGGGCTCCCTCAGCCTAGAAACCAGATTCCTGGGGAGCAGATATGACCTGCAGTATATAGGGAGAGACCTTCTTAGATACTTCTGATAGAGCATGGGCTAATTCCAGGGTGTTCAGTTCAGTTCAGGTTAGTCACTCAGCTGTGTCCAACACTTTGTGACCCCATGAACTATAGCACGCCAGGCCTCCCTGTCCATCACCAATGACCGGAGTTTACTCAACCGGTGATGCTATTCAACCATCTCATCCTCTGTCGTCCCCTTCTCTTCCCTCCTTCAATCTTTCCCAGCATCAGGGTCTTTTCAAATGAGTCAGTTCTTCGCATCAGGTGGCCAAAGTATTGGAGTTCCAGCTTCAGCATCAGTCCTTGCAATGAATATTCAGGACTGATCTCCTTTAGGATGGACTGGTTGGATCTCCTTGCTGTCCAAGGGACTCTCAAGAGTCTTCTCCAATACCACAGTTCAAAAGCATCAATTCTTCAGTGCTCAGCTTTCTTTATAGTCCAACTCTCACATCCATACATGACTACTGGAAAACCATAGCTTTGACTAGATGGACCTTTGTTGGCAAAGTAATCTTTCTGCTTTTTAATAAGCTGTCTGCTGCTGCTGCTGCTAAGTCGCTTCAGTCGTGTCATAACTTTTCTTCCAGGAGCAAGCGTCTATTAATTTCATGGCTGTAATCACCATCTGCAGTGATTTTGGAGCCCCCAAAAATAAAGCCTGTCAGTTTCCACTGTTTCCCCATCTATTTGCCATGAAGTGATGGGACCAGATGCCATGATCTTAGTTTTCTAAATGTTGAGCTTTAAGCCAACTTTTTCACTCTTCTCTTTCACTTTCATCAAGAGGCTTTTTAGTTCTGCTTCACTTTCTGCCATAAAGGTGGTGTCATCTGTGTATCTGAGTTTATTGATATTTCTCCCAGCAATCTTGATTCTAGCTTGTGCTTCATCCAATCCAGCGTTTCTCATGATGTACTCTGCATAGAAGTTAAATAAGCAGGGTGACAATATACAGCCTTGACATACTCCTTTTCCTATTTGGGACCAGTCTATTGTTCCATGTCAGTTCTAACTGTTGCTTCTTGGCCTGCATACAGATTTCTCAAGAGGCAGGTCAGGTGGTCTGGTACTCCCATCTCTTTCAGAATTTCCCACAGTTTGTTGTGATCCACACAGTCAAAAGCTTTGGCATAGTCAATAAAGCAGAAGTAGATGTTTTTCTGCAACTCTCTTGCTTTTTTGATGATCCAACAGATGTTGGCAATTTGCTCTCTGGTTCCTCTGCCTTTTCTAAATCCAGCTTGAACATCTGGAAATTCACAGTTCACGTACTCCTGAAATCCAGCTTGGAGAATTTTGAGCATTACTTTGCTAGCGTGTGAGATGAGTACAATTGTGTGGTAGTTTGAACGTTCTTCGGCATTGTCTTTCTTTGGGATTGGAATGAAAACTGACCTTTTCAGTCCTGTGGTCACTGCTGTTTTCCAAATTTGCTGGCATATTGACTGCAGCGCTTTCACAGCATCATCTTTAGAATTTGAAATAGCTCAACTGGAATTCCATCACCTCCACTAGCTTTGTTCATAGTGATGCTTCCTAAGGCCCACTTGACTTTGCATTCCAGGAGGTCTGGCTTTAGATGAGTGATCACACCATGGTGATTATCTGGGTTGTGAAGATCTTTTTTGTATAGTTCTTCTATGTATTCTTACCACCTCTTTTAATATCTCCTGCTTCTGTTAGGTCCATACCATTTCTGTCCTTTATTGTGCCCATCTTTGCATGAAAATTTCCCTTGGTATCTCTAATTTTCTTTAGGAGATCTCTACTCTTTCCAATTCTATTGTTTTCCTCTATTCCTTTGCATTGATCACTGAGGAATGCTTTCTTATCTCTCCTTGCTATTCTTTGGAACTCTGCATTCAAATGGATATATCTTTGCTTTTCTCCTTTGCCTTTCGCTTTCTTTTCTTTTCATAGCTGTTTGTAAGCCTCCTCAGACAACCATTTTGCCTTTTGCATTTCTTTTCCTTGAGGACAGTCTAGATCACTGCCTCCTGTACAATGTCATGAACCTCTGTCCATAGTTCTTTAGGCACTCTATCAGATCTAATCCCTTGAATCTATTTGTCATTTTCCATTGTATAGTTGTAAGGGATTTGATTTAGGTCATACCTGAATGGTCTAGTGATTTTCCCTACTTTCTTCAATTTAAGTCTGAATTTGGCAATAAGGAGTTTATGATCTGAGCCACAGTCAGCTCCCCATCTTGGTCTTGTTTTTGCTGATTCTATAGAGCTTCTCCATCTTTGGTTGCAAATAATATAATCAATCTGATTTTTGATATTGACCATCTGGTGATGTCCATATGTAGAATCTTCTCTTGTGTTGTTGGAAAAGGGTGTTTGCTGTGACCAATGTGTTCTCTTGCCAAAACTCTGTTAGGCTTTGCCCTGCTTTATTCTGTACTCCAAGGCCAAATTTGACTGTTACTCCAGGTGTTTCTTGACTTCCTACTTTTGGGTTCCAGTCCCCTATAATGAAAAGGATATCTTTTGGAGGTGTTAGTTCTAGAAGGTCTTGTAGGTCTTCATAGAACCATTTAACTTCAGCTTCTTCAGCATTATTGGTCGGGGCATAGTACTGTGATATTGAATGGTTTGCCTTGGAAACAAACAGAGATCATTCTGTTGTTTATGAGATTGCATCCAAGAACTGCGTTTCGGACTCTTTTGTTGACTATGTTGGCTACTCCATTTCTTCCAAGGGATTCTTGCCCACAGTAGTAGATATAATGGTCATCTGAATTAAATTCACCCATTCCAGTCCATTTTAGTTTACTGATTTCTAAAATGTTGACGTTCACTCTTACCATCTCCTGTTTGACCATTTCCAATTTTCCTTGATCCATGGACCTAACATTCCAGATTCCTATGCAATATTGCTCTTTACAGCATTGGACTTAATTCCATTACCAGTTACATCCACAGCTGGGTGTTGTTTTTGCTTTGGCTCCATCTCTTTATTCTTTCTGGAGTTATTTCTCCACTGATCTCCAGTAGCATATTGGGCACCTACCAACCTGGAAAGTTCATTTTTCAGTGTCCTATCTTTTTCCCCTTTCATACTGTTCATGGGGTTCTCAAGGCAAGAATACTGAAGTGGTTTGCCATTCCCTTCTCCAGTGGACCACATTCTGTCAGAATTCTCCACCATGAGCCATCCATCTTGGGTGGCCCTACAGGGCATGGCTCATAGTTTCATTGAGTTAGACAAGGCCCTGATCCATGTGATCAGATTGGTCCGTGTGACCATTCCAGGGTGTAGACTTCTTAGAGCTCATTGTGGAGACCAGGTCGATGACTTAAGGCCCAGTGAGGGAAGATATGAAGCTGTGACAAAATAATTACATTTAATTAATTGAGATTTTAATTTTATCTCTTCTCAACTCCAGTATCCACCCATACTTGAAAAATTGTATGCATCACAGAGATCCCAACACACACATCAAAGAGGTTTAATGAGGCAGGCTAGTCTTGGCAGTCTTGTCTTTTTTCCATCTCTGAGTAGGTACATCCTGTTTTGTTCTGTGCCACCCCTGTCCCATTCTCTTTCTTTTATGCTCACTTATGTTACAGAACTTAAGTTCATTTCCAAGAATTTGGATGGTGGCTCAGATGGTAAAGCATCTGTCTGCAATGCGGGAGACCTGGGTTCGAGCCCTACATTGGGAAGATCCCCTGGAGAAGGAAACGGCAATCCACTCCAGTACTATTGCCTGGAAAATCCCATGGACAGAGGAGCCTGGTAGGCTACAGTCCATGGGGTCGCAAAGAGTCGAACACGACTGAGTGACTTCACTTTCACTTTCATGTTACAGAACTAATTTCTTCCAATTGAAAATGAAAGAGTGATTATTGCCCTTAGATAAATAAAGAGATTAAATTGAAAGTCTGAATTATACCTACATGTAGGATTGCTTGCAGTAAGTTATGAAAAGGTTATTTAGAAGAAGGATGTGTCTTTCCTATTCAATAAATAACCAAAATATTGATATGGTTGTTAGATAATGTTTCCATTGGAGCCAAAGAATATAATATATGAAAAGGAAAAGTTAAAATTTTACCTCCTACTACCTTTGTAACTCAGCTTGTTCCTTGCAAAGTCTAGATCACGTAGGTCTCAGAAAGTGGGGACTCACAATTCTAGGAACTGGAGCTTATCTCACTCACCCTTTTCCTGCTCTTTGCAATCTCCCTAGTCCTTGGAAACCCACAAACCTGCTTAATTATGCCTGTCCGTGTATAAAAAACTCTGTAACCCCTTTGTTTGGGACTCAGAGCTTGGAGTGTTAACTCCTCTGGGCTTGCTTGGGTAATAAACCTGAGTTCTCCAACTCTCCAAGTGTGGTACTTGGTTTCTCGAGTACTGGTTTCTGCAACATATATAATCATCTGTAGATGGTAAATTAAAAGTTTATTAGCTAAGTTCCATGAACTAAGTTCCAAGAATCCCTTGAAGTCATATTCAGAAATCTGAAGATGCATTTTTCTGGATGGAGCATCCACTATTGTGCACTGAAGTCTTGGATGGAGACCCTGACCTCCCAAGGTTATGAACCACTGTTTTAGAGATTACCTCCCCTACAGATGCTGAGTTCCTTGTAGGACTTCTGTATTAGTGGTTTCACTGAAG
Source organism: Bos indicus x Bos taurus (assembly GCF_003369695.1). Lineage (NCBI taxonomy): Eukaryota > Metazoa > Chordata > Mammalia > Artiodactyla > Bovidae > Bos > Bos indicus x Bos taurus. The sequence continues at coordinate 51,509,378 of NC_040076.1, read as the reverse complement.
CTGCTCTTGCTGCTTTGGCTAGTGCTGGTTCTGCCTGGGCGTGACCTTCACTGGGTTGCTGTTACAGAAACGTTGCAATCCTTAGAGTCAGCATCAAAGGGAAAGAAAAGGAGAGGGAATTTGCTATCTATTCACATTAAACATAGTATAAATAAATTCAGTTTATCTGTATATATAATAATTATTTATTGCATCAGTTTCCATGGCAACTAGTTCTTTAAAATATTCTAATCCTTTGGAATTTAGGTTTGTTCATTCAATACCTTATTCCAAATATTGGCATACTGATAATTTTGCTCATTTTAGATAATAGTCTTTCAAAATTGAGGAAAGCTTCTCTTTCTCTTGAACTTTTTTTTTTTTTCCTGTGCTGCAATTACCAAGAGGGAGTTGCATCTACTTTTGTGTATATGTAGGGTAGATCCTGGAGAAGGAAATGGCAACCCACTCCAGTTCTTGCCTGGAGAATCCCAGGGACCGCGGAGCCTGGTGGGCTGCCATCTATGAGGTCACACAGAGTCGGACACGACTGAAGTGACTTAGCAGCAGTAGCAGCAGCAGGGTAGATCCAGCTTTGTGGGACTTCAAGTTTATACAGTTGTGGGCCCTTCTTTAAGAAGAAGAATACCTATTATGCATGCAGCAACGCTAGGGAGTTTCTCTGGGCCTTGGTCAGCGAGGGGTCCTGAATCTAGGACATCACCTAGGGCATCACTGGGGGTTCCATGGTGGCTCAGACGGTAAAGAATACACATGCAATGCAGGAAACCTGGGTTCAATCCCTGGGTCGGGAAAATCCCCTGGAGAAAGGAATGGCTAGTCATTCCACTATTCTTGCCTGAAAAATCCCATGGACAGAGGAACCTGGCGGGTTACAGTCCATGGGGTTGCAGAGAGCCAAACACGACTGAGCGGCTAACAAGGTTATCATTAGCATCACCTTATGCGAATGCATGCCCGTGAGAAACAAACCTGTTTAACTTTTTAATGTTCGGGTCAGGGGTTAACTTTGACCAATTTGTTTAATTTTAACTCCACCCTTAAGAAGAGCTAACTGGCCAAATCAGTTATTCAATGTTAACTTGGGGAATTTATACAAATTCAGACTATGCCTGAAATCCACAAGAATTCAAGCACCATAAGCACTGTAGTGCTGAATGGGCAGATCAGGGGAGATTTGGTTCAATTTACAAGTTCAAAAACAATTTGTTTCCTTGAGATCCTCAGAGAAGTGTCCTGGTTTAGAAAGAAAAAAACACAGAAAGGAAGCTTTGTTCTAAAAGTCAACTTTATCTTTAGGAGGTTGGTTGCTGCATACTCCTTGGCTCTGAGTAAATTAGTAAGGAGAAAAACAATACTGTCATGAAACTATCAGTGGGATTTATTTGTTTCAGAAATAATTGTGAATGGGATGAGAAAGAAAATGTGTGAGTGAGAGAGATTGGAATGAGCTCCATAGAAATAAAATTTTATATAAAAACAAATGTTGATGTGGGCATGCAAACAAAATCTTCAAATGTGCCATCAATATTTCATTTTATCATTAAATTGTAAGTTGCTAAAGATTCTGAATTTATTGAAGAAATATCTGATTGCAGGGGAAAAAAAGAAAAAAACTTGCCTGGCTTTGAAAAGCAACAAGCTGAGGAGAAAAAAAAGTACAGGAATTCTCACTATAAGGTCAAGGTGAAAACATTGCACTGCATAATCTAAAGATGGTTGGAAAAGAGCCAATCAATTAAAAATACAGCTAGAGGGAACTGTTCAGGGAGAAAGCTTATGGCAGTAGAAGTCCATGAAAACATTCACTTTCTCTTTCTCTCTTCCCAAATGAAAAATAAACTTTGATTATCCCTTTATCAAAGAAGGGTATTCAATTGCCAGTGAAATGTGGAAATTGCATCTCTCAAACAGCATAGTATCCAATTATCCTTATAGAAAATATTTTTTTCTGTTACATACTTTAAAAAGATATAATGTCTTCTTCGGTGTGATTATTATTTTTGTGTGTGCAAATAGCTCCATTTAGAATAATATTTAAAACTCTACCATGGATTTCTTGAGGCCTTCTGCTTTCATTAGGACCTTGAGTAGATAATTAAAGTAGGATGTTAATAGAAATAATTCTCCTGTCCTCACCCAGGAGTCATTATAAAATTTAAAATGTATTATACATTTCTCATTGCTGTGAATGCAAGCGTATATGTGTGTATGTTTATATGTCTTGTGGGAAGATGTAGGCTTAATAAGTATAATTTCTGTGGTAGTCTTTTTTTTTTTTCTAATTTTGTTTTATTTTTAAACTTTACATATTTGTATTAGTTTTGCCAAATATCAAAATGAATCCACCACAGGTATACATGTGTTCCCCATCCCAAGCCCTCCTCCCTCCTCCCTCCCCATACCATCCCTCTGGGCCATCCCAGTGCACCAGCCCCAAGCAGCCAGCATCGTGCATCGAACCTGGACTGGCAACTCGTTTCCTACATGATATTTTACATGTTTCATTGCCATTCTCCCAAATCTTCCCACCCTCTCCCTCTCCCACAGAGTCCATAAGACTGTTCTATACATCAGTATCTCTTTTGCTGTCTCGTACACAGGGTTATTGTTACCATCTTTCTAAATTCCATATATATGCGTTAGTATACTGTATTTATGTTTTCCTTCTGGCTTACTTCACTCTGTATAATAGGCTCCAGTTTCATCCACCTCATTAGAACTGATTCAAATGTATTCTTTTCAATGGCTGAGTAATACTCCATTGTGTATATGTACCACAGCTTTCTTATCCATTCATCTGCTGATGGACATCTAGGTTGCTTCCATGTCTTGGCTATTATAAACAGTGCTGCGATGAACATTGGGGTACACGTGTCTCTTTCCCTTCTGGTTTCCTCAGTGTGTATGCCCAGCAGTGGGATTGCTGGATCATAAGGCAGTTCTATTTCCAGTTTTTTAAGGAATCTCCACACTGTTCTCCATAGTGGCTGTACTAATTTGCATTCCCACCAACAGTGTAAAAGGGTTCCCTTTTCTCCACACCCTCTCCAGCATTTATTATTTGTAGACTTTTGGATCGCAGCCATTCTGACTGGTGTGAAATGGTACCTCATAGTGGTTTTGATTTGCATTTCTCTGATAATGAGTGATGTTGAGCATCTTTTCATGTGTTTGTTAGCCATCTGTATGTCTTCTTTGGAGAAATGTCTATTTAGTTCTTTGGCCCATTTTTTGATTGGGTCGTTTATTTTTCTGGAGTTGAGCTGTAGGAGTTGCTTGTATATTTTTGAGATTAGTTGTTTGTCGGTTGCTTCATTTGCTATTATTTTCTCCCATTCTGAAGGCTGTCTTTTCACCTTGCTAATAGTTTCCTTTGATGTGCAGAAGCTTTTAAGGTTAATTAGGTCCCATTTGTTTATTTTTGATTTTATTTCCAATATTCTGGGAGGTGGGTCATAGAGGATCCTGCTGTGATGTATGTCGGAGAGTGTTTTGCCTATGTTCTCGTCTAGGAGTTTTATAGTTTCTGGTCTTACGTTTAGATCTTTAATCCATTTTGAGTTTATTTTTGTGTATGGTGTTAGAAAGTGGTCCAGTTTCATTCTTTTACAAGTGGTTGACCAGATTTCCCAGCACCACTTGTTAAAGAGATTGTCTTTAATCCATTGTATATTCTTGCCTCCTTTGTCAAAGATAAGGTGTCCATATGTGCGTGGATTTATCTCTGGGCTTTCTATTTTATTCCATTGATCAATATTTCTGTCTTTGTGCCAGTACCATACTGTCTTTTTTTTTTTTTTGCCATCAACTTTTATTAAGCACCAGGTTGTGTGCCAGTTGTTTTTAGTGTAATATTTTCATTTTTGTCTAAGTCTCAAATTAAGCAAAACATGAGAGCATTTTACTGCCATACAACAGATGAAGATAATTCATTGGGTTTGGTTAATTTGTTCAAAGTCGTGTCATTAATGATTAGTGGAGAAGGAATCTGAATGAAGGATGCATGGGTTTCCTTGGGTTTCTTCTCATGCTTCTATTTACATTTGATTATATTCAGTATTATCCATAATAAATACTTTTTTTTTTATTTGATAAATTTAACGCCTTTTATTGCCATACCTCATTTTACTGTGTTTTGCTTTAGTGAACTTTATAGATACATGTTTTTTTTTTTTTTTTTTTCTTGTTAATTTTCTGTTTAGTTGATCTATCCATAAGTGTGAGTGGGGTATTAAAGTCTCCCACTATTATTGTGTTATTGTTAATTTCTCCTTTCATACTTGTTAGGATTTGTCTTACATACTGTGGTGCTCCCATGTTGGGTGGATATATATTTATAATTGTTATATCTTCTTCTTGGATTGATCCTTTGATCATTATGTAGTGACCTTCTTTGTCTCTTTTCACAGCCTTTGTTTTAAAGTCTAATTTATCTGATACGAGTATTGTGACTCCTGCTTTCTTTTGGTCCCAATTTGCATGGAAAATCTTTTTCCAGCCCTTCACTTTCAGTCTGTATGTGACCCCTGTTTTGAGGTGGGTCTCTTGTAGACAACATATGTAGGGGTCTTGTTTTTGTATCCATTCAGCCAGTCTTTGTCTTTTGGTTGGGGCGTTCAACCCATTTACGTTTAAGGTAATTACTAATAAGTATGATCCCATTGCCATTTACTTTATTGTTTTGGGTTCGAGTTTATACACCATTTTTGTGTTTCCTGTCTAGAGAATATCCTTTAGTATTTGTTGGAGAGCTGGTTTGGTGGTGCAGAATACTCTCAGCTTTTGCTTGTCTGAAAAGCTTTTGATTTCTCCTTCATACTTGAATGAGATCCTTGCTGGGTACAATAATCTGGGCTGTAGATTATTTTCTTTCATCATTTTAAGTATGTGTTGCCATTCCCTCCTGGCTTGAAGAGTTTCTATTGAAAGATCAGCTGTTATCCTTATGGGAATTCCCTTGTGTGTTATTTGTTGTTTTTCCCTTGCTGCTTTTAATATTTGTTCTTTGTGTTTGATCTTTGTTAATTTGATTAATATGTGTCTTGGGGTGTTTCTCCTTGGGTTTATCCTGTTTGGGACTCTCTGGGTTTCTTGGACTTGGGTGATTATTTCCTTCCCCATTTTAGGGAAGTTTTCAACTATTATCTCCTCAAGTATTTTCTCATGGTCTTTCTTTTTGTCTTCTTCTTCTGGAACCCCTATGATTCGAATGTTGTAGCGTTTAATATTGTCCTGGAGGTCTCTGAGATTGTCCTCATTTCTTTTAATTCGTTTTTCTTTTATCCTCTCTGATTCATTTATTTGATAGTGAAATTGATCCAAAATCTTGAAATTAAAATGGAATCACAGATAAATAGCCTGGAGACAAGGATTGAGAAGATGCAAGAAAGGTTTAACAAGGACCTAGAAGAAATAAAAAAGAGTCAATATATAATGAATAATGCAATAAATGAAATTAAAAACACTCTGGAGGCAACAAATAGTAGAATAACAGAGGCAGAAGATAGGATTAGTGAATTAGAAGATAGAATGGTAGAAATAAATGAATCAGAGAGGATAAAAGAAAAACGAATTAAAAGAAATGAGGACAATCTCAGAGACCTCCATACTGTCTTGATAACTGTGGCTTTGTAGTAGAGCCTGAAGTCAGGTAGGTTGATTCCTCCAGTTCCATTCTTCTTTCTCAAGATCGCTTTGGCTATTCGAGGTTTTTTGTATTTCCATACAAATTGTGAAATTATTTGTTCTAGCTCTGTGAAGAATATCTGTGGTAGTCTTTAACAAAATTCTCTCAGTATCTGTCTCTTCATGTCCTAGGCTCACAGTAGGATTGAACTCCATGATTCCATGGTCCTCTTACCCTTGGGTTTGTATCATGTGACCAGTCCTAGCCAAATACATATGCGCAAAGGTGACATTTGTTACTCTGACTGATTGCAAGTCTGACTGGATCTCTGTTTTGTACTGTGATGTTTGAAATAGTGGCTATTCTAAGAGTCTGGGTTTTTGAATGACTAAGATCAGCAGCTAAAGGCAAAGGAGAAAAGGAAAGATATACCCATTTGGATTCAGAATTCCAAAGAATAGCAAGGAGAGATAAGAAAGCCATCCTCAGTGATCAGTGCAAAGAAATAGAGGAAAACAATAGAATGGGAAAGAGTAAAGATCTCCTCAAGAAAATTAGAGATACCAAGGGAAATTTTCATGCAAAGATGGGTACAATAAAGGGCAGAAATGGTATGGACCTAACAGAAGCAGGAGATATTAAAAAGAGGTGGTAAGAATACATAGAAGAACTATACAAAAAGATCTTCACAACCCAGATAATCACCATGGTGTGATCACTCATCTAAAGCCAGACCTCCTGGAATGCAAAGTCAAGTGGGCCTTAGGAAGCATCACTATGAACAAAGCTAGTGGAGGTGATGGAATTCCAGTTGAGCTATTTCAAATTCTAAAGATGATGCTGTGAAAGCGCTGCAGTCAATATGCCAGCAAATTTGGAAAACAGCAGTGACCACAGGACTGAAAAGGTCAGTTTTCATTCCAATCCCAAAGAAAGACAATGCCGAAGAACGTTCAAACTACCACACAATTGTACTCATCTCACATGATAGCAAAGTAATGCTCAAAATTCTCCAAGCCAGACTTCAGGAGTATGTGAACTGTGAATTTCCAGATATTCAAGCTGGTTTTAGAAAAGGCAGAGAACCAGAGAGCAAATTGCCAACATCTGTTGGATCATCAAAAAAGCAAGAGAGTTGCAGAAAAACATCTACTTCTGCTTTATTGACTATGCCAAAGCCTTTGACTGTGTGGATCACAACAAACTGTGGGAAATTCTGAAAGAGATGGGAGTACCAGACCACCTGACCTGCATCCTGAGAAATCTGTTTGCAGGCCAAGAAGCAACAGTTAGAATTGACATGGAACAATAGACTTGTTCCACATAGGAAAAGAAGTATGTCAAGGCTGTATATTGTCACCCTGCTTATTTAACTTCTATGCAGAGTACATCATGAGAAATGCTGGATTGGATGAAGCACAAGCTAGAATCAAGATTGCTGGGAGAAATATCAATAACCTCAGATATGCAGATGACATCACCCTTATGGCAGAAAGTGAAGCAGAACTAAAAAGCCTCTTGATGAAAGTGAAAGAGGAGAGTGAAAAAATTGGCTTAAAGCTCAACATTTAGAAAACTAAGATCATGGCATCTGGTCCAATCACTTCATGGGCAAATAGATGGAGAAACAGTGGAAACAGTGACAGACTTTATTTTTTGGGGCTCCAAAATCACTGCAGATGGTGATTGCAGCCATGAAATTAACAGACGCTTGCTCTGTGGAAGAAAAGCTATAACCAACCTAGACAGCATATTAAAAAGCAGAGACATTACTTTGCCAACAAAGGTCCATCTAGTCAAAGCTATGGTTTTTCCAGTAGTCATGTATGGATGTGAGAGTTGGACTGTGAAGAAAGCTGAGTGCCGAAGAATTGATGCTTTTGAACTGTGGTGTTGGAGAAGACTCTTGAGAGTCCCTTGGACTGCAAGGAGATCCAATCAGTCCATCCTAAAGGAGATCAGTCCTGAATATTCATTGCAAGGACTGATGCTGAAGCTGGAACTCCAATACTTTGGCCACCTGATGCGAAGAACTGACTCATTTGAAAAGACCCTGATGCTGGGAAAGATTGAAGGCAGGAGGAGAAGGGGATGACAGAGGATGAGATGGTTGGATGGCATCACTGACTCGATGGACATGAGTTTGAGCAAACTCCGGGCATTGGTGACGGACAGAGAAGCCTGGAGTGTGCATTCCATGGGGTCTCTAAAAGCTGGACATGAGTGAGTGAATGAACTGAACTGAAAATCAGCAGCGCCCTTGGGTGATCTATTATGGACATATTACATGAGTAAGAAAGAAAACTTTCCTGTTTACCTCATCAAAATTTGGGATTATCTAATATTACAGCATACACTTTACTATTCAGACTTCTATAGGCTGACAGTAGGGCACACTTGGAGACAGTTTACCCAAAGTATTATTCTGGTGACTCAAATTGGAGAAAACAAGTCCCATTTGATACCTGGAGCTGCCATCTCTAGAAACATAGGGCAATTACATCAGTTTTTACAGATTCCAGTTTGTTTTTTGACTAGGACTCCAAAGATCTTGTTGGGGCTTCCCAGGTAGAACTAGTAGTAAAGAATCTGCCTGCCAGTGCAGGAGACCCAAGAGATGCCAGTTCAGTCCCTGGGTAGGGAAGATCCCCTTTATTAGGAAATGGCAACCTGCTCCAGTATTCTTGCCTGGGAAATCCCATGGACAGAGGAGCCTGGCGAGCTACAGTCCATGGGGTTGCATAGAGTTGGACATGACTGACTAAGCATGCATGCACACCAAATAGTTTGTGAGTCTCTATGATATTTTTAGATATTTAAAGCTAAATAAATTAGTTGGAAAAATCCGTTTTTGCCTCTAGAGCTGTTCATCGACTGCTTTCAATAGTAGAGACCAGTTCCCACTGTCTGTGATACACCAGAAGCATTGCTAGTTTTTCTTTACAAAGGTGAACCTTCAAGTAACCACAATCTTGATTTATAATATACATTAATACAATGCAATAACTGATAGTTTTGATGGGGGGAGGTGGGGGGATCTCTCATTAGGCACATTTTATTTATTGCAGAGTTTTACAGCCAAAAGTATTATAGAGAGTGTTGGGAGATGTCTAAAAATGCTGTGTTTGTTGGCAGAATCTAGGTGAATCTTAGTTTCCAACAGAATGTTACTTTTTTTGAGGCAGGAGCCAAATGCTGTATTGTTTTAGCCAAGCTTCTTGAAAGATTAACCTATAATTTCTTCCCCTGTTTTCTGACATTGTTACTCACTGTTGCAAAGTTTTAGTCACCATCTCTACACTAAGCCTGCTCTTGAAAAGATTTGCTCAAATCATCAAGATCTTTGTACACATTGCAGACTTACTGTTTTGATCTCTATACAGCCTTCTAAACTGACCAGTCTCTTCCTTCTTGAAACTCTCCCCTCCCTTCCTTCCTCAACTCCACTCTAGCTTGAAGGTTCTGTTTGTCTCCATCCTAAAATTCCATTGTGGGCACAAGAACTATTTTGAAAATATTCACCTGCTGCTGCTTTGATTAAGATCCTCCACGTAGCTAACTCCTACCTCCGGCAAATCAAACAGAATTCATGGTCTTTCCCTTTCCAGCTCAAAGTCTGTTCTTTCTTTTGTGTTTTCATTCCTTCTAAAATAAGTCTTTATTGAATTTGTTACAATATTGCTTCTGTTTTATGTTTTGGGTTTTTGGGCACACGGCATGTGAGATCTTAGTTCCCCAACCAGGGACAGAACCAGGACTCCCGGTATTGGAAGGTGAAGTCTTAATTATTGGACTGCCAGGGAAGTCCCTGTGTTTTCATTCTTGATGAATGATACTTCCATCCGTTGAGCTATTAAATCAGGAACAACGAAAGTCATTATTGATCCTTCATATATATGTTTAAATCCCATTGTTTCAACTAGCCTACATATTTCTTGAATTTATCTTTCTCAGTATATTGTTAAAACTGTCATGTTTCTCTTTGTCTTTTTTTATGAATTAATATAGAAGCTTCTTAATCAGTTCACTTTCCTCTTGTATAAACTTTCTAATTTGTCTTCCAGAGGGATGTCAGAATAATCTTTCTGAAGACAAATCAGAGCATTTCATTCCTTTGAGCAAAACCGGTTAGTGGCTCTCCATTGATTTAAAATTATACTCTAAACTCTTTTGTACAGCACACAATGACCCTTAGAATGATTATCTTCTTGAATTTTCATTTATTGCTTATCTTCTTCATATGTGCTCCAGAACTCTGGAATTTTTAGGTCTCCAAATATCTATATCTTCTTTTACTTTTCAACAGTTTGTTCCTTCTGTTTAAAGTATTGATAAATATTGATAGAATGACCAGTTGTCTAAGGTGCCTGAAATTTACCTGGTGTTAGCCCTGAAAGTCTCCCCATTCCAGGCAATCCCTCATTCCCAGGTGAACAGAGTTGGTTTATCACTCTAGCTCAGAATGTCTTTTTCCATTTAGTTTTCCTGACTTGTTATTCAAGAGTCTGCTTAAATCCTATTCTAATCCCATTTTTTCCCTCCAGGCTGAAATATATCTGCTTATGCCAAAAGGAAAGGAATTACCATATTCTACTTTAATATGGTCCTGCTACACTTTGGGCTTCCGTGGTGGCTCAGATGGTAAAGAATCTGCCTGCATTGCAGGAGACCTGGATTCGATCCCTGGGTCAGGAAGATCTCCTGAAGAAAAGAATGGCTGCCCACTCCAGTATTCTTGTCTGGAGAATTCCACAGACAGAGGAACCTTGTGGGTTACAGCCCATGGAGTCACAAAGAGTCAGATATGACTGAGTGACTAGAGAGATGTTCTATTTTGTTCACTGATACATCTCTTCATGTCATACGCATTCATATGTTCAACATATGGAAGGCTGCTGACAAGTATTCAGTTCAGTTTAGTTCAGTTGCTCATTTGTGTCCGACTCTTTGTGACCCCAGGGACTGTGGCACGCCAGGCCTCCATGTCCATCACCAATGCCTGGAGTTTACTCAAACTTATGTCCATTGAGTTGGTGATGCCATCCAAGCATCTCATTCTCTGTCATCCCCTTCTCCTCCCACCTTCAGTCTTTCCCAGCATGAATGTCTTTTCCAATGAGTCAACTCTTTGCATGAGGTGGCCAAAGTACTCGAGTTTCAGCTTCAGCATCATTCCTTCCAAAGAAATCCCAGGGCTGATCTCCTTCAGAATGGACTGGTTGGATCTCCTTGCAGTCCAAGGGACTCTCAAGAGTCTTCTCCAACACCACAGTTCAAAAGCATCAATTCTTCGGCACTCAGCTTTCTTCACAGTCCAACTCTCACATCCATACATGATTACTGGAAAAACCACAGCCTTGACTAGACAGACTTTTTTGGCAAAGTAATGTCTCTGCTTTTTAATATGCTATCTAGGTTGGTCATAACTTTTTTTCCAAGGAATAAGTGTCTTTTAATTTCATGGCTGCAGTCACCATCTGCAGTGATTTTGGAGCCCAAAATAATAAAGTCTGCCACTGTTTCCCCATCTACTTCCCATGAAGTGATGGGACCGGATGCCATGATCTTAGTTTTTTGAATGTTGAGCTTTAAGCCAACTTTTTCACTTTCCTCTTTCACTTTCATCAAGAGGCTCTTTAGTTCTTCTTCACTTTCTGCCATAAGGGTGGTGTCATCTGCATATCTGAGGTTATTGATATTTCTCCTGGCAATCTTGATTCCAGCTTGTGCTTCATCCAGCCCAGTGTTTCTTATGATGTACTCTGCATATAAGTTAAATAAGCAGGGTGGCAATATACAGCCTTGAAGTATTCCTTTCCCTATTTGGAACCAGTCTATTGTTCCATGTCCAGTTTTAACTGTTGCTTCCTGACCTGGATACATTTGTCTGTATATATGTCTGTAAATACCTGGATATTTGTCTTTCTGAAGACAAATATTAGTTGTGCACTATTAGGAACCCATGGCTTCTATCTTGTTGTTCATTTGCCCTGTCATTTCTGACTTTGCAACTCCATGGACTGCAGTATGCCAGTCCTATCTGTCCCTCACCATCTCCTGAAGTTTGTCCAAGTTCATGTCCATTGCATCAATGATGCCATCCAGCCATCTCATCCCCTGACCCTCTTCTATCTTAATGCTGTTCAACAAGTATCATAAATACTTTGCTGTTTAAATTAGTATAGTATTTCCAACTGTCTCCATTGTTTTTACCTTGAAAGAAAATGCTTTATTTTTACCTATCTAATTTACCATCATTATTTAACTCAAAAGTAGTGATTATTTTTCTTATTCTTTTACTAAATCCCTTGTCACATGTTTAACTCATATTTGAGTATCTCCCAACTATTTCTTCTGTCCTAGAAGATTTATAAATGTTTGGAAATACTTAAAGATTATTGTCAAAAAGGATTTCTTATATTACCCAGCTATGTCCAAACATTTGCCAAGTGCTGTGAAATGTTAGGTATAAACCATGGAAGCTTGACTTTTGCTCTCTAGAAGTTTACAATCCAGGTGGTGAAGCAAGCATGTAGAATTGAGTACAGAATATTTTCTTGAATATTTCATTTGGCACATGGGTCTGAGAACTAGAGTTCCAAATTACAGATATTTAGTCTAGTGACCTGAAGATCTCTTCCTATTATGTATAACTGAATGTCTCTTCCTATAATGTATAAAGTGTACAATTGGTGGAGATAGTTAGAGAGAGGATATTGCTTAGGGAAAAAAACCCCTGTCTATCTCCTGAATTTCTCCTTTACTCCCACCCTATTGTGACTCTCATGACACTCTGGTCACAACATGTGTGGGTCTTTCCCTCACCAGGTAGTTCAATGTGACTCCACCTGAGAGGCCTACAATTCACTATTTCTGGCACTGTCTATATGGAGATAACATCAGATTCCACATGTTAAGAATTCTTATCCCATAAGACCATTCCCGCCTCACTTTAGGTACAATCCCAAGTCCGTGTTGTCACCTATGCTTCTGACCCATAGGCTATAAATTAGAGGCTCTCGTGACTTTCTTTTTGCATTTGATTAATTTTAACTGAGCAGTTCTCAGAGCTTAGGAAAACAGTTACTTATGCTTGTTAGTCACTCAGTCGTGACCAACTGTTTGTGACCCCCATGGACTGTAGCCCACCAGGCTCCTCTACCCATGGAAGTCTCCAGGCGAGAATCCTGGAGTGGGTTGCAATTTCCTCCTCCTGACCCAGGGATTGAACCTGGGTCTCCTGCGTTGCAGGGAGAATCTTTACCATCTGAGCCGCTACCAGTTTATTAAAGGATATGGTCAAAGATACAGATGGACAGCCAGATGAAAAGTGCAAGGCCTGGGAGGATCCTAAGCATAGAAGCTTCTTTTCCCATGGAGCTGGGGTGCATCACCCTCCAGGTCTGTGTTCACTAATCTGGAAGCCCTCTGAACCCTATACTACTGGATTTTATGGAGGCTTCCTCATGTAAGTATGATCAGCTATTAATTTCATTTCCAGCCCTTCTCCCCTCTTACAGAGTAAGGGATGGGAACTGAATATTCCAAGTTTCTAAACTTTCTTGGTCTACCCTGGTCCACATACAGGAGCCATTCAGGAGCCCATCCAGAGTCTCCTCATTAGAACAAAAGACACTCCCTTCACCCAGGAAATTATAAGTTTCAGGAGTCCATGTCAGGAAATAGAGTCATAGAACCAAACCTTAGAGCAAGAGAGTGCTCTTATTAGGAAGTTACAAAGGTGTTTTAGGAGTTCCGTGCAGGAACTGGGGGCAGAGACCGATATATATATTTTCTGTTACTTACAGATATTTGACTTGTTAGTTGCTGAACAAAACCAAAAAAGGCATAGTATTTGAAACACAGAAGAGAACCTTTTCTCTTTTCTTTTTATTGATTTGTTCTAAATTTTAGCTGTCTTCTTTTTAATTTTAAAGAGTTTTTTGTCTCCCATTGTTTGTTTTCAGTAGAACTCTGTTCTTTGTTATTGATGTAAACTCATTTCTCAGAGAATGTTGTTAATACTTTTTTATTATTAATATTTAAAAAAATGTTTTATTATACCTGGTATTGCCTTTATTTCTTCTGTATTCCTAATTTGTTCTGTTTATTTTTCCCACTAGGGAATTCTTCTTTTTTTTTTTTAATTTTATTTTATTTTAAAACTTTACAATATTGTATTAGTTTTGCCAAATATCGAAATGAATCTGCCACAGGTATACCTGTGTTCCCCATCCTGAACCATCCTCCCTCCTCCCTCCCCCCTCCCCATACCCTCCCTCTGGTTCGTCCCAGTGCACCAGCCCCAAGCATCATGTATAATATCATGTATGAAACGAGTCGCCAGTCCAGGTTCGTTACACGCTACTGGATGCTTGGGGCTGGTGCACTAGGGAATTCTTACGCTGGTGATACTTGGCTATTCATTCATATTAGGAGTGAGGCAATAGAAGGTTAACTGAAAGCCTTGGGTCAGCAGTGTTTATCTGCTGATGACTTACTGTAGGGTAATCTGAAGAGACTCAGACTTTTTATGTGAAGCCCTCAAATTTGTGGTGTCTTTTCTTTGGGACTTTTTTTTTTCTCCTGGAGAAGAGATCTTTTATATCCTACTCTGGGGTAGAGATTTAAGCCTGGCTTCTGGCATTCTAGAATCAGGAAGGAGGAAACTACTTCTTCAGTCTCATTGTCAGCTCCACACTCTACTCCATAGAAAAAGCCCCTCACCTTTAGGGAGGCATTAGTGGTGGGGACTTGGTAGGGAGCAACCACAGATCTTTGGGGGGGGCATGGGAGAGGACTGTGGTTCTAATTTCTTTACATAGAGACTTTCCTTTTAGTTTGTTCCTTCAGTCACTAGAAGTATGATAGAGTGTGTTGTTGGTAACATAAGGCACCACTTCTATAGAACACAGCCTGTGGATGAACTGGAAGCTGGCCTTCTTTAGGCATTCTAGAAAAATCATACTGCGAAATTACCTTATTGCTTAAAAATATTCTGTGCAAGAAACTTCTTTTTTACTACCTTTCAAAGAGTTATTTTCATATGAAATAAAAATACAACAATAAAAGCCTTAACATTTTCAAAAGACCAGTTTTCTACTCAATCCACCTCCTCTTTTGTTTGATGTCAGATATTACTAAGAAGTGAGGTATTTTTTTTCTTTCTGTATAGATATAAAAAACAAGCAAACCTTTTCAACCTCCAGGTTTTGTTGATTTTCTTTTTTCATTTTCTCACTTTCTATTGTCTGTACTGGGTCAAACCACCCTCACTGCTCCCTTAGTCTAAGGAAAAGAGCAAAGACTTTCCACTCATTCACTGCAGCCTTTCCTGGCTTATTCCAACCCATTCTCCACACTGCCACCATAATGGTATAAAAACAAGCATAATCATAACCCTAGAAACAGAGATTCTTAACCTGAAATCATTCATGGTTGATGACTTTAGAATTCTGGGAGTCCCTTGCATTACAGACAAACCTTGTGTTTGTTTATTTCATGAGAGAAGCATTGGTATTTTATCATATCCTTGAAAGAGCCTGAGATGCCCTAAACTATTAAAAACCACTCCACAGAGAATTAAGTCGATGAGTAATGATGGGAATAGCTGATGATCTCAAAACACACACCCCCAAAGTGTCTCCATTATTTATCCGGAAATGTGGTTACTAGAAGTCCAAAAGGCGTTGGTGATTGATCGCTATTCTTTTCTTCCCATACAGTGGTGGCAAAAGAATGACTGTCATAAAAGCGTCTGTCAAAGGGAATCACAAATATGTTCATTAGAAAAGCTATTAAAGTGGGTCAGGTATAAATATATTTTGCATGTCACAAAGACTACTGAATTAAGGAAAACTGTAGAAGAGCAGATAGCCATTTTTCAATTATATATGACCAATATGGCATTTTTTGATACCTTAGTCTGTAATTCAAAGGTCTGGAAATGCCATACCTGACTATGTAATTTGTAGTTACTGCTTTGAACACAAGCAGTGAGTCTAGAAATTCTTAGCCTGCTCAGAACAATCATGCCTTGACTTTTTCCTGTTTGTGCAATTACCAAGATTGCACCTCATTGAACACATTTATGCTTATGCACATGAATATTTACTGGGAAATAGACCTGAGTATTAAAGAAAAAAGCCATCCAGCTTCCTTGACTTCATCAGGCTTTTTGTGGAGAGGCTTTTTCACAAACACAGAAGCTACAAATCAAAGGGATGTGACACCTTTTTATATTATCAGGCAACATGGCGAAGAAAAAAATGAAATGGAGTTTGTGAACTTTATTACTCAGGGTGACAAGTTAATATGTGGGTGATGGTGTGCTGCTCCCAAATGAGATTTGTTGCATCCTCGGAGCTGCTTAAAATGTCTAAAGAGAGAGGGAAGTTTCCACGCCATCGACAGGCTCGTTGGCTCTCCTGAGGAAGTTAGATTGGAAACTTATAAGTCCACAGTCGTTCACAGGCGATAAAGTGTGTGAAGTGGAGAGCTGGGAGAGACTGTGTTTGTGTGGAGAATTTTAATGAGTTAAAGTTTCTTTTCTTCTTATTAATTTCAGCATAGGGAGGGCAGTGAGCTAAGGAAGTCACCAATCTTTCAGATGTCATTTTTCCCCTAAAAAAGGCATGGTTGATTTGGTACAAGCATCATAAAGCAGTAAACCAAAAAATAGAATCAAATCAAACATGATTTTATAAGTTGTTCTCATTCTTAAGAATATCTGCATTCACATTGACAAATGTCTTAGGAGAATGCAAGTGGAAGTCCTGGTCTGTGCAGTGAAGGGCTGTTGGTCATTTGGAAAGAATATGCCTGTTGGATATGACAGGCTTACTCCAAGAAGCATCACTGGGTCTGCTCCCAGACCCACTCGTGATTCAAGGCTGTGAATCTCCTCTTTGCACATAAGACAGGTGAGTTGTATTACTTGCTGGGTAAAAAGGAGGGCAGGAGATGGGTTGCCTGAAACCATCTGACTCATTTTTATCCCTTCAGTACTGACATGATGTCCAAACAGGATCACTGAATCCAATAGAGCTAAAACGTTCTTTTTAACCAGTCCATTCTGAAGGAGATCAGCCCTGGAATTTCTTTGGAAGGAATGATGCTAAAGCTGAAACTCCAGTACTTTGGCCACCTCATGCGAAGAGTTGACTCATTGGAAAAGACTCTGATGCTGGGAGGCACTGGGGGCAGGAGGAGAAGGGGAAGACAGAGGATGAGATGGCTGGATGGCATCACTGACTCGATGGACGTGAGTCTGAGTGAACTCTGGGAGTTGGTGATGGACAGGGAGGCCTGGTGTGCTGCGATTCATGGGGTGGCAAAGAGTCAAACACGACTGAGTGACTGATTTGATCTGATCTGATCTGGGGTGCTTGTCTGTCCTGCTGTGATAGATTGTGCAAGTGGAATCCAGATAAACTCAAACCAATTGTCTGATTAAATGGGCCAGCTGTTTCAATCATAGCCCAAAAAAATGGTGTTTCTGTGTCAATATCCATATGTTATACTTTGGAGTAAACTATTTTTATATATTCTCATCTTGTGTTTTCTAAGGGAGACTTAAAAATAGCGGAAAGCTGTTTTGAAATCCTTGTTAAACCCAAGGTTGAGACTCATATTTTTCTTTTTTATATGGATATTCTCAGTTTTAATAGCTTTATATTTTTACTTTTTCCTTTAGCAACTGTAAATTTATTTCTCTCCTCTTTGGGAGTGCTAAAATACAGTCATTGAAAGGACACTTGTAGGTGTCCACATGACCTAGAATTTCTACCTTTTTTGAGATGGCACTAAAACATTTGATCTAAAATAACACAATATTTCCCTGGGTTGGGAAGGTCCCCTGTAGAAGGGAATGGCTACCCACTCCAGCATTCTTGCCTGGAGAATTCCATGGACAGAGGAACCTGGCAGGCTACAGTCCATGGGGTTGCAAAGAATTGGACACGACTGAGCAACTTTCATTTTCACTTTTCCCAGATTAGGCCCTCATCCATTAAAAAAAATTACCTAGCTATGAAAGTCAGAACTTGTACTTGCTGTCTAGTGAGAGTGTTACTTGCTCAGTCATATCCGACTCTTTGAGACCCCATGGACTATAGCCTGCCAGGCTCCTCTGGCCATGGGATTTTTCCAGGCTAGAATACTGGAGTGGGTAGCCATTTCCTTCTTTAGGGGATCTTCCCAACCCTGGGATTGAACCCGGCTCTCCCACATTGCAGGCAGTCTCTTTACCATCTGAGCCACCAGGGAATCCCAAAAGGGACATCAGGTTGAATTCAAAGAAACATTATTTGAGGACCTATTATATATCAAACCTTCTGAAAGGAATTGGTGATGAAAAGGCAAATATTACACTACTTATGACAGTAAGTAAAGTTATTAACAACTCTAATACAATGCAGTAAATGCTATGAAAGGGAATTTGGTTGTGTGATTTCAGTATCACTAGATTTCTGCTTTGATTAGTCTCATCTGCCAAAGAAAATATTTTTTTTAAATTTTATTTTATTTTTAAACTTTACATAATTGTATTAGTTTTGCCAAATATCAAAATGAAAATATTTTTGTAGTGAGGAAATGTCACTTCTGTTCACCACTGGAAATTGCTGTTTACCTATTTACTTGGATAATTTTACCAGGTGTTGCATTATAGATGATATTAAGGGAGAATAAAACAGTTACTGGTAGACACATCTTTGGCTTATAAACTCTGATACTTATAATGTTTAGTGCATGCTATATATGTGGCTTCCTGCCCATCTGATTTTTTGTCGAAGGACTAAATAATTGGTTTCCATAGGATCTAGGACTAACTGTGATTTATTTTATTAGTGTCTTCCTTGGGCCATTTTTTCCAAATAAGAATATTTACTGAGCATAAACTTAATTGCTTCAGAGGTTTTCAGAAAAGTATTATGGTCATGCCCTTGATTTGCTTTTTATCCCAAAGTTGAATTTTAATTGCTTTTTTTTCCTCAGTGACTTTTTCAGTTTTATTTTTTATGACTTAGAAAAAAAGAATCAGTTCCAATCCAGGAAGTCCCTGAATTTCAAAACTCTGAATGAAGGGCAAGAAAGGAAGAATTAGGGATGCCCTGTGATCCTCCCTGTGTGTCTTACATCTGTCTTCTTCATGTCTGCCAAAATCCAAGGCCCTGAACAGACTTCTTCCATGTTCAACTTCCTGTCGCCCACAAGGAGTCTCCTTGACTCTTCACCTTCTTGCTTTTACAGCTTGACTTTCCCTTGTCATTCTGGTCCATCAGGGTCTGATTCCATTAGTGCTGTCTGGAAACCAATGGGGTCTGCTTTCTTAGCCTTATCTCTGGCACTTGTACTGGCGCAGCTCTCTCTTAGTAACTATGGACATGAGTGCCCTATCCCCTGGCCCAACTGCTTAATGACATAAGCTGGAAGCCAAAGTCTGTGCTGTTGTTAAAAGAGATCAGAGCATGTTGATGGAACAGGAAGAATATGATCATCCCAAAGGGAGTGGCCAGAGTGCAGGAGGCCTTAGATATAGAAAAGAAACTCACTTTGGGATTCTGGAAGCTTTCTGTGATTGGACATAACTTGTATCCACGGGACTGGGGTGAAGGCTGGTGAATAACTTTGAGATAATAGGAGTTGCTTGACTTCAACAAGTAATATTATTTTTTTTCCATTTAATCCAAAATCTTTACTTTACAAATAAGGAAATTGCCTTCTTTACCCATAAAAACATGAAAAGTCTTCCAGCACCTTTTGCTGTGTCTCATATTTGAACTCTGACATTGATTTCTAATTTTTCATGCTGAGGATCCTATTTCTCATGGGATAAAGAAAATATCTGAAAATATAGGGCAAGAATTTGTGCTATACTCTTGATGAATTACTTTGAACTGAAATTCATTGGAATAAGCTTGGTGAGACTGAGCCATTCTCCTGAATCAGATCTAACACAGCTTAGTTGCTCAGTCATGTCCACCTCTTTGTGACCCCATGGAACAAGTATATTATTTAGTCTGAGGGTATGTTTTTTTTTAATAGATTCCAACTGCACAGTGTTCTAAGGCTATTTGAGTTTTACGTAATGATTTCTGCTAAGTAAATTGCCTTAATCTTCTGAGCAGAGTCCAGGTGGCCTGGTTATCTTAACTGTGAAAAACTGAGAGTTGTCTGTCTCCTTGGGGCGTATTTATAAATACATAAAGCAAAATTTTATCATCTTGACTATACTGTGACTTTAAAAGTGAGCAGCCTCAACAAATTTTCCTTTGCTCTGGAAAATTGGAATAATTATAAGTGCAGACAAAACAGGGTTGTGATTTTGTCCTGGACTTTGGTTTAGGAATTCTTTTCAGTATCTTAGAGGAGCTAAATTAAATTGCTGCCATGAGGCCAGAGGGGGGCACCACATAATCATGATTGATAGAGTAACTGGTTAGGCTGAGCGGTTGTGGGAGGCTCAGGCATGAGGACTGTGAAGGCTCTATGTCTGGTTTAAACATTTTGGGCAGAAAACATATTGAAGTCTCTCTGTTTATTGAATCATCATCGTCTGAGCAGGAGCTGACAGCCCAGCTTCAGTGGTCCGGAATGTGCTCAAGTAACGAGGAAGCAGCAGTTGGCAGGGTCTGTGGTTGCAAACATTCTAAAAAGGCTCTGCATTCTGTTAAACTCTTTTCTGCTTTCACTCATCAGAGTGAAACTGTGGGAAGAACGGAGAAGCCAACTTTACTCTCTTTAAAAAGAACTGGGATGGGTCTTTCTTGATCTTTGTCTCTGAGTCAGAGAAATTATTGGCTGGTTTCTAGCTTTAATTCTTCTTGGTAAATTGCCGAAATGTCTCTTTGGTCTTCAGGAAAGGGGGATACATTGTCCCACTTTAAAATTCATCTTTGTCTTTGACTATTTGAGAAAAGTCTGTTTCCTTTGCTATTCTCTTAGGCAGGATTTCTAACTTAAAGACAACTTTCAAACATCTTCCACAATTGTAATTTTTCTCATATGAAAAAGATGCTTCCTGTTACTGGTACTTGCTGCCTTTTGTGATCTACAGTTTGCATGCTGCTGCTGCTGCTAAGTTGCTTCAGTCGTGTCCAATTCTGTGCGACCCCAGAGACGGCAGCCCACCAGGCTCCCCCGTCCCTGGGATTCTCCAGGCAAGAACACTAGAGTGGGTTGCCATTTCCTTCTCCAATGCATGAAAGTGAAAAGTGAAAGTGAAGTCGCTCAGTTGTATCTGACTCTTAGCGACCCCATGGACTGTAGCCCACCAGGCTCCTCCATCCATGGGATTTTCCAGGCAAGAGTACTGGAGTGGGGAGAGTTTGCATACATACCCTCATTTGTAGTGGATTAACTGAGAGTGGGGGTGGGGGAGTGAGAGTGGGGGTGAGGGTGGGCAGTGGCTAGGATGAGGGCAAAGAGGTTGAAATTTCCTCTGATCAGTTTAGAAGGATATATGCCTACTCTGTTCTTTGACAATACTTGATGGATTCCAGCTCTTCTTGCAAAGTACATTTGAATGCCAAAAGTGGTTAGTTAATAATATGATCACGTGAAGTTTAAGACACTTAAGCCCTGGACTCTCATTTGGCACCTCAATTCTCCTTTGTGACTTTCTGTATGGTTTAGGGGGTACATATTTCAAAGTGCCCCTCAATGTGTGTCTTTATGTAAGGTAAATCTGTGCTGATTTTCTTTCCCAGTATGGAGTACATGACAAGTAAACCAGTATAGGCAGAACAATTATGACTTGGGGAGACAGAGTTGGTGAGGATCTTTATATTAATAAATATTGGCCCCTTTTTATACCCACATTTTAACTTAGTGTTTAGGAACTTGGACTCTGGAACCAGACTCTCTGGGTCTGAATTTAGGTTGCACCTCTTACTACTGGGCAAGGTACTCAGCCTCTCTGCACCTCAGTTTTCTCATCTGTAAAGTAGGGTAATGACAGTATCATAGGGTTATTATGAAAATTAAATGACAATTAGAACCTTTTATTTTGGAGAAGGTAATGGCACCCCACTCCAGTACTCTTGCCTGGAAAATCCCATGGATGGAGGAGCCTGGTAGGCTGCAGTCCATGGGGTTGCTAGAGTCGGACACGACTGAGCGACTTCACTTTCACCTTTCACTTTCATGCATTGGAGAAGTTAAATGGCAACCCACTCCAGTGTTCTTGCCTGGAGAATCCCAGCGACGGGGGAGCTTGGTGGGCTGCTGTCTATGGGGTCGCACAGGGTCGGACATGACGAAGCAACTTAGCAGCAGCAGCAGGAGATCCTTTTATTTAGTGTTTTGTAAATACCTGCTAAACAAATGTTTATTTATTTATTTTTATTTTTTTCCTTTATTTTATTTTATTTTTTTAAACTTTACGATATTGTATTGGTTTTGCCATACATCAACATGCATCCGCCACGGGTGTACACTGTTCTCCATCCTGAACCCCCCTCCCATCTCCCTCCCCATACCATCCCTCTGGGTCATCCCAGTGCACCAGCCCCAAGCTTCCTGTATCCTGCATCGAACCTGGACTGGCGATTCATTTCTTATATGATATTATACATGTTTTAATGCCATTCTCCCGAATCGTCCCCTCCCCTCTTCCTCTCCCACAGAATCCAAAAGACTGTTCTATACATCAGTGTCTCTTTTGCTGTCTTGTATACAGGGTTGTCGTTACCATCTTTCTAAATTCCATATATATGTGTAAGTATACTGTATTGGTGTTTTTCTTTCTGGCTTACTTCACTCTGTATAATAGGCTCCAGTTTCATCCACCTCTAAACAAATGTTTAAAGGCAAGGTAAATCTGTTATGCTAGTCTTACAGAGTTTTTGTTTCTGCAGGGAAGTTTTCTATCAGGTGATTTTTTATGGGAAGATATTGCCTTGAATGTTTCATGAACATGTACCAGGTGCTTCCAGGATGGAATTTCAGGGTTTTCCCATTATCTCTTGTGCACATAGAAACATTTGAGAAAGAAGAAATGGAACAACCAAAACTTTGTGCCAAGATCATATTACAATCGACTCCTCAACATAATTTATTTAACAAACATTTATATAGCACTTGCTATGTGCCACACACTGTTTTAAACACTGTACGAATATGAATTCATTTAATCCTCATTATAACATGAGAATCCTTGTTGAATTTCAATTAAGTGATGTGGGAAAATCCTCTCTCCTAGTGTCTGACATGATAATCCTTCAGCAAATATTTGTTGATCGGATGAATACCTATGAGTGACTCGATCAATCAGTCTATCTTGTTTGCTATCAAAAAGCAAACAATGCACCAGGATGTTATAAGTGGCCCAGCATGTTCTCAGAGACCGGAAACAGTTGAGATGCTTCTTCCACAGCTAAATTCAATTTGTACTGAAGGGACAAAAATAGTCTAAGTGTTTCTGTTGCTTTCTCAGGATTCATTCACTTATTATTTTGATGTTAAATTTAGCCGTTTAGATGTCTTAGAATAGATAAAATCTTTGGTGACTTGTAGACTATTATGCTCATCTATATTGGCAGTTGACTGTGCCATTCTAAATTTTCATTTTAATCATTATTTTGGATTTTGAGCAGAGAGTTTTATGGTTCTAAGATTTGCCAATTTTTAATCACTCTTTGAATTGCATTCTTTATTTTTATTCTAATCTAGGAAAACATATTTACATTGTGCTTCTTAATTTGTCACTATCTTGAGATTAGCAGAGAAGTACTTAATGTTTTGTAATGCTTTATCGTAATTGAATATATCCACCTACTAAGCTTGAGCAATAAACTACTTTAAAAGTAAATATGTCAGATTTATTCAAACACTTGAGAGGTAAATGCCCATTTTTTTATGAAGCTGCAATACATATTTTTATTCAACATGTTATTGCTGCAGTCCACTTTAGACTCTTTTTATAGCCACCAAATTAGTTGCATTTAGTCTTAAATTGTACTTATTGAAGCACAGTTAAATAATAGAAAGGAATCAATGTAATAAGAACAAAACACCTAAGACTTCAATAATCTCTGTGTCTGTCTCTCTTGCTCTCCTCATCTCTAGCTACTAATTGAAATATTTATCTTTTCCTCACCGTGACAAGCATCTTGTGAAATCGGATTTAAAATTTTTATGAAACTATTGAGAGGTGGCAACTGAAGGGCATCCAGAAAATGGTGGGTAAATTTACATGAAGACTTTAGTGATTAAGAAGAAGTGGAGAGGAGAGATCAAATATATAAGCTTTGATCTCTGAGATTAAATGTTACTGATACTCTGGGATAGACATTGGTGATTGTGGGTTGAGGAGTCAACAAGTATTCCAAAGTCACAATGTTGGCAAAAATTGCAGTTGGAAAGTGGACTGCTCTCGTACCTTTTTCCACTGGTGAGGGGGAAAGTGGGTTGAAGTTGATGAATTGACAGTCGGTCAAAAAATGTCCCAAATCAGCCAAGTGATGTCAGGCTTGAAGCCAAGTTGCTCTAACGAATGACTAAAAATTCCAGTCCGATTTAGACACCCTTGATTGTGTAGCCCTGGGATGATGAGAGGGGACAGTCTCCTTACTTCATGTTGAAGGTTTACTGAGGTGAGGGCAGAGTGATGAAAAGAGAAAGGATATCATTGGAAAGTCAAAGGATATCATTTCAGCTGTGAACTGAAGCCTCACATTTGACAGTAGGATCAGTGGCCAGGCTCTGAGAAAGAAGCAACAAGTTGCTGGTAGGATTAGAAGATCAGCATATTTCTGGACATCTCAGGATGGTGATATGGGGCTGGCTGCCTGGAGGAAAGATATTGGACTTGTTTATTTGGTTATGAGCCTTTCTATGTAGATATTTAATAAAAATTTTATTTGGCTTGACAAATATTTGTGGAAAAAAATATTGAATGGAAGTAGAAACTTCAGGATTGTACTTCAAAACATCATTGCAGTGGGCAGGGGGGAGTCTCATTATTCACATGCCAATGGTTAAAGTAGGATGCTCAACTTCCAGTTTACATGTAAATCCACCCTACTTTCAGATGCTTTCAAACATCTTATAAATCTTCATCTACCTTTGTCTGCCCTTTCTGCCTGCTGGCTCAGTGATGTCTGCTTCTCATGTTATGGAATTTAGCATGATGGTCTCCACTTGTCAGACTGATCCCTTCCACCTATCCGAATATGCCTGGTTCATCACCACACTAAAGAATCATCATGCCATTTTTCTCACCTGGCCTTCCTCGCCTTTTTCCTCTGTCTACAAATACTGCCCATTCTTTAAAGTTCAATGAAACTTTTTGGGTGACTTTTCCTAAACTTTTGCCCTTTGTCTAAAATTATGCAACCTGACCTATCCTAATGGGTTGAAAGTTTCTTAAGAGTAAGGGTCAAAGCTTTATCTTCTGTTTATTGCACTGCACTCTGCTGATATGTGACCACAAAATAGCCACCCAAAAATCTTCATTTGCTTTAACTGCTTTGTATTCTCTGAACAAACTCAACTTCTGCCCCCACAATTACAGATTACTTCAGATTAATTAGAGTTTTAAAAATAGAACCAAGTTCAGTTCAGTTCAGTTCAGTCGCTCAGTTGTCTCCGACTCTGTGACCCCATGAACCATAGCATGCCAGGCCTCCCTGTCCATCACCAACACCCGGAGTCCACCCAAACCCATGTCCATTGAGTCGGTGATGCCATCTAACCATCTCATTCTCTGTCATCCCCTTCTCCTCCCACCTTCAGTCTTTCCCAGCATGAGTGTCTTTTCCAATGAGTCAACTCTTCGCATGAGGTGGCCAAAGTACTGGAGTTTCAGCTTCAGCATCATTCCTTCCAAAGAACACCCAGGACTGATCTGCTTTAGAATGGACTGGTTGGATCTCCTTGCAGTCCAAGGGACTCTCAAGAGTCTTCTCTAACACCACAGTTCAAAAGCATCAATTCTTCTGTGCTCAGCTTTCTTTGTAGTCCAACTCTCACATCCATACATGACTACTGGAAAAACCATAGCCTTGACTAGACGGACCTTTGTTGACAAAGTGATATCTCTGCTTTTTAATATGCTGTCTGGGTTGGTCATAACTTTTCTTCCAAGGAGCAAGTGTCTTTTAATTTCATGGCTGCAATCACCATCTGCAGTGATTTTGGAGCCCAGAAAAATAAAGTTAGCCACTGTTTCCCCATCTATTTGCCATGAAGTGATGGGACCAGATGCCGTGATCTTTGTTTTCTGAATGTTGAGCTTTAAGCCAACTTTTTCACTCTCCTCTTTCACTTTTAAGAAGCTCTTTAGTTCTTCTTCATTTTCTGCCATTAGGGTGGTGTCATCTGTGTATCTGAGGTTATTGATATTTCTCCCAGCAATCTTGATTCCAGCTTGTGCTTCTTCCAGCCCACCGTTTCTCATGATGTACTCTGCATATAAGTTAAATAAGCAGGGTGACAATATACAGCCTTGACGTACTCCTTTCCCTATTTGGAACCAGTCTGTTGTTTCATGTCCAGTTCTAACTGTTGCTTCTTGGCCTGCATACAGATTTCTCAGGAGGCAGGTCAGGTGGTCTGGTACTCCCATCTCTTTCAGAATTTTCCACAGTTTATTGTGATCCACACAGTCAAAGATTTTAGCATAGTCAATAAAGCAGAAATAGATGTTTTTCTGGAACTCTCTTGCTTTTTCGATGATCCTGTGGATGTTGGAAATTTGATCTCTGCTTCTTCTGCCTTTTCTAAAACTAGCTTGAATATCTGGAAGTTCACGGTTCATGTACTGCTGAAGCCTGGCTTGGAGAATTTTGAGCTTTACTTTACTAACGTGTGAGATGAGTGTAATTGTGTGGTAGTTTGAGCATTCTTTGTCATTCCCAAAGACAGACAATGCCAAAATAGGACCAAAGCCCCACTTTTATTTTCTTTACTTTGTTTTATATTTATCTCCTTCAGACTTTCCTTGACTCTAATCATGGCAGAAAACCTGAAACAGTTTTGGAGGTTTTCTCTCTGGTGGACAAAGGTGCTGTTAGATTAGATGTTCCAAAACATAACTTCAGTCATCTAGGCCATTTTAGGTTTTCTAGTAAGTTATTGAAAAATATTTATGTAAAGTCTTTTGAAAGGCCTTAATCGAAAACCGATCTCATTAGATAGACGTATTTTTTATGCTACACTGCTTGAATTTATGATGATAATAATAGTGAAATAATTTACTTTCATAGTATATTTTAAGCCCTCTGGGACCTTAATGTCAAATATATTTTTAGGCACATATAGTAAGTCCTCAACAACTATGATGGAAAATTGATATATTTTAATATATAAGGTTTTGAGTATGCTATTCTACTTTGGCAAGTTGACAAGTATAATGTAATTGAATGGAAAATTCTGTAAAGTGCTCATTTATGACCAAATTTAAAACCTCTTTGAGGTTAGTAGAGGTGCCTTTGTCTTCACACAGCTTGGAAGACAATAAGCCTTTTTTTACACAGAGATTATATTTGCTTGTTTTCTTTGATTCACAATAGTCCATTATTATAATTGTGTTTTAGTACAGGCTGACAAGACATCAGCACTATTATCTTTTCTCTTTCCAATTTCAATTTTTCTGTCTTATTCGTAACAGACTTCTTTCTCAAAACTATTCACAGGCATTTAAATTAAATTATTATTCTTTAAGCTACATATGATATAAATTAATGTTCTCTCAATTAAGTAGTTGATGATTATTTTCATAGTTGCATTATGGACTTTGGTATTAGTCAAATAATACATAATTTAAATTCTGACAAGCTTTTAAACATTGTATTCTGAGTCAGTTCAGTTCAGTCGCTCAGTCATGTCTGACTCTTTGCAACCCCATGCATGCCAGGCCTCCCTGTCCATCACCAACTCCCGGAGTCCACCCAAACCCATGTCCATTGAGTTGGTGATGCCATCCAACCATCTCATCCTCTGTTGTCCCCTTCTCCTCCTGCCCTCGATCTTTCCCAGCATCAGGGTCTTTTCAAACGAGTCAGCTGTTTGCATTAGGTGGCCAAAGTGTTGGAATTTCAGCTTCAACATCAGTCCTTCCAATGAACACCCAGGACTGATCTCCTTTAGGATGGACTGGTTGGAATTTTTGCAGTCCAAGGGACTCTCAAGAGTCTTCTCTAACACCACAGTTTAAAAGCATCAATTCTTCTGTGCTCAGCTTTCTTTATAGTTGAACTCTCACATCCATACATGACCACTGGAAAAACCATAGCCTTGACTAGATGGACCTTTGTTGACAAAATAATGTCTCTGTTTTTTAATATGCTGTCTAGGTTGGTCATAACTTTTCTTCCAAGGAGTAAGTGTCTTAATTTCATGGCTGCAGTCCCCATCTGCAGTGATTTTGGAGCCCAGAAAAATAAAGTCTGACACTGTTTCCACTGTTTCCCCATCTATTTGCCATGAAGTGATGGGACCAGAAGCCATGATCTTCATTTTCTGAATGTTGAGCTTTAAGCCAACTTTTTCACTCTCCTCTTTCACTTTCATCAAGAAGCCCTTTAGTTTCTTCTTCACTTTCTGCTATAAGGGTGGTATCATCTGCATATCTGAGGGTACTGATATTTCTCCCGGCAATCTTGATTCTAGCTTGTGCTTCTTCCAGCCCAGTGTTTCTCATGATATACTCTGCATATAAGTTAAATAAGCAGGGTGACAATATACAGTCTTGATGTACTCCTTTCCCTATTTGAAACCAGTCTGTTGTTCCATGTTCAGTTCTAACTGTTGCTTCTTGACCTGCATACAGGCTTCTCAAGGGGCATGTCAGGTGGTCTGGTATTCCCATCTCTTTCAGAATTTTCCAGTTTATTGTGATCCATACAGTCAAAGGCTTTGGCATAGTCAATAAAGCAGAAATATATGTTTTTCTGGAACTCTCTTGTTTTTTTTGATGATCCAGTGGATGTTGGCAATTTGATGTCTTGTTCCTCTGCCTTTTGTAAAACCAGCTTGAACATCTGGAAGTTCATGGTTCACGTATTGCTGAAGCCTGGCTTGGAGAATTTTAAGCATCACTTTACTAGTGTGTGAGATGAGTGCAATTGTGCAGTAGTTTGAGCGTTCTTTGGCATTGCCTTTCTTTGGGATTGGGATGAAAGTTGACCTTTTCAGTCTGAGGCCACTGCTGAGTTTTCCAAATTTGCTGGCATATTGAGTGCAGCACTTTCACAGCATCATCTTTCAGGATTTGAAATAGCTCAACTGGAATTCCATCACCTCCACTAGCTTTGTTTGTAGTGATGCTTCCTAAGGCCCACTTGACTTCACATTCCAGGATATCTGGCTCTAGATGAGTGATCACACCATCGTGATTATCTGGGTTGTGAAGATCTTTTTGTATAGTTCTTCTGTGTATTCTTGCTACCTCTTCTTAGTATCTTCTGCTTCTGTTAGGTCCATACCATTTCTGTCCTTTATCGAGCCCATCTTTGCATGAAATGTTCCCTTGGTATCTCTAATTATCTTGAAGAGATCTGTAGTCTTTCCCATTCTATTGTTTTCCTCTATTTCTTTGCATTGATCGCATTCTTGCATTGATCACATTGAATGCATTCTTCTAAGTAATGCCTACAAATTAGACCTTTACTTTCCTTCTTAGGCTGGGATAACTGAAATATCAGATGGGACTAGAAACATGAATACATTAGGGTAGAAATTGTAATAGCTGGATGTAGGTCAATAGGAGGACCTATGGGTAAGTAGAGGTAGAGTTATGAATGCATTCTGGAGTCTACTTGCAGTCATGACTTCATAAGTTTAGCTTGCAATCTGCTGTCACCTAGAACAATATCATAAATAGTGTAAGAATATAAACATTTAGTCTCATGAGGAAGGCTATGTTGACGAACTTTTCTCTGCATAACTTTTAAAAAAGAGTTTACTTATTTATTTGGTTGTGCTGGGTCTTAGTTGTGGCGTGCAGAATCTTTTTTTTTTTTTTTTTTTTTTTAGTTTTAGCATGTGGGATCCAGTTCCCTGACTAAGGATTGAACCCAGGCACCCTGCATTAGAAGAGCGGAATCTTAGCCACTGGACCACCAACGAAGTACCTCTCTGAATAACTTGATGAAAGATCTCATTCTTTATGATGTGAGAGAAATATACTAGTTGCAATGTTTTACTGCATGAAGTATATTTTAGTTTAAATTAGTGGCATACAAAGCTTTCATCTTGCTTGAACAATATTCAGTTGAACATGTTTTTAGTCCCCCAAAGAAATTAAATTTTTAGACAGTTATTTTTTTCAGTTGGAAATTTATTGAATTAATAGAAAACAAGTTACACAGCCTTCCAAAGAATATATTACATGGTTTTGCAATTTGGTTTTCTTTGGCATTGTGTGGTTTTTAGAAAATCTTGCAAGTTTAATACATTAGGGTAGAAATTGAAAGAAAATAACCAGAAATATAGCAATACATTTGCAGATAAAATTTTCTATAAATAAAATGTTCACCACAATGTTATTTATATAAATAATCTAGAACTATTGAAGTCTCTAACCATAAATATATTATTATAATAATTGTAATCTTCCTATTAATGGACTGACTACCAGGTAGACATTAAAAATATTTTTGAAGGAATTTTAATAGCACAAGACTTTTTTTTTTTTAATATAAGATCAAACACAAAACCAACAAACCCAGAAAGCCAACTGTATATACAATAGAATTTTGTTTGTAAAGATAAACACATGAATGAGCATAAAGCAATTTATTACACTTAATCCTCACAGGAGCACAATGAAATTGTTATGGGCAATTCAGAAAATGCCACTGTCAAGAACTGATTCCCTGGATGAATAGTTTTTGGAAATCATTCTGAAGTTGAAAATCACAGGTCAACAATTTGAAATCCATGTAAACCGAGTATTGGAAGAAATTAAATATGCAAATATAAGGGATGTAATTGATTTTATTTGGAGGAGGTGCAGTAACTGCTGTTGTTCAGACCAGTTCTTAAAGTATAAACTGGCCGAGTAGTTTGAGCATTAACATATCCAACAATGACTGTTTCCCTCTATAGCCTTGGCCAGGTCCTTAACACCTTAAGGCTCCCTTAAAATGAGCTGCTTTACCACAATGAATTGGAGCAGTCTCTTTGATAGAGCTTGTATTCCAGTCCTGGTGGTTTTCCCATGAGGACTCCAAAAAGCAGGTGATTGAAAATTCTCTCCCAGTGGAACTGAGAGGCCCAATATGCTTGGAAGCAATGTCTCTAAAACCTTATATGATGATATTGCTTTTATAATTAAGTAATAAGTATTATCGGAGAAGGCAATGGCACCCCACTCCAGTACTCTTGCCTGGGGAATCCCATGGATGGAGGAGCCTGGTGGGCTGCAGTCCATGGGGTTACTGAGAGTCGGACACGACTGAGCGACTTCACTTTTACTTTTCACTTTCATGCACTGGAGAAGGAAATGGCAACCCACTCTAGTGTTCTTGCCTGGAGAATCCCAGGGACGGGGGAGCCTGGTGGGCTGCCGTCTATGGGATTGCACAGAGTCGGCCACGACTGAAGTGATTTAGCATAGCAATAAGTATTAAGAAAGTAGAGATAAAATATTTTTACTTCTGAAGAAGTAGGAAAGAAGAGATTTTTCCTTTAATGAGAAAACATCTCCCTGTTTCCCTTTTCCATTCTGTACTATTTGCTATGATTGCACCTGACGTGTTAGTCTGAAATGACCTGAAGACAGAAACAATGTGCTCTACAAGTCTGGAAAAATCTGCCTCAATTAAGGCATGTGAGGTCAGATTGTACAAAAATTAGTGTATATTATTAAGTAAACTTATGCGTGCTAATTCTTAAAAAAATGTAGAATGGATATAGTTCACAAGATGTTCTTTCTTATTTACCACTTGATTTCTTCAAGCTCCAATGGGAATCTGTTTAGCTGTAGAAACTTGAATATATACAAATCTGCATGGATATAATTCTTAGCCCTCTTTGCACTAGGTGTGCTTGCCCTGAAGAAGGAAACCAAAATCTTGGAATTCGTTTTTATTCATGGAGTTGCTCTCTTTAGACTTTTGAGAAAAAGAGCTGCTGGGCAGATGAGTTAAATATGTTACTCCTGTCTGACATGTCTGCCCATCAAGACTAGCTGATACAGTGCACTTTAATGACCCTTCTGTAGTCAAAGCCAACACTGGCACTAACGAAAAGATTTGGGACAAAGAGCTGTGTTCACCTGCAAGTCAGCTTCAAGTTTCATCACAAGCTGTGCTTTTTGTGCTGTCTTTTCTGCTTAATCACCTCTTTGTATATCTGTAAATTAAATGCTTCTTTCATGCTTATGGAATTTATCTTGGGTCAAGGAGGGGACAGTTTGGATCATACTGTTTTGGCAGGTAAGTTCTTTGACAGGGAAAACTATGTGGCTTGATCGTAAGAGCTAAAATTCACTAAATCTGGAACTACTGAAAAATTTTAATATCTGTTGAAATATCTCCTATCTGAGGCATGTTTGAAAATGAACTAGTTCAAAGGCATTTCAAAAGCATGTGCATTTTAAGAAAGCCGTTTGATTCTGAGAGTTATATAAAACTTCAAGTACTTTATTAAAAACCCTAAAAATTGAATGATTGAAGATTGTTCATGGAAGCCTGGGCAGTGAAAAGAAACTGGGAGTTGGAGAAATGGAGTAGTATTCAGAGATACATCTAATTTAGACTGTCTCCAGGGCAAGGCTTAAATAACTGAAAATTTGAACGGACTTCTGAAGGGTAGCCTGTTTTTGTTTGGCCTTACGTTATAGGATGTTCAGCATTAAAGAGTGTCTAAGAGTATGGTTCCAAGGAGCTTGAGGGTCCACAGCTGCTGTGCATCCTGGCATAAGTCGATAACAAACTTTCAAAATGGCAAGAATTCTTCTGAAACTGTTAGTTCTTCTCAAGGAATAACAGAACTTCTAGTCTGAGAATCTCTCACGTATGTCCATAGTTTTAGAGTGATGACCAGATGATGATTGGCTTAGGATCTCTCTTGCGTGCTAAGTTGCTTCAGTCGTGTCTGACTCTGCCACCCTATGGACTGTAGCCTGCCAGGCTCCTCTGTCCACAGGGATTCTCCAGGAAAGAATACTGGATTGGGTTGCTATGCCCTGGTGTGCTGCAGTCCATGGGGTCACTAAGAGTCGAACATGACTGAAAGACTGAATTGACTGAGACGTGCCATGCCAAGTCACCTCAGTCCTGTCTGACTCTTTGCGACCCCATGGACTGTAGCCCGACAGGCTCCTCTGTCCATGGGATTCTCCAGGCAAGAATACTGGAGTGGTTGCCATTCCCTCCTCCAGGGAATCTTCCCAATCCAGGGATCAAACCTGTGACTCTTATGTCTCCTGCATTGATAGGAGGGTTTTTTTTTGTTGTTGTTTGTTTTGTTTTTAACCCCTTGCACTGTCTAGGAAGCCAGGATCTCTCTCAGTAACTTTATATTTATGTGATCAGTATCAATATATATCTGGTTTCAATTCTTTTGTGTGTACCTGCTTTTTACCAACCCTGACTATTTGAGATGATTAGCTTGGACTGATAAAGGGGAGGCTCCCTTCTGACTCACTCCAAGATTATTGGTTACTCCCATGGCCTCAGTATCCCCGGAAGAAATGAATGAGATAGCTAAAGAGAAAATCTGTAGTGATTACATCTAAAGATTATTTAATACTTGTAAATAGAATATTTCATAGAGATTGTACCTGATCAAGGAGGGTAACTATTTTTCTGTTTGAATGCAACCTGAAAATTCTACCAAGGCAAGAGTGAGATAAAAATCCTTCCACTGACATGGCTTATGGTAGATAAGAGATGTAATACAGGAGAGAAGAAAAACAGGCTTACAGTGGAGATTATGCAGAGCTGAGAGAATTTTTCTCAGATAATAAACACTTGGCAGTCAGGATTTTGCAGCATGTTTGGGAAGAAAGTAGTGCCACGGAAATGCATTTGAGGGAGACCACAGTTGAAATGATGAATTTTGCTAGGTGTAATAGAGATCAAAAGTTACTTTTGAATTGTATGACAACATTGAGATTAAAAAGTGGCCATTACAATAGATACCTGTGGAAGGTATAATCAGTGTGAAATGCAGACAAGGTCTGCAGGTGAAAAGAATTAGATGATTAACAGGGACTGGATGCTGAACCAGA
This sequence comes from Bos indicus x Bos taurus, assembly GCF_003369695.1. Classification (NCBI taxonomy): domain Eukaryota; kingdom Metazoa; phylum Chordata; class Mammalia; order Artiodactyla; family Bovidae; genus Bos; species Bos indicus x Bos taurus. Next base: position 51,475,566 of record NC_040076.1, on the reverse strand, counting down.
ATAGTGCTGAGTCATTTCTTCTGGCTTCAAGATTCCCCTGGAAGGAGGCTCTGGATGCTTGGCCCAGGAGTAGGCCACCGGTGAGTGAGCCGAGGGTGCATGTGTTTGAGGATGAGTGAAACTTAGCTTTAGTATCAGTAATGAAGTTTTATTATTAAAAAATAAAGAGAAAACAAAACCTCTTGTTTAATTAAGCAGGGAAGCCGTTAGACTGAGGTGGCTCCAGTGCTGGGACCCATGTAAGCAAACCAAACTCTAAGCCCGTAAATGCCTTAGGGTTACTAAATCAGAACACTAAGGTCAGCTAACCACAAATAGACAACTAGGCTTTAAGCTACAGACAACTTCAGATAATTTCCTTTCTTTGCTTCTGTAGTTTCAAAGCCTTTCTCCTGGGTCCTGCTGGTGGAGCAACCAGAACCACTTATGTTTGGCATTGCTTGATTCCAGTTGTGTTTCTGTGTGTTGATCTGATGCATCAAACCTGGTTTCAGGTCTTGTTTGGGAGTAGAGAAGGAAAGCCCAGTGAGGTCCAATCTCAATTGGGTTACAAGTGAGTAAACTGAATTTTAAGTGTATACATTTATTTTCTAATCTGTAGGGTGTGTTTTATTATTCTCCAGTTTTTTTAATCTTTATAAAACACTTGTTTAACCTCCCCCAGATGTTGTTACACATAATTAACTGAATTGATGGAATTTCTGCTGACAGTTGCAATCAGGATTCTGTGCCTTGAGGATATAGTGGATGAATAGGCATTTTTATTGAATGATTCTAGGAAAATTTTGTTTCTATTGATGTGAGTTTGACATAATATGTCTACAAGCTATCATTATTTTCAGATTAATAAGATAGTTTATAAGCTTCTTATCAATTTTGTCAAGATGTAATTCTTTATACAACTAATGAGGGATTGTTAGCACATAAATAACATTCCAAGAATGTGTCTTGCCCGTTTTAGTAAAAGGCAAATACATTTTCAATTGGTGATAAAAGCAACATCTAAATTCAAGAGCACTTTATGTCCTTCCTCAGTTGAAGGTATAACACAAAGTAAATTAAGGTTCTATATAATTTATTGGATTTTTAAAAGCTTTGTACATTTTTCCTAAAAATACCCTGAGGCATTAACAATAAAATTAATTTAAGCATCTGCATCTCCTTACTACAATAATGATACATTCAAAAAGAAAGTAGGAGCATGCAAATCAAGCAGGATGCCTAGTTACCCTTGGAATATTGAAGGGTGCATTAAAGATTTGTACTTATTTTAATGAGGAAGGGTGAAAATCTTTCTTGTGTTCTCTTTCTACATTCCCTCCACTTCTCTTGATAAAGTAGCCAAGGAAACTAATATTTGTCTGTGGTTGTATAGAAGCTAAGGCTTAGGAGCTCCTCCTGAAGAGTGGATGTGCAAGTCTTTCCTTCTCTGTGCCCTGCTATGCGCCTCCACCCTCACATTGAGCAGGGGGAGGGCTCTGCAGGCCTGGGGTTCACATACGCTCTGATAATTCTCACCATGTGCCCACTGCCAGGAAGCTGCACACCTCCATCATTTTATGCAGTGGTCTTTTCAGTAGGCTGCTAGAGGATCCTTCACATTTTTGCTTTATTTAAAAAAGTCTAAAATAAAAGGATGGAGAGTAGAAGCATGTGGTATAACTCAAGTTGGGAATAAAAAGGGATTTGAAATTTTTCTGTAACTGATTTATCTTGTTCTGTGACACTTTTTGTTTTCACGGGGTAAAAACTTGACAATTAGGTATAATTAAGCCTCTTCTGACTAAAGCAACCCCTTTTTGATAAGTATTCTGTCTGTCCAAAGTTCAAACTTACTATCAGGGCTTTTCTTTTCTTTCAAGTGGTACCACCTCCTTCTCTTCCTTCCCAGGAAGGCGGGCTGGGTGTGGGAGGACACCGAGCTCTCACAGTGATGGGTAGGAAGTAGACAATTGGGGATGGGAGGGAGCTCTGGTCCAGCCAGTCCTCTGGCTCAAGGTGTCTTGTCCTGCTTGTTCATGGTCGGAGACTGCTGGCTTGCTGCCTCTGTCACTGACAAGTCTGGCACTGTTTTCTCAGCAGCCGTAGTGCAGTAGGCTCCACATTGTTGGGCTGCTCCTGATCATTTCTTTCTTCTCCATGTCTACTTTTCTGAGCTCTGGATCCCTGAAATTTTGCAGTGACACCCATTTAACCTCAGCCCTTTTGCTCCTTTCCTCTTTCGTTGTGCTGCTCTACCAGGGGTGCATTCCAGGGGTGCCCTCCAGGGGTGCCCACCAGCCAGCAACATCAGCTATCCCTCTGGGACAGAGGAGGCTTCTTGATTGATTACCCTGGAGAATGTGGGGTAGTCTCTCAGGCCCTGTCTATGTAAACTTGGTATCAGTCACCATATTCCACCGTAGTCACCCCACATGGCAAGGCTGATTTGAGGGGTTGCCTCCCAGAGTTCCAGATAGTACTTGGCTTCCCCTTTAATTGATCTGGAGGTGACCCATCTGTCCCTCTTGACCTGATGCCAGACTCAGATCTGTCAGTTTTTGTAACCTCTCCTTCCCACTGCTCTTTTCCCTTTATTTTTCCTGGAGGAAGGAGTCGTTCTTACGTGGGAAATCTAAAAACGAAAAAAAAAAAATAAATAGGGGATCAATTCCCTGTAAACCTGAGTCAAATGCATGTCTCAATCCCAGCTCTTCAGTGCTGGTGTATGCTGTGGAATCAAATCCCTTGGCTCCTGTGAATTCAGAGGTCAGCTGGGGGCTGTGCTAGCTGGTCATTTGTAAGGAGAGGCCACTGGGGGAGGGTCTGTCACAGAAGTCTTTGTTAATAACTTGGTAGTTTCAGTCTGCAATCAGGGATGAAGCACCGTTGCCATCCAGGAGTATGGATTTGCTTTCACTCACTGTGTTCATCTTCTCAGCTGAGAAATGAAACTAGCTTGGTGAATTTTGTTTGCTCCTTGCCTTTAACCCCTCTTAATGAGAACAGAATTGTAACCAATAGGTGATTTCATTTTCACAACGGTCTTACACAGCAGCAGTAGTTGTTTGCGAGGACTGCCAGGGGGCGCTAGCGGTAAAGAACTCGCCTGCCAGTACCGGAGACCGAAGAGACTCCGTATCAATCCCTGCGTCAGAAAGATCGCCTGAAGAAGGAAATGACAACCCACTCCAGTGTTCTTTTCTAGAGAATCCCATGGACAGAGGAGGCTGGCGGGCTACAGTCCGTGAGGTCGCAGAGTCAGACGCTACAGAAGCGACTTAGCAGCATGCACGCATAGCAAAGTTACCACAAACTGGTGGCTTAAACAACAGAAATGTATTTTCTGACAGTATTGAGGCTGGGAGTTCAAGATAAGGGTGTCCATCGGTTTGGTATCTTCTGAGTCCTCTCTCCTTGGCTTGTAAAAGGCCACTCTCTCCCTTGTGTCTTCACTGGTCTCTGCTCTGTGTACAGCATCCCCACTATATGGCTTTCCCTTCAGATCAGTTCAGTTGCTCAGTTGTGTCCGACTCCATGGACTGCAGCACGCCAGGCTTCCCTGTCCATCACCAACTCCTGGAGTTTACTCAAACTCATGTCCATTGATTCAGTGATGCCATCCAACCATTTCATCCTCTGTCGTCCCCTTCTTCTCCTGCCTTCAATCTTTCCCAGCATCAGGGTCTTTTCAAATGGGTCAGTTCTTCGCATCAGATGGCCAAAGTACTGGAGTTTCAGCTTTAGCATCAGTCCTTCCAATGAATATTCAGGACTGATTTCCTTTATGATTGACTGGTTTGATCTCCTTGCTGTCCAAGGGACTCTCAAGAGTCTTCTCCAACACCACAGTTCAAAAACATCAGTTCTTCGGCACTCAGCTTTCTTTATAGTCCAACTCTCATATCCATACATGACTACTGGAAAAACCATAGCTTTGACTAGATGGACCTTGGTTGGCAAAGTAATGGCTTTATTTTAAATTTATTGTTTCTTTAAAGACCGTATCTCTAAATGCAGATACATTCTGAAGTAATGGGAGCTGGGAATTCAGAATTTGAATTTTGGGTTGGAAGCAATTCAAACTGTAAGAGCAACTGGATTTTGGGGAATTCAGAGTACTTTTAGATCATAATCATTACTGAAACAAATGTTAATATTATCACTACTTTTCAGACTGTAATATGCAAGAATAGGGAATGGTTTATCAGAGGTACCAAAGCTCGGGAGAGAAAGTGAGAACTTCATTCAGTCCTCTTAGAATGAATGAGATATATGCTTTTGCATTTTTATTTTTTTCTTTTAATTTATGTATACATAAATAATACCTTAAAATGAGCTTAGTGGGGAAATCTCAAACTGTACAGAAAAATGTAGAGTTGTTGTCCACTTTATATTCAGTCTCCCTTTTTCCTAGAAATTATATAATGTTTTGATATCTATTTATCCAGAAAAAACAATATTTATACACAAACAAGATTTTTATGTGAAGATTTTGAATTTTGACTTTGTTTTTACAAAGTGTAACAATGCTATATGTATTATTGTCTGGCTTGCTTTTTACACTTACATGATGACGTGGAGTTCTTTCTGTGTTAGTATAAGGCAAGGTTCCTTTGGCATTATCGTTTGAGACTGGATAATTCTTTGGGGAAAGGTGTCCTGTGTGTTGTAGAATGCTTAGCAACATCCTTGACCTCTACTCACTGGATGCCAGTAGTACCGCCACCCCTGCTATTTGGATCAACCAAAAATGTCCCTAGACATTCATTTCCAGAACCCTTCCCAGCTTGAAAAACCACTAGTGTAGAGATTTCCCTAATATTTAGAAACTGTTATGCAGTATCCAGAGTGTGGGTTACACCATAGTTTATTTGCCTCTCTTCCTGTTGATGGACATTTAGAATATTTCCATCTTATTACCATTAGAAGCAACACTACACTGACCATCCTTGTGTGTGATTCTCCGTTATAGGTACTAGCATTGCTTTGAAAATACTTGGGATCGATCCCTGAGTCGGTAATATCCCTGGAGGAGGGCATGGCAGCCCACTCCAGTATTCTTGACTGGGGAATCCCCATGGACAGAGGAGCCTGAGGGGCTGCAGTCCATGGGGTTGCACAGAGTCAGACATGACTGAAGCGACTTAGCACACACACGCACATGCACTTGGAAATTTAATTACTGGGTCAAGGAAAATGCACATTTTATATTTTGATAGATGCTGTCAAATCATACCTCAAAACTTTTGTACAATTTACATTTCCAAAAATGAGTGTTCGTTTCTTTACCTTGGCAACACTGAATAGTATCAAACCCTTTAGTTTTCATTAGTTAGTATGACTAAAAATATGTATCTTGTTATATTTCCCTAATGAATAGAAGTTGAGCATTTCTGTACTTTATTTCTAATTTTGTGATCTATTCATATTTCTTAACCATTTTTATAGATGCTTTGATTTGTAGGAGTTCTTCAAATGTATTCTGACTCTTAATCCTTCTGCTGTTATATACATTGCAAATATTTTTCCTAATCTGTTATTTGTTTTCTAACTTTTGTACCACAACCCTTTATGATCATACATTTAAATTTTATATGGTTAAACTTTTGAATCTGATTTCAGAAAGTCTTCCAAACCTCTATTGCATAATACTTTATATTTTTATTCTTCTTTATGTATTTTTATGTTGCTTCACATTTTACCATTTAGATCTTAAATCATCTCTAATCTATCTTTTTTTGTAAATAGTTTTATGCAAGGGTATTTTCATTATTCTTGACCCAAGCATTTACATAAACAAGTTTGAAGCTGTAAGATCAGTCTGTTTTTGTACTGTTCATCCAATACAGATGTGATGATAAAACACAAGTAAAATTTGCATTTCTATCAATATTAACATTCTTTAGAGAGCTCCCATCTGTCTTGTATATGGAGGATTCATGACACTTAGGACAGGGGAATTTTTGATTGCTGTTCCCTTTGCTTTTTGTTCCCCATTAGGCTACAAGTAGGTGGAGTAGAACAATCTCTGAGCAGAAGCAGAAAAGCAGGCTTCTGATGATTCATACTTGGTGCTCCTTTCCAGAGAGCAGGGTCACCATTCATAGGAGGCCTTTGGATTCCTTCTCCACTGTGCTCTGGGCCAGCCCCTCTTTGAAATGTACACCATGCAAGACATAGGTCTTTTTTTATTCCCTGGGTTGCTTAATCTGGCTGACTTCCAAACTGCAGGACCGTCACATATCTGGAGAACATATTATTTTTGGATTGCAAACCAAGAGGACGACCCGGCGAGGGCCTGGGAGGGTCTGACAAGATCCCCCTAGGAGGCAGGGGTTTGAAAATGACTCCTGAAAAGAAGCAGCCTGGATCCCAAAGTTCTAGCAGAGTCAGAAGTCGTCCGTGATTTCTTTACATCTTATTACCAATTCTGCCCTCACACTGGTGAGTTCAAACCCTTTCATATTCACTGTAATTGATTAAATTTTGTACTCAGGAAGGAGAACAATGAAGAAAGTAAAAACAGTCTGAAAGAATATTACACTAGAGACACTGTACATGAAAAAGGACAAACTAAAAATGTAAGTGGGCAGGAACATCTGTTTCCTCCTCTCTGACCCCATTTCCTACCCCCACCCACAGCTTCTCACTCAGCTCCAGCTACCAGCACCTTCTTGTTGCTCTGTGAATACGTTAGATGCCATTTTGGGTGGGACATCTCCTCCCACTCCGCCAGTATTCTGGGCCTGCTCATTATTTTTCTTCAGTCCCTGCACACAGGGAGCCTGTTAGTGAGACTTCCAAGCACTGTCTATAATATAACACCTCTCTGGTCACCTGACCTGGGTTTGTGTCTCCTTATACTTTGTTGGGGCTTCCCTTGTAGCTCAATTGGTAAAGAATCCGCCTGCCATGCAGGAGAGCGGGGTTCAGTCCCTGGTTTGGGAAGATCTCCTGGAGAAGGGAAAGGCTACCCACTCCAATATTCTGGCCTGGAGAATCCCATGGACTATACAGTCTGTGGGGTCGCAGAGAGTCGGACAGGCTGAGCAACTTTCACTCACTCACTCTGTTGTGCTTTATACTTAATTACAATGTGCATATTCACTTATGCACATGGATTGCTGTCTGCTTCCCCCACTGGAATGTAAACTCTGCATCTTTAGTGCCTAAAACAGTACTTGGCACTCAGTGCATTTTTGTGCTGAAAAGAATGACTAGATTGAGGTTACTCTATAAAGATGTGGGGAAAGGAAGGCATCAAGTATTATCCTCTGATTCCTAAATCCATCCTTCTTAGGAGCCCTGAGGTATTGCATTTAAAATGAATATATCATTCAAGGATGAGGTAAATATGTTGGGTTGGCCAAAAAGTTTGTTCAGATTTTTTTGTGCGATGTTACAGAAAAACTCGAGTGAAAGTTTTGGCCAGCCAGTACTTTTAATGTATATTTTGTGTGTGTCTTGTACTGTGCATCTAACTTGTGGCAGTTTAAAGGGCATGCTAAAGTTGCTGAAATGAATGCCGTTGTCAGTACCTTTGGAATTTTGTGAGATCAGAAAGTGGAAACTAGGGGAGGCAGTGTTGCTATGATAGATTTCTGTGGTTTCTGGCTAGCCTGCACCTCCCTATGAGGCCATCCATGCAAATCTTTCTATTTCAGGCTCATTTCAGTAAGGTGGACTTTCCATCAGGGATTTATCCTTTTGTGAATAATGGAATCAATAAAAGATTAGCAGGCTGTTCCTTGAAAACTAACAAATCAGCCAACAGAGTGCATATGTAGGTAAAGGTAATACTTTTTCTTCTGTAGTACCTGCCTTCCAATAATTATGAATATTATCTCTTCACCTTCACATATTGTTATGTGAAAAATAGAATCAACTGTTCACATTGTATATCTACAGAGGGTCAGAAATAACCCATGAGTCCTGCTCTCCTGTTTTTTATATTTTGATAGAATATTTGAATCTTTTTATCATATAAAGTAAGAAAAAGAAAGTAAACAGTATTATACTGAAATCAAATTTATTTCTAAGTCCTGTCTTAAATTTGATGTTCTCAATGAGCTTATCCTGAGCCTGTCAAACAGTGAAACTTTTCTACCTTAGAACAAGGAAATACTTTGTACTTTACTGAAAATACTTTCTGGCTTTGTATTCTAATGAACTACATAAGTGTCCCATTTTCTCTGTGAGACTATGGTTTTAAAATTTATAGCTGCTTGGGATATGTTTTCTAAAATTTTTAAGTAAATGTTGAAAATGTCAGATTTATAATAGCATAAAATAAGATAAAATGGTATTTTTAAAAATTTGGCTATATTTAAGACACCATGAATGTTTATCTAGAATAAAGAATATAGCATTCATCAAACTATATTACTAAATGCTGAATAATAAGACTTCCTTTTGCCCTCAAATAATTCTGGTTAAAAAAAAACATTGAAATAAATATCTGGAATACCAGGGGGAAATTTCTCTTTCACAAAAAAGAAAAGTAATGAGCAAAATTACATTCTCTATGCCAATACATTGTGCTTTTCCTAAGAGTTCTCACTTCAGAACTGTGGCACAGTTGAAGGGCAAATATATGCAGAAAGACAAATGAATAGAAATTTTCCTTTGAGTGAACAATGCAATTACTAAAATTACCAAGATGAATATTTAAGCTTTATGAAAAATCCAATGTTTCCAGCTTATATATGCACTAGTAACACAATTGCTAGAATTGTCGCATCCCATAAAATCTACTCTTACTAAATGGTGTAAAGAGTGAAGTAAGAATTAACTTGGATTATTTAATACATTATCTTATCTGTAATAGAGAGTTGTTTGCATTTTTTCTGAAATTCTTTTGCCTGTTTTTGAACAATTTAGTGTTCAGAATCATCAGTGAAGGCTTTCTTCTACAGCAGTGATACTCAGGAATAGGTTAAATGATGCTTTCTTGGAAACTTTATTCCAAGCAGGGTTTGTGATGGTGTGGCTCTTTGGTTTGACCTAAATCTCATCTGTTTCATAGTTTTACTGAAATGAGATACTTCTGGAGAATTACTGAGAGCCTGTCAATTCAGTGGGAATCCCTAGATACAACAGCATCGCTACTTGGTGCACCCAGAAGACACCACTCATTTTTTGATGATTGTGAAATGAAGGGGAAATGGTTTCCAGAATGTAAGATGAGAGCCAGGGCTAAGGATGATGTTTTCAGAAAACAGCACCCATAAAACTGTCAGAAAAATAACATCTCCTTTGAAGAAAAACTAAAAAAAAATTTTTTTAGCCTATCCCAACTTACATGACTTATGTGGTGGTCATTTCCAAGGCAGTATTCCTTCCCTCCTGTCCCATAGGCAGCGCCTAAGTATTTGGATTGGCAGTAGAGTCCACGGAGTCACCAAGAGTCAGATACAACTTAGTGACTGAACAACAACAACACAGAACATATGAATTAATTTCTGAAAAGAGATACAGGAAAGAGTGACTTAGAAACTGGCATGATTTTCTCTTTCCTATCTAAATATTCATACACTTATTTTTCCCTCTGCCAGGCACATGGTGTTGGATATCAGCCTATTACCAGGGACAATATCAGGATTACACACTTCTTTCTGCATGTCATGCTTTTATATAGGGCATTGACTCTGGAAATAATCACCAACAATTACTGCTGTTAGTTACATAGTATGACAGAGACCCTTCAACTATTATCCTTCCATGGCATTTTCATTACAAATCCCATTAAAATGTGATTTATTGTTTCGAGTACCCCATACATTATCCAGAATCGCTGTTCAAGGCTGATATTCTAAACCACTCCATAGCTTTCTTCTTGGCCTGTCAAGCAAAACTAAAGGTCTACTTCCAAAAATCTGTGTATGTGTTGTAGTTAAAGAATGCTTATTCTTTAAAAGAAACTAAACTCTTGCATGAAACTACCTTAAATGGGGACTCCTGTTGATTATTTAGTTGATTATTGTTGGCATTAACCAGCACGGCCACATTCTCTCAGGCCTTTTCCCCAGGTCTGAGTGTGTCTGTAGAATGTAAATTGTTTCAGGACAGGAGCTACATCTTTTGAAGGCATCGTTTTGATTTATATTATTTAATATCCATAGATGTAAAGTATTGTGATGATGAATGTAATGAAGATGAAACTAGATTTTATTTAATTCTAAAATTTATTGTGAGAATCATAATACCAGTGCTTTTAGTCTCAAGACCTCCCTGGCTCATGGATAATTTTATGAACTGTCTCAGAACTTCTTCCTTTGCCCTGATTAGTTTCTGTGAGTGTGTGTGTATGTGTATATATGTGCACTGGACCACCAGGCTCAGTGACTTGACACAGGACAGAGCTTGGCAGGGACTCACCTAGAAAAGAACTTCTCAAAGTCCTGGATTTCTGCAGCCCCTTGAAGGAGACCAGGCTCTCAGGCTGTGTGACCAAGTGGGCTTGTGGAGTCTCTCGGTTTCTACCTATCTCAGTTCCTGATTGCTGTTGGTGGATGATAGGGAGCCCAGTTCCCAGCCATATTCCTCTATGTGGCTTTTCTTTTATTTGGCCCTGACCATAGGGCTTCCCTGGTAGTTCAGCTGGTAAAGGATCTGCCTGCAATGCAGGAGACCCCAGTTGATTCCTGGGTTGGGAAGATCCGCTGGAGAAGGGATCGGCTACCCACTCCAGTATTCTTGGGCTTCCCTGGTAGCTCAGCTGGTAAAGAATCCATCTGCAATGTAGGAGACCTGGGTTAGGAAGATCGCTTGAAGGGAATGGCTACCCACTCCAGTATTCTGGCCTGGAGAATTCCATGGGCTGTATAGTCCATGGGGTTGCAAAGAGTTGGACACAACTGAACGACTTTCACTTTCATAGGAAATAACAGACTGCCAGGCAAAGCTGCCTTCCTCACACCAGGCCTGGTGCATGGCTATATTTGCAAATGTCTGGAGGAAATGCAGTTGAGGGCTCCAGCCCCCTGGCTGGCTGTGCTCTCAACCATTTCTGCATTTCCAGCCTAGTCACCTCCAGGAGATCTTTCTATTAGGGGTCTTTGGCAGAAGCCACTCTCAGTTGCCTCTGCAGAGACCTCCTATCTAGGGGAGGAGGTGGGAAACTTGAAAACACTTTTTCTCCATCTGACCCAGTACTTAGTACTTTTTCACTTCTAACCCTTCCCTCTCCCTCTTCTTCCTGGCCCTCAGGTACATAAAAACCTGAAGAGCCTTTTATCTTGGACTCGGTTGGCAGTGAGATGATTCTCCACCTGGTCTTATCCCCCAGGCCCTGACATGGGGCTGATCCTTGGGGAAAAGTGGTTCAGTGAGGGAGCTGCCACCTTCCCTGTTTGACCTTTTGCTTATACTGGCACTATAAATGATTAATGGCTTGACTGTTTCATTTTGAATTGTCACCTTCTTGACCCCTCTAACACCTGGGCCTCAAGCCCAGCTCAACTCAGCCCCTGACAGATGATATTACTTATATGTAGCATCATCTCACCCAATTTCACATGAGACGTTCAACATCAGAATTTGAACCAGAAGTCTAGCCATCGAACCATATCTTGGGGTAGTATACAGAGCAGGGAATTCACTGTTGATCATTACTAGGAAAACTGATTTTATAGGTGAAGCCAATCCTTAAAACTCACTCTTAAACTGTCTTCCTTCATTTGTCTGTCATGGTTCACATTTCCTGCAATGTAGATAGAAATTTTAACTAATACTATCTTAAATTAAATAATAATGAATATTCATTGCATGAATACTTTATGGCATATACTATGCTCTTCATATAGTAATAAAAAATTGTACAAGTTCTGTATAAAATATTGAAGCAAAATGTGAGTGCATAATGCTTAAGAGCAGATGAGTAGAGCATTATGTTTGCATGGACTGTAGCTCACCAGTCTTGTCTGGCCAGGCAAGAATACTGGAATAGGTAGCCATTTCCCTTCTCCAGAGGATCTTTCTGATCCAGGGATCGAACTCATGGCTCCTGCATTGCAGGCAGATTCTTTACCATCTGAGCCACCAGGGAAGCCCATAATGAACATTTGTTGAATGAATACTTTATGCCATACACTATGCTTGGCATATAGTAATACAAAATCTCACAAGTTCCGTATAAAATATTGGAGCAAAATGTAGGTGTGTAATGCTGGGAAAGATTGAGGGCAGGAGGAGAAGGGGACGACAGAGGTTGAGATGCTTGGGTGGTATCACTGACTCAGTGGACATGAGTTTGGGTAAACTCTGGGAGCTGGTGATGAACAGGGAGGCCTGGTGTGCTGTGTTTCATGGGGTTGCAAAGAGTTGGACACGACTGAGTGACTGAACTGAACTGAATGCTTAAAAGCAGATGAATAGAACATTATGGTTGCAGGAGATCATTTTCTTACAATAGTGAGGTGTGACTAGTTGTTGGTGGATGTGGAGATGCATAGGTAGCTAGCAAAGACAAGGTGACTAGAAAATTTAGGTATTACTCTTCTGGTTGTGTAGGAGGGCGTGCAGGGCATGGCCTTAATTTCACCATGTCTCTGAGATGTCAGATGGGAAGTAAGTCAGATTGGATGGATAAATGGAAGCAATATGGTAGGTATCAGAGACAGTCCTTGTAGTATGGAGAACTGTGCATGTTAATATTGAGTCATCCCAGCTAATTCCCTAAACAGATTCTAACCCTAAACCATCCACCTCAACCCGGTACATATAATCAGAAGCTGGTAGGCAAGGCAGCTAAGTTGCTGATTTATCTGATCTGATGAAAATTGACTTATAAACTGGAGCAGAAGGAGAACATTAATCACTTAGTTGTACAAGCTAGTAAGTGGGAAAAGAAATTTGAGCAAGTATTGAGAAATCATTTATGACTGGCCCATCTGTTGAGTGAAAAGGTTATAGACTTTAAATATATTGAAATACAGGACTGCTGCTTTCTGTTTTGAGGTAGAAAGTTGAGAAAGACCATCACTTCTATTATAGAATGAGAACAATAAACTTAAACAGCAAAGAGCTAAAGAATCACAAGTGAATTAAAGTCTAGAAAGAGATCATGATCCTGCAGAGAAGGACCCATGACTGCCCTCTTCTCTGGGGGACAGCAGAAGGAGGCACCAACTTACCCACAACTGGATAGGAAGAAACCAGATGAACTTTTAATAAACATTTAACAATGTATGTTGATTGGTTTATTGGATTAGACCAGTGGTCAGAGAGCAAAGCCATGTCTATCTCTCAATTCTTCCACCGAGAGTACAGAGGCAGCATGTTGCAGGCTGGGGGCAAAGTAGGAGAACTAAGACATTTCTCTGAGGTACATGGTGTCTTTGTAGCATTTAGGGCAACTGCATGAAAAAAAGGCGGAGCGCCAAAGAATTGATACTTTTGAACTGTAGTGCTGGAGAAGACTCTTGAAAGTCCCTTGGACTGCAAGGACATCAAACCAGTCAATCCTAAAGGAAGTCAATCCTGAATATTCATTGGAAGGACTGATGCTGAAGTTGAAACTCCAATACTTTGGCCACTTGATGCGAAGAGCCAACTTATTGGAAAAGACCCTGATGCTGGGAAAGATTGAGGGCAGGAGGAGAAGGAGGCAACAGAGGATGAGATGATTGGATGGCATCATTGACTTGATGGACATCAGTTTGAGCAAGCTCTGGGAGATAGTGAAGGACAGGGAAGCCTGGTGCACTGTAGTCCATGGGGTCTCAAAGAGTTGGACACAGCTTAACAACTGAATGACAACAACAGATGACATGTAGTTTGCCAAAGGCTGGAGGCAGGGCCAGAGAACTGAGAGAAATCCCTTTGGCATATCTGGTATTTACTGATTGCCACACAATGGCACACTGAAGATTAGGGGAAGAAACGTAGGGTGGAGAAGGAATTTCATGGTTTGGGATGGGAGAATCAGGGGACTCCACAGAGGTCCTAAAACCTGTTGGATAGATTGTAAAGCATAGAGAGACCTTTGAATCATTGCTTGTGTTCAGATCACAATCCCTGATCTTGCCACTGAAATATTCTAAATTATTGGTGACTAGGATTTAAATACAGCTACAACAAATCCAAACTCAACTACAAATTAAATGAACTCAGCCTGGAACTGGCACACCATCACTTCTGTTGCATTCTGTTGATTAAAGCCAGTTTGCAAAACAAGCACAGATTTAAGGATAGGATAATCTCCATCTCAGTGTGAGGAGTGATGAACATGTACAGAGAGGATAGGAATTGTTAGGACCCATATTTGTAGATTAGTTAGGGACTTAAGCAATACATCTATAATATTCCCTGGTTTTAAGAATGAACAATAAATTTAAAGAATAATCCAGAATAAACTAGAAAATATTTCAAAGGGAATGATAATGAAAATGCAACCTGTCAAAATTTGTGGAATGCAGCTAGCATGTTACTTAGAGGAAAATTTGTAGTTAAATGCTTATATTAGATAAGTGTGTTTTAGTAGCTCAGTTGTGTCCGATTCTTTGTGACCCCACGGACTGTAGCCTACCAGGCTCCTCTGTTCCTGGAATTCTCCAGGCAAGAATACTGGAGTGGTTTGCCATTCCTGTTTCCAGGGGATCTTCCTGATCTAGGGATCAAATCCAGGTCTCCCACATTGCAGGCACATTATTTACCATCTGAGCCACCAGGGAAGCCCACAAGGTTTACAATGAATGTTCTAAGTTTCCTACTTAAAAAATGTAGAAAACCAAGAGCAAATCAAGTGCAAACTAAGAAGAAGAAAAGTGTTAGTTGCTCACTTGTATCTGACTCTTTGCAATCCCATGGACTGTAGCCCACTATGCTCTTCTGTCTATGGAATTCTCCAGGCAAGAATACTGGAGTGGGTTCTTTACCGTCTAAGCCACTAAGAAGAAGAAGAAGAAAGTATTTTATAAAAATACAAGCAAAAACCCATAAAATATAAAGTGGACGAACAATAGAGAAATTTAACAAAGAAACAAAAGCCAAAAACTAGTTCTTCAAGAAGATTAGGAAAATCAATAAAACTCCCTAACAAACAGCTCAAAAGAAAAAGAGGGGATCCCCTCCCACAAATTATCAATACCAAAAATTGAAAATAGGACGTCACTGAAAAAAATAAAGAGATGTTATAAACAACTTTATGCTGGTAATTTTGATGTTCAGGTAAAATGAGTAAATTCTTTGGTAGACATATACTATTAAAACTGATACAAGAAGAAGCAATCTCTGAATAGCTTCATATCAATGAAAGAAATTGAATTTGTAATCAATCACCAGAAAAACGCCAGGATCCTTTGTCAGGATCCTTTCCCCCTCTTATCTATTATCTGTTTATCTGTCTTCTGTTTGTCTGTTGATCTGTCTCTTCACCCATTTACCAATCCATTCATTCTCACTGTCTTTAATGCATTCATGTTTATTTACCCTACACATTTTCTTTTCCTTCTCCTTTCTTTTCTATAGCTATATGTCTCTCTATACAGATACACACACTCACACAAACACACACATGCACAAAGTTCTCCATATCTGCTGGTTCTGCATTTATGGATTCAGCCAAACATGGATTGAAAAAAAAAAAAATCTGAAAAGTTCTAAAAAGCAAAACTTGAATTTGCTGCATGCCAGCAACAATTTACATTATCATTTCCATTTTATTTACTAGTTATGTGGCATACTGTATTAGGTATTATAAGTCAAGAAGCAACAATTAGAACTGGACATGGAACAGTAGACTGGTTCCAAATCAGGAAAGGAGTACATGAAAGCTGTATATTGTCACCCTGCTTATTTAACTTATATGCAGAGTATGTCATGAGAAACGCTGGGCTGGAGAAAGCACAAGCTGGAATCAAGATTGCCGGGAGAAATATCAATAACCTCAGATATGCAGATGATACCACCTTTATGGCAGAAAGTGAAGAGGAACTAAAGAGCCTCTTGATGAAAGTGAAAGAAGAGAGTGAAAAAGTTGGTTTAAAGCTCAACATTCAGAAAACGAAGATCATGGCATCCGGTCCCATCACTTCATGGGAAATAGATGGGGAAACAGTGGAAACAGTGTCAGATTTTATTTTTTGGGGCTCCCAAATCACTGCAGATGGTGATTGCAGCCATGAAATTAAAAGACACTTACTCCTTGGAAGAAAAGTTATGACCAATCTAGACAGCATATTAAAAAGCAGAGACATTACTTTGCCAACAAAGGTCTGTCTAGTCAAGGCTATGGTTTTTCCAGTAGTCATGTATGGATGTGAGAGTTGGACTATAAAGAAAGCTGAGCACCAAAGAATTGATGCTTTTGAACTGTGAGCACAAGGTAACTCTTGAGAGTCCCTTGGACTGCAAGGAGATCCAACCAGTCCATCCTAAAGGAGATCAGTCCTGAATATTCATTGGAAGGACTGATGCAGAAGCTGAAACTCCAATACTATGGCCAACTGATGGAATTAACTGACTCATTTGAAAAGACCCTGATTCTAGGAAAGATTGAAGGCAGGAGGAGAGGGGGATGACAGAGGTTGAGATGCTTGGATGGCATCACCAACTCAATGGACATGAGTTTGAATAAACTCTGGGAGTTGGTGATGAATAGGGAGGCCTGGTGTGCTGCAGTCCATGGGGTCACAAAGAGTTGGACACGACTGAGTGACTGAACTAAACTGAGGTATTATAAGTAATCCAGAGATAATTTTAAGTATACAGGTGGTGTAAACAGGATGCAAACAGGATGCCATTTTATAAAAGGGGCATGAGTATCCTGGGATTATGGTATCTGTGGAGGTCCTAGAACCAAACCCCAGAGATACTGAGGGATTGCCCGCCACCCCCACTCATATATGAGAACATTCCCAATAGGAAAACTTTATGTCTTAGAAGCAACCCTGGAAGTTTAATATCATCTATGTTCCAGTGGTCATGTATGGATGTGAGAGTTGGACTGTGAAGAAAGCTGAGTGCCAAAGAATTGATGCTTTTGAACTGTGGTGTTGGAGAAGACTCTTGAGAGTCCCTTGGACTGCAAGGAGATCCAACCAGTCCATTCTGAAGGAGATCAGCCTTGGGATTTCTTTGGAAGGAATGATGCTAAAGCTGAAACTCCAGTACTTTGGGCACCTCATGCGAAGAGTTGACTCATTGGAAAAGACTCTGATGCTGTGAGAGATTGGGGGCAGGAGGAGAAGGGGACGACAGAGGATGAGATGGCTGGATGGCATCACTGACTCGATGGATGTGAGTCTGGGTGAACTCTGGGAGTTGGTGATGGACAGGGAGGCCTGGCGTGCTGCGATTCATGGGGTCGTGAAGAGTCGGACACGACTGAGCGACTGAACTGAACTGAACGGACTGATGCTGTATTTTGTTCTTTATTTTTCCTTTCCTCCTTCCTTTTTGCCCCTCTCTTCCCCTATCCCCATGTTCTCTGTCTCTTCTTTTTGTGGGAATAAACACTCTGGGATTCTGGTATGCAAGAATTTCTAGCTAATTACATTTCAGTTTTCTAAGAGAGCTATATATTATATGGTATGTGCTGTTTCATCAATTTATTTAACCATAGATTTTTTTTTGAGGGGACATTTTGTGGAAACAGTTTTATATGGAAAAAAATTGGGACATTCTGCTCTATTTTATTAAAAATTCCATTCTCTTAGCTTTTAATATATTTTCAATAATAAAAGCAAAGTAAATGTTCATTATAAATGACACTTTTACAAATGTATGAATTTAAAAGTTAACAGTTCTCTTACATTTTAACTAAATGGATGCTCCATGAAGGAGAGGGCCATGTCTGTCTGAGTCACTGTTATATCCTCCTGTCCAGCACATTGCTGGGTACTGAGTAGGCCCTAAGTAAATATGGCACAAACATATAAGGCATGTCTATTAATCAGAAGCTAAAATATATTTGCAACTATTCTGCATTTACATGTGGTATAGTTCTTAATCAGTGACTCACAATGAATTCATAGTCAGTCTATGTAATATGAAAGTCCCTGCTTAACATAGATGTAATCCAAGGCTTTAGCCTGAATGATTGTAAGAATTTATGAATATATTCTCAGAAGCAATGGACTACTCAGAATCTCCCTCCCCATAAAATAGCATTACTAATATAGTGACCCAGGATTCTATTTTATGCAACAGTTTTAGGTTCACCTGCTATTTCTCTGCATCGTTCATGCTACAGGCAGTGGTAACTCTTCTGTCATTCAGGAAAAATATTACAGACTTTCAAATCACAGACCTAAATAATTGCTGTTCTGTCTATAGGGGGAATCAGTGTTGGCAGCTGCCTTCTAATTTAAAAACCACATTACCCTGTACTACTGTCTATGGCAAATCATAATTTGAATTTATCTTGGTAACTAGTTCTTTAAATTTGAAAACAAATTCATGAAAGCTATTAAATGTTCAAATAGCATGGCAGACAGTACAACAGAAATAAATCTAAAAAAAAAAAAATCTGGATTCTGCAGTTCCTTGCAGGGGGCACAGGTTCGATCTGTTTTGAGGAACTAAGATACCACATATTATGCAGTACAGCCACAAGTTAAAAAAACAGTCTAGAGACCCATACCCATATATCTCCCCCTTTCCAGATGCAAATGCTCTAACAATTTCCTGTGTTTCCTTCCAGAATATTTTGATGACAAATATTAGCTTCCAAGATTGTTTTTTAGGAGAGAGTTAAACAGAGACATGTAGCTGCTGCTGCTGCTAAGTCACCTCAGTCGTGTCCAACTCTGTGCGACCCCATAGATGGCAGCCCACCAGGCTCCTCCGTCCCTGGGATTCTCCAGGCAAGAATACTGGAGTGGGTTGCCTTTTCCTTATCCAATGCATGAAAGTGAAAAGTGAAAGTGAAGTCGCTCAGTTGTGCCCAATTCTTAGGGACCCCATGGACTGGAGCCTACCAGGCTCCTCCATCCATGGTATTTTCCAGGCAAGAGTACTGGAGTGGGGTGCCATTGCCTTCTCCGAGACATGTAGAGAAAGCATGTAACACAAGATCATTAAAAAAGAAAAAAGAGAAAGAAAATAGTCCTCTTGATTCCATATGGTCTTCCCTGGTGGCTCAGACAGTAAAGAATCTTGCCTGCAACGCAGGAGACACAGGTTCGATCCTTGGGTCAGGAAGATCCCCTGGAGAAGGAAATGGCAACCCTCTCTAGTACTATTGCCTAGAGAATTCCATGGACAGAGGAGCCTGGTGTGCTATAGTCCATGGGGTTGCAAAGAGTTGGACATGACTGAGTAACTAACACACATAGATTACATGTATCAAAATGGGAAATAGAGATTAAAATACACACATGCATTTGCTCCCCAGGCCTCCTACTTTCCATCTTCTCCATGGTGTTGCTGACAGTCCCAGCCTATCTTTTGTGACTGGGAAAGTGTGGAATGGATGGTTTCTTGGCTATTGCCCTGGTGGTCTGTCATTTGAACACCCCTCCTAAGAAGGAGCCATGTTAAAAAAAAATTCCCTACTTCACTGGTAACCGTCTTGCTTTTTTTGTTTTTTGTTTTAAATGGATAAAGATATTCTCAAAATGATAATGGCAGGTGGGTGATACTGATTTGGAACTGGGCAAGTCTGTGTGGACTTTCTTTAAACCAATTCATAATGGGAGCTCTTTATCTCCCAGGGGGCATTTGGCAATGTGTCTGGAGACATTGTGGACTGTCATGACTCGGGGTGGGTGAGTGTTGCTGGCCCCAAGTGGGCAGAGGCCAGGGATGCTGCACATCCTTTGAGGCAGAGGACAGCCTCTCCAAACAAAGAGTCATCCAGTTTAGGATGCAATACTGCTAAAGTCGAAGAACTCTACTTTAATTTAGCTGTTTTGCCATTTTTTCTTTTGGGGACAATAATTTTCATTCAGAGAAACAACTCAGAATAAGCAATCATGTCAACAGCAATAAAATTCTCTGCAGTTTTCCACTGGGTTTACAGTTCAGGTTCTTGAACCTCAGAACATAATGGGAGAGTTTGGTGTCTTACTAGTTCATCCAGAAAATAATTTTTCTTATAGCATTATCTACCCTTAGCCTTTTCTCCTTTTTTTTTTTTTAATATCTTTTCTGATTATATTGCCAATGGGAAAAAGCCCAACATATTGCAGGGAGATGAAACTTGAGTAGTAAAGAATAATAGCAAATAACTATTCTATATCAGTTTGAAAAATACTAAAAAAATAGAGAGCATGTCCCTTGTTCATTTTCCTTTGCTGAGTTTTATTGCCAGCTACTTTTAATCTTGTTCTAACCAGAATCTTTACACAGATACTCTATTTCAGTTAAAACTTGCTGCATAAAATCCCTCTTAGGGTGAAGCCTGACCACTGTGTTCTGGTGGGATAATTGTATTTAATCTGCTCATTTCTGAATGTCATCACAGATTAAAGCGTGTAAAAAATTAAATACTGTTAGGTTGCATTGACTCTGGGTTAGAAGATTTTTGACCCATAGTAAATCCTGCCTTTGCTTCATTTTGGAGCATTTTGTTGGCCTAGAGGAAAGTGTGGAATATTGAACATCTAAAGTTAGGGAAGCTAATTAGGTTGTTGGATCTGGAATAAAGTGGTTTAGATGGTGTGGAATACAGCCTCTTAAGCTGTTGATGAGGAAGTGGGGACTCCAACAGGTAAGTGGCTGGCCCTGGGTCACAGGTCAGTGGGGATCCTGAGGCTAGAGTTCAGCTCCCCTGCGCTCCCCCACCTCATCTGAGCCCACTGCTCTTTTGGTACTGTTTTCTGTGCAGCAATTCATGATTATCACCATGTGACCAGAGCTGCCCAAAGTGAAATATGTCAAGGCCAGACCATAATATCTTGTATATATTCATCATTTTAGACTATTCAAGCTACGTTCACATAGTGTATTATCTCACATCAGAAACGAACTTATTACATAAACAGAATAAGAATTATCTCAGTTGATCAGAAGAAAATGGAGATACTAAGTAATTTATGTGAAAGTGAAAGTGGCTCAGTCGTGTCTGACTCTGCAACTTGAATTCTCCGGGCCAGAACACTGGAGTGGATAGCCTTTCCCTTCTCCAGGGGATCTCCCCAACCCAGGTCTTCTGGATAGCAGGCAGATTCTTTACCAGCTGAGCCACAAGGGAAGCCCAAGCATACTGGAGTGGGTAGCCTATCTCTTCTCTAGTGGATCTTCCTGACCCAGGAATTGAACTGGGGTCTCCTGTATTGCAGGCAGATTCTTTACCAACTGAGCTATCGGGGAAGCCCTTTATTTAATTTATGTGAAGCCCTTAATTTAATTTATTTAATTTATGTGAAGTTAAATAATAATAAGACATAGACCTGGACGTCCCCGTTCAGGTCTCTCCTCTCCAGTTCCCTGCAGGTTTGTTATAGAGGCAAATCCTTCTGCAGTGGTATAAAAATAGCTGTTCTCTTTTGGTTGCAGACTCTGTGTCTGCCACTGTGCAAAGTGTGTATGTGAGCCCATTTGTCTTACACAATAGCTCTAAAAGGTTTGATTTTTCATCTTATTTGCACAATGAATAATTTGAGGTTTAGTTAGGTTTGGTAACCTGCTTAAGTTTACACCATTAATAAGTTTAGACTAAGATTTGTTTCTTTCCAGAGTACATATATGAACAATTATACTGTACTACCAGTGTTGTTAGTTTGATTTTTCCTTTTTGTGAAAAAATATATTTATTTGGCTATGCTAGGTCTTCGTTGTGGCACATGGGATTTTTTTTTTTTTTTGTCCAGCATGTGGAATCTTTAGTTGTGGCATGTGGAATCTCAGTTCTTGACCAGGGATTGATTGTGTCTGAAACCTCATTGTGTCACTACTGAGGAGCCTTTAATGGCTCACTCATAACTTAAACACAAGATACTCTCTCTGTTCTCTGCTTTGTTATGCAATTTTGTCTCCTGCCAATCCACCTCTGCTCTGCTCTAGCCACCCTGGGGTTTGGTAGTTTCCCAATGCCGCTTTATGTGGGTGTATTTCCGGTTCTTCAGATTACATCTCTACACTGCCACCCGCCTCCTCGTCCAGCCCCAGCCTGGCCCCTATTTAAGTCTTTTTCTTTAAAACTCCCTTCAAGAATATTGCTTCTGAGCTCCCCAAATACTCAAAACATGGTCTGTCATGGCCCCTATCACTGTCGTTGATAACTGACTTTCCTCTCAACTTTTTAAATGAGCTACTTGGTAGAAAGCACCATTTTTTATGTGTCTTTATTTCCCCAATGCTTAGCTCAGATCCTGGCATATGATGGCAAGCCAGTAAAGTTGGATGAGAGTAGTAATATTGCACAAATTTGGGGACTGAATAGATATGGAAAGTAAAGAAGAGAGAAGAGTGAAAGATGATTCCAGGATATCTTCTTTGGGTAACTTGAAAGATCTTTATGGTATTAACTGGAACAAGAGGCTTAAGAGAATGATAATGAATCTGGTTGTGAGAAAGAACATTGGTAAATTTGGGCTTGCTCAGGACTAAAGAACAGCAATCTTCAACCAAATAAATATTATATATCTGGTAGAGTAGTTAGAAATTTAGGTTTCAGGACAAAAAGCTTGAAAAAGTTCTGTTATCTTTTGTAATTATAAAATAAATAGACCTTAAGTTTCTCTTTAATGCATATGTTTATGCAAATGAAAGAGAGGGCTGGCTGCTTGCTCAGACTGTAGGTTTTCCTCCATTACCTCTTTTGACATTGCTCATGCAGAAGTAGAAATTGACTCTACACTTTATGAGCAGCTGATCTGCAGCAAGTAAGTACACTTTATGAGTTTGGCTGAAATGGAATGCTGTGTGCAAATGGAATGTCTTTTGGTAGCTAAATGGCTCTTAATAACTGTGCAAATATCATTCATTGAATTAGTGAACTAGGAGTAGTTTGCTTTAAGATGCTTATGCCTTTGGTTTATAAGCCTTATTATCCAAGCAGAAAATTTTTTATGCAACTGGACTTTCTGTTTTTATATTCTAGACTGGGGACCCAGTGTAGACCGGAAACAAAGAACAGAGGATAGAGTCCTGTGATGAATAAACTTGTTTTGTGAGAATTATAGAGATAAAGGAGAAGGGTAGATAGTATACAGTTAACTATTTTGCTTTTTATGGAATGGACCTGTCTGGTTATTTCACTACTATTTTATCTCTGACATGCATGCATATCTTTTGGCAAAATGTAGCCATAAAGATTTTTACTTCCACAAGAATTTTGAAAATACAGAATTTCTCTTTAATTCTCTGGCAGAGGGGCTAGTTAGCAGAGCTTTGTTGTTGCTCAGTTATGTCTGACTCTTTGTGATCCCATGGGCTAGAATTCTCTTAACAGAGAACTTAGAGTGAATTCAGTATAAATAGAAGAAAGGTAAGCTCATTGCTGGGAAGTAGAATTCTGTCAGGCAAGTGGTGGATAGCAACAATATTTTTGCCTTCCCAGGTCTTCCTGGGAGCATTTCACTGAATGATTAAATACAAGTGTTCTGAAATAGGGACCGTTTCTGTTATGGGCTGAATTATGTCCCTGCCAAAAGTCATCTGCTAAAGTCCTGCTTTCAAAATGTGACCGTATTTGGAGATAGGGTCCTTACAGAGGAAATGGGGTTAAAATAAGGTCATTAGAGTAGGTTTTAATCCAATAAAAGAGGAAATTTGGACACAAGCACACGTGGAGGAATGATCAAGTGAAGATACAGGGTGAAGCCAAGGAGAGAGACTTGGAGCAGGCCTGGAGCAGATCCCTCCCTCACAACCCGCACAAGGATTCAAGCTAAAGACACTTTCAACTTGGACTTCTCACCTCCAGAAGTGTGAAAAAATGTTTGTCTTGTTTAAGCCCTGTGGTCTGTGGCACCTTGTTGCTGTAGCCCTAGCACCCTAGCACAGGGTCTTCTTATCTTTGTATCCTCAGACCTTAGTGTGTGGCCTGGGATGTAGCAAATTCTCAATAAGCATATTTGTGTCAAAGGAATAGGAAGAGATCATGTTGGTCTTTGAAAAAGGGTTAGTGCAACTTGAGGAAAAAGCACAATTCACAAACTATTATCCACTTAAAAAAAAATCACCTTCAATCAAGAGATACCACAACTTCAGGTGTGTGTTCTCAGAATGGGTCCTGTGTGTTGGCTGTGCTCATTAGAGTGGGCATCGGCCCTGCTTTCAAAGAGCTCATGGCCTGGATTTCTTCATCCTGGAAAAGACACAGTGAAAGATCTCATGGTAACCTCATCGGCAAAGGTGTCCTCCCTCTTTACTCCTAGTTCTCTCTGTATCAGTAATAGTACTTTTTTTTGGTGTGTGTGTGTGGGGGTCGTCAATCATTTAATTATAGCCTCATGAACATTTACATTCAAATTTTCCTGCCAGTAGGTAGGGAAGTAGGCTGGCATGGTTGGGTTCCAGGTCATTGATCAGATAACCATTGGAGTCAACTGGGATTCCACTATACATTTGTCAGTATCATTTTGGTGTTCTTTTTTTAGACTTGCAGCAAAAAAGAATATTTACACTGTGCATGAACTTTTTACTGGATTCTATGGAGTTGAATGGAGCATAAAATACATAAAGCTGAGTTTAAGTTGGACTAATAATCTTTTCTCATTTTAAGAGCTGGTAAATACTCTTTAGCCATCTGTGGACATGTCAACATTTCAGTCTTGCTTTCTGGGATTGAGAATTATTCGTTGTTGCAACATTCTCAATTTGTTGACTCCTTACAGCTGCTGCAACAACCCTTGGCAGTGAATTTAATTGTGCTGAATCATATCACCTCCTTATTTTCATCAACATTCCTCTTTTGATCCACCATCTCCTGTTCTTTTCTTATGAATGTGGTGTGTATAGTGGGCAGATGTTGAGAGGGCTTGCAGCTTTCCAGTGGCTTTACAGTTTCTCAGTTTTTCTGCCTCTTTTTTTTTTTAATTTATTTTAATTTTTAAATGAAGGATAATTGCTTTACAGTATTGTGTTGGTTTCTGCCAAGCATCAACATTCCTGCCTCTTTTCTTAACTGCTCTCTCTGTGTCTCTCTGTGATTCTTCTCCTAAGCATGATCACTGAAGGAAGTTCTCTGCCCCATGCCCTACTGCTTTGTGTCCTGATCCTGCTACTTTACCTTACTGTCATTCCAGCCCTCCACTTTGGGAATTTTCCCTTGTCTGCTTCATCATCGTCCACCTCCTTTCCGTGTATGCTCTGCATTTCTATTTTTTTTTTCTTTCTTTTTTTTATGTTGCTGGATACCACACCCTGTTTATGTTTTCTGGATTTGTCAGCCCTCTATCATAGCTTACCCTAGAGGCCTGGGCATCGAAAAACTGGTTTCATGTACTCCCTGGTCCACTTATTTATTTGTTTCCTTTATAAGTAAAATAGAAGCTTATCCTTTGCATAGGCAGCTTCACTCTTGAAATGCGAAAAAAAAATCTACTTTGTGGCAGCACTTTCCAGGAAAAGTGTCTTGCTGCTGCTGTTGCTGCTAAGTCACTTCAGTCGTGTCCGACTCTGTGCGACCCTATAGACGGCAGCCCACCAGGCTCCCCTGTCCCTGGGATTCTCCAAGCAAGAACACTGAAGTGGATTGCCATCTCCTTCTCCAATGCATGAAAGTGAAAAGTGAAAGTGAAGTTGCTCTGTCATGTCCGACTCTTAGCGATCGCATGGACCAGCCTACCAGGCTCCATGGGATTTTCCAGGCAAGAGTACTGGAGTGGGGTGCCATTGCCTTCTCCAGGAAAACTGTGTTATTAACCCACAAAACAAACCTTTTATGGTGTTTCCACATTTTCAAGAATATTTATCCTTCAGTTCAGTTCAGTCGCTCAGTCGTGTCCGACTCTTTGTGAGCCCCTGAACCGCAGCACGCCAGGCCTCCCTGTCTATCACCAATTCCCGCAGTCCACACAAACCCATGTCTATTGAGTCGGTGATGCCATGAACCATCTCATCCTCTGTCGTCCCCTTCTTCTCCTGCCCTCAATCTTTCCCAGCATCAGGGTCTTTTCATATGTGTCAGCTCTTTACATCAGGTGGCCAAAGTATTGGAGTTTCAGCTTCAACATCAATCCTTCCAATGAATACCCAGGAATGATCTTCTTTAGGATGGACTGGTTGGATCTCCTTGCAGTCCAAGGGACTCTCAAGAGTCTTCTCCAACACCATAGTTCAAAAGCATCAATTCTTCAGTGCTCAGCTTTCTTCACAGTCCATCTCTCACATCCATACATGACCACTGGAAAAACTGTAGCCTTGACTAGACAGACCTTTGTTGACAAAGTAATGTCTCTGCTTTTTAATATGCTGTCTAGGTTGGTCATAACTTTCCTTCCATTGATAGATATCAAGTCACACAGATTAATCTGTTTCTAGACCTGCATTTTCCAATGTGTGTTCTAAGAAGTATTAGTTCTTTAATATCCTCCTTAAAAATTATAATCACAGATAATCTCATGCTATTTTCCTCTCTTATTGACTTCAATCCTGATCCAAGAGCACAGAGACTATGCCCTTCTTGTTCTTATAAAAGCTTGTTAACTAATATAGATTGTGGTGAGTAATAAATATGCAATAAAAGTTCATTACATGAGAATTCATAAATAAAGAAATGAACAGTAGCCCTGTGAAGTATACAGGGTTTTCAAAGAGGCCAAGATTATTTACTAATATCAGTTCAGTTCAGTTCAGTCACTCAGTCATGCCTGACTCTTTGTGACCCCATGGACTGCAGCACGCCAGGCTTCCCTGTCCATCACCAACTCCCAGAGTTTACCCAAACTCATGTCCATTGAATTGGTGATGCCATCCAACCATCTCATCCTTTGTCATCCCCTTCGTCTCCTGCCTTCAATCTTTCCCAGCATCAGGGTCTTTTCCAATGAGTCAGTTCTTTGCATCAGGTGGCCAAAGTATTGGAGTTTCAGCTTCAACATCAGTCCTTCCAATGAACACCCAGGGCTGATTGCCTTTAGAATGAACTGGTTGGATCTCCTTGAAGTCCAAGGGACTCTCAAGAGTTCTCCAACACCACAGTTCAAAAACATCGATTCTTTGGTGCCTAAGCTTTTTTATAGTCCAACTCTCACATCCATACATGACCACTGGAAAAACCATAGCCTTGACTAGATGGACCTTTGCTGGCAAAGTAATGTCTCTGGTTTTGAATATGCTATCTAGGTTGGTCATAACTTTTCTTCCAAGGAGTAAGCGTCTTTTAATTTCATGGCTGCAGTCTCCATCTGCAGTGATTTGGGAGCATAATATTGCATACTTGTTAAATGATGAATTAGAATTCAAACTAGAATTTAAGCCTTTGTGACTGATTGTCTGGGGTTCAATTGTGTTCATTGATTGGCTGCCTCCCCCTTCTGCTACATATTTATGTTGAGAAAATTACTAAATAATGAGAGAAAATCTGAGATTAGTCATGGAGCCCAAAGGGTTCAAATAATAGATAAATTTATTATTTTTCAAATGTGAGCAATGAGCAGACCAAGTATATATCTGAGAAATATGTAAACATCAGATTGAAGAAGGCCTTACATGTCAGGATAAAAAATCCAAACTTTGTTTGGAGGTAATTGAACGTTCTTTGAAAGTTTCAGAACAGAGAAATGGTATTTACAAAACAGAACTTATAAGTGAGGAACATGAGGATGGTGTATCAAAGGGGAATGGGAGGACTGTCCACTAAGGGATATACTGCTGTGATTGTACGGTTGGTCAAATCACAGTGTTGTACATGATGTTCAAATGGTGAAAGTAGAGGAGTCCAGAAGAGATGGTTATCTCTATTTTTCTAGTCCTCTTGCTAACTATCTAACTAAGGTGGTCTTATAATCTCCCTTGAGTTTTTCCAACCACTCAAATAAACAGATTGTACTGGATAATTTCTTAGCTTCTAATTCTAGCACTGATGAAAGTGCTCAGCATATACTATGCAATAAACAAATAATTACTTATTAAATGAATTAGTGAAGAAGTGAATGAATCTTTGACTATATGATGTATTTCCCACCTCTTAATACTTAGAGTTCCTTGCAGAAGCCTTAAAATTTCAGAAAAGCACAGAGACAAAAGTGACACATTATCCCATCATCCTGTTGAACTCTATCGAGTATGATGAGGATTCTCATGCACCTCCCTTCCATTTCCTTTTTTCCCTCTATTTTATTTCTTCCACCTCGCCTTCCTAAAAATGTTTGTTTTGACTTTTTTGGGGGTGGTTAATATATTGTCTATGTGAATCATTTGGAAAGCCCAAGAAGGAGAAAATACCTTGTTAGAATAAAAGTGTATATAATAATAGTAACATGCTTCTTTTGTCCCCACCAGGATGTAGAGGGTGGTGGGAGCCAGTCACAGAGCTCTCACCTCTGCCCCTCACTCCTGACCACAGGCCCCATCTCTCCATCACAGTGTGCCTGAGAGACTGGTTGAAGGAGGCTACAAGTACACCTAACAATGTACCTTTTCCAAAAATGTAACCAAGCCCACATCTTCACTTTTCTCAATCACTTCAATTCATCCAAGCCTCTTGGCCCATCTTGCAGCCCCAAGACCCTTATTTGTGTATCCTCAATGTAACCACATTCTCTGATGAGTTCCCATCTCCGTCCCTCCCCGGCTCTCGCTTTGTACATTGTGGAATCAAGGAGTGTGTACAAATCAGGAGAGACTAGGTTTTATTATGGTGACAAATCAAACATACACGTGCACACCAACCCCAAATTCTACTGGTTCTCACAAAATGAAAGTTCACTTCTCACTTAATCTTTATGGTCAACATTGGTTGGCAAGGAGTCTGCTCTGTACAGTCACCTAGAGAAGAAACTGACAGAGGCTCCAGTTTCGTATCAAAAAGAGCTGGAAATAAAGCCATACTCATGCCTTCTCTACACCTTTGTTTTTCTGGTGCCTCATCTTTTTATTGTGTTTTATAAATCCTGCTTGGCAAAACTTCCACTGTGATCAAATCCAAGTCTTCACTTAGATAAAGTGTGTGGCCAAACAGCTGAACATGGATAAAGAAAAACAAGAAAAAGAAATGCTAAAAGGCAAAATGATTGTCTGAGGATTTCTTACAAACAGCTGAGAAAAGAAGAGAAGCAAAAGGCAAAGGAGAAAAGGAAAGATACACCCATCTGAATGCAGAGTTCCAAGGAACAGCAAGGAAAGATAAGAAAGCCTTTTAAAGTGAACAGTGCATGGTGGGAATGCAAACTAGTACAGCCACTATGGAGAACAGTGTGGAGATTCCTTAAAAAACTGGAAATAGAACTGCCTTATGATCCAGCAATCCCACTGCTGGGCATACACACTGAGGAAACCAGAAGGGAAAGAGACATGTGTACCCCAATGTTCATCGCAGCACTGTTTATAATAGCCAGGACATGGAAGCAACCTAGATGCCCATCAGCAGATGAATGGATAAGAAAGCAGTGGTACATATACACAATGGAGTATTACTCAGCCATTAAAAAGAATACATTTGAATCAGTTCTAATGAGATGGATGAAACTGGAACCTATTATACAGAGTGAAGTAAGCCAGAAAGAAAAACACCAATACAGTATACTAACGCATATATATGGAATTTAGAAAGATGGAAACAATAACCCTGTGTACGAGACAGCAAAAGAGACACCGATGTATAGATCAGTCTTATTGACTCTATGGGAGAGGGAGAGGGTGGGGAGATTTGGGAAAATAGCATTGAAACATGTATAATATCATGTATGAAACAAGTCGCCAGTCCAGGTTCGATGCACGGTACTGGATGCTTGGGGCTGGTGCACTGGGATGACCCAGAGGGAGGGGAGGGGAGGGAGAAGGGTGGAGGGTTCAGGATGGGGAACGCGGGTATACCTGTGGCGGATTCATTTCGATATTTGGCAAAACTAATACAATATTGTAAAGTTTAAAAATAAAATAAAATAAAAAAATAAATAAAATAAAATAAAATAAAATAAAAATAAAAAAATAAAGTGAACAGTGCAAAGAAATAGAGGGAAAACAATACAATGGAAAGACTAGAGATCTCTTAAAGAAAATTAGAGATACTAAGGGAATATTTCATGTAAAGATAGGCACAATAAAGGATAGAAGTGATATGGACCTAACAGAAGCAGAAGATATTAAGAAGAGGTGGCAAAAATACACAGAAGAACTGTATAAAAAAGATCTTCATGACCCAGATAACCATGATGGTGTGATTACTCACCTAGAGCCAGGCATCCTGGAATGTGAAGTCAAGTGGGCCTTAAGAAGCATCACTACGAACAAAGCTAGTGGAGATGATGGAGTTCTGGCTAAGCTATTTCTAATCCTAAAAGATTATGTTGTGAAAGGGATGCACTCAATATGCCAGCAAGTTTGGAAAACTCAGCAGTGGCCACAGGACTGAAAAAGATCAGTTTTCATTCCAAACCCAAAGAAAGGCAATGCCAAAGAAGGTTCAAACTACCTCACAATTACATTCATTGCATATGGTAGCAAAGTAATACTCAAAATCCTTCAAGCTAGACTTCAGCAGTATGTGAACCAAGAACTTCCAGATGTACAAGCTGGTTTTAGAAAAGGCAGAGGAACCAGAGATCAAATTGCCAACATCCATTGGATCATAGAAAAAGCAAGAGAAATGCAGAAAAAAATCTACTTTGCTTTATTGACTATGCTAAAGCCTTTGACTGTGTAGATCACAACAAACTCTGGATAATTCTTAAAAAGATGAGAATACCAGGCCATCTTACCTGCCTCCTGATAAATCTGTATGCAGGTCAAGAAGCAACAGTTAGAACCGGACATGGAAAAGCAGATTGGTTCCAAATTGGGAAAGGAGTACATCAAGGCTGCATATTGTCACCCTGCTTATTTAGCTTATATGCAGAGTACATCATGCAAAATGCTGGTCTGGATTAATCACAAGCTGGAATCAAGATTGTTAAGAGAAATAGCAATAACCTTAGATATGCAGATGACACCACCCTTATGGGAGAAAGTGAAGAGGAATTTGAGTCTCTTGAAAGAGGAGAGTGAAAAAAGCTGGATTAAAACCCAACTTTCAAAAAAACAGATCATGGCATCTGGTCCCATTACTTATTGGCAAATAGATGGAGAAACAATGGAAACAGAGACAGACTTTATTTTGTTAGGCTCCAAAATCACTATGGGTGGTGACTGCAGCCATAAAATTGAAAGATGCTTGCTCCTTTGAAGAAAAACAATGACAAAAGCAATGACCTAGACAGCATATTAAAAAGCAGAGACATCACTTTGCCTACAAAGGTTCTTATAGTCAAAGCTATGGTTTTTCTAGTAGTCATGTACATATGTGAGAGCTGGACAATAAAAAAGGCTGAGTGCTGACAAATTGATGCCTTCGAACTGTGGTGTTGGAGAAGACAAGAGAGTCCCTTGGACAGCAAGGAAATCAAACCAGTCAGTCCTAAAGGAAATAACCTTGAATATTCATTGGAAGGGTGAAGGCGAAACTCTAGTACTTTGGCCACCTGATGTGAAGAACCTACTCCTCGGAAAAGACCTTGATGATGGGAAAGATTGAAGGCAGAGGAGAAGGGGATGACAGAGGGTCAGATGGTTGGATAGCATCACCGGCTTAACGGACATGAGTTTGAGCAAGCTCAGGAAGTTGATAATAGACAGGGAAACCTGGTGTCCTGCAGTCCATGGGGTAGCAAAGAGTTGAATGTAACTGAGGGATTAAACAACAGCAGGAGGAAAGTAGTACTCATTCAGTCCCTATGGGAACAACATCTCACATTCAACAATTTTCTAGTCATTTACTCTCTTTCCATTAGAAGACTGTTTTACAGCATCCAGTTAGTCCTCAGACTTGCAGTCCCCTTCACAGTCTCAGCCAATGATTTATCCCTTGATTTAGGGTCAGAATAGTGGTAACCAAAAAAGTACCCCCCTGATCATCCCTTAGCAAGTATGCCAACTTCACATACTCTGTAATCTTATCTGAGAAAATGGGCTCAGGATCACCTTCTCAAGGAAGTTGCTCCTGAAGTTGTCCCCTTTCTCTCCTGCATCAATGCCATTTCCTCCTTCTGCAGGACCATTCCTGTCAGTATGTCCACATGCCCTAAAACTTCTTTATGGTGGACTTTGCTGGCTTGTAGTTACAAATCTTGAAATCTTAACAGTACATTGACTTATTTCTTTCATATACAACATCAAATAGTGTTCAACAGCTCTTCAGGGCAGCTCTGCCCCCATGAGGGTGACATGAGGATTCTGGGTCCTTTAACTTGTGAGATCACCATCTCAATGCAAGGCTCTAGGGCCCCCATGGCTGGGAAAAGAGAAGGCAAAGGGGAGCATGCAGAATTGGGAAAAGAAAAGTTGAAGAACAACATTCAGATTTTTTTTCCAGGAAAATAATGCTGCTTTAGAGATAAACATTTTAAAGTCTAAAATATTTTCAATTTAACCCTTTACTGTCCACTATGTTAGATTTCACCTACCACTGATAAATAAAACAAGAATGATGATCTCCTTTGCATGTGGTGAACATGTTAATGGAATTTTCTCTTTGGTTGTGTGTGTGTGTGTTCTCCATAAAATCTATAATAGTATACTTATCTTCTATCAATACTTGGGAGAGCAAAGATGATTTCATTTAGTAAATATGCAGTTGAGAGGGACGGATTGTTTATCTGGGTTAAATTTCCTTTTCAGACTTTTCTGAACTCATGTATGACAGGAAATTATTTGCTGTCCATGTTGTCAGAGTGAGGAATATATGTATGTGTTTATGCTTATGCATACCAGCTTGGGATTTTTAATAGGTATTCAGAGCTTCCCTGGTAGTCCAGCTAGTAAAGAATCCACCTACAATGCTGGAGACCCCGGTTTGGTTCCTGGGTTGGGAAGATCTCCTGGAGAAGGGATAGGCTACCCAGTCCAGTATCCTTGGGCTTCCGTGGTGGCTTAGTCAGTATAGAATTTGCCTGCAATGTAGGAGACCTGGGTTTTATCCCTGGGTTGGGAAGATCCCCTGTAGGAGGGCATGGCAACCCATTCCAGTATTCTTGCCTGGAGAATCCCCAAGGACAGAGGAGCCTGGTGGGCTACAGTCCATGGGTCGCAAAGAGTCAGACATGTCTAAGCAACTAAGCACAGCACATGTCATGCCAGACTAGTCTTTGGTTTTAAGAATCTAGCTGCATATGACCTTCAAAATTGACAGAACTAATAAAGAAGCATATGGTACATGATTTCCTTTTGTTACATAAACCACTCCAAAACTCAGTGGCTTAAGACTCTTAAATTTATTTCGTTCATGATTCTGTGGGTTCGTTTATTCTTTTAGTCTCACTGGGCCAAGTCATGTGTCTGCAGGCAGTTGTCTTTCAGCTAGGTGGGTCTGCTTCTGAGGGTGGTGGCTGGCTTAGACTGGGTGACAGTAGAGATGGCTAAGCCAGTGTCTCTCATCTTCCTCGTATAGCCCACAAGGAGGTGGGCAGGACCCTAAGAAAGAAAGTGGAAGAGTGCAGGTGTTTGGACCCAAGGCATGGAACTGATATGTTCTCAGCTCTGCTGCATTCTGTTGGCCAGACAAACATGACATGAGGCCACATTCAAGACATGTGGGAATAGATTCTCACTCTTTGTGGCAAGATCTGCAAAGTCAAGTGCAAACGGATATAGGAAAAGGAAGAAAAATGATCTATGGCCACTTAGTAATCTACCACATAGGACAGACACTTGAGAAGTGGAGCCTGAGATCACTGAAATTGGTCCCGTCACCTAGTACTAGCCAGGGAGAAGAACAAAAATCAAAATTAGTTTTTGAAAACAAGGCTTCCTAAATGTTTCTCCATTGCTTGCCCAGCTCTGCTGTCACTATTAAATACAGAGCTTTAAGAATTTTGAGCTTATTTATTTTCCTGTGGAAATAGTTTTTCTGAAAAAAGGAAGTGTGTTGATTGCATTGAGAAGGACCAGCATCTTGTCCCCATGGTAACAGCATCTCTAATTCTCGAAGTGTTTGCCACCTGGTGTTTTGAGGCCCAATAGCCCATATAGTACTGCATTATATAACATAAGGAAGGAATCTGCACACACTGCACATACAAGGACAGTGGGCTCACAGGTGCAACTTGGTATCAGATCAGAATCATGGCCTATGAAATAATAAGAATATGGTTAAATTGCTGAAACATTAATAATAATACAAGTAATCTTTTTTTGTCAGAGGTACTTGGATAACTGTTACCTTAAAAATATTCTTTTCCAACAACATAGGAATAGATTATGTTTTAATGCTTTTAAGTACACTGTGGCATCAAGCTTACTTGTTCCATGTGCTAATACACGGGAACATATACACACATGTGCATGCACATAATTGTTGATTTCTAAATTTAAACAGAAGTGATAGCAACTGTAAAGGCCTGTTATTAGTTACTGAAATACTTCAAAGGATGACTCTTGTCCTGACTTACGATGTTCTTTTAAAAAAGATGTTTAAGAAATATAATGTCCAAGTCATAAGACACTTGTGTGGGTGGTTATTCTTCCACAGTAATTGTTCATTCTCCAAAACCCTTATCTTAGTAGGTGTCACCAGGGCTTTTAAAAATTAGAATTTAGAGTCAAATCAAGCTACACCTCTATGTAGTAATTTTGAGCATATAAATGATAGATTTAAGATCTATCTGTGTCTGTGACTTTTGTTAAGATGCACAGGAACTATGAAAGAGCAGATCTCTGCTCACAGTAGTAGTTGAATGGCTGCCGTTGCTGCTAAAACTGTAAAGCAAATTTCTGTTGTAAGACCCATAGTGATAGAATTCAGGAAAGGTGGATCCCTAGGGGGATTGACGAGGCGACGTGTGTGGGATAGTTTTAAATGAGTCATGGCAGGATTGGAGGCATTCTTCAGATTAGAGATAAAAACTCTGCTTGGGAAGTCGGACATGGGCTTTGAACTGAGAAGAGACAGATCTTCTGGACCCTGAGAGGGATCCTGTGATGATGCTTTTCACCTGAAGGGGATATAGAAAGCTTGGAAACTAGATCCTGATACTAACTGCAAATAGTAGGTTAAGACTGGCCTTTCATTAACTGCTGTAGTGATTAAAGAAGTCAGTGGAGGCAACACATTTTAAAAACTGCAAACCAGTGCACAAAGCTCTTTCCTTTTCACTGGGGGCCCGAAGAGGGAGAAGTGAGTTAGAAGGTGGGCAGAGTGTTAAAAAAGAAAACACTGATATGTGCTTCCCTTCCCCAAGCTGCAGAAAAGCCAGCTCCCACAGGGCTTAAAGATACAAGTCTGAAGAAGGGAATACTGAATGGAAGATAGAAACCAGGGAGTCTATGTGTGCCTCTCAGGTCACTTGACAACTGAGTGTTGGTTATCTTTGGAGAGGGACTTTATGCTCAGGAGAGATTTCCCTTATACTTGGGCTCCTTAGAATTCCTTAGATTCTCATTTATAATCCATCCTACATAACCTTATGAGTTTCTATCCTCCATAGGTCATTTATTCCTTATAATCACTCTAGGATGAATATATTTATGAGTTGCCCATCCCAAAATAAAAAACCCAGAAAGCTCTAAATTGGAAAGTTCTTTTTGTAATTTTGGTAACAACACCAGATTTGAACCACCATAAAACTAGTGTTAATAACTTTTATTTTTCTCATCTAGTAGGTTATCAATACATCATTTTGCTGAAGGTTATCAAAATGTTTGCTTACTAACTGCTGTCTCATACATTATGGGTATTGCATAAAATTCAGTATATGTACTACATTATATAATAAAAAACTGAAATCTAGTCCTAAGGACATCAGGTAAGAGATTGCAGACATGTATTATCTCTAGATTAAAGATGGAAACTGAGGTTCAGGGAGGCTAAGTGCTTGGCTTAAGGTTACATAACCAGAAAGCAATGGCTTTCAACTCAGGTACACTGGGATGGTGGTTTCTTTTACAGCCAAACTGTTAACCAGTTTCAGTGAATTCTTTGTTTTTGAGTCAGAGCATTATTTTGATGCACCACTTTTATTTATTTATTTATTTATTGATGCACCACTTTTAAAAGAATAATGAAAGATGTCTTTGAGAGCTGAAGCCTTAGGCAAGCACTCACCATCAGTCCATCACTCACAGTGTAAAGGTGGAGAAACCTTCCATGGTTCTTTCAGTTTGCAGAAGCCCGTTCATCCCATATCCTCTTTAGTATTAGTCACTGAATGACAGACTGGCTTCCTGTCCTCCCAAGCTGAATGTCTTCTCAGCAATACAAAAAAACACGGCGAGGACAAAGCAAGTTCCAAATACTAACCCTGTGAGGTCTGAATCTTGTAATCATTGTCAGTCTTTCCAGGCCTCAGTTCTTCATCTCTGTCTGTTTCTATATGTATTCTTTTCTTTTTTCCTTTTACACAGTCTGGGAAAGAATGTTTCTGATGCCAACTCCGTTCTTTACCTGTTTCCTTTTAAGGACAGATGTTTCCTTTTCTCCTGATCATGTGCCAGTTTCAGTAGATTTAGTGGTGCATAGTCAAGATTCCATGATTATGGCTATATTTATTTTAGAAATGGAAAAGTGTGTGAGGCAGATGTCATCTGTTTTAGCTTGGGCTGACATAACACAATACAATAGACTGGATGGTTTAAACCACGGACATTTCTCTTGGTTATTGCTGCTGGGAAGACCAATATCAAGGGGCCAGCATATTTGTTCTTGGTGAGGACCCTCTTCCTGGTTTTCATTGCATGGCCATCCCTCTGTTCTTTCTTATAAGAACACTAATCCTGTCATGGGGGCCCCACCCTCATGACCTCCTCTCAACTTGATTACGCCAAAGGTTTTACTTCCAAATACCACTACACTGGACTTAATAGCTTCAACATATGGATTTTGGGTGGGGGAAACACAATTCAGTTTACTAAAACATTTATTTACTGCAGTCACATTCTTTTAATATTTAAAAATTCTACATGGATTTATACTTAGTACTGGATTGGCAATAGAAAACAGTTAGGTTGGTTCCTGCTTTGCTATCAGAAAGAAAAAAGAGCAAAACACTTTCATGTAATATATGAGAAAAAGCCATGCACAGCAACGAAGACCCAGTACAGCCAAAAAATATATATGATATAGCAGTAGTAAAGTTGCTAAGTCATGTCCGACTCTTGCGACCCCATGGACTGTAGCCTGCCAGGCTCCTCTGTCCATAGGATTCTCCAGGCAAGAATACTGGAGTGGGTTGCCATTTCCTTCTCCAGGGGATCTTACCGACTCAGGAATTGAACCCGGGTCTCCTGCATTGCAGGCAGATTCTTTACCGACTGAGCTATGAGGGAAGCCCTATATAAGGTATACCCCAGTTTAAATACGACACTATGTTATGTGTACAGCAGTGTGACACAAAAATAATAATATCTCTAAAGTATACTAAAGAAACTTTTTTGTAACTTCATTTTTTTCTTACTAGTTAGTTATTTATCCATCTTTTCTGAGTTGCTACAAGTAAACATTTTCCTAGTTTCACAGATTTTGGAGTCATATTTTCAACTTCTGCTCAGTGGATATTTTTATCATAGATGATAATTGCCTTCTGATCTCTCCCTCTCTTTTTTGGTTTTAGGTTCTTTTGATCATGTCACATGGCTTGCGTAATCTTTGTTCCCTGACCAGGGATTGAACACAGGCCCAGCGCACAAAATCCCCAAGTCCTAACCACTGGGCCACTAGCGAATTTCCTGCTGTCATTTTCTTTAGCGCCTTTTGTAGGTAGCTCAGGTATCTTTGCTCTTTTAGGGGAGAATTGATAGTGATGACGTAATGGTTATAAGAAGTTAAGAACAAGTGAGATAAAATCCTATTTTTTCAGGATATCATTTCCGTACGATTTGTATTTTCAAAATTAAACAGTAACATGGTCCCCTTTCTAAAACAAAAAAGGTGTAAAATACCCAGTGCATGCATTTAAAAAAATTCCTTTGTAGTGGGCAAAAATCATGCCAGATATTTAATTTTTTTCCTTTGGCCAACAGACTGTTCTAAAGTAGTCCTGAATATGTCATTTTGACATATAAAAGGAAATAAAACTGTCACCTATTGGGGTTCGGTGTGGCTTTGTCCTTGTCTTTTCTGTCACTCCAGCCTGCAGTCTTTTGCTTCAACCTGGTCCATTTGCAGAGGTGTGATTGTGTGGGTTTCGGGGGACTGTCAGTTCTCCTTCCCCAGGTGCTGTGGGCCAGCTCCAGGCCTCTCAACACCTCTGACAGAGGCAAGTCCCAGAGTCGATAGCTCTGAAGAGGCTGCTGGTCCCAGGATGGATGACACGATGCCCTGGGCCTTTGGGACAGACATGGCAGGATGTTACTATTAAAAGATAGCCCTGCTGCTGAGGAAGGGGAGGGAAGCAGATGTGAGAGCAAGATTCAGGTGACAGCCTGGGCATGGCAGAGATACAGGATATGACAGAGGAGGGAGAGCAGTAAGTTGGCAGAATGTGCAAGAGGCGAGCCCCGAGCGTGGGTGAGGGAAATTGCGGCTTTCAAAGATTTCTGACCTTCTGCCTGCCAACTTGGAATTAAATTTCTTGATGGAGGGGGAGGAGGATGGAAGGGGTGAAATAGGCAGATGCCAGGAGAGATTATTGACCTGGAAACCAGACAAAAGGATGCTGTGGCTGGCACCCCAGGCAGAGCGGGGCAGAGTGGTGCAGCTCATAGGTCTAACCCAAAGGACGGAGTGCCAGTGTCAGCTGTTAGAGGACAGCCTGAGGTGGCCTCTTCTGTTGACAGGAGAAAATAGTCTGTAGAGACATACAAGAAAGAAAAGTGAAATTGAATATCTTTGGATAGATTTTTAGGGTTGGCATTCAGAAGTATATTGAGCTGCCTTTCTCCTATCTGAGGAGCATAACCTGTTTGGATCCATGTTGATAATGCTTTTTAAAAAAACCCTGGTAATCCTGCTGCCACCTCTCCAATTCCAAGACCGAGGTGATGTGATCTGCCTACTGGCTTCACATTCCCCAGCAATGAATACTGAGTGACTTTTCCAACTGTTGACCCAGGACAATGTCATTTTCCCAGAGAAGGGACTCACTGATTCCATTGGAATACAGCTTCATTGCCACATGAATCAGGAAATTTGAATGTAGCTCTGTGGTTCCCAGGTTTTGCTCTTGGCTCTTGCTGAGCATTTGATTCTCCATCCTATATCACCATATGCCACTAGATGTCACTGTTACTCGCGCCTTTGGGTGACAGAAACTGCGAGCACTCCTTCTGCCCTTTTGTGAAGGGGGATAAATCTTCAGAAGGGAGGATAATGCTGTCTACATGGATTTCAGCACAAAGACCTTTTCAGGTTGTATTATTTGGTTGCTATTTCCCTTTCTGTTTTTGAAAAGGAGAAACTGAATTAAATGCAGTTCTTCCCACCAATGTACCTTCCCCTGCATCACTGCTAATTCTTTATTCTCCCTTAAAATATAGTTTTCAACTCTGTAATATGAGGACTACTCGTTAGCAAATTTGGAAAATTACTGTTCTGTGTGTATTCAAAATCTATATATGGACTCCACATGTTTCTATTCTAATCTCTTCCAAATCTTAGAGAACTTCAAAATGAAGTATCTAATTTCCTTAGGAAAAATTGATGTAACACTAACCTCAACTAGGAAGAGAATCTTGTGCGAGTGCAGCGAGTCAGGGTTATAGATTCAGTCTACTTCATTCTCAGATACACCCTTGAATCCAAGGGACAGAAGTTGCCGTTAGTCTCAAGTTGTTTGAGAGATAGTTTTAGGCACCCAAATCATTCGTTTTCTTTCTAAACCTCTTTTCTTTGTATTAACTATCTCAAAGAAATATCTTTTGAGATGTTGTTTCTGATTAATATATGCCAGTGAATTATTTAAACATGAAATTAAATAAGATATTCAAGTTTATAAAATTGCTTTTTGAAAGTAGCTTATTATAGCATATTAAGTGAACGTCGCAACATAATTATAGCAAATGATATCCAGTAATAAGTAATAACAAGATAAAAAGAAAAAAGGAACTGGCAGAATATATCTTAAAAAGCAAATTAGGGACTTCCCTGGTGGTCCAGTTGATAGAACTCTACACTTTCACTTCAGGAGACCTGGGTTCTATCCCTAGGCTGGGAACTAAGATCCTGTATGCTATGTGACTTGGCAAAAAAAAAAAAGGTAAATTAAGGCCATGCTTGAGTTGCTGATGCAGAAACAAGTCATTTTTGTTTTTTTATAGTTTTTTTTTTTTTTTAAATCTTCACCTCTTACTCTGTAATATTGCCATTTAGTAACCACACCAACAGTTACTGAACCAATCGACCTCCAAAGTATAGGCCTACGCCAGTCTGGTTTCACTTTAGTTATGATGCCACAGGGTTTATAGATTAGTCTGCACTGTGATTTAATCCCCTGGAGCGAACTCTCAGCTGTGGGACAAACGCCAGCTCAGTCTGAGTTGGGATAATATTCCCTGACATGAAGGTGCTGTGCTCTGCTCTGTTGTCACTTCAAGAATATTTGCAGTCTTATTCCGTCCTGTCCTCTTCTCCCCCTCCTCTCCCTCTCCACTTGTTCGCTGCTTCCCCCATCCTCTCTTCACTTCTCTTTTCTCTTCTCTTCCTTTCTTTCCTTTCCTGCCATCTCTTTGTTTTCCATATGTGGGACACTTGGATGTATTGTTCAGTTGTGTTAGAGAAAGGATCACAGCCATGCCATTGTTTCCTATGGCTTCCATAACAAATTACCACAAACTTGGTGGCTTAAAACAACATGCATTTATTCTGTTATAGTTCTGGAGATCAGAAGTCTGAAAGCAGTTTCCTGGGCTGGAATTAAGGTCCTTAATTTCAGGGCAGTGCTCCGTTTGGAAGCCTTGCATTCCTATGGTTTTAGCATTTCGTTCCTTGCATTCTGTGGCCTGAGAGCCCCTCCCTTCAAAGTCAGTGGTGGAGCATCCTCGAGTCTCTGCTGAGGCTACAACAGTGTCTTCTCTCTCCTGTATCAGTTTTCCCTCTGCCTCTCTCTGGACAATTCTGACCACATTTAGGGCCCATCTGGATAACCCTGGTTATCCCCACCTCACATCCTTATGTCTGCATATAAAGTAACATTAGAGGTTCCAGCGATTAGGACTTGAGTATCATTGGGGGCCACTCATCAGCCACAGCTTCTTAGCTGTGTTTGGACAATTTACTTAACTCCCTCTAGATTTCAGTTTCCTTGCCTGATAGTGTTACTGTGAGGACTTAATGAGAAAATGCTTGTAAAGCACTTAGCATGGTATCTGGCAAAGAGTATGTCCAATAATTTAAGTGCCAATAAATATTATTCCTAGTATCAAGTATAATTATCTTGAAGATTATCTAATTCTTCACCTCATATTCACCTTTATACTACTTTAGTCTGCCTTCTGTCCTCACTACTCTATTAAACATTTATTTCAGGATCTTCAGTCTCCTTCAGCTGGTCAAATTCAAAGACCAGTTCTGGGGCTTCATTTTAGCAGCATTTAATATGGTCGAGCACTCACTTTACTTAGAGACACAGTCCTTACTTGGCTTCTGCATATCGTGTTTCCTGGTGTTCTTTCTTCCTCACTGGATATTTCACCTCTTTTTCCTTTGCTGTCTTCTCCTTTAACCCAGAGGAGCCTGGAGTGCTGCAGTCCCCAGGGTCACAAAGAGTCAGGCACGACTTAGCAACTGAACACCACCAACAACCACCTCCTTTAACCCACCACAAAATATTGGTGTTCCTCAGAACTCTGTCTTGAGTGCTCTTTGTCTGTAACTGAGTGAGGAGTAGCATGGCATGTTTGATGATTGTAAAGAAGATAGTGAGGCAAGGGGTGGGAATGGCATGGGACATGGCTTGTGTGGTGGTGTGGGTGAGAATTTGCTATGACTAGAAGCTTCTTATGATAAGGATTTTGGCATTAATCTTACGTGAGGGCGATGCCATGGGGGGCTTTGACGTTGGAGTAATGGGGGGTTGTTGGGAGTGAATGCATGAGTTCTTCCTCTCAAGAGGTCTACAGCTGATGAGCTTTGTCCTGAAAGCAACTCTCCATTGAGCCCACCTACTACCTGCTGGTTCTGGACTTGGATAGAGGGCAGAAGAGAGATGACAGAGGTGTCTGTGAGTGGAGTGACAGAGGCTCAGCTTTGTTCCCAACGTTTGGAAAGAATATGTGTGTCTTCTGTGTAAAGGAAAACCGCTGCTCATGGTGGTTGTGACCTGGGCAGAGTGTGGCAACTTCTGGATGAGGAGGCCACAGCTGTGGCTATTGGGGCGTGGAGGAATAAACTTAGCTTCAGCCTGGTCTCCTAACTGAGGGACCATGCAGGAGGAGGCCCAAAGTACCCTCCAAGAACCTACAGAGAGTCAACGTTTGGATCTCGCTTTCAAAGGTGGTATTGATAAGCAATCATTGTTCTAGGGAAATAGCAACAACTGGAAGAAAGAGAATGAATGGTGGATTTGTCACAGGCATTGTGGTCGCTCTAGTGGTCAGTTGTCTCCAAGCCTCCTTTTACTGCCCCTGAAATTTGGGAGGAGAT
This sequence comes from Bos indicus x Bos taurus, assembly GCF_003369695.1. NCBI lineage: Eukaryota > Metazoa > Chordata > Mammalia > Artiodactyla > Bovidae > Bos > Bos indicus x Bos taurus. The sequence continues at coordinate 51,432,986 of NC_040076.1, read as the reverse complement.
GTCTCCGGAGATCACTTCCCTTCCTCCCCACTGCCAGTCATTTCCTCTTACTATGTGTCCTGCTTTTGTGGAAGAGAGAAAATTGTAAGATATGAGAGAATCTTAGCCATCCTGAAAAATGTTATAAGCAGAAGGAGAGATCTGTAAGAAGCTTGTACCTGAGTGGAATGGGGTTGAAAGGAGACACTTGACTGGTATTATTTGGGAAAACAGTAAAATGATTCCAGATTTATAATTCAATGAGTTGAGACTCCATAATCAAACCAAACAAACATATAATATTTAATTTTACTGTTATTTTGATATGCATAACAAAACTTTGAGTTACATGTTATTATTCCTATACTGAAGTTGGGTAAGGTGAGGTTTCATGTCAAATGACTTACCAAGGGCACACAGCTAGCAGAATGCAGATCAAGAATTAGAGCCCTCATCTCCTGACTTTGAAGCCTCTGACCTTTTTAATCCACCGTACTGCTCCCTATACCACACTGTTAATTGGTTTCATGTGGCAAGTTAAGCAGAGTTACAACTAAATAACTATTAGCGATATTACAATCTCACAAAAGGTAGAATGATGTAAATAATAGACCTTGGTATAATGGGACTTCCAATTTTGAAGTTAGTTTCTGCTACGACTACAGAAACGACTATGGTACTTACCCATTTGTTCTATATCAGATAACCCAGGATTATTTTAAGCATTGCACATGGTTATTGATTTTTGTGGCATACGCTCCTGCTCCCTGTTTTTAATAAGTGTCAGCTTAATGACCTTATTCCTCTCCTTTTCTGCTATTTTGTCAGCAACCTAGAACCAGGACTTAGCACATAATGTTGTTGTTGTTAGCTCTTTGTGTATGACTCTTTTGTGACCCCATGGACTGTAGCCTCTCAGGCTCCTCTGCCCATAGGATTTCTCCAGAAAGCATACTGGAGTGAGTTGTCATTTCCTTTTCCAGGGGATCTTCCTGATCCAGGGATTGAACCTGCATCTCCTGTCTTGCAGGCGGATTCTTTACCACTGAGCCACCAGGGAAGTACATAACAGGCCCTGCATAAATATTTTTTGAATGAATGAACGGATGAATGAATGAGTGAATGAGGAGCTAATATTTAAGCTACCATCTAAAGTCTACCTTAAAGAGTTAGAGGCAAAAAAGAAGGAGAAAAAAGAGGATGTTATAGACTGAACGTTTATGTCCCCCTGTGAAACCCCTTGCAGAATCTCCTAGAAAACCGTGAAGGGAACTGGTTGGTAAAGGCCAGGAAGCCATTCCTACTATAGTCAGTGAAAATTTCCAAATAAGTTTGCTTAGGTATTTGAAGAAATAGAGCTACATTTCAAAACTAATTAATTCATATTCTGCTTAAAGGTAAAACATTGTTTGTAATTTTTCAGATAAACTTTATCACCTTCTTGCTTTCTCTATCAGTTTTAGATGTAAACTGAGCTAACTCAGAATTTTTCTCCATCCTTTGCCTTCTCCTCAAAGTGGCATCCGTGATCTGGCATCAGAGGGAGGTATCTGGTCCAAGATGTCCTTTTTCCATTCAGCCATCCATGAACTGGGATGTCACCCATGCTGTCTGGTCTTAGGTCTTGCTCCCTGCTGCCATCACTGAAAGTATCACTGTTACGATCTGGTGGGGAAATGCAGAGCTCTCTGCTGCAGTATGGTCTCGTGTTATCACCGTAAGATATCTCAGGGCTTTCCATTCATCTCTTCTGCATGATTCTAGTAGCCAGTGACATTGGGCTTCTCTTTCAAGCCATTCCTGGCTGCACAAAGAATTGATTTTGGTTTGGTTGCCTCAGGCTCTTTCTCAGAAATAAGCTTTGTGTTTTGCAGCCACACCAGGGGGTGGTATGTAGTTCTGGCAATTCCCTTGTCAGAGCCCTCACCTAGGAAAATAAGATGTCTCCCAGATTGCCAAGTATCTCTGAGGATTCTATTATTGTCTGCTACTTTGGGCTAGTCAAGTCATACTTAGATTTTACACAAAGGTGGAGGCTCAAGATCAAGTATATATAACACATTCAAAACTGAACTCCCTGCATAGACGGTAATGTTTTGCATCATCTGATTTACTCCATTTCTCTCCTCATCCACATTGCTCTCATCACACCACTTTCCTTTACATTCCCAGAAATGGGAAGCCTTTTTCCTACCTCTGGGCCTTTGCCCATGTTCTTTCCATTGTATAGCTGGTGCCTTCTCATCCCTCAGGTCCTGGAGATGCATGATCCTCTTTTCAATTGTTTTGGTTATTCTCCCTAACCATGTGTTTCTCTCCTTAGAACACTTCCACTGTAGTGACACTACTGGGTCACTTATTCTTTGTCTGTCACCCCAAGTTGACAGCTTCCAAGAAAAAGATGCTGTATCTTTTTTTACTCATCTTTAGCTTCTAGCACAGTAGCTTGCATGTAATAATGCTAGAATAAATAATGCTGAATAGAAGAAGTAGGTGCTATATAATTCCACTGTTACAAGAGAGGACTCTCTGGGACCAGACTTCCATGTTGTTGTCCGGCTGCTTGGTCTTGTCTGACTCTTTGTGACCCCGTGGACTGCAGCATGCTGGTCTTCCCTGTCCTTCACCATCGCCTGGGGCTTGCTCAGAATCATGCCCATTGAATCACTGATGCCATCCAACCATCTCATTCTCTCATTCATCCCCTTCTCCTCCTGCCTTCAATCTTGCCCAGCATCAGGGTCTTTTCCAATGAGTTGGCTTTATGCATCAGGTGGCCAAAGTATTGTAGTTTCAGCTTCAGCATCAGGCCTTCCAATGAATATTCAGGGTTGATTTCCTTTAGGATTGACTAGTTTGATGATCTTGTGGTCCATGGGACCCTAACACCACAGTTCAAAAGCATCAATTCTTTGGTGCTTAGCCTTCTTTATGGTCCAGCTCTCACATCCATACATGACTATTGGAAAATCATAGCTTTGACCAGACAGACCTTAGGAGGCAAGTAATGTCTCTGTTTTTTAATATCCTGTCTAGGTTGGTCATCTTCCCTGGGTCGGGAAGATCCCCTGGAGAAGGTAATGGCAATCCACTCCAGTACTATTGCCTGGAAAATCCCATGGACACAGGAGCCTGGTAGGCTACAGTCCATGGGGTCACAAAGAGTTAGATATGACTGAGCGAAGGCAATCAATCAATCAATCAGGTAGGTCATAACTTTTCTTCCAAGGAGCAAGTGTCTTTGAATTTCATGGCTGCATTCACCATCTGCAGTGATTTTGGAGCCCCCCCCAAAATAAAGTCTCTCTCTCACTGTTTCCACTGTTTCCCCATCTATTTGCCATGAAGTAATGGGACCAGATGCCGTGATCTTAGTTTTCTGAATGTTGAATTTTAAGCCATCTTTCCCTCTCCTCCTTCACTTTGATCAAGAGGCTTTTTAGGTCTTTGCTTTCTGCCATAAGTGTGGTGTCATCTACATATCTGAGGTTATTGATATTTCTCCTGGCAATCTGGATTCCAGCTTGTGCTTTGTGGCTGCAGTCACTGTCCACAGTGATTTTGGAGCCCAAGAAAATAAAGTCTGTCACTGTTTCCGTTGTTTCCCACATCTATTTGCCATGAAGTAATGGGACCGGCTCTGCACTTAGACTTCCCTGAGTTCAGATTCTTTCCTAGGAGTGTAACTTGGCGAAGTCATTATTCATTCTTTGCTCAGGTTCTTCACCTGTAAAGTGAGGGTCATAGTAGTGCAAACCACATAAGGTGGTTTTGAGGATTAAATATTGTTTTTGAGGATGAAATAATTTTAATGTATTAATATATGTCAAGATTCATGGCACAGAATAAGGATGATGTATCAACTATTAGAGGAAAAGAGATAGGAACAGACCCTTGTGTGGATCTATAGAAAGAGAGTTGGGTGAGGGAGGGATCCCATCTGTGGAATGAACAACCCCAGGCCAGAGGGCTATACCCAGGGCAGGGAGAGGGTAGGGGACATTTGCTGCTTCAGAGAGAAAGCATGGAGACAGCGGCAATCTGCACCTGTCTGAAACATAGCTCCAGGAAGCACGTTATCAAATGGAGGCATCATCAGAGGCAATGCAGCCATTGTCAAACTTTGCCTGTGGTTGGCAGGGGCTGTCTGTCACTGGCAGGGACCAGATTGCTCCTGATTTTGGCAGGGATTCATGAAACTGATATTTGGGAGTTTGTTTTTCTTGGTGGAAAAAAAAACTTGATTAATAATCATAAGAGAGGAGAAATGTGCATGCTTGCAGACCCGTGGTTTGCAAATTGCTTATAATTCTCCTATTACTGTCTGCCACCAAAATATCTCAGCCTGACAAGATCAGAACTACTGTCATCCTTTTACATTTAATTTTAATTTACATGAAATAATGTTCTTGCTGCTCCATTTCTTCCAATTCTTTTCTTCTCCTCCCCTGTTCATTTTTCCTTATCACTTCAAAGTTAATCCTTTCAGCAATGTCATCTTCTTTTGCTGGGATGTGCTTCACCTTTATACATCTAATAAAGGCATTATTTTCATTTCAAGTCTATGTCCTCTGTGGTCACACTTTTAGTCTCTAGAATTAGGCTTAGGAAAAAAAAAGCTGAATATGTAATAGAGATGATTTTGCTGTTGTTAACAGTCATATTGGTTGGCATTTTTTTATTTTGGAAACTTTCATTCTGAATTTAATTTAGAAATTCAGGGGACACTAGAGTGCATAGGGATGACTGTTTTCCTCCCCTCCATTTTTGCCTTTCTTTCCCCACCTCTGTTTCCTTTTTTCTTTTCCATGTCTTCACAATACACCCATAACATGAAGAACATTTTAAAATTCTTTGGCTAGGTTTGCATACTTTCTGTACCTTGGATTTTCTGCTAACAGGTTTTCAAACAGTTTTCTTCACAAAAATGCTTGCTGTGGCATAAGATGCTGCACTGGGGATATGCAGTGTACAGCTTTAGGGATAGGTGTTTGGTTTCTTTTTCAACTCAGGTAAACATTTACTAATTACCGTGTTTAGAGGCTGAACACTGTCCTGGATGAAGCATAAACTTGCTCTAATTTGGTCATTCTTGATGTCCTTGGACAGGAGCTACAGATATTTTATCATAATACATTGCCTTAATAATTATTCTTGTGAATATAGAAATACCCAGTGTTCTGATGCTTCTTTCTGGTAAATTTGTCTTCCATTTCAACCCTAACCTCTTCCCAAAGAGGTTACCTCTTACTGCATTACTAATATCACATGTTGAATGTTCTGACAGACTTTCCTTTTGCTAATTCACTTTTCCCCCAAGAGATGATGGCTACTATTCTTTTGAATTATTGCATCCATTTTATAAAAGGAACTAATTATTCTTTATTTAACAAGGACTATCCTGTGACTGATACAGTTGGATTCATGTGAAAATGCATAAGTGGTAGTGAGGATATCATTTTCTCCAACCAAAATGTAATTTCAAAAGTGATTTAAATGGAGCATAAAAGAAGTACTCATGAATATGGTTGCTTTTATAGCTAATGCAGATATCTTACTTCTACCACTGATATTCCTGAGTGCCTTATACTTAGCAAGTTCTCAGTAAGTGTTTCTTGATATTAAGTTTTCCAATCCTGAATTTTTTGATAGCTCTTGAAAGCTTTATGTAATGTTTAGAAACTATGAGATCAATAGATATGAGATATGGATCTCATATCATCTGTGTAATACCATATCTGGACACCTGGATAATTGTGTGCTGATATGACCTCAAATGGCTTCCCAGGTGGCCCTAGTGGTAAAGAACCCTCCGGCCAATGCTGGAAACTTAAGAGATGCTGGTTCAATTCCTGGGTCTGGAAGATCCTCTAGAAGAGGAGGGCATGGCAACCCACTCTGGTATTCTTGTTGGGAAATCCCATGAACAGAGGAGCCTGGTGGGCTGCAGTCCATGGGGTCGCCAAAGAGTCAGACACGGTGGAAGTGACTTAGCACACATGTATGACCCCAGCAGATGAGAGTGCTCATCAATACTCCTCTTTATACTGTGTAAGGATACGTTTATGTGCCCTGGCTTGCAATTCTTCCTTTAATTACAGGCTAAACTTTGCTTCTTTCCTTCAAGACACATGCTTGGCTTTAGGAAGTATTGTGACAAATATAAATTTACTTCCGAATTTCCTGCATTGCAAATTATACTTAAGTGTACTAAAATTGGCTGCAATTAAAACAATATGTATCATTCATTCTGTGTATGCTACCCATTCCAGCATGATGCTTGGAAGATAAAAGTTTTTCCATGTTATTGACTTTGGTGCCTCATTGCTGCTGTGAAAGAAAATATCTTCAACATATGAGCAGAAGAGATGACTCTAGATAGTAAGCTGGTATGGGATTAACAATAATCACTGCCTCCATTGTTGTTTTATTGATTCCTTCATTCACGATCTTTAAACAAGTATTAATTAATTGCCTAATATCAACCAAGGCTTCTTCCAGCCACATGACTTGTGGGATCTTAGTTCCGCAATCAGAGATCGAACCCAAGGCCCCCAGCAGTGAGAGTCCTAAGTCCTAACCACTGGACCACTAGGGAATTCCAGGATCTGCTTTTTCTTTCAGAACCTTTATTTTACAGTTGCAGCAGGATTTTGTTTGAGTTGAGCCATGTTGTTTTCACGGTGAGCAGTTATAGTTAGAATGGACTTCACTTGTTGCTAAGAAAATGGGTTCTGATGCCAGGAGGGGCATCAGTTGGGGTCTAGTTGTCACAGCTGTGGTTAGTTAACTGCAGAACCCTTCCTTTTGGATCTTCCTTGTGGTTGGTGTTCAGCTGACACCAGATTTGATCAGTTCCTCAGGCTGTGCTCACTTGGACTTGATGCTCCACCTGATTGTTCACAGTTTCATTGCAATGTGAGATGCCTGCTTTCCTCCTAAGCCCACAATCTTAGTTTCTGAGAACAAATCTCCAAAATTATCATTGACTTCTAGTTATGTATGATAGCAACTTTTGAAACCTGATGCAGACTTCTGAATTATTTGTTTTCCTTAGGCAGATTACCATTTCACAATAATATGCATCATCTAGAAAGTACATCATAATTAGATGTAAAGTATATGTTGACGTATATACTGAAGCTTCCAGATGACTCATGTAGTATGTTTTGTTGACGCTTACAGATTAGTCCCTGCTGCTTGTCAGGGCTGTAGAAGCCTGGGACCGACACGTAGCACTTCACTCCTTTGGTAATAAGGGAATTCATTAATCAAGAAACCATTCTCTCTGAACAGAGATATTTTTAATATGTTAAAACATTCTGCCAATTCTCTAATGCTGTCTTTTCAGTATTCTATTGCAGAAAATGGCAAGCCACCTAGCTTCAACTCTGCTTGTCCTTTATTTGCTCTGGCTGACCACTGTGTTCTTCTTATTCCTTTGAGAGGGAAACATGCTGAGACAGATGTGAGTATCAACTGAGAAACTGAATTTAGAGTTACATCTAATCACCATAAAATTAGGAGATATTTGGCCCATAGTCCTAAGCTTCTGACAGTGGCAGGACCCTGAGTCTACTAGAATGTAAATTCCAGGGAGATTTATACCAGAGCTTTGGTCCTCAAATTTTAATGCATATGCATCTCCTGGGACCTTTTGAAAATGTGGATTCTAATTTAATAGGCTTGGAATGAGGCCCAGGATTCTGCATTGTCACATGTTCAGCACTTGAACCAAGCCTAGAGGAGCAGAACCTTTTTAATTTTAAACATAGGCCCTAAGTGTTATAGGCTGGATAAAATTGAAGCTCTTAGGTTTTCATGCAGAGGAATTGGGACCAAAGAGAAGGCCTTATCACTGACATTCTCATGCTGAATGGACCCAATCAAAATTCTCAGTCCAGAAGTCTAGGACTACTGAATTCTTTATTCTAAAGACTACTGAACTTGTACTGTGCCTGTCATTATCTTTACAGTTTCTAATGTCTTACAGAGTTGTACAGAGGCAGCAGAATAAGTGAATGGGACAGGTAGATTTACCTGGAGTCTTACATTCTGAGTTTGAATCCAGTGTTGCCTTTGCTTGGTTCCTTGAGTTTGAACAAGTCATATATCCTCTTTCAGTTTTCATATCCTTGTGCTTAAATTGGCAATAGCAAAATACAGCTTTATAGTTTTGCTTTGATAACAAATTGAGAATATATATAAAAGTGTTTTGTAAATGTCAAGTGCTATGCAAATATTATTTGAGGATCTTGTAACCTAGCGATGATGATTTACACTCATATCAGAACACTTGTGTTGCCTAAGATCCTTTTGCTGTTTGTTTATTAGCAGCAAACATTCTGACTGAGAACACAGGTATTTCATTGTTTCCTTTGGGTGTCATTTGTATGCAGTCATTGGTTATAATTCTGTAAAAAATTCTTTAATTTTTCCCTTAAAATGCCAATATTGTCATCACCCCCTAATACGTTCTGAGGAAGAGAAATGATGGGTAGCATGAATAAAATTTGGTATAGCACTCTGCTTGGGAGAACAAATTAGTGTTCTGTGACAGTCATGGGTGGTATCCTGGGATACTCACAACTTTTGAGAATTGCTTAATCACCACAGAGATATGCTTGGTCTGAGGAGAATGCACCATCCTCATCACCTAGGGCGGGAGTCAGCCTGCGGACAGCTTGCATTTTAATTGATTTCTTGATGAGCGTTGACTTTATTAAATTTTAGACAAAATGCCCTATGGCATCTGTCAGTAATAAGTGACAGGAAAGACATTAAAATTTTAGTGAACACTTAGGAATTCTTTATCATAAGGAATGTATTGAATGCCCCCTGGGTGAGAAGAATAATGCTTGCATTTATAACTTACAAGTCACTTCCACAAATTTTATTTATGACACAATTTTATTTGGGTCTATTCCCTATTCTGATATAAAAGCCAACTTTGTGGTGCTTTCATTCATCATTAGGTTAGAGATGCAGCACGATTTCCATTTCAGGGAGACATATCTTCAAGGGAGGAAGGGAGAGGGGGAAGGAAGAAGGAAGGAAGGAGGGAAAGGTGGTAGGGAGGGTGGGAGAAAAGGGAATGGTTAACGCAAAAGTGTTATTTTTTGCTTTGTTTTCAGATTTTCCAGAAAACTTGCTCTGAGTTAATGCCCAAGAAGAGAAGAAATGATTTGAACAGCTAAATATGTGAGACCTTGTGTCAGGCTTTTTCGAGTTGATCTCTCAATTTGACAAAATGTACATCTTTGTAGAACTAAAAAGTTCAATAGCTGCTTTGGTGTGTGTTTAGTTTGATTTAGTCCCAGTTTCTGCTTTTCTTTCTAGACTCTCTCTGATGTTTTTCAACCTTAGCCATGTCTTTTCATTCCTGTCATTCTCTTCTATACTTAGAATACTCTGAGGATTTGTCATTAAAGTTTAAATACACTAAGCATTCAAGATCTTTCTTTTAAAATGGTATTTTGAGTAAGGTAGATTACTCTTCCCATGGACATCTTAGAGGGTCTTTTCATTGCTGAGAAGGCCTCATTCAGGACCACCGACTCATCATTTTGCCGCATATGTGTTGTTGAGTCGGTGGAGCCTGACTGAGGCTCCATTCCTTGCAGGCTGCTTCTGCAGCACTTCTCTGGAAGACCGGTTCTTGGAAAACTGGTTCAGAATAAGTGGAGAAAGGCCAGTAAACATTTCTGAAAGTTCTGAAATAAGGGAGTCTATGGGGTCAGACACAGACCGAAGAGTCAGACACAACTGAAGAGACTTAGCAGCAGTAGCAGTAGCAGAGAAAGCTGAACTTAAATTTTCAGAAGTATAAAGGACATATTGTAATCTCTGATCTGACAAATGAATATGCATCTTCACAATCAGAAGTTAGAAATAATGAAATGAAACAATCTTCTATTAATTGGTTACTAAATAGAACTTTTCTGAATGTTTGATGCTTGTGTTTAGCCATTTATATATAATATAATTTATGTTTAGTCATACCCAAAGCCTTGCCATAGGAATTACTCTAATTAATACATAAGTGTCTCTTGTATTGAGCATATTAATTGCTTATATGCAAATGATTTCAAGTACTTGAATAGTTTAAGAAGGATAAACATTATCTCTGTAATCTATATGATTTTCATTTCCTTAGCAAGCCCTTTTCTGATGGATTAAATAAAAGGAAACTTTACAATCAACTGAATACAAATTATCTTAAGTTTAGAAGAACAAATTAATGAGGTTTTATGATCTTAAGTTTCTTCTAGACCTCTCTACCACCTGATTTCAAATAGGACAACAATATACCATAAATTGGTATGAATGGCTCATAGTTTTACAATGATTTTCAGTCTTTATTTATCTCTACTAACTTTTAAATGAACCCCTAGGTAATTCGACATGTTATGGCATGACTCCTCAGAACTTTTATAATGCATTTAAATATGCATGTATGTGACTCTTCAAGACAGAGTCATGGTTTCTTGCACTTTTCCAAACTTGTTTTCTGAATGGAGATCACAGGACTTCTGTACATTATATTTGGGAATTGCTATGGTCTATCAACACCTTTTTAATCATTCTCTTTTCCTGCTACCTGGTATTAGTAACTTTTGATTAGTAACATTTTATTTCATAGCACATTCTTTGGATACTGATAATCAGTATACTTGCAAATTCTGAGAATGAGGTTGAGAACTCAAGACAGGAAATTCATAGTCTCTCATAGTTTCTCAGTGAATATTGCCAGTGTTTTTAGAGCATCTGTCAGGAGCTGAACTGAATGCCACACATGCAGTGCGGGGAATACCCTCTGCTTCACGGTACTCCTGGCTACTGTATTCAGGTATAGTGAATGAGCAACACCCTCTCTGGAGACCCTTGTCTTCTTGACTGTCTCAGGGTAATACTGCTCCTGGGTTTGAAAACTTGTAATGTTAGGATATGTCTCCATTGGGTTTTCAAATTTATTTCCTGGAGTGCTGTGCTATGCTTAGTGCTTAGTGCTGTGCTGTCTACAGGAAGATGCGCTATGCTTAGTTGCTCAGTCATGTCCAACTCTTTGCAACCCCATGGACTATAGCCCACCAGGCTCCTCTGTCCATGGGGATTCTCTAGGCAAGAATCCTGGAGTGGGTTGCCATGCCCTCCTCCAGGGATCTTCCCAACCCAGGAATTGAACCCAGGTCTCCCACATTGCAAGTGGATTCTTTACTGTCTGAGCTACCAGGGAAGCCCTCAAGCCAACTGAGCATTAGGGTCTTAGAATTTATATAAAGAGTATTATGTAAATCATACCAAGTACTTCTTAGTGTTTTTGACATATGTAATATGATATGTAACATTTCAACAACTAGCTTTTCCATTCAACATGTATTCTGGAAATTTATTCATCTAACTGCAGGTAAGTATGTCTGTTTTTTAAAACTACTGTGTAATATTCTATAGTATGAATATATAAAAATATATTTAGCCATTCAACTATATTCAGCTAGATTAAAAAAATAAACAGAACAATGTGTACCAGGTACTATTACTTGAAGATAAAAGAAGAGGAAGATTAAATAGAGGAATTGAATGATTCTGCCCATTCTTTGCCGATAAGATTACATGGACTACTAAAAGTTTAATTCATTCATATGAATTATCTTCTCTTCATGCTTATTTTGAGAAATAATTTACCAGCTAAACAAATCTGTAGAACAACCCTTTGTGCCAAGGTTCATTCCCATTGTCAAATCCGCCGCAAAACTTTCCTTGTTTTTGCAAAAAATATGATCTCTCACTTTTTTTTAAATGCTTCTTCTGCACTCCAGTGAAATCGCTTGGAACTTGTACTCCAGCTGTTTGAGGTAGCTTGTTAAGGCACGCAGCTGCCTTTGTGTTCCTCAGAATGCCTTGCTCTTAGGGTCTTTAGAGAGGTGTTTGGGTTTGAATTTTGAATTAAACTAGATTACTTCTCTAGTTCTGGTTATTAGGTGAACAGTGTTCTTGAGCTTCATTTGTACCATTGTACTCCACAGAGACAATCTAAAATTAAAAAAAAAAAAAAACATCGATGACTTGGGAGGTTAATAATGATTTAAACACTTCCCAAAGTATATCTATTAGTTATCCGTGCTTCTAATGCCTCTTTCCACCATTGTCTACAGGAAGCACAGCAGCAGAATAATTGCTAAATAGCTGAAGATCTTGAACTCAATTTACCAATTGCTGCAAAGTAGAAAAAGAAATTACATGAGCCATATTTTCCATTATAAAATATTCATAGAAATGAGGTTCAACCTGTGTTACAATAAAATGTTAATAAGACTTTTAAGAAAACAATTAAAGACACATGTTTACTGTTAGGATAAATGGGTTCAAATATTTTATTCCTCAGTTTGGTTAAAAAGGGGTAGTTTGGGATAATTTAAGTGTAATGTTGTCAGGTTGATAGACACTTGCTTTTTTCCTGGGAAACCTTCTATTACTATAAAGTTTTCATATGGATAATTATAATTTTCAGCATCTCCCTGTGGCAAATATAAAACAACTGGAGGCTATTTAGGTATGTTCTTATACCTTTCTACCACAATATATTTAATAGCAACTTAAATTGCTTTCATTTAGGAGGAGCTCTACTATTTAAGATTCTTTGCTGTCCAAGTGAAGATCATAGTCAAGGGATAATAACATGGCTCAGAGTTTAGAACCTTTCACGCAGAGATAGAAAGTCAGAGTATCTGCCAAACATGAATGCGCTCTAATAGGCTGAGGGGAGTCCCTTCTATTTTTTTCATGCTGCTTCACTTACTGACTCAGCAGCTGTGGAGGGTGTCAGTCTCCTGTCACTTTGGGTGGCAAGTCTAGCATCAGCCAAGCACATTGAACTATGAACTCTTTGCCTCTATCAATTTTTCTATCGGCATTGTGGAGTTGACCATCATGAGTGGGAACACTACTGAGCTGCTCTTCTGAAATGTCAAAGATATTATTGATTGGAACCCTTGCATTTTATGACAGTAATAAGGTCCTTGACAGGACATCGGGGGTCTAGCTTATCTACTTACACTAGAGGGAAAAGGGAAATTATCTGTGTTGTGGGTGTGCATTTTTAGCTTCCTAAAGGTAAAATTCTAAAATCAGCAGCCGTTTTCTTGGAACTGCTAATATGATAATCTCAAATTATACCACATACACTGATAATACAGCAGTCACCGTGATTCAGGGTATAAATCATCAGTAGGAAGCAATGTTAGTATTATGCTGAAGCCAGAGGAAAGAAGAGAAGGCTGCAGTGTGTGCAGAGCAGGTTTGAGGTTAGGAGAACCCAGGTTCTTCTAAGTTTTAAGCTAACATGTTCTGAGCTTCCTCAGGTCAGCTTTTATTGTTCGTGCATTCTTTTATTAGAAAGAACAGGCAGTGGCTGGCAGGTGGTAGTTTCTAACTCTTTTTGCATTAACTACTGGTTCTGAGTTTGGGTGTTTTGGTCACACTGTGTGTTTTCATGGCTATTGCTTTTGCTGCTGATTGTAGCAACTGTTGAGGTAATTGCAGTAATCATCTCTGTGTGATGCTCTCTATGATTAAAACAATTAATATGTGAATGTAATTATAGAGAGAACTGTCTATATTTTATTATCGATGTTCTACACATAGTTATGCAAATCTCAGACTTCATAAATGCCAATGCTAATGATTTGCAGTTTGGTAAGAAGTTTGTTTTTAGATGGACTAAAAGAACACACAGAATTTTACATTTGTGGGAAATACAGTGTCAGTGAAATGAGAGGCTGATCTTTTCTGAGAGAGAGAAAAGTCACTTTTTATTTCTGTCTACTTGAGAACAATCTTATCCTCTCACTTCTTCCTCAAGCCTTTCTCAGGATGGAGATGCCATATGGATCACATGGTTTGATGTGAGAAAGCAGTATAGAGAGGTTGCAGCTTTTTGTTATCCCAGTGGTATGAAACACCAATTTTCTGGGATAAACTATAAGTTCAAAGAAAATAGAATTTCCTAGCATGTCAATTTTGGACATTCTGTGAGTGTCCAGCAAAGAAGGCTGTGAATTGCTTCTGTCATTATGACTGGCATAAGCTCTTAAAAGGGTTGACAACTTGCAATTCTTCTTACTGACTTTCAAATAAATTATTGACATTATTATGCACTAACTTTCCTGTTAATGCAACAATAAATGATAAAATATAAATTTAATTTCAAATAAAATCTCATTCCTAAAAATTAAACCTCTGCAGATCTATATTTATTGTCATTCAGTGGGTATTTGATTTAGCATGATGTTGCACTTGAATTCAGTTTCCAACAGGTTTTAAAATCTGAGGTGACTTCCTGAAATGTCCACATACTTGAACTGGATTGGGCCAACACTGTGTTGTTAATTAGTCCCCCTGGAAATATTGCATCTGACTTACGCTTTTGCTCTGTAAGACCATTTGAACCATGTTGTAAACTATATCCCTTCCAAATTCTTTCTATGCCTCAGCTTGCTGTATTCTGATATCCTGCAAATTGTTTGTGTTCTAATAAAGGTACTCTGATTTATCATACTTTTTGTTTGCATTCTAATAAAGGTACTCTGATTTATCATACTTTTACAAACCAGGATCTCATATAGTAATATTTATTGTAGTGTTTAATGCTGAGTTCCACCTTTTGATTAAGGCTTAGTCTACTAAAATTGGGTTTGGTTTAAATTCCAGTTAACCTTTTGCTTCCTCTGTGCTATTTAAGTGCATAGTTTCATTGCACCTTGATAACAGAGTACAATTTTATCCTTTGATTTTTCACTGAAACCAACTGTTTTTATAAGCTAGCTAGTTTGACTCTCCTAATTCTAGTTATACTACAGGGATGACTAAACTAATCATTATAAAATAAAATAAATGATTCTATTTATGAAAATTTTGAAACATTTCCTTATAATATTTTTAGAAATATGAATAAACTATTTTTTGATAAAAGTGAATATGAATCACACTTTTTATAAAACTTGAACTTCATATGACTAACTTTGGTCAACACCACCTATTCTGAAATATTTAATAGTAAACTATATTCAAGTCACTTCAACAAAGCGCTTGAGGCCCTTGTAGTATAAAGTTGAATAGTGTCTCCTGATTTTGAAGGACTCGGTAACCAGCAGGAAAGACAAGCGCATGAAGAGTTAGCATGTTGTGTAATACACTCTGATGGAGTAGTGTGTATGAAGCAGGGCACAGCACTGAGAATGGAGCATATGATGTGGGACCACAATGGAAGTCTTCCCAGGAGAGGTGGGACGTGTGAATTAGGTTGAAGTAAGAGTACATCAGGCAGATGAAAGGATGGGGATGCAGTACCCAGGGTGAGAGGTAGCATAAGCAAAGGTCCAAATCAATAAAACTGTGTCATGGATTTGGAAAGTTTGAGTTATGCAAAATGATGGTTCTTGGTAAGTGTGTATGGAGAGGGGGAGATGGAATAAAAGGTGAGAATAGAAGGGGTAGGAAATTAGGATATGAAGGGTTTGATAGCTACCCTTTAATATAGGAGAGCCACCTCAAAATACAGGATATTTTGATGCAGGCTAAAATGTGAAAATGTTTTACTTTAAGTTGTTTTTAGAAGTATCAAATAATGTGCAGAAAGACATTCTTTCTCCTCTTCTTAGACTTGTGCTGTCAGCCATTCCCTAAACACCTAGAGATAGGATAAAGTCCCGAGTTGTAAGGTGCTGTGAGAGACAGGATGAAAGTCCAGATTCAGTACAGTTTAGGACTGATCATTTTTCACATTAGCTGGCCTCTTTAGACATCTTGGATTTTACAAAAATGGTTGAAGATGAATCAGCATATTTGCTGTAAGTTTACCCTATTTCTAATAAGGTTCGAAGGTAAACCCATACACTCTGACTTGAGGCCATGCCTTCCCAAAGACTGTTCCCTACTTAGTCCCAAGACTGAGGTTCCACTTTAGAGACTTCTTTGACTCTATGGCGAGGGGTTAAGAGAAAGTTCCAGATAGCCAACCCTCCCTACCTCTAAACTCAGATTGTCACCAGCATGATTGACCTTGGGTCCACCAGGACAAATCTTATGTCTTCTATCCCTGATCTGTTGGACAATAAGAAGGATTCTTAGTCCGCAGGATTGCAATGAGTCGGACGCAACTGAAGTGACTTAGCACACACACAGGCACGCAAGGGGGACTCTGTAGTATGAGTCATCCTTTAGTTCCAGTGTTCTCCATAAGGCTTTGTAGAATCTTAAGCTCCCTTTTCCCACCTATCTTCAGCTCCTGAAATATTTTTTTTGTACTTTCTAAAAATCATAGTTCAGCATCAGCACATATTCTGTATGTGACTATGCTCTTATTGAAACACTTGGATCATGGTTTTTTGAGCTAATTCACACGTTCATCCCCTGGCCCTTAACGCACTACTTTCTCCTTAGGTCTTTCAGCTATTGATAGTTTTTCTCTCATAGTTATCATACTCTTGAACCTGAGGAGGAATATTATGTCATCGATTATATCACCCACTTTCTATTATTTTACTGTCATCTCGATTTCTGGGTTGTTCTCCTTCCTTTTTCATAGATTTTAGCACCTGGTTACTTGATGTTTTTGCCAACATCATTCCTACCTTAATTCTGTTTGAGTTCAGCTTCAATTTGATGATCCTTTCAACATTCTGTCCTCCAGTGATCTTGTCCTTTATCCTATTTCAACTCTCATATGGTGTTTCTCTATACCATATTATTATCGCTAATTACAGCCCTTCCAATATGTTAATTTCATTCATTCCACTCTTACCAGGCTTGAGTTCTGTGAGCAATCATTATAGATGCTTATTGCACACATGCTCAGTTCTTTTCTTTCTTGCTTGCTTCATTGAACTTACTTGGAAAGAACACAACTCTAGTTAAAAGAGCACTTTGATTACTCCATGCTTGCCCTGTCCACTGACTGGAAAAACATACCTAAACATGCTGAATCAGTTCAGTTCAGTCGCTTGGTCATTTCTGACTCTTTGTGACCCCATGGACTGCAGCACGCCAGGCTTCCCTGTCCATCATCAACTCCCAGAGCTTGCTCAAACTCACATCCATCAAGTCAGTGATGCCACGCAACAATTTCGTCCTCTGTTGTCCCCTTCTCTTCCTGCCTTTGGTCTTACCCAGCAGCAGGGTCTTTTTAAACGTCAATTCTTCACATCAGGTGGCCAAAATATTGGCGTTTCAGCTTCAGCACCAGTCCTTCCAATGAATAGTCAGGACTGATTTCCTTTAGGATGGACTGGTTGGATCTTCTTGCAGTCCAAGGGACTCTCAAGAGTCTTCTCCAACACCACAGTTCAAAGGTATCAATTTTTCTGCGCTTAACTTTCTTTATGGTCCAACTCTCACATCCATGATTACTGGAGAAACCATCTTACTTTAAATTGATGGCCATGAGCATCAAGTGGGTTTTCTTTTTTTAATGCTACCTGACGATCATACTAAATTTCTGTAAACTATAGGCTCTCCTAAACTACTATTTCATATTCCTCCCTCTTTCCTCAAACCTCCCAAATCTTGTCCTCCACCTCCTGTCTCAGTTAATGACAATGTTTCCGATTTCCCTGAGAAAACTGAAACACCTGAAAACTTGTAAGGACTCCCACAACTGCATCTACTCACCTGCCAACTCTTGTATTCATATTCTTATGCCTTCTGCTTAAATCTGGGTTCCTATCTAATGCTATCTTTACAGATTTCATTCTTGCTCTCCTCTTGATTATCTTCCCACTTAGTTTCTTAAAGATAGCACTTCATCAGCAGTCTATACTATTTTTAAAAGAACAATTGTACTGTGTTATAATTGATATTCAATAAATTGTTTATTGTAGATGTTTAAAATGTACAAATGATAAATTATGGCATAAATATCTGGCTCCTGAAATCATTACCAAATTTAAGATAATAAACATATTGTTTACCCTTTAAAACTTTCTGTGTCCCACTAAAATCTTCCCCTCACAATTCCCCATCTACCCACCTATATCCAGGCAACCATTGTTTTGATTTCCATTATTAAAGGGTATATTTCATTTTCTATAGTTTTTATGACATAATGTGTATTCTAGTTTGTCTGACATTTTAAACTCAACACTATTAGTGTGGGATTCATTTTTGTTACATATATCAATAATTCATTCCTTTATATTGCTAACTAGTATTCAGTTGTGTGGATATGCCAAAATATGTTCATCTGTTCTTCTTTGTAAATTTATACAAAAAGGAAAAAAATAAACTTGATAGGATTTTAACTGGGATTGCATTGAATCTAAGGATCAAATTCCAAGGAAGTTGACATCTTAAAAATACTACTTATGACTCAAGAATAAGGTTTATCTCTTTATTTATTTGGATTTTCTTTAATTTCTCTCACCAACATTTTATATGTTCTCCGTGTATAGGTATTGGATTTTTTTATCCTTTATTCCTAGGTATTTCTTATATATTTATATATTTTATTACAAATGGCATTTTTTTTTCAGTTACCAACTGTTCATTGCTAGTATACAGAGATAAAACTGACTTTTGTATATTGACCTTGCTAAACTTAGTTTTAGTGTTTTTTTTAAACATTTCATTGGATTTCCCAAGAACATGACCATGTCATCCATGAGTAATCACAGTTTTAGTTCTTTTAAAAAATATGCATGAATTTTATTTAATTTTCTAGAAGATTTATGCTGGGTAGAACCTCCAGTACAGTGTCAAACAGAAGAGATGGGGGCAGACATCCTTGTCTTACTCCTGATCTTAGGAGAAAAGCAAGTTATCTTTCATTATTTAGTATATTGTTATGTATGTGGTATATTGGTAGCTATAGATGTTTTGTAGATGCTCTTTATGAAGTTGAAAAAATTCCCTCTATTCCTAGTTTTGTGAGGATTTTTATCAAGAATGGATATTTTGTCACATGCTTTCTTTGTGTCTTTTGAATTGATCATATAGTTTTTCCATTTTGGTTTGTTGCTGTGATGAATTACATTGAATGATTAAATTAACATTGCAAATACTGTGATAAATCTCTTTTGGTTATGATATTATTCTTTTTATATATAGCTGAATTTAATTTGCTAAAATTGTGTTAAGAATTATCATTTCTATTTTTATAAGGGATGTCGATTTGTTGTTTTCTTTTCTGGCAATGTCTGTCTGCTTTGGTATCAATCTATGGCTGGCCTCCTAGAATGAACTGGGAAGTATTGCCTGTCTTTTAACTTTAAGCAATATTTATATGAAAGTGGTATTATTTCTTTCTAAAATATTCAGAAGAATTCATCAGTGAAGTCATCTGGTCTGGTAGTATTCTTTGGGAAAGGTTTTTTGACAAAAAATTCAATTTCTTTAATAGATATAGAGATATTCAGAATATTTTTTTCTTAAGTGAGACTTAGTGGTTAGTTTTTTAAGGAACTTTCATTTACCCCAAATTGGTGAGTTCACTGACATAAATTTTTTCATGACATGACCATGTTATGCTTGTAAAAATAAAACTTGTAGTTTACTTCATTTATTCCTGATATTGATAATTTGTTTCTTCTCTCTTTTCCTTGGTCAGAATAGCTATAGATCTATTAATCTTATTGACCTTGAATAATTAGCTATTGTTTCATTGATATTCTCTATTATTTTTTTGTTTTCTACTTAATTGATTTATGCTCTGGTTTTTATTATATCCTTTCTTTTGGTTCCTTTAGGTTCATTTTGCTCCTTATTTCCTACATTCTTAGTTGGAAGTTGCAGTCACTGGTTTGAGATCTTTCTTCTTTTCTAATTTGGGCATTTAGGGCTGTAACTTTCTAAATACTGCTTTGGTGGCATCTCAAAAAATGTTAATATATTGTGTTTTCACTCATTTTAGAATACCTTCTAATTTCCCTTTTACTTTCTTCTCTACCTTTGGGTCATTCAGAACTATGGCTTCCCTGGTGGCTCAGAATCTGCCTCCCTCCTTTGATCTCTGTTCTTTCCCTTTTCTCCTTCTCAAGACAGCGAGTTAGAACATGTCATTCTGCTCAAAATTCTGTAATCAATTCCTGTTTCATTCAGAATAAAGTCTAACATCTTTCTAATATCAACCAATGTCTCAAATAATCTGTCCCTCATACTCTTTGTCTTCATCTTATGCTATTCTTTTATTCGCTTCTCTTATTTCAGCTATTCTGATCTCCTTTTTATTTCTTGAACATGGTGAGTTCTCCCTTTAGAACCTTTAAACTGGCAGTTCCTTTAAACTGGCATCACCCTTTCTCTGATACCCCCTCAGCTCCTTTAAGTCTTTGCCCGTATCTTATATTCTCAGTGAAGTCCATCCTATGACAACATTAAAAATTTCAAACGTCCCTACTTCCCAAACCCAGCATACTTGATTCTTTCACCTCTTCAACTTTTTAATTATGCTGATATTATAATGTATTAATTTCCTTTTTTATTAGTTTATTATCTCTCTCACCTCTCTTACTCTACAAGGCAAGGATCTTTGTCTGTTTTCTTCACTGATATATTCTAAGCACCTAAAAGAGTACTTGATTCATAACATCCTCCTAAGAATGATTAGTTGAACTAAACAAGTAAAAATATTTTTATATTTTGATGTGACCATTTTGTTATGGGACTGTTAGAATAATTATGTTAAAAGAGTTAACTCAAAATCCACTTACTGCCGTGACTGCTAATAGGCTATTTTCCCTGGTGGTGCAGTGGTGAAGAATCCACCTGCCAATGCAGGAGATACAGGTTTGATCCCTGGGTCAGGAAGATCCCCTGAAGAAGGAAATGGTAACCCAGTCTAGTATTCTTCAAAACCATATATCTGCTTCTGAGTCCTTCAAGGAAAATCAGTTTTTTCTTCTCCAAGTTTCTAAAGTATTTAACAGGCTATATCTGTTTGATAATGCATCTGTTGTCACAACTATACTTTGATATCTGCTTTTTTTCATTTATTTTTTGTGAACCCAGTAACAAGCATTTTATTTGGTGCAATATAGTAAAGTGGTCAATAAATTATTTTGAGATGATTGAATAAGATGATGAGAATGTAAATGGCAATGGTAATGAGGATGGAGGAGTGTGTGTGTGTGTGTGTGTGTGTGTGTGTGTGTGTGTGTGTGGCACAGAGAGTTAATCAGTATAAATGAGTCATAAAGGAGATAGAGAAATCAAGGATATCATTTAGATTTTAGCCTTGTCTTTTGGATAAATATTTGATTCACCAAGAACACTAGGTGGTATGGCAGGGGAAAAAATACTGTACGTATTCTTCTTTTGGAGACATTTGGAATAATTATCCCTGAAATGTATTATGTGCTTTTTAACTTATAAAGGAAAGTATGATGTGTCCAAGTCTGATGCAACTAAATGTTGAAAAAAGTGCTTTTTCCATTACTGGGTTACATTCCCTTAATTTAACACAACTGTGTATGTTCATTGACAATGTAGCCACATTTACAGTCATTAATATCTTTTTTAAAATGTCTGTCTACAGTATCGGTAAGCTTTTACATGAAAGAATTCTAAAGCAGCAGTGTGATAGCTTGGGTGCTAACACATACCTGAATGTGTCACATATGGTTCCAAAGATGATGACTGATAATAATTGATCTGGGGGAAATCTAGAAGCCAGTTCAATTAGGTGGATGCTAGTCTGGGACATTGAGAATCCAATTCAGAGTAAAAATGTAGAATTAAATAAGAGCAGGCATTCTCTTCTGTGGTAGTCTGGTTCTTCATAGGATGAATAATAAAGGGTAGACCCCAGACACAAACAAAGTTTCTACCTTGAGTTGAATCAGTCAAATTCCAAATCCACAGTGAAATTCTAGAACATGCTCAAATGTAAAATAAGGGACAAGTATAGTCACATTTATTCATTTTTGTTGTTGTTCAGTTGCTGTGTCATGTCCAGCTCTTTGCAACCCAATGAACTGCAGCACCCCAGGCTTCCCTGTCCTTCACTAACAGGAGTTTGTTCAAACTCATGTCCATTGAGCCTGTGATCCCATCCAACCGTCTCATCTTCTGTCACTCCCTTCTCCTCCTGCCCTCAATTATTCCCAGGATCAGGGTCTTTTTCAGTGAGTTGGATCTTCACATAAGGTGACCAAAGTATTGGGAACTCCAGCTTCAGCATCAGTCCTTCCAATGAATATTCAGGGTTGATTTCATTTAGGATTGACTGGTTTGATCTCCTTGCTGTCCAAGGGACTCTCAAGAGTCTTATCCAGTACTACAATTTGAAAACATCAATTCTTTGGTGCTCAGCCTTCTTTATGGTCCACTGCTCACATCCGTACATGACTACTGAAAAACCATTGCTTTGACTATATGGATCTTTGTTGTATTCATTTTATTGTTGTCACTCCGTGTCTTGAATGTGTCAATGAGTGAGGTATTTGAATTGAAACAGGTTCTAATAAATCTCTATTGGTTTAAACATATAGCACATATAAATTAATATCAGACCAGTCTTAGGAATTATAGGTGGAATGTGTGCTGGTTTCTGTAACAAAGAATATGTGACTTGGAATGAGGTTTTAGGAGATATTTTCCACAATTGTATTATGTGTAAGTGGGGATAGCCATCTTCTTATACTACTGTTATGAAGTTAAAAGATAATAAAAAAGAAGTCTTTCTGAAGGAAAAAAGAGTACTTTTTTCATATATGTAGGAGTGGGAACACTTCTTTTTTCTGTATACCAGAAAGCTTCAATTTCTGCTTAGCCCTTCCTGTATCCACAGGCTTGAGATAAAACTATCCAGTGAGTCAAATTTACAAGTGGGCAGATCCCTGTGTTAAGAATCATGTAGTTATGTTCTGTATAGCTGGGCAAAGTGGTGGGTTCAGTCATTTTTGCTATTTCTTGTCTTTTACTTTATTTTATTTTTACCACCTCTGGGAATATAAAGGAGGGGATAACTGAGCCAGGTCTCATGCTGAAAGCCTAGCCAACTCTTCTGAGTCTATTCCTCCACAAGTTTGTAGATTCCAGTTAGTTGAATTAAGAACTGTGTGGTTGTTGGAGAAATATTCAGAGACACTTATTTTTCCTCATATGAACACACTTCATACAAAGAACATACTGACAAATACGTACAAAATGCAGGCATGCTTTCAGTTCTCTCTAGACATAATGTGGAAGAAAGATGAGGCTTTCCTAACCAAAGAGCAGAGGATACTGTTGGCCATCTTTCTAGGTAGTGTGTCGTACAGGCTGATAGCAGAGAATAGGGACATAGTTTCAGTGGCCTCAGATTCCCTTCCTTAGGAAGCTGGAGGAGACAGGCAGCACAGTTGTCATTGGTCTTAATAGGACAACATATCTATCCTGTTGCCTTGCTGCTAAGTCACTTCAGTCATGTCTGACTCTGTGAGACCCCATAGACAGCAGCCCACCAGGCTCCGCCATCCCTGGGATTCTCCAGGCAAGAACACTGGAGTGGGTTGCCATTTCCTTCTCCAATGCATGAAAGTGAAAAGTGAAAGTGAAGTCGCTCAGTCGTGTCCGACTCTTCGTGACCTGTTGCCTTAGGCAACCCTGAAAGTAGTGCTACTTGCTTGTAGTAGGAGGGTTAATTCCCCAATCCTTACCTTCTACCTAGAAACAGATTTAGTTTTATAGGGTGGACATCAAGGACAAGCTATTAGATCAGTTCCAAGAAGGGAATTCTGAATTGAATTACTGAGCCCTTATCTTGTTACAGGAGGCAATATAGGGAAATGTTTGAATCCAGAAGTTCTGGATTCAAATCCTGGGTTCAGATCTGAGATTTGCTACCTATTAGCTGTTTGAGTCAGTTAATCTTTGACTCTTTTGAACTCAGTTTTCTCTTATGAAAAATGGAGATAAGAAAAGAACCTTTCTGGGAATTACCTGGTGGTCTAGTGATTAGGGCTCCATGCTTCCACTGCAGAGGGCACTGGTTCCATCCCTGGTCTGGGAACTAAGATCCTGCAGGCTTCATGGCATGGTCAAATGCTTAGAATGGGTCCTGACACATACTATGTGATTAAAAATTTTAGTTGTTATCATCATTTCTAATTCATTAAAACAATTATGCTTTGATTCTTATTTGTTACTCCTTGTATGTATAATTCCCTTGGGGATGCCTTGCAAAGAATGGGTAATTTACAGGATTTTTGGGTCTCTGGAAGTAATATCTAACTGGAAGTAACTTCTAACTGTTCCTAAAAGAACAAGTTATTTATATTAGTTAGCCAAGTAAAGGCTAGATTTCTAAAGTTTATATATAATGCCTGGTAAATGGTAAGTGTACAATAAACACCTGGGATAAATGAATGAGTCCTAGAACTCTGTTTATGGGGAAGGGATTCTTGACAGAGAAGTGAGAGATTAGTTGAAGACCACACAGTTAGGAACCAGTTGGCCAAGATAAGAAGCTACCTATTCTGATGAACGTCAGTCCATTACTTTTATTTTTAACTTCATTTTTCTTTATTGTTATTCCAAAGCAGATATACTATTATGAGATATTTAAAAAAATACAATTATCTGTCCTCAAAATCCTGATTATTCAGGAGACTAGAAATCTCTTATCACCTACTTTTATTTTGGTTAGAGAAAAAAAATATATCAAGAATATATTTTATGAGTTTTCTCAATTTATTTTCAGGCAAACACAAGACATTAATGTATTATTCAGATTTATTTCCCAATTTTAAAAGTTGATTCTTTGCAAACTATTCTTCCATGAATCTTTGTCCATTACTTTTAAAATTGTGTCCACTGCTTCTTGAGTTGTTATTGTATTGCCTTAAAACTATCATAAAACTTTTCTCAAGAGTGCAGGAGAAAAATCAGCCATCAATTGATGCTTTTGAACTGTGGTGTTGGGGAAGACTCTTGAGAGTCCCTTGGATTACAAGGAGATCCAATCAATCCATCTTAAAGGAAATCAGTCCTGAATATTCATTGAAAGGATTGATGCTGAAGCTGAAACTCCAATACTTTGGCCACTTAATGCGAAGAACCAACTCAATGGAAAAGACTCTGATGCTGGGAAAGATTGAAGGTGGGAGAAGGGGATGACAGAGGATGAGATGGTTAGATGGTGTCACTGACACGATAGAAATGAGTTTGAGTAGGCTCTGGGAATTGGTGATGGACAGGGAGGCCTGGCATGCTGCAGTCTATGTGGTCACAAAGAGTTGGACACAACTGAGTGACTGAACTAAACTGATCTACCTGCAAAGCTAATGGATCGGAAGAATTAAAGACAGCCTTGAAATACACTGCTGTGAATAGTCTAATTCTATGTTGGATGCCAGAAATCAGAAGTGAGAAGTTATTCAGCAATTCTGAATTACAGTATCCATTTAAAAAACAAAGATAGTTCCTGGAATATGGTAGCTATACACATATGTGTCAGTTCTTTCTGATTTAATCTTGGTGTCTTGGATGTTTGATGGGTTGTAAGAAATCGTGGGAAAGTCTGGCCAAAGCACAGAGGGAGATCATTCTGACTCAGCACTCACTGCCCAATCCTTCAGCAGGATTTTCTCAGAAAGACGTTGCTGAAAATTGACCTAAGTTTAAGAGAAAAAAAAAATTAAAATACATTAAAAAATGCACTAGGACTACTTATAATCAAATATGTGTTGGTTATAAGAGAATATTTTGTAAATTCAAGGAAACTTTAGAATTTAGCCTAATTCTTAATTTAAAAAATACATATTTTTTTCAGGTTCAATGCCCCCCCACACAAACACATATTTTCCAAAATCATAGAATTCAAACTACCAGTAAAAATACTTTGCTTTTCTCTTTTAAAATGTTACAATAAAACCAGTTGAATTGAAAATCTGGAGCTTCCCTGGTGCCTCAGTGGTAAAGAATCCACTTGCCAACGCAGAGGACATGGTTTCAATCCCAGATCTGGGATGATTGCACATGCCATGGGGCAACTGGACCTGTGTGCCACACTACTAAGCCTGTTCTCTGGAGCCCGGGAGCCACAGCTGCTGGGCTCACATGCTGCAACTCCTGAAAGCCATGCACCCTAGAACCTGTGGTTCACAGTGAGAGAAGCCACCACAATAAGAAGCTTGTGCACCCCAGCAAGAGAGTAGCCCCAGCTTGCCACAATTAGAGAAAGCCCGTATGAAGCAACAAAGACCCAGCAGAGCAAAATTAAAAAAAAAGAATGAAAAGCTGAAATGTGAATTATTTTCACTCACAAAAATAGAAATTTTAGCAAGCTTTCAGAAATCTCTTTGTTGTAATCCTTGAGAACATCAATGTGTTAAGCTATATTTTAATAGTATTTAATTTTGAAATAGAACACCTATTACTATGCTTAAGATGATAACATAAACCTCTGAGAGTAATGACATTGTTTGTTTATTCACTCAACTAATACGTTGTGTCTGACATTGCCAGATTAGTGTATGGAGTAGAAAAACAGGTGGATTTCAAATTTGGCCCTCTGTCAATATAGTCAGTTAAGCAAGGGAATAAATAAATCTAACGCAATATGATTAGCATAATAGTGAAGCCAAGTTCAAGGCACTGTGGAGGCATAAAGATTCTGAAGAGGAAATGTTTCTTGAACCACAGAACTTAGACTACTGCTCTGTATAGAAACGTTTGCTGAGTTGGTTATACTGTAGTTTCTTCTGGGGTGACTATCTTCATTTAATACTTTGAGGCTAATAGTGTATCTTTAAATATTTGCATTCAAATATTTAATGATTTGAGTATCTGCATGAGGCAGATCTAAAACCACCTTTTAAAAGTACTCAGAAAGTGACTTTAGAAGAGGGAGAATGAGTTTGGAAAGGCCTGAATTGTGATCTGTGGTTCTTCACCTGGAGTCAACCTCGCACAGGTGGTAAAGGCCAGGGTGAGAAGCTTGGCATTTGGAGCCAGTCTCCTTGGGATCAAGAGTCAGCTCTGTTAATTACTGACTTTGTTCCCCTAGACAAATTAATCCATAAAACTTACTTCGTTTTCTTCATTTGAACAAATGTGGGTGAAAATAACATCTATCTTTATAGGGTTGTGTTAAAAATTAAATGAGTTTATAGTGGTCATATATGGATGTGAGAGTTGGACTGTGAAGAAAGTTGAGTGCTGAAGAATTGATGCTTTTGAACTGTGGTGTTGGAGAAGACTCTTGAGAGTCCCTTGGACTGCAAGGAGATCCAACCAGTCCATTCTAAAGGAGATCGGTCCTGGGTGTTCTTTGGAAGGACTGATGCCAAAGCTGAAACTTCAATACTTTGGCCACCTCATGTGAAGAGTTGACTCATTGGAAAAGACCCTGATGCTGGGAGGGAGTGGGGGCAGGAGGAGAAGGGGACAACAGAGGATGAGATGGCTGGATGGCATCACCGACTTCATGGACATGAGTTTGAGTGAACTCCGGGAGTTGGTGATGGACTGGGAGGCCTGGCATGCTGCCATTCATGGGGTCGAAAAGAGTCACACACGACTGAGTGACTGACTGAACTGATTCTTATAATTTAGAGCAGTTTAGAGCAGTTCCTGACACATAAGGGCTCAATAAGCGGTAACAGTTATTAATACTATTATTACTATATAACAATTATAACTGCTGTATGATTATTACATATGATAAAAAACAAGTATTAAGTTTTTAAGCCAACATTCTCCATGAACATATATTTAAAAACAAACAAAACAACTAAATGCTATATAATCTGCCTACATGTCTTTACCATCTAGACCACTTGTGAAGATCTGGTTAGAAGGAGGTCACTTGAAGTGGTAGATCTCATTGGCATGCTCATGTTGTAGGAGAAGACTGGGTTGTATTATTACAATATATTTTTCATGACAGTAAACAATGGATAAAGATTTCAGAGGGCTTCCCTGATAGCTCAGTTGGTAAAGAATCTTACTGCAATGCAGGAGACCCCAGTTCAATTCCTGGGTTGGGAAGATCCCCTGGAGAGGGGAAAGGCTACCCACTCCAGTATTCTGGCCTGGAGAATTCCATGGACTGCATAGTCCATGGGGTTGCAAAGAGTCAGACATGACTGAGCGACTTTCACTTTCAAAGATTTCAGAAGTAGGCAAGAGTTGAGCTTAAATACATAGGTCACTGAACATATTTCTGATGATTCTCTTGATTGGAATGAACTGTGAAAGAGTCTGCTCCCTTGAAGTGAACTTGGACTAGGATTTTAATTTAAAAATCCAATTGCTACTGACCCTCCTGAGTCAGTCTCCAACAAGCTTCCTTCTGCCTGGTGTGTTGTTTGAGCCTAAAGAAGGAGACCAAGTTCAGTTTAGAGGGAAAGGAAGGCTTTACTCTTTGATCAGAGAATGAAAAGATGCTTGTGAGCTCCTGCTCTAGAGCAGTGGTCTCCAACCTTTTTGGCACCAGGGATTGGTTTTGTGAAAGATAATTTTTCCACAGACCAGAGAATGGGGATGGTTGGGATAATTCAAGAGCATTATATTTATTGTGCACTTATTTCTATTACTATTACATCAGCTTCACCTCAGATTATCAGGCATTATTAGATCCCAGACGTTGGAGATCCCTGCTCTCGGTTCGGTTCGTTTCAGTCGCTCAGTCATGTCCGACTCTTTGCGACCCCATGAATCACAGCACGCCAGGCCTCCCTGTCCATCACCAACTCCTGGAGTTCACTGAGACTCACGTCCATCAAGTCAGTGATGCCATCCAGCCATCTCATCCTCTGTCGTCCCCTTCTCCTCCTGCCCCCAATCCCTCTCAGCATCAGAGTCTTTTCCAATGAGTCAACTCTTCGCATGAGGTGGCCAAAGTACTGGAATTTCAGCTTTAGTATCATTCCTTCCAAAGAAATCCCAGGGCTGATCTCCTTCAGAATGGACTGGTTGGATCTCCTTGCAGTCCAAGGGACTCTCTAGAGCACAGTTTTTCCATGTGGCACTAGTGGTAAAGAACCGGTCTGCCAATGCAGGAGACTGAAATGCTGGTTTGATCCCTGGGTTGAAATGGCAACCCACTCCAGTATTCTTACTTGAAGAATCCCATGGACAGAAGAACCTGGCAGGTTACAGTCCATAGGGTTGCAAAGAACCAGACAGGAATGAAGCGACTTAGCACGCATGCTCAATAGCCCACTGTCCCTCCCCGACAAACGAGGCCGTGGGCAGGGCTGCTTTCTAGGGATCTCCTCAGTTTGAAGAGAGCAGAATTCTTCTGAGTCAGTGGCACCTGTGTTGCTCATGCTTCAGACGGCAGTACAGGTGCAGCCTCTCTGCACACGGCCCGCGGCCGTCTTAAGTTGAGGTGCTGTGGTGTCTGGCTTTCCTCACGGAGTTCCTGTCTGAAGCGTTGAGCTGGAGGCCTCTGCTCGCGGCACCCTTTGAACAAGTGAAACTAGACTAAGCACAAAAGAAAAGGTTAGACTTTATTACTCAGATTCTGTTTTTATTTCCTGGGAATTTTTAATGGGCTCTGCTGATGACGATATGGGATAGATTTGTTATGACCTGGATGAAGAGAAGAGAGTAAGGTAACTACAAACTGAATCTTTATGGGACAGATATCAGTAATCTACCCATAGTGAATTTCATCTGGATATGTCTGTGAGGAAACAATGAGGTTGGTGCTGAAGGTTGGACAAATTCATGTGAGGTGACCCAAATGACGAAAATATTAATGTGTTTTAGTGTCCTACAGAGATTAATTCGATCAGTTACTAGCAATGAATTTTACCTAATTTCCCTGATATTTAGCCTCCTCCTATGTAAAATGGGTGCAGTATATCCACTTTTAAGATTGTTATGAGGACTAAATGTACCAAAGCATGCAACAGAGGACAAGATGAATTTCTGTTAAGCATCAAATTTTTTCCTCAGCCTGGGAATTTCAGATAACTTGCTACTGCCATTTGAGAGGAAAGCTGCTCTAGGAAAGTAGGAACTGATTACTACTGGAAGGTGCTCCTTCCTTCTAACCTTCCACTGTGCTTTCTATAATTCCATATCTGGTAGGCTACATTTCCCTTCTCTCTACATTTCTCTCTCTATAATTTTTTTTCTTGCTAATCCATAATTCTAGAAAATATTAGGGAAGGAAGTGTGCAGTTCTAGCATACCCAAATCAGTTTAACGTATATCTCTTTTTAATGTATTTTAATAAAGTATAAATATTAAATCATTGAATGTGATTTTCAATGGGGAGGAAGAGAAAAAGAACCAAATAGAAGCACACGGAGAGGGAAAGAAGAATTGCAGCCTCTGCTGATGCAGACAAATGGTGGCTGCCAATGTGCTGTGTTTTGCAGAGCCCTGGAGCGCTGCCAGCCATTATGTACCTTAATATTTAATATGCATTTGTACAGAAATACCACATAAGTATGAGAGATGTTAATTGCTCATAACATTTTAATATTTTTTAAATTTAGCAGGCTGTTAGTCATAAAATAAAGAATGTGGTTTTGCTAAGTTGAGATTTTAATGTTCAGCTCTTAAATTTTTCTGAGAGAGGTTTTCTGTGAAAAGTTCATAATAAATACTTTGTACTTGCGTCGTGCCGCACTCTAAGGAGATCAAAGTCCTGATCAGAAATTTACTGAGACCCGGGAAGGATTCCAGGCTCTTCTGTACTCTGCTCAGCTCTCCTGGAAATGCTGCTCCTAGCAGTAGGTCTGACCTATGGGGAAAGTGTCTCTTTTATGTACCATAAGCTTCATGAGTTCTTCTCAGTTACTCAGCTCTTGTGACAACCATCTCAAATCCTGAGATTCACTGCCTAACTAGTTATAGCACAATCACTGAATAATTGTTTTTTTTCATGTTTTTGTTACAATTTCATTGAAAAATCTGTTTTAGTTTAGAGAGAGTTATGCAAAAATATCTGTACAAAAGTACTAAATAATTTCTAGTACTAAATAACCTCTTAGGATTCCAGTGGCCAAGTGATACCTGAAGATAAACAATGAAAGAATGTATTTTAATACAAAAGTCTTATGTAATCAGACTTTTCTGATCATTCACAGTATATATAGTCCATGTTCTGTAATTCTGTGTTCTTTTAATGAAATGTGTTATCTTTGCTTTTAGTGTGTTTCTTCTTTTCACTGCTGTGAAGGCTTATTCTTTTATCATCTATTTAGAAGTAACTTCCTCTGAGAAGTTTTTCCATACCATAGGCTGACTGTAGGCTCAATTTGTTGTTTATTCCAGTCTAAATGTTTCCTTGAGTCTGGTAGCCCTTATCCAGGGCACTGTAATTCTTTTTATATATGTTTATCTCTCCCAGAGTGCTACGAACCCTTTGAAGAGAGATCATTTATCTTACAGTTTTCTATGTGTTTGTCTGACATAGAGCTGGACACATATAAAATGTTCAGAAAGGTTTTCAGAATGCATGGCTTCTGTATATGACCAAAAGATTATATAATATTTAAAACTACAAAAGATGTTCCATTTCAAATAGGCTCCTCTGTGCTTGCAGCGGATTAGCTCACTTCAAGTGGCTTTTTATTGTTAGTGCTTTAAAAACAATTAGATTGTTTCCTTTATTAATTTTAAATGAACATTAGAAAAAGATTTAGGAAAAAACGAAATAACCTGTAGCCTTAAATAAAAGTTAGACAAAAAATAATTGTGGAATTAACTTTCTAAAATGAATTTGCTTTGTTAAGTGAAAAATTGTGTGTGTTTAAACAGAAAAGAAATGCTTGCTTATGAAAGGCAACAAGGTGGCTCAATTTCTGGAAATTTCTGCAGATATGTTAAGTGTAATTCTTTGCAGCTTCATCCCTAAGGTGATTTAGTCGCTTGTTTGCTCTTGTGTGTTAAATTCAGCTCTTCATTTTTTATCTCATTTTGTCTGCTTGAATTTCAGAGCACATACTCTAATCTTCAAGAGAATTTGGGTATAACTTTCTCATTCTTCCTTACTCTGTAGAACCTTGAGGCAGTTTTTTAACAAAATTGTCCAGTGAATTGCTGTAGACCACAGAGCAAGTAAATTGTAATGAAGAGAAGCAAGTTCAGGTATCTTACTTCCCTGGATCCCCATTTCTAGTCTATAAAGATGAAAATGTTCTAAGACCATATATTTCATAATGATCTATAAATGAGTATAGAAATTCTAAGGTAGTGTGAACCTCCATAAGGAAACAAAGATCTGTATAAATAATAGAACCTTAATACAACAACTCTGGAATGAAGAGCTTTAAAAATGTTCACCTTCACTAATTCCATTCCTGAGATTCTCTTTTTTTCATTTAGAGTATTTATTTATATACTTTTTTTGGTATAGTATTTTACAATTTTATTTTATTTTTATTTTTTGAAGAAATAATAATAAGTACAAAGATTTACACTGAAGGATCTCACATCATTATCTCAGTAAAAAATCAAAATTATTAAATGTTCAACAATGTAGACTGGGTAGATAAATCATAGTATGTCTTTATAGTGAATTATAAAACAAAAATTCAAGCGTTGGTAGATTTTTATAAAGACATTGGAGAATGCCCACAACATAATAGTACATGAAAAAAGTGAAGAATAAACCGATTTCTAAAGCATAATCTAATTATTTAAGCAAAAAGTGTATACACACATGAACATATATATATTAGAATAAAAAGTAAAAATAATAAGAAAGAAATAACAACTGTATTTTTTCAATATCCTATAATGAGTGTATATTGCTTCAAAATGTTTTCAAAAAAGAATTTTGAAAGATATCACCTTAAAGGTTAACAGTTTTTTATTCAGAATTTATTGCAGAAAGTTACTTTTCAGAGTATCTTCAGAGTGTTATTATAAATGATATCTTGCTTCATGGTGTCCTGGAAAATGCAAATAGATCTCATTTGATGGTCACAGGCTGTGCATCAGAGTAACTTTGATGGAAATAAGCTCTTTTTAAAGAATATTCATTCCTGCCAGAGACTCATCTCAGGCCTATTGCATAAGTATATCCAGGACTGTGGATATAGATTCCAGTATTGATATATTTTGTAAAACTTTCTCCAGGTAATTCAGATACATGTCATTGATTATATTTGCTACTTTGGTTATAAATAAAAAGACTAAATCTTGAATCAAGCTGATTAAAGAAGAGGTAAGCATGGTGAGAAGGAAGCATTTAGCTTCTGGTGGAAAGGATAAGTGAGGTACTCACAGTTCTTTGGAGAGGGAGATAATCATTGAAAAACCTGCATGTTATAATAAATATAGAATAATAGTTGGTGATTTACTACTTTCTTTTAGAATTTTTTTTGAAGGATAATTGCTTTACAGAACTTTGTTGCTTTCTGTCAGACCTCATGAGGGTGGGCAGCAGAGGAATGAATAGATGTGCATGTGTGTGTGAATCTTCTTTGTGAAAAATCTTTTCAAGTTAATTGCCTCTTTATTTTCCATTTGGTTCGTGTTTTTCTTATTGATTTTTAGGAGTGCTTTATATATTCTCCATATGAGTTCCTTATTAGCTATGTTACAAATATTTCTTCACCTTTGTATGCCTATATATTTTAAAATAAACATGTCAAGAATTATTATTCAACATATGAATGAAGTAACCAGTGAGAATTTTTAAGTGGTTCATATGAGAATTTGAGTTATAAAGATTTATCATCTCTACTAAAGAAAATTGACTTATATTGTTATGAATAGAAATTATTTTATTGCTAGGAATCCTTTGCATGGCTCTCAGTTTTCTGCAACTTAATCACTACCACTATAAAGTTTTAAAATTGCCTAGTCAATAGAAAGTTAATAAAAGGTGCATGCTCCTGTAGAATCAGATAATTAGAGGGTTCACTAGGCAATGCCTAGCCCTCCACTGAAAGGATATTAGGTACACACTTTTATTTATCTCCGGGTCTTGGAATTTTTTTTTCTGCTGACAGTATTCCTCCCTCTAATCACCTGTGACTGTAGATAATATCTAAAGCTTATTCTTGATCACAACCATGTCTAGTCTCATTAGATCTGGTTTAATTCCTTATTAAGATGCATCAATAAAAGTAAAAGTCGCTTAGTCATGTCCAAATCTTTGCTACCCTATGGAATTCTTCCTTCTCAAGGGGATCTTCCCAACCCAGGGATCGAAACCAGGTCTCCCACACTGCAGGTGGATTCTTTACCAGCTGAGCCACAAGGGAAGCCCAGAATTCTCCAGGCCAGGATACTAAAGTGGGTAGCCTTTCCCTTCTCCAGGGGCTCTTCCCACCCCAGGAATCTAACTGGGTTCTCCTGTGCTGCAGGCAGATTCTTTACCAACTGAGCTATTATTGTTAATCAACTATATATGTTTTATTGCATTTTCTTTGCAAATCTTGAGCCAACTAAGTCTAAAGCATTGACTTTAGCCTAAAAAAGTGATAAGGATTTTTGGATTTGGGTTTTTACATCCTTTTTTATTTGCTCTTACTTTGCTTAATAAGGTAATCTTTGAGTCCATTCATATCGCTGCAAATGGCATTATCTCATTCTTTTTCATGGTTGAGTAATATTCCATCGTATATATTTATTCTACATGTTTTTTATCCATGCATCTGTTGATGGACATTTAGGTTGCTTTCATGTCTTGGCTATTGTAAATAGTACTGTTGTGAACATGGAGG
Source organism: Bos indicus x Bos taurus (assembly GCF_003369695.1). NCBI lineage: Eukaryota > Metazoa > Chordata > Mammalia > Artiodactyla > Bovidae > Bos > Bos indicus x Bos taurus. The sequence continues at coordinate 51,398,394 of NC_040076.1, read as the reverse complement.
TTCAAATATCTTTTTAAATTAGAATTTTCTCTGGATATATACCCAAGAGTGGGCTTCTCAGGTGGTGTTAATGGTAAGTAACCTGCCTGCCAGTGCAGGAGACATAAGAGATGCAGGTTTGATCCCTGGGTTGGGAAGATCCCCTGGAGGAGGGCATGGCAACCCACTCCTGTATTGTTGCCTGAAGAATCCCATGGACAGAAAAACATGGCAGGCTACAGTCCATAGGGTCACAAAGAGTTGAACACAACTGAAGCAACTTAGCACATGCCCAAGAGCAGGATTGCAGGATCATACAGTAAGTCTATTTTTAGTTTTTTTTTTTTTTTTTTTTAAGGAAACTCCATACTCTTCACAGTGACTGACAAATTTGCCTTCCCACATATAGTATAGGAGGGTTTCTTTTTTTTCCATCCCCTTTCCGGCATTTGTTAACTGTAGACTTTTTCATGATGGTCATTCTGACTATTGTGAGGTGATATCTCATTGTAGTTTTAATGTGTATTTCTCTAATAACTTGCAATATTAAGCAGCCTTTCGTGTGCTTTCAGGTCATCTGTTTGTCCTCTTTCGAGAAATGTCTATTTAGATCTTCTGTCCATTTTTTTGATTGGGTTGTTTGCTTGTTCGTTTTGATATTAAGCTGTATGATCTTTTTGTTACATTAAAAATTTCATTTTACATATTTAACATTTTTGATGCTAACTTCTATTTCTCAGGGAAAATCAAATGAATGGGCTTCCCTTGTGGCTCAGTTGGTAAAGAATCCAGCAGCAATGTGGGAGATCTCGGTTTGATCCCTGGGTTTGGGAAGATCCCTTGGAGAAGGAAACGGCTACCCATTCTAGTATTCAAGCCCGGAGAATTCCATGGACTGTATAGTCCATGGGGTTGCAAAGAGTCAGACTGACTGAGTGACTTTCACTTTCTATTTCTCAGGGAAAACTGAATGGTAGATAATTAAGGACTCTATGTAACATAGAAGAATTTTGAACAGTACCAAAGTACATGAATAAAGGAAAAAACTTTATATTCCTTTAAACCTTCAAGTGTCAAAATAAACCTGTTTATGAAGTACTTGAAAAGATAAAGCTACTATATGGCATATAATAATAGGCAAATGCATATAAATGAATAATTATCCTCAGTGATAAGTGGAAAGTAATCAGTCCTTTATAGAAATCATCTAGGTATCCAATAATTAATATTGGATTATAAATGGGTAACTTCAAGATAATATTAGTATAAGTTATTATGATACCTAAAGATCTTGAGAATTATGGTCTAGCTGACACTAGAAAACCTAGTTACTATTGGTATAAAAATGATCAAACTTACAATTTAATTTAATTGAACAAAATTTTATATAAATGTTATTAAGATTTAGCATTGATATAAATCATCTGAGGAACAGATGACAAGATGGCATTGGTCATTCATGAGATTTATTGGAAAATTTCTCCTTGTGATAAAAAATTAGAAGGTAGCTGAAAGAGGCACGTTGAACATCTGATTGTGGTACATCTAACCCTGTGAAGGAGAAAAGGAAAGAAGGAAGGAGGGAAGCAAGCCTTAGATTGCAGTGCAGTTTTATGAATGTTTTGGCAAGGCCAATGTAGAGTCTTTGTGCCAAGACAGTCTGTCCCAGATGTCCTAGATCACTGGAATGGGTTTGCTTTAGCATCCCTTCTGTGCTAAGTCATTGGTTGGGAGCAGTGCAGTTGCAGCATGCCCTTGGCTAGGATGCAGTGATGTAAATTCAAAGCATAGCAGCTGAGGGTGGCAGTCAATTGGAGTCCCTACAGTTGGAGATTTGAGTGGTAAAATTTTTTATGACTGTCATAATCTATCCCTTACATCAGACAGATCTGCTTCTCCATACAAGATTAGGGATTAGCTACTCCATGATTCCCATGGAGTATAATCTTCCTGAGAGGACATTTAGCAGGTTAGTGAGATAAAGTGAAGTCGCTCAGTCATGTCCGACTCTTTGCGACCCCATGGACTGTAGCCTACCAGGTTCCTCCATCCAGGGGATTTTCCAGGCAAGAGTACTGGAGTGGGTTGCCATTTCCTTCTCCAGGAGATCTTCCCGACCCAGGGGTCAAACCCAGGTCTCCCGCATTACTTTACTGTCTGAGCCACCAGAGAAGCCCTAGTGAGATAAGGTACAGCCTAATAGTTGCTGTTGATATTGGGGCTGAAACTATTTCCTCTCTCCATTCCAAATTTCCCTGATCCTCTGCTTTTACCTTGTTGGCTCTTAGTGGCTTACCTGGGAGTGTGACCCAAATCTTCCTTTCAGAGGGCTCTGAAACTTTGGTAATTATTTCCAGGCCAGTGTGGCTGCTGATATTCATTTATTGCTGCTATGGACAAAAAGTACCAGTTGGCATCCAAGTGGCTCACTTGGATTCCACATGTATTCTTCCCTCTCTCCATTGTGCAAAACCATCTCTACTCCTCCTGTTGATCATGGTTAACTACCCAGGACAATATGGTAGCAACTCCTTGCTTGCTGGTCCCTGGACACAATTCCAGAATGCCTAAGCAGCAGCTCTAACTTGTAGTTCGTTGGAACCCTTGCTGTGTCCATTGGCAAGATTATGTCCCTATGTTATCAATTGATAGCTTCATGTATTTTGATGTTGTGTTATTAGGTGTTTATATCATTAAGATTATTTTTTCCTGATAAAATGACTTTTATCACTACAAAATGAACTATTTTTCTCTGGTAACACTTGTTTTAAAGTCTATTTTGTAGTAATATATTCATATGGCTACTTCTGTTTTCTTAAATGATTATTGTATCTTTTCCTTTTAATCTATTTATATCTTTAAATTAAAAATATGTCTCTTGGAAACAACATTCAGTTGGTTTTTGACTTTTTAATCCAGTGTGACAATGTGTGACTATTAGTTGGAATATTTTGTCTATTTACATTTAACATAGATATCAGTATGATTTTGGTATATCTATCATCATCCTATTTATTTTCTATTTGTATAGTCAGTTCTTTGTTACTTGAATTTCCTGCCTTTTTAAGAATTTTGTTCCAGATTTTGTGTATAAAAAGGGAAGATTGAAGTACTATATCATCTATTCTGTAGTCCAGAGAGCTGAATTCTTTCCCTGTGTTAAGTTGAGACTAGGTCACAGCTTTTACTAGATTGGGTTCATTATGTTTAAATCTCATAAGTATTTGAGCTGGGAGTGAGTTGGCTGCAGCTCCGAATATGTTGGTTAATCTTTGGAATCTATACTGGTAGGACTCAGCAGTCCAGTAATCATGAGAATGCATGGATTATGTTTCTAGTCCTTTCTCCACTGAAACTTTATTTGCAAAAATTTGAGGATAGAATTGGTGGAGAGAATTGTCAGGCTCAGCAATTTGTTCTCATACTTAGGTCTTTTCTATACTCCAGTTCATTTGACACTGTCATTCAAGGCTTATCTGACCTCTCCCATTCCCACATCATTGCTTCATCTTTAGCATCTCTCTTCTTAGCTGTGTGTATGTGCTTAGTCATTTCTGACTCTTTGTGATCCCCTGGACTATAGCCCACCAGGCTCCTCTGTCCATGGACTTTTCCAGGCAAGAATATTGGAGTGGGTTGCCATTTCATCTTGCAGGGGATCTTCCCAACCAAGGGACTGAAACTGTGTCTCTTGCATTTTCTGCATTGCCAGCCTAATTCTTTACCACTGTGCCCCCTGGGCTTCATCTGCTCCTAGACTATATACCTGCCTCTAGATATGGAGGCTATCAGTTTATCAGGACTTGTTTGTCACACTGAAGATATGACTTTTATTTATTTTTTTCTGGATGTATTACATCCAGAATACATTAGGACCAAAGTCTTTTTCATCCTGTATGTTCTATCCAGAAGTAGAAGTCTCTTTTCCTTTCTTGAAAGGTCAGCTGTGTATGACGGTCTATCTGATGCTTCAACTTGAGACTTTTTAGGCCACTTTATTTCTCCATCTTGCTGAGATAGGAACAGAAGCCATAGATTTATGTTTACTTTATAACTGTTAGTACCACAACTCATGTGGAAAATTCTGAAAGAGATGGAAATGCCAGACCACCTGACCTACCTCTTGAGAAATCTGTATGCAGGTCAGGAAGCAACAGGTAGAACTGGACAGGGAACAACAGACTGGTTCCAAATAGGAAAAGGAAGAAGGCTGGGATGGAAGAAGCACAAGCTGGAATCAAGAGTGCCGGGAGAAATATCAATAATCTCATAGATACGGAGATGACAGCGCCCTTATTGCAGAAAGTGAAGAGGAACTAAAGAGCCTCTTGATGAAAGTGAGAATGAAAAATTGGCTTAAAGCTCAACATTCAGAAAACTAAGATCATGGCATTCAGTCCCATCACTTCTGGCAAATAGATGGGGAAACAGTGGAATCAGTGGCTGACTTTATTTTTGGGGGGTCCAAAAATCGCTGCAGATGTTGATTTCAGCAGTGAATTAAAAGATGCTTACTCCTTGGAAGGAAAGTTATGACCAACCTAGATAACATATTAAAAAGCAGAGACATTACTTTGACAACAAAGGTCTGTCTAGTCAAGGCTATGGTTTTTCCAGTGGTCATGTATGGATGTGAGAATTGAACTATAAAGAGAGCTGAGTGCCAAAGAATTGATGCTTTTGAACTGTGGTGTTGGAGAAGACCCTTGAGAGTCCCTTGGACTGCAAGGAGATCCAACCAGTCCATCCTAAAGATCAGTCCTGAGTGTTCATTGGAAGGACTGATGCTGAAGCTGAAACTCCAATACTTTGGCCACCTGATGCGAAGAGCTGACTCATTTGAAAAGACCCTGATGCAGGAAAGATTGAAGGCAGGAGAAGGGGACGACAGGATTTGAGATGGTTGGATGGTATCACCAACTCAATGGACATGAGTTTGAGGAGGGTCTGGGAGTTGGTGATGGATGGGGAGGCCCAGTGTGCTGCAGTCCATGGGGTCGCAAAGAGTCACACACGACTGAGTGACTGAACTGAACTATCACTGTTAGAGGGATGATGTATTACTGGTTTAAAACACCAAGTAGTGTTAGCGGTAAAGAACCCACCTGCCAACGCAGGAGACATAAATGGCATGGGTTCCAACCCTGGGTTGGGAAGATGCCCTGGAATAGAAAATGGCAACCCACTCTAGTACTTTTGCTTGGAAAATTCCATGGACAGAGAAGCCTGGTGGACTGCAGTCCGTAGGGTTGCCAAGAGTTGGAGATGACTGAAGCAACTTAGCACATGTGCACATTCATTAGAATTTTTTGAAGCCTATAAAAATATAGATACCTTGGTCTTACAATAGATGATTCAAATTCATTGTCTCATGGGGAAAAAAAGCCAAAGGAATTTATGTTTTCTAAAGGCTCCTCAAAATGATTTTGATGCAAATAAAAGTTTAAAAAGAAAAATGATGAATTAGATGAATGGGACCTGAAAGTCCATGATATTTATTTGTATTTTATCCCTACTGCCCAGAACTAGTGAGTGCTCAATTGTGTTTGCTGAATGGATAAATGCATTCAATATGGCGTCTTGGTTTTCCACATAATTCAGTTATGAGATGATTTAAACACATTGTTTCAATAAATGAAATATGGCCTTATTAGAAGACTGAACAAATTTACTGCTTTTGAGGTTACCAATGTTCTCCTTGTTGCTTAATATATTAGGCACGTTTCTCCTATATATCTTATTTGACTTCACGTTGGAGTTTGACACTGTTCTCTTCCTGAAAAAAAAAAAAAAGATATTTTCTTGCCTTTATTAACACCATAATTTTCTGGTTTCTCTCTACCTATTGGCCTCTTAATTATAATTTACAATTCTGTTTTTCTCTTTCAAAAGTCTAGGGATCCTAATGTGCTGGGAATACAAAGAACCTTAAGATACCACCTCTGCTCTTAAGGATCTTATAAATCAAATAAGTAATGCTATTGCAGTTCTGAAAGAGTTCTGAGAACACTACCCCAAGATATGAAACACAGGCTCCTTCCTCCTTGAAGACTTTAAATGTCCTTCTCTTCACCTTCTTTTGTTATTTTTTGAAAATTTGTTTTAAGGACTTCACTGTCTTCAAGTATATGTACATGAGAATCTGTGATAGGAGGAAAGAGGGGAGAGCAGTAAGGAGGTATGAGGGAAGGAAGCAGGGTCTCAGCATGTTGCTCTCTGCCTTTTTATTATAAGTAAGCATGAATAGAAATAAGATGCATTATAATACTTTGACTTTCTAAAACATCCTTAAGACTTCCCCAATTTTATTTTCATAACATTCCATTTTACTAATGGAGAAACTGAATCAGGGTATGTCCGTATGTCTACTAGATGTCTCCAAGATCTTTCAGCCCTGAAAGTACTTTTCATCGGTAATTTCAGTTTGATACTAGCAATAGTCCTCTGAGTTTTTTGCTCATAAAACAAGGAGGAGTCGTAGAATGAACCATGTTTGAAAGGGAAAATATCCCAACCCACCTGAGCTGCAATCTCTGCTCATCCATTTGTTAGCTGTGTGAGTTCCACTTAATCTACACAGGGCTATTTATCTATTAAATATGAATAATAATTCCTACCAATAGAGGTTTTTGTGACTGGTACTTACTAAATGTCAGTTAATTTTTTTTGCTTTCTCTGAATTTACTTCTGTCCTTGTTGGTTCTTCCAGAGAGGTTTTTTTTTTTTTTTCTTTTTATGGCAAAAGACAGTCTTTTCATGTCTGTAGTCTACGTTTGCGAAGGTAAACATGAACCTCATCTGGCTATGCTCTAGTCTAGTAGAGCTGTATTCCTTTCTCTCACATGAAACAGAGGCTCAGGGAATGTTTTATTCTGTGCAAGATTTATTTTTAAGAGAACTCTAACATCCTACATGGAATAGTCTCTTGAAAATAGAGGGTTTTAAAAGAGGACCTGAAAGCTGTTATATGGCATCTGTATAGCTGCACAATTTCTAATCTAATAAGAGTTCAAATGTAACAATTAATGTCACACCTCACTTCATTCAGATTAGTCTAAAGCTTATCTGCCTCAGGCAGTAATAATCAGGACTCAGTAAAAGATACTGAAGCAGATGGAAGTACTACAGTTTCTAATTAAACTCTTCTTTGTTAAACCATGTATTCTTTCATGATTTATTGAGCTGATTTCAACTCTCCATCACCTGTACAACTGCTGTTTGGGTTTAGCACCTGGTGACTCTCGTTACTTTAACTAATGAGATAGTTGTAGAAAAGATGACATTTCTTTTGGTAACTGGAATAAAACAAGGAGAAAAAAGGCAACTGATGTTTATTGAGCATTAGGAATGCCCTGTAGGCATTTTTCAAGAAATCTGCTCTGAAGCAATGTTGTGTATGCATTGCTGCATTTAATCCTCATAACTATACTATGAGGAAGAGGTTGTTTCTTATTTGTTCACCATTTTGTTGATGAGAAAACTGAAACGAGTGAGTTTGAATCAACGAACTGATGTGGAAAAGCAGAACGACTTTCCTTTTCTGTTCATAAAATCATGTCACCAAGGGAAAGAAAGGTAGGAGAGATTTTATGAGAATGTTGAGAGTGTTAAGAATAAAAACATCTTGTATTATTAAAAGAGAAATGTAGTGCATATATGCCCATACATGAATCAAAAGAATTACTTTTTTGCATGTGAATAGCATCACGCTGTGAAGCATGTAGCAAATTTGTATGCAGATGTCACAGAGCCAGACCCTGTGCTAGGCATTGGCAGTTTAGCGGTGGAAGAGACCGACTCTATTTCTGTTTTCATAGGGAAAAAAAAAAGAATACTAATATTCACGTAATTCCAGTTAATGCTTATCCATTGTTCACTAAGAATACCAGAGGTGTGTCTGCTTGAATAGCCTGAGATGATTAAAAAGGCAGAAAGGATGCTCTACTGCGGGAAGTGCAAAAGAACTCTAAGAAATTAATGAGGGAGAAGAGAGGTACTACCTCACCTCACAAGTCCTAGTCCCTGAAAAGGAATGTGGAAGACAGTGGGAGATGGGTCAGGTGTTTCAGTATCTGCTTAAAAACAGCAGGGTCTAAAAGTGTTTAGGATTCCTCAGAAAGTGGAATTTTTTTCTGTGCAACTTGATTTGTTCCCATGAAATTACTGTTCTTCTTGGCCCTTTAATAAGGCAGTTTAGCCACTCAATAGAAAGTAACACCTGCTAACTCTCTCTCTCTCTCTCTCTATATATATATATATACACACACATATATGTTTATATATATGTATTTATTTATTTATTGGAGTATAATTGTTTTACAACATTAGTTTCTGCTGTACAGCAAAGTGAATCAGTTATATGTATACATATATTCACTCACAATAAATTTCTTTTATGATCAGGAGACAATAAACTGTCTTAAAAAAAGTGTATTTGATATGCCATGCTACATCCAAAGGTTCAAAAACTGTGTCGCAACATAAATTCTCCAAATAACACAACTTGAATTAAGTCAGAAATAGCTTAATCATCAGTAGCTTACACGTAATGTTGGTGTCTTATCTTTTGTTGCTAGGACTTAAAGTAGATGGTTATATTTTCAAGATACAGTGTAAGGTGTAAATTCAGGAGTAAATATGAGATGAGAGTTCATAATAAAGTTTGGTATAGAAATTAATAGACAGTCCAACAAATACCTATCAAAAGCAAACAGGAAAAGAGTAATAAAGCAAAAATGAAATCAGTGGTTAGTCAGAACATTTGGGCAAAATATAAAGCAATAATTAAACCATTAGAGATTGTTGAGTTTATGTAATGAATAGGAATGTTGGAAAGGCTCAAATATCACAAAAACGATTAAAGGGTCAGAAAAAAGGAGCTATGGAGAAAACTTTAATTAGGATTATAAATAGGGCAAACCCCTCATTACCACATGACTCACATCACAGGTCTGAATATAACACAGTCACAGGATTCCCCAAAGAACCCTTCACAGTAAAATTATAAAATTCTTAGCCTATAAGGTAATAATTCTGTCCCTTACATTTGGAATTGGACTTGTAAAGAGAGAGAGAAGAGCAGAATAAAAAAAACTATAATAATCCTTTATGTGGTGAACTAAAGAAATTGTGGAAGCAATGTAAGCAGATGAATGATTTGAGATAATGGCAGTGAACTCTTCTAAAACGTATGGAACTATTGTGATGCCAGTTCCCTATAACACATGGATAGATGATAAAATACGTGTGTGGTTCATCATTGGATTATGCTTGATTTATTCATTTAATAAAGAAAATTAAGTTCACATGCTTAAATGGGTTAAATTAACATGCTTCCAGAAAAGAGATTTGAAAAATTAAAGTTACAGAGTAAACTTTCCACCTATAAAATAGTTAAATGATAGAGTGGATCACAGAAGATGGTTATTATGATGTCAGGAATAAGAGGAAATTATTTTAGTCTTGACTCTAGAAAGTTAAGGAGGTTATTACCACAAGAAGGTTGACCTCTTGTCACTCAGAGACTTGAAATTTTGACTTTTTAGATTTTATAGAATTGTCAAGCGTTAACTCATTGGCATGAATTCTAGGGTGTGTGAATGTAAGTGTCGCAAGTAAACTTCTTATTATACAGCTGCCCGGGCTGTCTGACATAATAGTTTCTAGATACACCCTACCTCTAATCTGCAAGAGTCCCTCTTATTTTCAAGAGTCTCTGGAGTGAGGACTAGAATCCAAATACAATCTATTGAAGAAGTGGAACTTTGCAGTTAGTTCTCTATTATTGCTGTTAAAAGAATCCATAAATTTTCAAATTTTGTATTCTTTTTGGAGCACACCTTTCCATTTGGAAATAAATACAGATTTATTTCTTTGGGTCATCAGGAATCACACAATTCAAAATATGAACAATTAAAAATATTTTAGGTATATGAAAATATTTCAGTATAGTGGGGAAATACTATAATGGTGTATAGTAGAACTCATATTTTTAAAATGTGTTTGTTACATCTGCATTTAATTTCATAGCTAATTTTAGAAATATATTAACCTCAGGGAGGGATTAAGAATGCCTGAAGGGGAAATCAAAGAGAGTGAATTAATATTCAGCTTCTGACACAACACAGATAGAAGCTTACAGAAGACAACAGACTTAAAAGCCTGGCTTTGGTAAAACAGGATTTTCTAGATTCTTTTATCTTTTCATGATGCATAATATAAAACCTGATTGCAGAGTTCCAATTTTAGGTGGTGTTTATCAAGTAGGGACAGAGAGAGAGGAAGAGAGAGACAGAGAACAAAAATTTTGCTTGTCCTGGTGGAGGAAGGCAGAAGATAGAAGAGAGAGGAGGGTGACTAGCTCAGGAATAAGGGCTCTTATTATCTGCCTGAATTTGAAAAAAAAAAAAAAAAAAGGAGTTGACTTGATATATTCCCATGGGTTTGGGGAGGCTGAGTCCACTCAGGCTGATCATGCTTCTCTGGCAAGACTGCATGAGCATTTGAGCCTTTAGACTTCAGGTGATTTCAACATGGCACAGGGTCATTATGCCCGACCTTGTAATAAGGCCGCTATATGGAGTCTGCTGGGATTTCTTCAATGAAATGATGAAGAGATGTTGAAATTGCTGGTGGGTAACAGAGACCTGGGATCAAGAGTAGGTAAGAACTTTGAGCCTGGGTGAAAATGTTGGTGCTATGGTTTTTACCAGGGGTGCCTGCATGTCACCCCAAAAGCATAATGCAGCCAGTTGCCCAACAGCAGTCACCAATCAGGGAGAAGACTACTCCATGTATTCTGGAAAAGAGGCTATAGAGATCCAGGTGATACCTCATGAATCTGAGGAATGAATCTCTCTACCATCCTTTCATGTGTCTTTTACCTGCTTCTATGAGGACAAGGTCAGAACCCTCTCATACACACATGAACTTGAGAGGAGTAAGGGGTTAAATCTGAAAGATGGACAGTTCAGTTCAGTCAGTTCAGTTGTGTCTGACTCTTTGCAACCCCATGGACCACAGCATGCCAGGCCTCCCTGTCCATCACCAACTCCCAGAGTTTACCCAAACTTATGTCCATCGAGTCAGTAATGCCATCTAACCATCTCATTCTCTGTCATCCCCTTCTCCTCCTGCCGTCAATCCCTCCCAGCATCAGGGTCTTTTCCAATGAATCAGCTCTTCCCATGAGGTGGCCAAAGTATTGGAGTTTCAGCTTCAACATCAGTACTTCCAATGAACACTCACAACTGATCTCCTTTAGGATGGACTGGTTGGACTTCCTTGCAGTACAAGGGACTCTCAAAAGTCTTATCCAACACCAAAAGATGGACATTTACTTTAAAAGAATAACTTCGATAAAGGACAGATATGGTATGGACCTAACAGAAGCAGAAGATATTAAGAAGAGGTGGCAAGAATACACAGAAGAACTGTACAAAAAAGATCTTCATGACCCAGATAATCATGATGGTGTGATCACTGACCTAGAGCCAGACATCCTGGAATGTGAAGTCAAGTGGGCCTTAGGAAGCATCACTATGAACAAAGCTAGTGGAAGTGATGGAATTCCAGTTGAGCTATTTCAAATCCTGAAAGATGATGCCATGGAAGTGCTGCAGTCAATATGCCAGCAAATTTGGAAAACTCAGCAGTGGCCACAGGACTGGAAAAAGTCAGTTCTCATTCCAATCCCAAAGAAAGGCAATGCCAAAGAATGCTCAAACTACTGCACAATTGCACTCATCTCACACGCTAGTAAAGTAATGCTCAAAATTCTCCAAGCCAGGCTTCAGCAATACGTGAACTGTGAACTTCCTGATGTTCAAGCTAGTTTTAGGAAAGGCAGAGGAACCAGAGATCAAATTGCCAATATCCGCTGGATCATGGAAAAAGAAGGAAAACATCTATTTCTGCTTTATTGACTATGCCAAAGCCTTTGACTGTGTGGATCACAATAAACTGTGGAAAATTCTGAAAGAGATGGGAATACCAGACCACCTGACCTGTATGCAGGTCAGGAAGCAACAGTTAGAACTGGACATGGAACAAGAGACTGGTTCCAAATAGGAAAAGGAATATGTCAACGCTGTATTTTGTCACCCTGCTTATTTAACTTCTATGCAGAGTACATCATGGGAAACACTGGGCTGTAAGAAACACAAGCTGGAATCAAGATTGCTGGGAGAAATATCAATAACCTCAGATATGCAGATGATACCACCCTTATGGCAGAAAGTGAAGAGTAACTAAAAAGCCTCTTGATGAAAGTTAAAGAGGAGACTGAAAACGTTGGCTTAAAGTTCAACATTCAGAAAACGAAGATCATGGCATCCGGTCCCATCACTTCATGGAAATAGATGGGGAAACAGTGGAAACAGTGTCAGACTTTATTTGTTTGGGCTCCAAAATCAGTGCAGATGGTGATTGCAGCTATGAAATTAAAAGACGCTTACTCCTTGAAAGGAAAGTTATGACCAACCTAGACAGCATATTCAAAAGCAGAGACATTACTTTGCTAACAAACGTCCGTCTAGTTAAGGCTATGGTTTTTCCTGTGGTCATGTATGGATGTGAGAGTTGGACTGTGAAGAAGGCTGAGCACCGAAGAATTGATGCTTTTGAACTGTGGTGTTGGAGAAGACTCTTGAGAGTCCCTTGGACTGCAAGGAGATCCAACCAGTGCATTCTGAAGGAGATCAGGCCTGGGATTTCTTTGGAAGGAATGATGCTAAAGCTGAAACTCCAGTACTTTGGCCACCTCATGTGAAGATTTGACTCATTGGAAAAGACTCTGGGAGGGATTGGGGGCAAGAGGAGAAGGGGACGTCAGAGGATGAGATGGCTGGATGGCATGACTGACTCGATGGATGTGAGTCTGAGTGAACTCCCTGTTGGTGATGGACAGGGAGGCCTCGCTGTGATTCATGGGGTGCTGCGATTCATGGGGTGGCAGAGTCAGACACGACTGAGCGACTGAACTGAACTGAATAGGTAGTTTTACTTTGAAAAGTCTAAGTAAGGCTTGTTGAAACCAGAAGAGGGAAAAATATTTTAAGCAGCCAATGGGGGGAAAAGAATCTATTTGTGATTCAAAGTTGTGAAAAAAAATAAATGCAGATTTAAAGAATTTAAGAAGCTATTTTCTCTGTGCAACTGAACCACAGCGAGTAAATACTCAAATATTCATAGAAAAGTAATAGTTTGAGAATTAAAATGTTGGGTGTTTCCCTTGGGAAAATAATTTAAATTGATGTAAATAACCTGGAGATTAGAAGAAAAATCTTTTGAATTAAGACTTTATTATTGCCTCCATGGAATTACCCCTAGACTAGCCAGCTTAAATGTAGCAGAATCCAACTTGGAGTAGGAAGTTCTGATTTGAAAAATTCATTAGCATCATTACCTGTGTCACTTCAGGTAATAAGTTGATTAATTTCTCTGAGTCTCAGTTTTTTCACCCATGAAATGCATAATATTAACCTCAAGGAGTTTTGATGAATCTCATACATGATCATGCATGACTTGAAGTGCAGACCTGAGCTGAAACCTGCCTGCTGCCTGTTTAGAATATGAAGTTTTAGTGGAAATGGCCTTGCCCATTTCTTGCCTTTTCCATGGCTATTTCATACTGCAAAGGCAGAGTTGAGTAGCTGTAACAGAGACTCTGTGAGCAAGTGCTATTGTTTTTATCATGTCAACCCACTTTGCTCTGAGTCCAATCTTATATAGTTGTATTTTGGTAAACATTATTATTTTTTTAAAGCCTTCATTCTAGAGAAAACTATTTTTTCATTCAAAAGTATGTTTCTCACTGTAAGTTAACCAGTTGGCAATGGGTTTATAAAGCAGTCTGTTCGGAATTTGGTTACATTTCCTCTCTCTGCCAAGGCAGATTCTCCCCAACTGAGCTGATACATTAAACTTCTGAGTCTACAATCTAAGGACCACCTGTTCCTCTGCAGCCACAATGAGCCGTTCACCGGCTCACCATTATCATTGAGATCAAGGAGCCTACTACTTTACTCAACTTTACCACATTTATCATAAGATAGTCATAAATTGTTGCCTCCTTATGTGAACAAGACATCAAAAGATAAATTATTTTTAAAAAGGCACACTATATCTGCTTTGATGGTTTTCCTTTTTCTTTTCTCCGATGTTCTTCCTCATGTGGTCCGTCTGTCACCTGCTGCAGGGTGAAATCTAGTGAGCACAACAGACGGCTATTCTGTGAAAGGGCACCTTGGGTGCATTTGCCATGATGCTAGGATTATGAACAGATAATTCCAAATTCTAGCTTATTATTAAATGAAGCCTGATTTCTAAATAAATCAGCAATAGAACATCTAACAATGGGAATATAACATGCTTGGGTTAATTATGCCACTCTTCAGGTAAAAATTTAGTTGTTCACAGCTAACCACCTGCATTTATTAAAAAATAAGAGACTTTAGATTTCTTTCTGGGAATCAAACATTTTTGAAATTGAGGTGCTGTAGTTTTGCCAAATGCTGTTGAAACTCCAAAAGGTAATTATGCCAGCCTGAGGAGACTATGATAGTGAAAATAAGATTTAAAAAAGAGCTGTGGGTTTTCAGCCACAATCAGCAGACAGTTTTAATTTTGGAAGTGAACGTCATGTGCTTGGGCATAGTTTAAATCTTCTCCTCCCTACCAACTGTTCTCCTCATTTGCCTGAAAACCTTCCAGTGCCCTCTCACCTTTTTTTTCTTGATATTCCTTCCTTTTTGAACTTTCCTCTGTTTCTCACCCCTCCCATGACCACAAATGCTCTTAACGAAACTTAAGAGTAAAAAAGAAACCTGTGCTCTTTCACTAGCCAGGGGAAAACAAAGGGTTTTCTTAGTGCATCATCTTTGCTCCCTCTTTACATATTAAAAAAGTATCGAACAGTCCCCACAAGTCCAATTCAAGAAATTTATTCTACAGATAGACTCTTACCAGGGTGCAAAGTTCTGCTATGAAATCATTGCAGTCTGAGGATGAAACAAAAAAGAGAAGCTGAGTCTAGCAGAGAGCTGAAATGAGAGAAGCAGTGGGAATAGGAGAGACCAGGAGCTAGGAGCAGCACTAATAATGGAGCAAGCTTCAGGAATCTGGTGGGAGAGAAGAGCATCAGGGAAGTCTCCTCCTCCTCCTTGGTTCTCCGTGGGCCATGTGCCAGGCAGGTATCCCTGCAGCCCATGTGGCAGTGGTAACAGATGCAGGTGATAAGTGCCAGCTGTCTCACAGGAGCCTTCCCACTGGGTAAATTCTAAAGGTCTTCCATATCTAAGATTACCCAGAGCCCTCTCTGAAAGGGCTGAATGCAGGGATGGGAAACTTTAGCATTTCTAAGTGGCATAGCCAGTGGGGAGAAAAATCAATCCTTAAAAACCATAAATTGAAAACGAGTCTTTTCATAGAATTAATTTTTGAATATTGACCATTTTCTGATTTTTTTATCAGTAGTAAAATGAGTCTTTTTTTCCCTCAGATGTTATCAAATTTTATCCTAGTGGTAGTTGTTAGTGAACACACTGCTTACAGGAGTCATCTGCTATTTGTCCATACTCCAGGCTAACATAAAACATCTGCCAATTTGAAGTGGTCCTTAAAATGTTTAAAGGAATATAATTGATTGTAGTATATGCCAAGCATACTAGTACATAGGTTCAGTTCAGTTCAGTCGCTCAGTCATGTTTGACTCTTTGCAACCCCATGAACCACAGCACGCGAGGCCCCCCTGTCCATCACCAACTC
Organism: Bos indicus x Bos taurus; assembly: GCF_003369695.1. Lineage (NCBI taxonomy): Eukaryota > Metazoa > Chordata > Mammalia > Artiodactyla > Bovidae > Bos > Bos indicus x Bos taurus. The sequence goes on along the minus strand of NC_040076.1, from coordinate 51,382,650 downwards.
CCGGAGTCCACCCAAACCCATGTCCATTGAGTTGGTAATGCCACCCAACCATCTCATCCTCTGTCTTCCCCGTCTCCTCCTGCCCTCAACCTTTCCCAGTATCAGGGTCTTTTCAAATGAGTCAGCTTTTCGCATCAGGTGGCCAAAGTATTGGACTTTCAGCTTCAACATCAGTCCTACGAATGAACACCCAGGACTAATCTCCTTTAGGATGGACTTGTTGGATCTCCTTGCAGTCCAAGGGGTTCACAAGAGTCTTCACCAACACTACAATTCAAAAGCATCAAATCTTCTGTGCTCACATTTCTTTATAGTTGAACTCTCATATCCATACATGACCACTGGAAAAACCATAGCCTTGACTAGACGGACCTTTGTTGGCAAAGTAATGTCTCTGCTTTTGAATATGCTATCTAGGTTGGTCACAACTTTCCTTCCAAGGAGTAAGCGCCTTTTAATTTCATGGCTGCAGTCACTATCTGCACTGACTTTGGAGCCCTCCAAAATAAATTCAGCCACTGTTTCCACTGTTTCCCCATCTATTTGCCATGAAGTGATGGGATGGGACCAGATGCCATGATGTTAGTTTTCTGAACGTTGAGCTTTAAGCCAACTTTTTCACTCTCCTCTTTCACTTTCATCAAGAGGCTCTTTAGTTCTTCTTCGCTTTCTGCCATAAGGGTGGTGTCATCTGTGTATCTGAGGTTATTGATATTTCTTCCAGCAATCTTGATTCCAGCTTGTGCTTCTTACAGTCCAGCGTTTCTCATGATGTACTCTGCATAGAAGTTAAATAAGCAGGGTGACAAAATACAGCATTGACATATTCCTTTTCCTATTTGGAACCAGTCTGTTGTTCCGTGTCCAGTTCTAACTGTTGTTTCCTGACCTGCATACAGGTTTCTCAAGAGGTAGGTCAGGTGATCTGGTATTCCCATCTCTTTCAGAATTTTCCACAGTTTATTGTGATCCACACAGTCAAAGGCTTTGGCATAGTCAATAAAGCAGAAATAGATGTTTTTCTGGAACTCTCTTGCTTTTTCGAGGATCCAGCGGATGTTGGCAACTTGATCTCTGGTTCCTCTGCCTTTTCTAAAACCAGCTTGAACATCAGGAAGTTCACAGTTCACATATTGCTGAAGCCTGGTTTGGAGAATTTTGAGCATTACTTTATTAGTGTGTAAGATGAGTGCAATTGTTTGGTAGTTTGAGTATTCTTTTCTCCTTATTGCCAAATTCAGACTGAAATTGCAGAAAGTGGAGAAAACCACTACACCATTCAGGTATGACCTAAATCAAACCCCCTATGACTATACAGTGGAAGTGAGAAATATATTTAAGGGACTAGATATGACAGACAGAGTGCTTGATGAACTATGAATGGAGGTTCATAACATTGTACAGGAGACAGGAATCAAGACCATCCCCAAGAGAAAGAAATGCAAAAAAGCAAAACGGCTGTCTGAGGAAGCCTTACAAATAGCTGTGAAAACAAGAGAAGTGAAAAGCAAAGGAGAAAAGGAAAGATATACCCATTTGAATGCAGAGTTCCAAAGCATAGCAAGGAGAGATAAGAAAGCCTTCCTCAGCAATCAATGCAAAGAAATAGAGGAAAACAACAGAATGGGAAAGGCTAGAGATCTCTTCAAGATAATTAGAGATATCAAGGGAAAATTTCATGCAAAGATGGGCTCGATAAAGGACAGAAATGGTATGGACCTAACAGAAGCAGAAGATATTAAGAAGAGGTGGCAAGAATACACAGAAGAACTGTACAAAAAAGATCTTCATGACTCAGATAATCATGGTGGTGTGATCACTGACCTAGAGCCAGACATCCTGGAATGTGAAGTCAAGTGGGCCTTACACTGGGATGACCCAGAGGGATGGTATGGGGAGGGAGGAGGGAGGAGGGTTCAGGATGGGGAACACATGTATACTAATTAAATAAAAATTAAAAAAATAAAATAAAATAAAATAACTAAAAAAAAAAAAAAAGAAAGCATCACTATGAACAAAGCTAGTGGAGGTGATGGAATTCCACTGGAGCTATTTCAAATCCTGGAAGATGATGCTGTGAAAGTGCTGCAGTCAATATGCCAGCAAATTTGGAAAACTCAGCAGTGGCCACAGGACTGGAAAAGGTCAGTTTTCATTACAATCCCCAAGAAAGTCAATGCAAAGAATGCGCAAACTATCACACAGTACATGGGTAGACCAAGATATTTCTTTCTGAAGCATCAGTTAAGGACAACTTAAAAACTAGAGGTTTGTCAAAGTACAGTAACTATTTTCACTATTGTCCAGACCATTTCAGGAAGCCAGACCCTCAAATCTGACTAATATAAAAGATATAAAGGTTTACTCATTTTTCCTGTTCATATTATTTCACAGGTTTCCAGTGAGGTCAAGATGAAAAGTTTGAAATAGTTTTTCAACCTCGTAATAACCTCTAAAAGAGGTCTCTTACTCTTTTGGGTTACTCCTTCTTTTAAGCAGTATACTACGGAGATCTTAAGAAGAGGATGTTATTTCATTTGTGTTGGTGGCCTAAATTGTCCTTCCCTCTGAAATTTGTTGAATCCCTACCACCAGTGCCTCAGGATGTGACTGAATTAGAATATAGAACTTTAATGAGGCATTTTATTTATTTACTGAAGTATCAGTTCAGTTCAGTCGCTCAGTTGTGTCCGACTCTTTGCAATCTCATGAACTGCAGCACGCCAGGCCTCCCTGTCCATAACCAACTCCTGGAGTCCACCCAAACCCATGTCCATCGAGTCGGTGATGCCATCCAACCATCTCATCCTCTGTCATCCCCTTCTCCTCCTGCCCTCAATCTTTCCCAGTATCAGGGTCTTTTGAAATGAGTCAGCTCTTCGCATCAGGTGGCCAAAGTATTGGAGTTTCAGCTTCAACATCAGTTCTTCCAATGAACACTCAGGACTGATCTCCTTTAAGATGGACTGTTTGGATTTCCTTCCTGTCCAAGGGACTCACAAGAGTCTTCTCCAAGACCACAGTTCAAAAGCATCAAATCTTCTGCACTCTGTTTTCTTTATGGTCCAACTCTCACAGCTATACATGACCACTGGAAAAACTATAGCCTTGACTAGGCGGACCTTTGTTGGCAATGTCTCTGGTTTTTAATATGCTGTCTAGGTTGGTCATAACTATCCTTCCAAGGAGTAAGTGTCTTTTAATTTCATATCTGCAATCACCATCTGCAGTGATTTTGGAGCCCCCCAAAATAAAGTCTGACACTGTTTCCACTGTTTCCCCATCTATTTGCCAAGAAGTGATGGGACCAGATGCCATGATCTTAGTTTTCTGAATGTTGAGCTTTAAGCCAACTTTTTCACTCTCCTCTTTCACTTTTATCAAGAGGCTCTTTAGTTCTTCTTCACTTTATAGTTGATTTGTAATATTGTGTTAGTTTTAGGTATACAGTGAAGTGATTCAGGCATATATATATATATGTGTGTGTGCATGTGTATATATGAATATACATATGTATATGTTCTTTTTCATATCTCTTTCCATTATAAAGAAGAAAGTTGTACTCAGTTGTATCAGACTCTTTGCAGTCCCATGACTTAGCAGAAGATCACTTCTCCAGGAGTGCATGTGCCAGCCTGGCATAATATTTGCTTTATAAATCATGGATTGCTTGTTCAACCTTATACACCGGAAGTTTCTTGGTGACTGTGTCTCATGCTTCAGTCAAAAGAGCCACTGCATTACTCTTTATTTTTTATTTTAATTAATTTTATTTTATTTTTAAAGTTTACATAATTGTATTAGTTTTGCCAAATATCAAACTGAATCCGCCACAGGTATAGGTCCTGCGTCATCACACATCAGTCAGAACACTTAGCTTCTCTCTGATGACTTATAATTTCCAGACTGAATATAAGATTAGAATGCATGTGCTCAGTCATGTCCGATTCTTTGTGACCCCATGGACTATATAGCCTGCCAGGTTCCTCTGTCCATGGAATCTTTCAGCCAAGAATACTGGAGTGGGTTGCCATATCCTACTCAGGGGATCTTCCCGACCCAGGAATCAAACCCACATCTCTTGAGTCTCTAGCATTGGCAGGCAGAGTCTTTACCATTAGCACGATCTGGGAAGACTTTCCCATTATGGGTTATTATAAGATATTGTATCTAGTTCCCTGTGAAATACAGTGAGGCAGTGTTTGAAATTTAAAATAAGACCATTAGGGTGAGCCCTAATCCAACATGACTGGTATCTTTATCAGAGGAAATCTGGACACATGAGAGACATCAGGGATTCACTTGCACAGAGAAAAGGACACAGCAAGACGGTAGCTGTCTGCAAATCAAGGAGAGAGGCCTCAGGAGAAACCACACCTGCCACCACCTTGGTTGTGAACTTCCAGCCTCTACAAATGTGAGGAAATACATCTCTGTTGCTTAAGCCACAACCTAGTCTATGGTATTTTGTTATGGTTGGAGGAGTGAACTATCACAGTGCATCACAAACAGACTTTATACAGCATGAACAGTGAAGATTTCATTGTTTTAACTCAGTATCATAATGATAGAGAATCTCCTTTTATTTTGGTGATAAGACATTAGGAATGAGCCCAAAGTATCCTAGAATAACACTGGATACATGTGAAGGTACTGTTCATTGACATTGTTTTAATGAAACATACCAGAGAGAAAGAAGAGAGAGAAGAGAGAAAGAAGCTAGCATTAGGCTGCCAAAGGTAGTTACTGTAATAAATTGTTGAGGACAGGTCATATCCTACACATGGTGAATTCTCAATTATTTGGCCTGCAGCAGGAGGAAAATAAGTTAGAGCAGGGAGTGCCAGGGCTCGGAAACCTTCTCAGCAGCAGGTTTGCCTATGAGGATGGTGGCAGGAATCTGATTTGTGATCCAAGTTGATGTAGCAAATTTGTTCTCCATCTGGGCTTGAATTGATATCCTGAGATTCAAATCATGTGGTTGTGGTCCCCCAGCCTGAGTTTCCCACAGTAGTGGTATGGAGACAGGTGGAGGGGATTGTGTGGCTTCTGGAGTGTGGGAGACCATCTGGGCTGAAGCAGAATTCTAGCCAGCTGTTGGCAGGATGGACAGAGGGTCCAACTCCTAGGGAAAATCGGATTGTTTTAGAACCCTCTTATGATTGTTCAAGCTGAGGAGTCAGATCCAATCCTAGTCAGAAAACTGGGATATAAATCAGGATTTGAAGCAATTTTCCATCCCCATGGAAGTAACTCAGGAGATTGGGGTGGAGAAAGCAATAACTCCATAAACACAAAAGCGTCTTGGAACTCACACCTGTTATAGGGCTGAGAGTTATTGCAGACATTAATTCAAAATCGTAGTCAAGTTTGTTCATTTGGTTCAGGCATGGAGAGGACAGTATGAGAAGCAATGCGGATGATCTGAAATGACATCCATGCTGAAATCATAAGAAATGTTTTGAATGGTGCTGACAACTCAAGAGATACTGAAAGCACAAGCAAAGAAGATAATTTTCTGGAGGGCAAGTAAAATAGTTCAGGGATGATTACTTCACTCTTTAATTCATTAATCTATTCTTCAAAAAGTTAGCGGTGTTCTATTGCCCTGAAGGATAGACAGCTCAACATTATTCACTGCAATTTCATAAGAAAAATGCAGATGAGCAAAAGGCAAGCCAGTCATTTGCTTTATATAGAAAGCAAGTGTCTGAGAATGTCTTTGAATTCATATTCCTTACTCTCTATATCCCACATCAGGAGCAGCTATGGCATGTATAATTGATATAATGATAATTGTAAGTAATTGATAAAATGTGAAATTTGGTTATACTGTTCTTAAGAAGGCAGAGAAAAATTTTTGCTATTTAATAAGTTGCTTTAAGGGGCTATCCTGACATTGTAAATATTTTTTGAAATTTAGCTTTTACAAAATTTAATCTTTAATTCTGATTATATAATAACAGGTCTCATTCATGCTTTGCAAATGTGAAATTCTTATGTGGTAACTCAATTTGTAACTCAAAATGTAATTTCCATAGAGATACAAAAATAAATGATTTAGCAGATGTAACAAGTTTTCATTCATAATATATGTGTGGGTATGAATATTTATATGCAGATATATTCATTGTATGATTACAGTGTACGGAGAGGAATGGATTTCTGCACATCATGATAATTATCATTGGTGTGTGCTACTAGTTGTCAGACATTGTATTAAATGATTTTACAAATGTTAACTCTTTCAATATTCAGAAAAATTCTTTGTAGCAAATTATCCTGATTTTGTAGAGGAAGAAACTGAGAGTTGGGGTCCTAAAGTTAACAAGTGTTTAAACTGTCTAGGATCTTAGGCTTGAAAGATGGTGAAACTGGGATGCATTCCAAAGTCTGTCTGATAGACCTTGATGCTTTCAACCTCTCTGCTACATTACTGCACAAATTGACTTAAGTATTCAAGAATGAAGCGACAGTTGTACAGTGAATTTATACAGAAACCAGTTGGCCTTGCGTAGGGGAAAGAACACTGCTTCATTGTCACCATCCTTGACAGTGCTTGAGACATCTGTGCCTCTTATTTCCATATGGTAGGTCAAGACTGAGGAGCTATTTTATACTTTATGAAACTTGGAGATGAATGACTCTTTCAGTTCCACATTTTGATCCTGTGATATTTAATATAAAGGAAACTAATTTATGAAATTTCTTAATACGTTTTAATTATATCTAATTCAAAAACAGATAATATGATGGAAAGAACATGTCACTATAGGCAATGCAGTGTACTTATCTTTACCCCAGTTTGCCCCATCTGCAAAATAAGGGGATGAGGAGTCTGGCTGGATACAATCCACGGGGTTACAAAGAGTTGGACACGACTGAGAAACTATTTTAAAGGGTAGTTGTCTTATTAACTCATTTCCAGGTGAGGAAACCAAGACATGGAGACCTTAAGCAGTGTTTAGTTCTCAGATCTGAACTCCTAATCTTTATGCTTCACTGCCTCTCAAAATACTTACTTTCCTCTGTTTCATGGACCTGATATTCCACTGGGTAAAAAAGAAAATAAGTAGAAATTTAAGAAAATTAATGGGTATACAAATTTTTTGGTAGAGTGATTGCTGGGCCCTGTTTTCTGTAAGAGTGTCTTGGAAAGCCTGATTGAAGAGATGTGCATGTGTGTGTGTTAGTCACTCAGTCCTGTCTAACTCTTTGCGACCCCGTGGACTGTAGCTCGCCAGGCTCCTCTGTCCATGGGATTCTCCAGGCAATAATACTGGAGTGGGTTGCCATTCCCTTCTCCAAAGGATATCCTGCATAGTAGGCAGATTCTTTACAATCTGAGCCACCAGGGAAACTCTAATGAAGAGATAACACTGGAGTATTTAAACAAGGATTTGTTCAACTTTTCCCTTCTAAACCAAACCATCACCACCAAAAACTCTTTTCTTTTTAGGGAACCAACTGCAAATACAGTGCTTGTGAAGTCACAATTTGTAGCATCTATAGGATGATAAGATTATTGGCTCACACATATCTTTTCAACATAAATTCATTATAGACTTGTCTCAGTCACCTAGTCGTGTCTGACTCTTTGCGACCCCTAGGACTGCAGTCTGCCAGGCCTCTCTATCCCTCACCATCTCCTGAAGTTTGCCCAAGTTCTTGTCCATTGCATTATTGATGCCATCCAGCCATTTCATCCTCTGACACCCTCTTATCCTTCTCCTCTCAATCTTTCCCATCATCAGGGACTTTTTCTAATGAGTCAACTATTTGCAACAGGTGATCAAAATACTGGAGTTTCAGCTTCAGCATCTGTCCTTCCAAAGAGTATTCAGGGTTGATTTCCCTTAAGGTTGACTGGTTTGATCTCCTTGCTGTCCAAGGGACTTTCAGGAGTCTTTTCCTGCACACATTCTAAAGGCATCAATTTTTTGGTGTTCTGCCTTTTTCGTGGTCTTGTTCTCACAACCATGCATGACTACTGGGAAGACCATAGTCTTGACTATACAGACCTTTGTCGGCAGAGTAATGTCTCTGCTTTTCAACACACTGTCTAGGTTTGTCACAGCTTTTTGTCAAGAAGCAATTGTCTTCTGATTTCATGGCTGCACTCACTGTCCGCAGTGATTTTAGAGCTCAAGAAGAGGGAACCTGTCACTATTTCTATGCTTTAGCATGGTTGATGAAACAGAGGTAGATATTTTTCTGGAATTCCCTTGCTTTGTCAATTATCCTGTGAATGTTGGCAATTTGATCTCTGGTTCCTCTGCCTTTTCTAAATCCAGCTTGGACATCTGGAAGTTCTTGGTTCACGTAGTGCTGAAGCCTAGCATGCAAGATTTTTAGCATGACCTTACTAGCATGGGAGATGAATGCAGTTATCCGATGGTTGGCACATTCTTTGTACTACATTTCTGGGAATTGGGATGAGGATTGACCTTTTCGAGTCCTGTGGCCACTGCTGGGTCTTCCAAATTTGCTGACATATGGAATGCAGCACTTAGATGGCATCATTCTTTAGGGTTTTGAATAGCTCTACTGGAATTCCATTGCATCCACTAGCTTTATTAACAGCAGTGCGTCCTAAGGCCCACTTGACTTCACACTCCAGGATGTCTGGCTCTGGGTGACTGACCACACCATTGCACTTTTCCAGTTCATTAAGATCTTTTCCGTATAGGTCTTCCATGTATTGTTTCCATCTCTTCTCGATTGCTTCTGGTGCCACTAAATCTCTACCATTTCTGTCCTTTATTGTGCCCTTCTTTGGGCATAATGTTCCCTTTCTTGAAGAGGTCTCTAGTCTCTCCCCTTCTGTTGTTTTCCTCTGTTTTTATGCTCTGTTCATTGAAAAGGGCCTTCTTAACTCTCCTTGCTTTTTTCTGGAGCTCAGCGTTTAGTTGGATGTACCTTTCCCTTTCTCTCTTGTTTTTTGCTTCTCTTCTTTCTACAGCTATTTATAAAACCTCCTCAGATAACCATTTTTCCTTCTTGCTTTTCTTTTTCTTTGGGATGGTTTTGTTCACTGCCTCCTGTACAATCTTGTGACCTCTGCCTATGGTTCTTCAGGCACACTATTAACTAGACCTAGTCTCTTGAATCTATTTGTCACGTCCACTGCATATTCATAGGGAATTTTGTTTAATTCATACCTGCCAGGCCTAGTGGTTTTCCCCACTTTGTTTAGTTTAAGCCTGAATTTTGCTATGAGAAGCTGATGATCTGAGCCACAGTCAGTTCCAGGTCTTGTTTTTGCTGACTGTATATAGCTTCTCCATCTTCAGCTACAAAGAATGTAATCAATTTGATTTTGGTATTGACCATCTGGTGATGTCCACGTGTAATGTCATCTCTTATGTTGTTGAAAAAGGGTGTTTGCTATGACCAGTGCATTCATTTGGCAGAATTCAGTTAGCCTTTGTCCTGCTTCACTTTGTTCTCTAAGGCCAAACTTGCCTGTTATTCCAGGTATTCTCCAATGATGAATAGAATATCTTTTTTTTGATGTTAGTTCTAGAAGGTCTTCTAGGTCTTTATTGTACTGATTAACTTCAACTTATATAGTATCAGTTTTTAGGGGCATAGACTTGAATTACTGTGATGTCAAATGGCTTTCCTTGGAAACAAACCAATATCATTCTGTCATTTTTGAGGCTGCACCCAAGTACTGCATTTCAGACTCTTATTGTCTCTGTATACATAGGTAATCTCTGGGTTGATCAACTCTGCCACAGAGGTTCTATATTAACTATATTAAAATTCTAAATAATTGCTTTTTGTTTGTGATTTTTTTGGGGGGAGGCTGCTGCCATGCAGCATGAGAGATCCTCAGATCCCAGACTAGGGGATCAAACCTATGCCCCCTGAAGTGGAATCATGGAGTCTTGATCACTGGACTGTCAGAGAAGTCCCTTGTTTGTGATTTTGTTGCAAAATTATACTGACTCATTTGCCTTTCTTTTGTTTCTATATACCACTTTTTTCCAAGAATTCTGAGCATGTACTAAGCAGTTGAATCGAAAGAAAATAGCATCTAATAAATTTAAGCCAGCAGCATATCAGGGTGACCTGCCATCTCAGCCATGCTGCCAAGCTCCTTGTATTGAAATTACTTTCACTGGAACTTTGGACAGTAAGTTCATGTGTATAAGAAGCATCTCAGAGACAGTCTCCATCTCATCTACATTCTTCCTCCATATTCTCATGTCCTTGTTTTGGCCTAAGAGGTATGTCTCCCACGTTTATAGTACTCACTGGTGGCTTCTTGTCAAGATGCATTCATTATTATATGCTGTTTGTTCACTTTGCTCTGAAATATATGGGACACATGCGCACACACACATGCGTGCCTCTAACCTTTGTGGAGGATGTGAAATCTCTCTTTTCTAAGTAACTGTCCCTAGTATTTGTTTGTCCACATAAAATCTCTGTCTCTGCTTTTATATGTTTTTAAAAACTCAAGACTCTATTCTCTTTGAAGACTTCCCTTTCTGGTTTGTCTCTTCAGCTTTCCTGACTTCTTTTGAATGTCCTATGTGATTCTGCATCTTTTTGGGGAGACCTAGCATGATTAAGCTGTAAGTTTGCTCTTGTGTATAATTTCAGAAATTTTTCATACATTTCCTTGGAATACATTGGGGGCATTGGTTCATTGCATTTTTCTAAGTTCTGAGGGGATCAAAGTCATTAATGCAATCTTCTTACCCTCATAAATTTTTTCCATTAGCTTAATAATCAATATCTAATATTAGCCTTTCTCTCTCTTTCCATATTGTTTTTTCTGCAAGAAATATCTATCGTATGTCTATTCTATGACTTGAACCTTACAAACTGGATATAGTTTTGAAAAATTCACAATCCTTTTTCCTCAAGTTAATAGTTTTTACAAAATGAGAAAATTAATGTAAAAAATTGTGCCTGTGTGAATATGCAATGTATACATATAATTCCCAGTAATAATAAAATTATAGTATTTTTTTTATTTTATTGACTGCTTATGATGTGCCTGCTCTACTCCAAGCTTTTAACCTGTATTAATTCATTTAATTTTCATAATAACCCAATGAGCTATGTATTTTATTTTACAAAAATTTTAGGTAAGAAAACTGCTGCCCAAGGATTTTAGATATTTGTTCTTGGTACCTTAGTAAGTAGAGTTGCTGGGAGTCCAGTCAAGACACACTCACTCTAGAGCTTGTTTTAAGTGTGTTGTATACATTTAAAGTACTCAATGCGATCATTAGTTTCTTATTACCCTCCACTGTGTTCATGGTTAATCTATGGTAAAGCCTGCAGCTTGCGTTTTCCTATTTCAGTCCTTTTGGTGATTGTCCTTACAAATTCTCGTGTTTAACACTCTCCATTAACCAGGTACTATGATAAACATCTCACTTCTATCTGTTATCTGCTTATTCCCATTTTATACCATTTTCCAAATGGTCTCCCTTCTACACAAAATATTTTCTTGCCTCTCCACCAATCAATCCAATACATATATTTCCTTCAATAAGACTAAGCTTATTATGGAAGAGACTAAGCTCTTCCATTCCTTGTTAAATTCCCAAAGCAAGTATAGTTTGAAAATATCCTTGAGTGTACTAATACACACTACACTTTATTTTCTAGTTACTTTCGTGTATCTATTTTTAAACAACCAGATATGATTCTTTACTTTTAGAGATCACATATTTAACCCTTTTTCAAACCTCCACAGTGGCTAGAATTCATCTGATGATGACTAGTTCCTTGATTGACAGCATTTTGTAGAATAAGAAATGATACTGTGATTTCAAGCATTTCTTCAGTGTGGAAAGTATGTTTCCAGAAAAGAATTAGATTCAGATTAATGATTTTTTTAAAGCTTTTAATTTTGTGTTGGAGTATGGCTGGTTAACAATTTTGTGATAGTTTCAAATGGACAGCAGAGGGGCTCAGCTATGCATATACTTGTATCCAATTGTAGCACATGTTTTATTATATTATATAAATTATTCCCCAGAATTTTAAGACTCTCTGCACTTTGACTACAACACAGTGGGAAATGAAAGTGCTCCCCGGACTTATTGGAATTACTTGGGTGCTGTCTAGATGCATGTGTGGATTGATCTTGTCACCCTTTGGAATGGCAGAATAGAGACAGCAGAAGAGGCAAGGGGACTTTGCATAGGATGTTTTTTCCCCAGTAATCTTCCTGTTTCTTTGTCCTTGATTCTGTGGAAGGAACTGCTAGGGCAGGTGGTAGGACATGCTCTTATTACCATTCAGAATTTGAAGTGGGTGAACAGTCTTCTGATACAGTTCTCTTGCCATTTCTACTTTTTCTCACTGGAAGAACCATCTCTCTTTCAAATTCTACTTCTTTTATTAATTACACTTTAAAATGTCTACTAAGAATCACAGAATGCATAGGTATATGTGCTTGTTGCTAAGTCACTTCAGGGGGGTCTGACTCTTTGTGACCCTATAGACAGTGGCCTACCAGGCTCCACTGTCCATGGGATTCTCCAGGGAAGAATACTGGAGTAAGTGGCCATGCCCTCCTCCAGGGGATCTTCCTGACCCTCATCTCTTACATCCCCTGCCCTGGGAAACAGATTCTTTACCACTAGCCACCTGGGAAGCCCACATAGGTATATACCAGCCCCTAATAAATAATTTTAGTATATGGTAATAATTATAGTCACTATATGTCACTGAGTTAGAGAAGGCTGTCTTACTTTCTGATGTAGCTTGTAATGAACTAAATGCTACAATATAATACAAGATTGGTTATAAGGAAGTGAATAATACTTTTAGTTGTAGTCCCTAAGCATTCACACCAATTCTTGTTGCTCACATATATTTTGAAACTATATTGGCAAATCAGTCCAGTTCAGTTCAGTTCAGTCACTCAGTTGTGTCCGACTCTTTGCGACCCCATGAATCGCAGCACGTCAGGCCTCCCTGTCCATCACCAACTCCCAGAGCGCAATCATCATATTTCACAGAGGTTGCATATCAACTGTATAATTTGTGATATTTCATTCATATGGACTACAGAGAAGTTGGCATTTCCATTTTAGACTGTGTTTTAGAGCATTAACAGAACCATAATAATTGGCCACCAGACAAACTCTGCAATGCCAGGCCTAACCTTGGGGCAGTTTTTAAGCAATTACTATTATGAAGTCAAACCACTTTGGAGTATTTCTTTTACCAAGTACTGTATACTGAAATAGACCAGGGAAATATGACTTCATTTTCAATATGTTTTAAAAAGATTTCTGGCTTTGGGGCTTGAAAACACATTTTCTTTTAAATGTAGAGGATTTGTAACTCACCATCAAAATAAAGGCAATCGGAACCTACCAGCTTTAATACATAAATATTCTTTACATATTTTAAGCTTATATACTTAAGGATAATTACTCTATTTGAATACAACTTTAGTGAATTCATAAAAATGACTTGGGATTTATGCTGTTGTATATAAGATTAAAAAGTGTTTTTTATGAAGGCTCCAGTAAATGGCTTTTGAGGCAATATGTATATTCAAAATTGTGCCAAATATGCAACAAAATGTATCTGAAATATCCTATTGTGTGTATAATAGGGACTTATTATTCTGCAAGAAAGGAAATAAATCTTGAATATTTTAGAGCAATATATACTTTTGCAAATTATTTTATAATCATTGCATTTGTTTTCTAGCATGCTGGCTAGAAATGGTGCATTTTCAACTGGAAGGAATAGAAAGGTATACGTACAGATGAAGTCACAACCTCTCAGATGAAGGTAGCTCACACAAGGAGATCTCACACAAGGAGATCTTCTCCCCTTGCTCATTTACTGTTATTTCAGTTAGAGGAACTCAAGAATGTTGTCCAACTCCTATCTTCTTTGACAGTGTTTAATCTCCTTGGGCCTCCATAGGCTTGAAACTATAAGACTGATTACCATCAGAGAGCTGAATGAACGCTGGGGAACAGAGAGAATTAGGGGAGTCAGTGGAGTTGGAGCTCTCCGAATCAAAATCTGAGTCTGATTAGCATTTCATGTTCATGCATGGCGAGAGTAAGGGTGTCAGACTAACTGGAACCAGTGTTATTTGAGTACTTAGCACCACCACTTGCTTGGCTAACTTACAACACAGACTCATTTCATCAGGGTGGTGTGTGAGAAAACTTGACTGGAAATAGTGGTTTTGCTGCTTGAGAGGGGTTCATCACCTGTGACTGAGGGTATCCCGATAGTCAGGTTGCAGGGGTGTGTGCATGATACCTGAGCAGCATGAGAAAGATATAGACCTAGAATTTTATTATCATCATTATTATCATTTGTTACAGTTAGCTTGTCAAGTGAAAGGCATTTATTTTTATGTCTTCTTGATTACAAAGACTGTGTTTTTTAGATAATGCATATTTGCAGGCCTAAAAGAAGGAATTTCTAAATTTAATGTTAAATTTAGCATTAAATTTGAATTTAATGTTTGAATGTCTAAACAAAGGATTTTATAAAAGCAGTAAAAAGACTATGTACCTGGGTCCTAAAATTAAAATCCTTCTTAAAGACTGGTCTCAGCTTATGCCTGCTTTCTGTTTCAATTAGCCGTTATAAGCCATTATGAAAAATACTAACCCGTATTTATATATTCTTATTTCAAACATGTGCTGCTAATGGTTGATATCAATTACAGGGACACTGACTTTTGTGAATGATTCCTTTGTTAATGTCCCAGATGTAGTTCAACAACATGGGTTTTGGGAGCATGTTGCCTAGGTCCACATTCCAGCTAGAATACTTACAAGCTAGGTTGGAGAAGACTCTTGAGAGTCCCTTGGATTGCAAAGAGATCCAACCAGCCCATCCTAAAGGAAAGCAGTCTTGAATATTCACTGGAAGGACTGATGCTGAAGCTGAAACTCCAATACTTTGGCTACCTGATGCCAAGAACTGACTCACTGGAAAAGACCCTGATACTGGGAAAGATTGAAGGCGGGAGGAGAAGGGGACGACAAAAGATAAGATGATTGGATGGCATCACTGACTCGATGGACATGAGTTTGAGTAAGCTCCAGGAGTTGGTGGTGGACAGGGAAGCCTGGCATGCTGCTGTCCATGGGGTCACTAAGAGTCAGACATGACTGACTGACTGAACTGACTGAGGTGACCCTGGACAATTTACTTAACCTCCTGTGCTAGTTCCCTCATCTGTAAAATGGGAATAATAATATAATAGTATTTCATAGCGTTGTTGTGAAGACTGCATTGTATATGTATTTCTTAGAACAGTGAAACAGTGTCTGGCACAAAGTCCTGTATATAAGCATTAGCCATTAGAATTATTGGATGCCTTCAGATATCTAATGAAACTTTTCTCTCAACATTTCCATGTGCTCAGATTTTAATAATAGTGGAAATTCTTCTCAACTTTGACATTTATTTTGGACTGGGTTTCATAACTGAAACAAGAATCCTTGTATACAGCTTCTGGGACTATAATGTGACCACTTTGGAAAAGTACTTAGTAGTGTCTTTTAAAGCTGATCTTTTAAATATCTTATGATCCAGCAGTTTCACTTCTTAGAGAAACTGGATAAGTATATCCAGCAGAAAAGTGTTTGTGTGTGTGTGTGTGTGTGTATGTTCACACCAATGGACATGAACACTCTTAGCCTCATTATGTATTATAGTCCTAAACAGGAAAAAACATAAATGTCCATCCAGCAGTAGTATAGATAAATAAGTGTGTTATAGTCATACAATGAGATACTCTGTAGAAATGGAAATGGAGAAACTACCATCACAGCCAAAAATAGGGATGAATTTAACAATTAATTTTGCCAGAAAAGTCAGATACAAAAAAAAAAAAGTCAGATACAAAAATGTCTCTACTGTGTAATTTCATTGATAAAAAAATTTTTTTTTTTTTAATTTTATTTTATTTTTAAACTTTACATAATTGTATTAGTTTTGCCAAACATCAAAATGAATCCACCACAGGTATACATGTGTTTCCCATCCTGAACCCTCAAAATTTTATAAAATAGTCAAGCTAAACTGTAGTGTTAGAAGTCAAGATGGTGGTTTTCTTTGGGGAGATGGGAAAGCACAGTGTTTGGGAGAGGTTACAAGGGGGCTTCTGCAGGGTTAGCAGTGTTCTTTGTTGACCTAGTGACGGTTGCACAGAAATTGATTTTGTGATAACTCACCCAGCTATACATTTGTACTTTTTTGCACTTTTCATTGTGTGTATTATATATCATAATACAAGACAATTTTAACAATGAATAGCTATCGTGGCCACAATCATGGATCTTTCCGTAAATGTGTGACAAGTTGACATATCTAGCTGTATAAGAGATCTCCAACTAAAAGAGATCAAAAGTGCAGTAACCAAAGTCACAAAATGAAATTTTATGTGTGCATATCAATGAATATTTTAAACTTTAATGTTGTCTCTCGTTCCATAAGTCTCAATGCCAAATCAGTCTACTTTTCTCTTTTCATTGTTCTAAGATTTAAGCAGGCATTCTAAGAATGGCTGGTTCACACCACGCCATTGAAGAGGCTTCTATTGACAAAGGAGCTGGATGCAACGGCCTAGGCTTTTTAGCAGACAAGAGCACAATCAAGGCAGTTTCCATCCTGTGCCAGCAAGCCTGGCACCATGTCAGGGGCTCTATCCTTCTAAAAAGGGCCTTGAGAGCAAATTTAGTCAAGGTTGTTTGTCACTAGGCTATCTGAAAATTGCTGAACCTTAAATATGTTCTTCATATTCATTAGTGGTCTGTAGCAGGCAGGACTTTAAGACAATCATGCAGATGAATGAATACCTTCCATTGACATCTTTTGGCACAACGCACTGTCCATGAAATTATAAATAAAAGCATTTCAGAAACAGTTGCTCAATTTTTTCTAGACCCAAGCTATTCTGTTATCTTAAAGGTCTGAGCATGATTCTTTCATGCTAATCACTTGTCTCTTGAAACACATGACCCTCTTCCCTGCATTCCTTTCCCCAGCCCCCAGCCCCACATGTATTATTGAAAGCGCATTTGTAGAGGTGTTTAGGTAGATGTAGGTTTCAGGTTTTTTTCTTTTTTCCTATTCTTTGATCTCTTTGACTTGTCTTAGCAAGATATGAGCTTCTGGATGGTGAAAAATAGTTTATAATTTGGGGAACATTTTATGAACTTATTTAAGATCTGAGATAAAATTCTCTACATTCTAATGGCAATACTGATCTACTATCAACAAATTTATGTACATTAAATATTTAAGTCAGATTTTAATAAGTGAGCATTTGGATAGTTGGAAAAAATGGAATGGGTTATCACAAAGGAGGGAAATGCTTTTCTTTCTTTATTTTTTACCTGAAAGTCTTAGAAAATAGAATTTAATGCCACCTACATGAGATAATAGGGCTTCCAGGGTGGCTCAGATGATAAAGAATCTGCCTGCAATGTGGGGGACCCAGATTCGATCCCTGGATCGGGAAGATCCCCTGGAACAGGGCATGGTAACCCACTCTAGTATTCTTGCCTGGAGAACTCCTTGGACAGAGGAGACTTGTGGGCTGTGGTCCATGGGGTCACAAAAAGTGGGACATGACTGAGCGACTCACACACACACACTTGAGATAATATAAACGTAACAGAGATTAGAAGACCTGAACATGGTTTCTTCTAAGCAGATTTAACTTGTCTTTCATTAGGATGAGAGCATACAGAGGACTTTAGACGAATAGGGGACCGTTTACTTCCGGGTTATAGTGTTTTTGCCTTTTGTCATTAGCACCAGATGAAGATGAATTTGTGACTCTTAGAAAACCATTACGGCTCATTACTTTAGGCCAGTGTTTTCCACATACCCGTGATGACAAATATTAATTTGGTTGCTTGTGAAAAAATGTTTGTCTGGGCCCCTCCTTGAATCTGAATCTCCAGAGGAACACCTAGAAACTATTATTCATGTAACAAGCAACTCAAGAGATTCTTATGTTCAAGCATGAAGAAGACACATGATTTATAATTGAATCTTCAGATTTGGATATTAAGAACATCAAGGAATATTATTTATCTATTCATCTCTATATGAAAAAGAGATGGGATAGGAAGAGATGATTATAAAGAAAAAGTAAACTTCACAATTTTATTACAAATTGACTTAATAATCATAACGTGTGTAGTCTCTTTTATAGTAAAGGACTGCATATATGGCCAATGATTTTTTAGATTTTACAGTTTATGAAAAATAAAATCAGGTATATTCATCTATTTGGTGCTCACAAAATCTTGTGATATGCATGTTACTATGATCAATCTTAGTTTCTAAATGTCTGTGGAAGATCATAAAGATTAAATGACTTGATCTAGTGTCTCTTGCAAAGTTAAATCTTATCTAATTTTAGAACAATTCATATTGAAATTGCTTTTTTATTCATGGCTCTGCAAGGAGCAAAGGTTCTGAATGTCATTGTTCCTACCAAACTTCTTTTCATGGAGTAGCCTAAAGAAAACAACCTCATGAAATAAAAACCTGCCCTGGGTCGGGAAGATCCCCTGGAGAAGGAAATGGCAATCCACTCCAGTACTATTGCCTGGAAAATCCCATGGACAGAGGAGCCTGGTAGCCTACAGTCCATGGGGTTGCAAACAGTCGGACAGGACTGAGCGACTTCACTTTCACTTTCATCTGAAGTGTTGCATTCCCACCATGATTTTTCCTTTTATAGCAGGATTTTTTGGAGCTGCTAATTTTTTTTTTTTTTTTGGTACTAGAAGCTGGTGGTGGTATTATTCTACCCAAAGTTCTCTAAGAAATTGTTTTTGTCTTCCAAAAGGAGTAAATGGTCTTTTCTTATTATTTTATTTGAGGGCCAAAAGTGCACTCAAATTCTCCTTAGAAAGCTAAAGATGACAGCCTGTGAATCACACAATAAAGCTTATCTTTCTATTAGTTGTTCTGTCAGTTAGCAATAAATTTATCCCTAGGGCAGAAGCAGGAGTTTGGTATAGCAAAGAAAAATAATGAAGTGCTGCAACAAACATCCTAACAGAGGGTCTCCCCTTTTGAAAGAGACACATAATTAAAAAATCACTGCATATTCAGGGAAATTCATCACTATAAAAGACAGACAACAAAAGTGGTGAACAGAACTTAAGCCCAAAGAAACAGAGTTGTTAAAAGACAGAGTAAAGGATTTCTTATTAGAGCATATTTAATAACACGTGGAGTTGTAAGAGGATACTGATACCTAAAAATTAATCAAATATTTTATATGGAGAATAAAAATTGATCAATCACACAATAGCAAAATAGATGGACTAAGAATAACAGAGTGGTCCCTAAAGTTGAAAACTGAGTTTAGTACAAAAAAAAAATGAACTGAGGAATTCTTACAGAATTCAGGACAAAAGAAAAAGGTGAAAAGTATGAAAGTTGTCTCATACTTCATTTACTGAAAGATCAGAAGAGAGTGGAGTGCAGGTAATAAGTATTATTAAATGAAAGAACTGTCAAAAATTTCTTAAAATTGGGAAGAGTTGTGTCTTCAGGTTACAACCCATACCCGCTGCAAGGACTGAGCAGGATTTGAAGAAAGCTATCAGAGGACTCCCCATCCTAATGAATCTTAGAACACCAAGGACAAAGATAAGATCCTAAAGCTTCCAGAGAGGGAGACTAAAAGAGACTGTTTTTCTAGGAAATATTGTTGAAATTGAAATTCAACTCAAAGTTCACTAAATAGATGCACAAAGATAATAGAAAAATATATTTAAGGTAAGTAACTTTGTGTACTTCTTTATCTGATCATTCAGTTGTATGAGAGAACTAGGGTTGACTTGTACATAGAATGTTTCAGAAAATGTATTACGTAGAGACAGAATTTGAATTACTGTTGGATGTTCTCCTTCAAGAAGACAAATTTAGATGCAAGAGGAAGAATAAGGATACTGAAGCACTGATAAGCAACTATTAGTAAAAATTATCATAAATTCTAAGTACATAATGACTAAGTACAGAAAAATAATTACGATTTTTTATATTTTAAAAATATAATTATTTTTTCTAAAATTAACTATTTATAATTAAAAATTTCCAGGTTATATCAACATGGCAAATGGGATGATAAATAAAAGCATAAATATGTTCTTAACTTTTAATGAGAAAATGATGCTACACAGTTTAGTCGGTCATTGTTAGAAACAATAGAATTACAATTCAATATAAAGGAGTTGTGGACTTCCCTGGTGGTTCAGATGGTAAAGCTTCTGCCTACAATGTGGGAGACCTAGGTTCAACTCCTGGGTTGGGAAGATCTCCTGGAGAAGGAAATGGCAACCCACTCCAGTATTCTTGCCTGGAAAATCCCATGGACGGAGGAGCCTGGTAGGCTACAGACCATGGGGTTGCAAAGAGTCGGACACGACTGAGTGACTTCACTCACTCATAAAAGAGTAGTTTAAAAGTTGAAGTTATTACTAGAAGAAGAGAAATAGATGTTTCAACCATTAGTAAAAATAAAAGAACAAAGAAAAGTTGACTGATTCAATAAAAGGCAAGAAAGAGTGAGTAAAAATATTTTAAAAGCTTATAAAGAGACGATAATACATAGATTCACAGAAGAAAACATGTAAAGATAGATGCATAATTTCTAAATAGAACATTTGTAAATAATATCAAACAATGCATTGAAATTAAAATATATCATGAACATTCAATGTTTATGCCGGAAATAAAATACATGGATCAACACCAATAAAATGTGTGAATACAATTCACAATAGTGACATTTTAAAGGATGCAAAAAACCTTTTAAATAAAACTTAAATGCATGTTTCAGCAAACAAGGACTAGAAAGGTTGTAATCATTATGTTGAAGGTTTTTTTTGTTTTGTTTTTTGTTTTTATAAAAATCTATAAACATTCGTATCCTGTTAAATATTACTTGCAGGATTCCCATTGAAAACAGGGACAAGAAAGAAGGGTCATTATTACTGTAGCTGTTTAACAGGGTACCAGAGACCTGGTGAGTGAAACAATAACAAAGTAATTGAAAAACCTGCAGAAGATGATTGTCACATAGACAATCCAAGAGAATCAGCTGACAAACTGATCAGAACTCAAGCTTATATGCTTATTCAACAAGGTGTCTAGATAAAATTTCAACATACAAGAGTAATTACTTTCCTATATGTGAACCTAACAAACCAGGGAATACAGAATTAATAATCCAAATAAAAATCGTTAATAGCAACAATAAAAACAAAACTGTAAAGCACTTAAGAAAAAAGCCAACAATTCTGCCCAAGGAACTCACGATTAAAATTGTAAAGTATCAATACAGATAAAATGGTTCTTTCTCCATTAAGTGATTTTTCTTAATTTGGTTTAGGGGCTAAAAAAGTATTTGGTGTGGATACTGACTGGTAAGTATATTGGATGACTAATTTTATTACATTAAAAATTGTGTTATGTATTAGTATAGATTGGTATTTTTTGGCATCTGCTTTTTTTTTAAGTAAAAATATGAATAAAATATTTTTGGTAATGTTTTCTAAAAATAGGGTAATAGTCCAATGTTTATGAGTAAGCGGCAATATGTATGAAGTTATTGCTGTCAGCTATTTTATTTTTATTTATTTTTCTCTACTTTTAAATAAAAAGTTTTTTTATAGTTCACAGTCTGAGCTCAGGCCTATTAGAGGCATAGTTTTGAGTGAGAAATAGCATGTTCCTTTCTAAAGACTGAAGGCAGTATTGCATGTTAATATGTTTCATTTGCATTAAATATTCATGTCACTATTTTCAGAAATTAGAATTTGAAAAATATTCTTTTGACAAATGAACACCTTTAAAATTAGACTCCAACACTGTTATCAAAATATATGAAGCATTCTAGAAGAAAGTGCCTTAAATATAATTATGCAATCTTTGACAGCAGCTGAGTGGAAATTTGTCAGCATTCTAGTTATGAAGTGTCAGTGATTAGTTTTGGGTGAGAGCAACTTTATAGACTCTGAACTCTTAAGGTCAATAAATGTCTAAAAACAAATTTGGAGTAATTATGTTTTTTGCCTTGCATGCCCCTGTTACTATAAATGGAGATGGCAGCTTAACACACCTGAGGGTCTTGCTTGAGCTGAATGCTTACTGTAATATTTAAAGATTCCTACAACTTTCACACAGGCTACATGAAATTACTTTATAAAAAAAGGAGTCTGTATTTTTTTCTCTTTCACAATAGGGATGTTTTCATTTAATTTTATTATTTTTGAGAATGAATAATTCAATTCCAGATTTTTGATGGTAGTAGTTCACAAAGAATAATCAGTTAATTGTATGTTTTTGAAAAGATTTTACTCAGGAATCAGTTAGGCAGTGCTGGCCCACCCATGCTTTCTCCAGTGAAACATCTCAGTGGTACTACCAGAGGGAAAATGCCTAAATAGTCCTAAAAGCAGACGGTAAGATGAAACGCATGTAACCAGAGTGTGCACTGAGGAAGGAGAAAGAAAGATAAGGGAAGCGTTTATATTCCTTTCTGTTTAAAGCAAGTTTTATTTGTTAACTAACTTCTGTGGCTGGTCCAGAGATACCAGTTAAATTCTAGCTTTTTGCATAAGGAAATGTGACTTTGTATTGTATTCTAACTATAAAATTATAAGATGATAAAACTTTTAAAATTAATTTTTGTTGAGATAAAATAAATACATAACATTATATGTTTCAGGTGTACAACATTATGATTTGATATCTGCATTCACTACAACTTTATGAACTGTATGCTTGACTTCCATCCATTTTACCAGCTTCATAACCTCCTTGCCTCTGGAAACCACCAAACTGTCCTCTGTGCCAATGATTTGTTTTTGTTTGTTCTTTTTTTCAGATTTCACATAGAAGTAAAGTATATGGTTTTTGTCTTCCATCTTTTGACTTACTTCCATCTGTGTTGTCGCAAATGGCAAGATTCCAATTTTTTTTTTTTTTATGGCTGTGTAGTATCTTATTGTGTATACATACCTCATCTTCTTTATTCATTCATCCACCCATGGATTCTTAGATTGTTTTCATATCTTGGTTATTTAAGGTAATGCTGTCCTGAACACTGGGTTCTATATACCCAGATGTGGAATAACTCCATACTGTTTTTCATAGTGCACCAATTTGCATTCCTACCAGCAGTGTATGAAAGTTTCCTTTTCTCAACATCCTCACCAACACTTGTTTATTGTCTTTTTTATAATAGCCATTCTAACAGATATGAGGTGATATTTCATTGTGGTTTTGATTTGTATTTCTATAAAAGTGATGTTGAGCATCTTTTGGTTTTTGTTGGCCACCTGTCTTTGGGAAAATGTTCAGATTTTCTTCATATTTTTAAATCAGGTCATATTTTTTGTTAAATTATGTAAGTTGTTTTTGTATGAATTCTGTATATATTTTGGATATTAACCCTTTTGTTGGATGTGTGATTTGCAAATATCTTCTCCCATTCAGTAGATTGCCTTTTTGTTTTGATGGTAGTTATCCTTTGTTGTGTTTTTTAGTTCATTGTAGTCCCATTTATTTATTTTTGTTCTTGCCTTTGAAATTGGATCCACAAAAAATCACTAAGATTAATGTCAGTGAGGTTAGCACCTATGTTTCCTCTAGGAGTTTTATGGTTTAAGGTCTTACACTCAAGTCCTTAATTCATTTTAAGTTAATTTTTGCTTGTGGCTCCATTGTTAAAGAATCCACCTGCAATACACGAGACCTGGGTTTGATCCCTAGGTTGGGAAGATCCTCTGGAGAAGGGAAAGGCTACCCACTCCAGTATTCTGGCCTGGAGAATCCAATGGACTATATAGTCCATGGGGTCACAAAGAGTCGGACATGACTGAGCGGCTTTCACTTCATTTCACTTCATGGTGTGAGTGGTTTAATTACATTTTTTATACATGTGCCTCTTCTGACACCACAGGAGATGCAGGTTCAATCCCTGGGTTTGGAAGGTCCCCTGGAGGAGCAAATGGCAACCCATCCCAGTATTCTTGCTGGGAAAATCCCATGGACAGAGGAGCCTGGAGGGCTAGAGCCCATGGGGTTGCAAAGAGTTGGACATGACTGAGCAGGCATGCACATTCCAGTTTTCTTAACACCATTTTATTGATGAGATTTTCTTTTCTCCACTGTATGTTCTTGGCTCCTTTGTAATAAATTAATAGTTCATATATCTATATCTATATATACATATATCTATAGTTTAGCTATCATCTGCATTTTTAAAACTTCTCAGAAAGACTGGCAATATTATTGATGATTTGTGTATTATAGATCTCTTGATAGATTAGAAAATATTTTTTTAAAGAATTTTAATGCAACAGCGTATATGATGGGAAGAAAACTCATTGTCGCTGTTAGTCACTAAGTTGTATCCAGCTTTTTAGTGGCCCCATGGGCTATAGTTTGCCAGTCTCCTCTGTCCATGGGATTTCCCAGGCAAAAATACTGGAGTGGGGTCCCTGAAGAGAACTCTACTGGAAGTTAAAGACTACTAATTGGTTTAGTGACTTAGGAACTCTACTGGAAGTTAAAAGACTATTAATTAGTTTAGTGACTTAGGCAAGTTATTTTAGCTCTCTGTGCCCTACTATATTTGTGTGTAACTGATGCTGTTTGATAGAGGCTATCAAATGCTAATCCTATTTATAGCATTAAATCAGAAAGAAAATGCATATATATAAAATATAGATTCTTAAGATACAGGACTTAAGATATTACACTTTGAATTTTGGAGGCATGTAAGCATAGACTTCTTAGTCTTCTTTTAATACTATGTATGCGTGGCAGATTCTATATAACAAAATGACTATAACAAGTTCTCTTATTATACCTGCATTTCTTATGATATATTATAGGCATTTCTCCCTTGTTATTTCTCCCTATAACAAGGGAGAAATGCCCTTAGGGCAAGGGGGGAAGGTTGTCTATGTTCAGTACAGTTCAGTCACCCAGTTGTGTATGACTCTTTACAACCCCATGGACTGCAGCATGCCAGGCTTCCCTGACCAGCACCAACTCCTTGAGCTTGCTCAAAATCATGTCCATTGCATCGGTGAGGCAATTCAGCCATCTCATCCTCTGCCATCCCCTTCTCCTCCTGCCTTCAATTGTTCCCAACATCAGGGTCCTTACCAGTGAGTCAGCTCGTCACATCAGGTGGCCAAAGTATTGGAGTTATAGCCTCAGCATCAGTCCTTCCAATGAATATTCAGGACTGATTTCCTTTTGGATTGACTGGTTTGATCTTGCAGTCCAAGGGACTCTCAAGAGTCTTCTCCAACACCACAGTTCAAAAGCATCAATTCTTCAGCGCTCAGCTTTTTTCACAGTCCAACTCTCACATCCATACATGACCACTGGAAAAAACATAGCTTAGACTATATAGACCTTTGTTGGAAAAATAATATCTCTGCTTTTTAATAAACTGTCTAGGTTGGTCATAGATTTTCTTTCACAGAGCAAGTGTCTTTTAATTGAGTGGCTGCAGTCACCATCTGACCTTTCCTTAAATTGGGGCATATCTTTGACTAAGGCAAGCGTCACACTATGTGACTTTCAAAGATAGGTCATAAAAGGAAATACAGCTTATTCTTTGAACACAATCACCACGCTGTGCAACTTCATCCAACTTCCAGCTTGATGATGCTGGAGCCATCCAGGCTGGATGAAGCACAAACTGGAGTCACTGTTGATAGGAGAAATATCAATAACCTCAGATACGCAGATGACACCACCCTCATGGCAGAAACCAAACAGGAACTAAAGAGCCTCTTGATGAAGGTGAAAGAGGAG
This sequence comes from Bos indicus x Bos taurus, assembly GCF_003369695.1. Taxonomy (NCBI): domain Eukaryota; kingdom Metazoa; phylum Chordata; class Mammalia; order Artiodactyla; family Bovidae; genus Bos; species Bos indicus x Bos taurus. Next base: position 51,356,814 of record NC_040076.1, on the reverse strand, counting down.
AGTGAAAAAAGCTGGCTTAAAACTCAACATTCAAAAAACAAAGATCATGGCGTCCAGTCCCATCACTTCATGTCAAATAGGTGGGGAAACAATGGAAACAGTGACAACTATTTCTTGGACTTAAAAATCACGGTAGATGGTGAATGCAATGAAATTAAAAGACACTTGCTCCTTGGAAGAAAAGCTCTGGCAAACCTAGACAGCATATTACAAAGCAGAGACATTACTTTGCCAACAAAGGTCTGTCTAGTCAATGCTATGGTTTTTCCTGTAGTCATGTATGGATGTGAGAGTTGGACCATAGAGAAAACTGAGTGCCAAAAAATTGATGCTTTTGAACTGTGGTGTTGGAGAAGACACTTGAGTGTCCCTTGGACTGAAAGGAGATGAAACCAGTCAATCCTAAAGGAAATCAGTCCTGAATATTCATTGGAAGGACTGATGCTAAAGCTGAAGCTCCAATACTTTAGCCACCTGATGCAAAGAATTGACTCATTGGGAAGGATCCTGTTGCTGGGAAAGATTGAAGGCAGGGGGAGAAGGTTACAGCAGAGGTTGAGAAGGTTGGATGTCATCACTGACTCAATGGACATCAGTTTGATCAAGCTTCAGGTGATGGTGAAGGACAGGGACCTGGCGTGCTACGATCTGTGGAGTCACAAAGATTCAGACACAACTGAGTGACTGAACACAAATCACGCTGTGAGGAGATGAAGAAATCATATAGATAGGCCATATATAGGCATTCTGACTGATAATCCTAGCCCAGGGCCTAGCTAGTAGCCAGTATTAATATCAAGATACCTGAGTGATCAAAGCTTCAGATGATTTCAGCCCCTGGCCTTTGAGTCTTCCCAGTGGAAACTTGAGACATTATAGAGCAGAAACAAGCCAGCGCGTCTGTGCTGTGTTCAAATTTCTGATGCACAGAAATTGTGAGATCTAATAAATATCCATAGATATTATAATAAATATCCATAAGACATTTGCCTAGTAACAGAAAACCAGAACAGATTTGGGTACTGGAAGGAGCAGCTAAGCAATGAAAACATGTGGCTTTGACTTTGGGTGGCAGATGGAAACTGGAAAGACATTGGAAAGACTGTAAAGTGAAGCCTAAAGGACCCTAAAGAATGAGCTAATGGGCACCTAAAGACCATAGAAAAGGTATTTTTGAGGCATAAAGGACAGTAAGAAAAAATGTTATCAGAGACTAGAGTTAAAGGAATCATGGTATGTAGTGAGACTAGAGAGACTAGAGACCAGAGTTAAAGGAATCATGGTATGTAGTGACAAAAAGTTTGTTGACACTGTCACTTGCAGTGCATGGAAAATAGTGTATGTATCTAATTACTTCCATGATCTAGTTAAATAACTTTGCAGGGAGAATGTTGAAAGTGTCACTGAAATTCTTGCCACCCACGATAAAATATTAAAAGAAGAAGATAAGCTAAAAAACAAGCTGTTAAAAATGAGGAGCCAGGAGTTATGTGTAAATATAAAACTATTTTTCATTCCCACCTCTCCAAATTGAAATGATTCTAAAATTAAGAAAAGACTTCCTAATACAGGTCAAATCCACATCATTGTCAGGAAAATACTGTCTAAAGAAAAAGCCAAGAGTATGACATAATAACCTTTTTTTAAGACCTCAGAAAGATCTAAGGTGGTGCTTCATAGACTCTTTTGACAGAGTAAAGTCTCTCTAAGGATTTCTGTAAAGTAATAAGGCTTCAAGATTCTTCCAGTTGTTGAACCACTGCAATGTTTCAAGGAGGACTAGGTAGTGAAGCTCATCTAGAAGAGATTTGTGGTTATAGCTTTTGCTTAATGAAGTGAATGAACACCAAAAGGAGTCATAGAAAACCCCATGGAATTTTTAATTTCATGGAGGCTCCACCAGCTTGGACTGAAAGGGACAGAGAGAGTACAAGTAAGAGACTTTTTGTCTCTTTTCCCACAATTTCTAACAGGATACATCTTAAGAAAACTACTCAGCTGCAAACATGAGCTGACTTATACATAAAAGGAAAGATAATTCATATGGCAGAACCAAGAGTTGTGGAGAATCATTCCTAAGGAGTAGTACTATGTTTTAATTAAGGAAATGACAATTATCAGGATGGATTTCAGAATTACTAGTTAACTAGTGACTACATGCTGCGATTCATGGGGTCGCAAAGAGTCGGACACGACTGAGCCACTGAACTGAACTGAGTGACTACTGACCACTGTGTGCTTCCTGCTTTTTCCCTTTTTGAATGAGAGTTACAGAATGTTCCATGCCTGTTCCACTATTGCTGCCTGAGACATTTGCAGGAAAGACACTGCTCTGATAATCTATTGATGCCTAATATGTCTCCTAATGCCTTCCCAGCTGGAAATAAAGGGTGCTTAAGAAGCTGCAGTTGAAGAATCTCAGCTAAGGAGCCTCATGTGCTTGATTTAGATGATTCTCATGAACTTTGAGCTGGTGCTGTAATGGATTAGACTTGGTGGTCTATGGCGGCAAAGGAAGTGGTTTGTATGCTTGAGGGATGTGAATTATAGTGGCCAGAGGGTGGACTGTAACAGATTGCATTTTCCACGTTGACAGCAACAAGATCACCTATTCTCTATGCTTTTGTTATAATATGATGTTTACCCTATTCCTTAGAGTCTAAGTGGACCTGTGACTGGCAGAAGTGAAGCTATATAACTTCTGAATTCAAACAGCAAATGGTGATAGAGCTTCTGCCTCCTATTTCTGGGATATTTGTTCTTAGAACCCTCTCTCAATGCTCTAAAGAAACAGAAAAACCATGAGAAATTATGCTAAGTATTTTGGCAGATAATTCTAATAAACCTACAGCTAAGGCCCAAGTCTATAGTTAGCAGCAGCCTTCAGAAAAATGAATGAATGAGCTTTTAGATGATTTTGCCTTCCAGTCATTCAGTTATTTAAGTGTTTTAAGTCTTCTCAGCTGAGACCTCAAACATCATAGAAAAGACACAAATTTTTTACACTGTGCCCTGGTCGAATACCTGACCCAGAGAAATCATAAGAGATAATAGAATGGTTATTGTGATTTTAAGCTACAAAATTTTGGGGGATTTGTTTTACGGTTGTAGATAACTGAAACGCTATCATTTAAATAAATGATATTGGAAACAAATACTATCTTTGTGCTCATACTCCTTATACACATGAGCTACCATCATGGACTTTACAATCCAGTACATTTAAAGATAACAGTTACACAATCAAAATGTATCTTTTGACTGAATTTTAGTGCTTATTAGAGCGTGTATTCTGACCAATGGTTATATAACATTGAAATTGAGTTTAGTACATTTTTTTTTTCTTGGAAAGTATCTTAGTCTAGTTATTCACCAAAGGTTTTTTGAGTACCTACTACAGTACAGTCACTGCATTAAATTCTGGGTGTACAGAGGTGGATTAGACTCCAGTCTTGTCTTTAGGGAACTCATTAAAGCTTTCTCAAACTGGAAAATTTCACTCTAGTTATCAGAATACTGTGACTTCTTGCTCCAGAGTTTATTTCTCTGATGAGTCAAATTTATATTTTCTTACTAGTTATAACATGTTTCTACCCATTTTTTGAGGAGTGCATTCCTCACTTTGCCCAGTATTTGAAGATTTGAAAATGTCAGTTTTCCATTTTCTGTTTTATCTCTGTTAGGATAGAACAGATTTCTCAATAGCTCAGCAAGTAAAGAATCCACTTGCAGTGCATGAGATACAGGAGACAAGGTTCAATCCCTGGGTCAGCAAGATATTCTGGGGGAAGAAATGGCAACCTGTTCCAGTATACTTGCCTGGAGAATCCTTTGGACAGAGGAACCTGGGAGGCTACAGTCCATGGGGTCACAAAGAGTCGGACATGAGTGAGGGACTGAATATTTGTTCACTTTTTAATTTGATCATTCAAATTATGTTAATTGAATACCTATTGTACATTATGCCTGATAAGGTACTCAGGATAAAGTAGTAAACCAGATTAATAGTATCTCTGTCCTAGAACTCAGTCTGGTGGGGGATGTAGGCATGTAAGTAGTTATAGTACAGTGCTATGGTAGAACAGGATACAATGATTTCGTGGATGTGGGTACCTGGTTCATTTGGGGTAGGGGGTGAAGGAATCCTTCTTGGAAGATAGGACTCCCATAATCTTAAAGTGTTTTCGGATGCCCAGGTTTTATAAAGATACTTTTCTCTCTTCCATTCTTAATTATCCTATGTTTCCCAGGATCTTAAAGATACACAGTTGGAATTTTTATATTGGTACTCTCATTGGAACCAATTCCTGTCACTTATAATTAGCAAGTAATTGTAGACATTTACTTTTACCACACAAAGATTTAGCCTAGAGTTTAATTCTACTAGTTATAAGATCCTAGAAAGAAATATAGAGATGGAGGCCCATTTGCCATATGTGTAAATATTTAGAAGTTATAAATTGAGCCAACAGACTGGTAAAAAAATATATATTCTATCCTCCTTTTTTAAACAAATATACTTTCATAATTACACGGAGGACCAAATTCAAATTTGAATTATTGGACTCCTCCAACCACATTTTCTGTCTAAAGCCGTCCTTGACTGTACCTAAGGTCACATCATTGATATAACCTTAGGAGTATAGACCCTTGGATGTGCTTGTGTGGTTCCTGGAAGAAGATTGGGCCAACTGGAGAAGACACAGTAGGGGCCTAGACACAAAGATAGTGGTCCAAAAGCGGGGACATTTATCTGCTTGGGCCTAGTTTCATGGCCCCACTGTCTCCTCACCTTTTTTGTTGAGAGCAAGTTGGGGAGGGCAAAAGCAACGTCCTTCTTCCCTGCTCTAAGGGTGGTATGCATTAACTAAAAGACCACATCTAAATTATATTCCAGTGGTGATAAGATTGAGCTTTATCTTCATCAGTTTTTGTAAAAGGAAATTGAATTAATTACATCACAAATCAGTCTAGAAAACAAGGGAGTGACCAGAGAAAGAAGTATTGATAGGAAAATGTTCCCAGCAATTAGTTCTAAGTAAAGGTCCATCTAGTCAAGGCTATGGTTTTTCCAGTGGTCATGTATGGATGTGAGAGTTGGACTGTGAAGAAAGCTGAGTGTGGAAGAATTGCTGCTTTTGAACTGTGGTGTTGGAGAAGACTCTTGAGAGTCCCTTGGACTGCAAGGAGATCCAACCAGTCCATTCTGAAGGAGATCAGTCCTGGGTGTTCATTGGAAAGACTGATGTTGAAGCTGAAACTCCAATACTTTGGCCACCTCATGCGAAGAGTTGACTCATTGGAAAAGACTCTGATGCTGGGAGGGATTGGGGGCAGGAGGAGAAGGGGACAACAGAGGATGAGATGGCTGGATGGCATCACCAACTCAATGGACATGAATTTGTGTGAACTCTGGGAGTTGGTGATGGACAGGGAGGCCTGGCGTGCTGCAATTCATGGGGCCACAAAGAGTCGGACACGACTGAGCAACTGAACTGAACTGAAATGATAGTTAAGGATAGTGATAGTTAAGGATTGCTTGATAGTCTGCTTATCTTTCCTGGGTCTCAGTGTCCACTGTGGAGTGAGGAGTCTTACTGAGGTATGTTGATTTGCCTTAGTTATCTATCAGACTTGCTGAGTCTTTACAAAGCTATTTAATAAGTCTGTGATTGGGGACTTAGAAAAGTAAGAGGCTATCAGCTCCTTACTAATTCTCACAGCTGCTGAGGGAATGAAGAACTCAGGGAATCATCTCAGGAGAGGAGCAAAGACAGAGTAGATAATGCAGATGTGAATAATAGTTCTAGATGTTTGCATCCAAACTGCATAAAATTACATCCTCTGGCATATAATGTACCAGTAATAAATTATCTTGACAAGCAGTTGTTTATTATAAAATTTGCAACTTTTTATTCAGATGCCTTTGGTTTCATTAAATTAAACACTAAGATGGGAGTCCACAGCTGAAGATGAATATTCCAGTATGAGTCTTATGGATGTGAAATAAATTTAGTGTTTTTACATTCCTATTAGCATATCTTAAGACCTGCCTCAGGAAAGTGCTTACTTGGCAGTGAGCTGAGCTCAATGTAACTTTGGATTTTCAGATCATTTTAGCGGCACGCCAGAATCAAGTATGGAATTGTTCAAGAGACCATGGGTGAAGGGAGAGATTTTTTCATTGAGTTTTGGACACTTTCTGGTAGCTCATGATTTTCCCATGTGACTTTCATGGGTGCCCTGAGAAATAGGAAGCAGTGTCAGTGTCAGTATAACCTAGGTTGGGAGTAACAATAACAATGCAGTATGTCTTCCACTAGAGAGTTATTACTGTTGTTCTGCTGGGGGGATAGAATTTCAACCTCTGCTTGATAGTACCAATTATCCCCCATCTTGGACATATATGAAGGCTGAGTGAGGAACCTGAATGTCTGGCTCCACCTGGCAGTAATGAGTCAACACCTCTCCTTTCTTTGCAGGGTGGTTTCAGAGAAAGCTGGCTAAAATAGAAGACAGTTAAGATAAGGTGTCTCATAACATAGCATCCACAATGTCCAGGTTTCAATAAAAATGACTCCTTATTTGAAGAACAAGGAAGTTCTCAACCTGAAATAAAGAAGATACCCAATAGATGCCAACACCAAGCAGAGATATTATGATTACTAATACCTGAAAAAAGAGTTTAGCATGAAAATGCTTTCAGTTCAGTCACTCAGTTGTGTCCGACTCTTTGCGTCCCCATGAATTGCAGCACAGCAGGCTTCCCTATCCATCACCAACTCCCAGAGTTCACTCAAACTCACATCCATCGAGTCGGTGATGCCATCCAGCCATCTCATCCTCTGTCATCCCCTTCTCCTCCTGTCCCCAATCCCTCCCAGCATCAGAGTCTTTTCCAATGAGTCAACTCTTCGCATGAGGTGGCCAAAGTATTGGAGTTTCAGCTTTAGCATCATTCCTTCCAAAGAACACCCAGAACTGACCTCCTTCAGAATGGACTGGTTGGATCTCCTTGCAGTCCAAGGGACTCTCAAGAGTCTTCTCCAACACCACAGTTCAAAAGCATCAATTCTTCGGCGCTCAGCCTTCTTCACAGTCCAACTCTCACATCCATACACGACTACTGGAAAAGCCATAGCCTTGACTAGATGGGCCTTTGTTGGCAAAGTAATGTCTCTGCTTTTGAATATGCTATCTAGGTTGGTCATAACTTTCCTTTCAAGGAGTAAGCGTCTTTTAATTTCATGGCTGCAGTCACGATCTGCAGTGATTTTGGAGCCCCCAAAAATAAAGTCTGACACTGTTTCCCCATCCATTTGCCATGAAGTGATGGAACTGGATGCCATGATCTTCGTTTTCTTTTTTTTTTTTTAATTTTATTTAATTTTATTTTTAAACTTTATATAATTGTATTAGTTTTGCCAAATATCAAAATGATCTTCGTTTTCTGAATGTTGAGCTTTAAGCCAACTTTTTCCACTCTCCTCTTTCACTTTCATCAAGAGGCTTTTTAGTTCCTCTTCACTTTCTGCCATAAGGGTGGTGTCATCTGCATATCTGAGGTTATTGATATTTCTCCCGGCAATCTTGATTCCAGCTTGTGCTTCTTCCAGCCTAGCATTTCTCTGATGTACTCTGCATATAAGTTAAATAAGCAGGGTGACAATATACAGCCTTGAAGTATTCCTTTTCCTATTTGGAACGAGTCTGTTGTTCCATGTCCAGTTCTAACTGTTGTTTCCTGACCTGCATACAGGTTTCTCAAGAGGCATGTCAGGTGGTCTGGTATTCCCATCTCTTTCAGAATCTGCCACAGTTTATTGTGATCCACACAGTCAAAGGCTTTGGCATAATCAATAAAGCAGAAATAGATGTTTTTCTGGAACTCTCTTAACTTTTTGATGATCCAGTGGATGTTGGCAATTTGATCTCTGGTTCCTCTACCTTTTCTAAAACCAGCTTGAATATCTGGAAGTTCATGGTTCATGTATTGCTGAAGCCTGGCTTGGAGAATTTTGAGCATTACTTTACTAGCATGTGAGATGAGTGCAATTGAGCCCAATATACTACTGGAGATCAGTGGAGAAATAACTCCAGAAAGAATGAAGGGATGGAGCCAAAGCATAAATAATACCCAGTTGTGGATGTGACTGGTGATAGAAGCAAGGTCCAATGCTGTAAAAAGCAATATTGCAAAGGAACCTGGAATGTTAGGTCTGTGAATCAAGGCAAATTGGAAGTGGTCAAATAGGAGACGGCAAGAGTGAACGTCGACATTCTAGGAATCAGTGAACTAAAATGGACTGGAATGGGTGAATATAACTCAGATGACCATGATATCTACTACTGCAGGCAGGAATCCTTTAGAAGAAACGGAGTAGCCATCAGGGTCAACAAAAGAGTCTGAAATGCAGTACTTGGATGCAATCTCAAAAATGACAGAATGATCTCTGTTCGTTTCCAAGGCAAACCATTCAATATCACAGTAATCCAAGTCTATGCCCCAACCAGTAACGCTGAAGAAGCTGAAGTTGAATGGTTCTATGAAAACCTACAAGACCTTTTAGAACTAACATCTAAAAAAATGTCCTTTCCATTATAGGGGACTGGAATGCAAAAGTAGGAAGTCAAGAAACACCTGGAGTAACAGGCAAATTTGGCCTTGGAATACAGAATGAAGCAGGGCACAGACTAACAGAGTTTTGTCAAGAGAACGCACTCATCATAGCAAACACCCTCTTCCAACAACACAAGAGAAGACTCTCCACATGGACATCACCAGATGGTCAACACCAAAATCAGATTGATTATATTCTTTGCAGCCAAAGATGGAGAAGCTCTATACAGTCAGCAAAACAAGACCAGGAGCTGACTGGGCTCAGATTATGAACTCCTTATTGCCAAATTCAGACTGAAATTGAAGAAAGTAGGGAAAACTACTAGACCATTCAGGTATGACCTAAATCAAATCCCTTATGATTATACAGTGGAGGTGAGAACTAGATTTAAGGGCCTAGATCTGATAGATAGAGTGCCTGATGAACTATGGAATGAGGTTCATGACATTGTGCAGGAGACAGGGATCAAGACCATCCCCATGGAAAAGAAATGCAAAAAAGCAAAATGGCTGTCTGGGGATGCCTTACAAATAGCTGTGAAAAGAAGAGAAGTGAAAAGCAAAGGAGAAAAGGAAAGATATAAGTATCTGAATACAGAGTTCCAAAGAATAGCAAGGAGAGATAAGAAAGCCTTCCTCAGCGATCAATGCAAAGAAACAGAGGAAAACAACAGAATGGGAAAGACTAGAGATCTCTTCAAGAAAATTAGAGATACCAAAGGAACATTTCATGCAAAGATGGGCTCGATAAAGGACAGAAATGGTATGGACCTAACAGAAGCAGAAGATATTAAGAAGAGGTGGCAAGAATACACAGAACACAGAAGAACTATACAAAAAAGATCTTCACGACCCAGTTAATCGCGATGGTGTGATCACTCACCTAGAGCCAGACATCCTGAAATGTGAAGTCAAGTGGGCCTTAGAAAGCATCACTACAAACAAAGCTAGTGGAGGTGATGGAATTCCAGTTGAGCTATTTCAAATCCTGAAAGATGATGCTGTGAAAGTGCTGCACTCAATATGCCAGCAAATTTGGAAAACTCAGCAGTGGCCAGAGGACTGGAAAAGGTCAGTTTTCACTCCAATCCCAAAGAAAGGCAATGCCAAAAAAAAAAAAAAAATGCTTTAGTGAACACTAATTAACTTACTCAAACAAAAGTCTCAGGAAAGAAGTCAACAAATTTCATAAAGAAACAGAAGATATGAAGAAGAATCCAGTGGAAATTATAGAACTAAGAAGTACAGTAACTATAATTCTAAAAAAGCTAATGAATTGGCTTAACAGCAGAATGGTGTGAAAAGACAAAAGCTTTAGTGAACTTGAAAACTGAACAATAGAAATTTCTCAGTGTGAGCAAAAAATGAGAAAAGAGACTAAAAAAAATTAGCCCACCTCCATGATCTGCAGAACTATAACAAAAAAATCTAATATCTGTGTTATCACAGTCCTGATGTGTGGTATTGGTGGAGAAATAGACACAGAGCTCAATGCAGCAGAACAGAGAATCCAGATTTATGCCCACAAATGTAGTTCCAACTTATTTTTGACAAAACTGCAAAAGAAATTCAGTGGAGGAAGGATAGCCTTTTCAGCAATGGCAGCAACTGGATATCCATTTTTTAATAAAAGAACCTTGATCTGTATCTCATACCGTCACATCTTATACAAACATGAACTCAAAATGTATCAAAAGACTAGCAATTGAAAATGTAAAATGATAACATCCTTAGAAAACATAAAGAAAAATTTTGAGCTCTACCATTAGGCAAAGAGTTCTTTAAATTTATATTAAAAGAACCATTCATAAAAGGAAAAATTGATAACTTGAACTCCGTCAAAATGAAAACTTTTACTCTGCCAAAAGAAAAAACAACCACTTGTTGATAGGATAAAAAGATAAATAATAGACTGGGAAAAAATATTTACCAACCGTATACCCATCAAAGAATTAGTGGATCAACACATAAAGTACCCTTAAAACTCAATAGTAAAACAAACAGTCAATTAGATAATGGGCACGAGACAAACATTTCTCTGGAGAGCTTGCAGATGATAATATAGTCACATAAAAAGGATGCTCATCATCATCATCATTAGGGAAATGGATATTAAAATCATGAGATATCATTGCACATGCATGAGAATGTCTAAAAAGGGCTAAAGACCGTGACAATGCATAGTGCAGACAACATGTAGGAAGATTAGTAATTCATACGTTGCTGGTGGGCATGTAAAATCGTAGTTACTCTAGAGAACAATTTGGCAGTTTCTTTAAAAAACTGAACATGCAACTTCCTTACAACCCAGCAGTTGTATGTTTGGGCATTCATCCTGAAATAATGAAAACTTGTATTCAGACAAAAACCTTTACATGGATTATACAGGATTCAGTTCTCTTAGTTCTTAAGAGGAGAGTGTTTAAACTCTAATACCATGGATTATGGAGGCCTGGCGTGCTGCGATTCATGGGGTCGCAGAGTCGGACACGACTGAGTGACTGAACTGAACTGAACCATGGATTATGACTCAGCAATGAAAGAAACAAACTATTAACTATACTCAACAACTTATATGACTATCCAGAGAATTATACAGAGGGAAAAAATGCAATCCAAAAAGGTTGCATACTATATTATTCCCTTTCTGTAATATCTTGAAATGTCAAGATTATGAGTCCAGATTAACGGTTGCCAGGTTAAAAGGAGAAGATATATTGCTCTTAAATGGCAATATGAAGGATCCTTGTGATGGAAATATTTTATATCTTGACTGTATCATTGTCCACATCTTGATTGTAATACAGTACGGTGGTTTTGCAAGATGTTACCATTGGGGAAAATTGGGTAGATGGTACATGGGATCTCATTGTATTATTTCTTACAACAGCCTATAAATTCATAATTATTTTATAGTAAAATTTATTTAAAGAAAACCAAAATGTGAATCATGTACTTTCCTTGTTCAAGTCCTCCAGTTGTTTACTGTAACTCTTAGAATAAAGTGTATACTTCTTTTCATGGCTACAAAGTCCCAACGTTCACATCTCCTGCTTACCCCTCTACTCTCCTTGCCCTTCCTCTAACATACCAAGCTGTCCACAGGGTCACTGTGTTTGTTGTTCCTTATGTCTGACACACACTTCACCCTGTTTTCCCAAGCGTCAGCTTTCTCACTTAATTCAGACCTCTGCTCAAAGGCTGATTCCTCAGAGATGCCTCATCTAGCCCCCTATTTGAAGAAGAACACTCCCCATTCTTACTAAATCTCTTTCTCAGTCTGTCCCTGTCTCTTTTCTCTGTACTGTCTATAATTGCTCAAAGTTCAGTAAGCTATAAAGTAATTTATAATCTGTTTGAAACCAGATCTTTACATGATTATGTTTTCCTTCTAGAAATAAAATGTTGTAGAAAATGTGGAGGTCCTCTTTGACCATGAATACTAAATTTATGTGTTTTCCCTACTCCTTCGTTAGATTAGTTTATCATCAGATGTTTTTCTATGGACTACACTTCCCAGGTGGCGCGGTGGTAAAAAATCCACCTGCCAATGCAGGAGACTCAAAAGACTCAGGTTCAGTCCCTGGGTCCAGAAGATCCTCTAGAGTAGGAAATGGCAACCCACTCCAGTATTCTTGCCCAGAAAGTCCCAGGGAGTCACAAAGAGTTGGATGTGACCGGGTGTGCGTGCGCGTGTGTACACACACACACACACACTCTCTCTCTCTCTCTTATATATATATACACATATGCATGCACACACAAACATATATATATATATATAAAGTTCCATGTAGATTGTAAGCATTGCATTTTGTTGATATCCTCATATACTACACATTATTTTTCAAGTTGCTTTTATCAGTGATACATGTTAGAAATGGATCTGTGGTAGTATCTACAGACATAATTTGTATTTCATGGTGAAGTGTCCCATGTTTTATTCAGCAAGTTTATTTATCCTATTGAAGAACAGACTTTTACCGAAAATTTTATTTGTTGTTTAAAACAACAATTACCTAAACATCTTTATACATGTCTCCTTGGGCATATTTGTGAGAACTAGTTTGTAATTTGCATTTAATTTCCTTTCTAGTACAATGACTGGTAGAATTTCAATTTTAAAAAGTATGGGTTTTTCTTGCTATTTTTTGTTGTTGATTTCTAATTTTTCTAATATGACTAGTGAATAAGCCTTGTAAGACTTATACTGATTTTTTGAAACGTTGTTATCTTCTTTATGGCCTGATAGAAAATCTTTTTTTTTTTTTTGGTGTGTGTGTAAATGTGCTTTAAAAAAAATGTGTTTTCTTTCATGCAGCTTTTCATGGTGTATGTGTGTGTGTGTGTATTAGATCAGAGTTTTAAAATGTAGGATGAAAATCCTCTATACTAATATGATTTTCTGTTTTCTCTGTTGATTTCTGATATATGTTATATTTCCTACTGTGAACTATAGATTTATCCATTTCTCCTTGGAATATCAGTTCTTCCTTTATAAGTTTTGAATTTATGTTGTTAGATGATTAAAATTTATGATTTTTATATCTTTGTATTAGATTGTTATTTTATCAGTATGTCATGACCTGCTTGAAAGCTCTTTTAAAGCTTTTGGTTTGAATTTTCTTTTGTGTGCTATAGCCAATTCAGATTTATTTTCCTAGCATTCACCATATCTTCAACTTTCTTTTGTCCTTTTTATAAAAGGTACATCATTTTAAAATAGAATATAGTTCAGTTCAGTTCAGTTCAGTCGTTCAGTCGTGTCCGACTCTTTGCAACACCATGAATCACAGCACACCAGGCCTCCCTGTCCATCACCAACTCCCAGAGTTCACACAAACTCATGTCCATCGAGTCAGTGATGCCATCCAGCCATCTCATCCTCTGTCGTCCCCTTCTCCTCCTGCCCCCAATCCCTCCCAGCATCAGACTCTTTTCCAATGAGTCAACTCTTCGCATGAGGTGGCCAAAGTATTGGAGTTTCGGCTTCAACATCAGTCCTTCCAATGAACACCTAGGACTATCTCCTTTAAGATGGACTGGTTGGATCTCCTTGCAGTCCAAGGGACTCTCAAGAGTCTTCTCCAAGACCACAGTTCAAAACCATCAATTCTTTGGTGCTCAGCTTTCTTCACAGTCCAACTGTCACATCCATACATGACCACTGGAAAAACCATAGTCCTGACTAGATGGACCTTTGTGGGCAAAGTAATATCTCTGCTTTTGAATATGCTATCTAGGTCGGTCATAACTTTTGTTTCAAGGAGTAAGCATCTTTTAATTTCATGGCTGCAGTCACCATCTGCAGTGATTTTGGAGCCCCCCAAAATAAAGTCTGACACTGTTTCCACTCTTTCCCCATCTATTTCCTTAGACTATATAGACCTTTGTTGGCAAAATAATATCTCTGCTTTTTAATAAACTGTCTAGGTTGGTCATAGATTTTCTTTCACAGAGCAAGTGTCTTTTAATCTCATGGCTGCTGTCACCATCTGCAGTGATTTTGGAGCCCCCCAAAATAAAGTCTGACACTGTTTCCCCTGTTTCCCCATCTATTTCCCATGAAGTGATGGGACCAGATGCTATGATCTTAGTTTTCTGAATGTTGAGCTTTAAGCCAACTTTTACACTCTCCTCTTTCACTTTCATCAAGAGGCTTAGCTTGTTTTAACAAATTTGAAAATATCTCTCAACAGATGAACTAACTTAAGCACATTTATATTTACTGTCTCCACTGAAAATCTGCTGTCTTGCTTTGTGTTTTCTCTTCACTGTGGTATCATTGTTTCTTCTCTCCACATTCTTGGATTTTGTTAGATACATCATGTTTGCTTTTTTCTACCTGCTTTTGTTTTGTGTTTCCTAAATTGAAAATGATACTTCTATTTTTATTTGTTTAATGTTTCCTTTGTCACTTTAGCTTCCTTGGTGGCTCAGAGGTTAAAGCATCTGCCTGGAGATGTGGGAGACCTGGGTTCGATCCCTGGGTTGGGGAGATCTTTTGGGCTGCTGTAACAACAATATCACAACATTCACTTCCCACAGTTCTAGAGAAGCTGAGAAGTGTAAGATCATGGTGCCAGCAGATTCAGTGTCTGGTGAGAATCTGCTTCCCTAACTGCTGTCTTTTTACTATAATTACTTATGAGACTTAAGACGTGAGGGATCTCTCTGGGTCTCTTTTATAAGGACACTAATCCCATTAGTAAGGGCTCTGTCTTCATGACCTAATCACCTCTCAAAACATCTGACTGTTAATATCATTTTTGGGGGGGTGGGGTTTCAACATATGAATTCTGGAGAGTGTAAACACCCAGACAATAGCAGAGTTATCATCAGTGGCTATGAGTCACCAGGCCCTAATTGGTCTGAAACCTCATTAGATGAACGATTTAATGTCCTAACCTAACTCATTCTCTTTGTATCTTGTGTTTCCCTAGTTTATCTTTTCTTCTGTTACATTTTATTATTTGACATCACTTAGCACTGTGCTCATCTTGTCACAAAACTCTATTACCTTCCTCTGTGGTACACTGTAGGAATGGTGGAAGAGGAAGACTCTATAGAAAGAAGATACTTATGGAAATCATCAAGTGAATGGGGAATGTAATTACCACTGGTGTAAAGTGGAAATAACTTTCCTTGCTTCTTTATTCATTCATTTAGTAAGTATTTAGTGAGGATCTGCCATTGCGAACCACAGTTTCAGGTGCTGCAGATAAATTATGGACAAAGTGCAGGTGATAAATGTGGCCTTGAAATATGTATGCTATTGGGAAAGACAGAGGTAGTTATTTGAACAAGACAGTTTTTGTGGCATTCTACCAAATCACAGTTAGTCTCTGGATTTATATTTTTTTGGTTCACATTTTTTAAAAATTAACTTCTGCATTCATGTTTGTTTTGATTCACTATTACTGTACAATGTGGGAAATTCATGAATCTTTGAGAAATAACTGCTTCATTAATAGTAATTAATCCATTCTCCACATAGCAGCCAAAGTGACCAATTAAAAACACAAGTCGGATTGTATCAATGTATCGCTCAACACCTTTCAATGGTTTCTTCTTTTTATTAGGATAAACATGTATCTTTGATTTGGCTTCCAAGTCTGCCATGATCTAACCTCTGGCTACTTCTCTGTCTTTCTTATGTCATGGTCTTCCCTCCTCACTTTTGGCTGTCCCCATGCTGGTTTTCTCTCAGTTCTCAAACTTTCAACACTTCAATCCACTCTGGGTTCTGTTAGCATGAATAGTTTTCCTTCTTCCCCAACTAATTCTCCCAGCTACCTTCCATGTTAATTCTATTCACCCTTCAAAATTAGCTCATATATCCAATGAATCATTCTCTGAGACTCCACTGAGTCAAATATATTAAAAGCTCCCCTGGTATCCTATTCTGATTAAAATGCTTATCACATTGAAATGAATAATTAGTTGTTTATTTTTTTCCAACATGTGAACTATAAATTCAATGAGAGCAGAGAGTATATCCATCTGGTTCATTGTTTTATTCTTTGAACTTAGCTTAGGTCATAATACACTATAGATGCTCAGAAATATTTGTTGTAAGCTAATTCAATTGTTAAGTAGATTTACTGTATGTGAAACACACTTGCCTGTGTATAAAGTCATGGATTAAAGCTTCTATCGATGACGGACATAGTAATATTTTCTCTTGCATGGGAATACAAGAGGAGTACAACTTCAGAAAAAAATGACAAAATGCACATTAGGGTATGCTCTTGGATGAGAGATGAAATGAGTTTTGAGGAGGAGAAATTCTTTTATATTTCTTGAGTTTTCTGATATTGACTAGCCTAAATTGAACTACAGTATAAACCAAGGATCCCTTGATGAAATGATCACTCAGCTTTTGTTTCTTTCATTTTGTTTTTCTTTCAAAAAGCCCTCTGGACATCTATCAAAACTACAAAGTGGAAATTGGTTAGCTTCATTTAACACCATACCCTGCTGCAAAGGCCTCACATCAAAAAACTTGCCGTTTTACATTCTTCTTATTTTAATAGTTTTCCCAACTTCAAAAACTTGGAGTTGTAGATAGCTAAAGGCTCCCATCATAAATCCCTTGAAGATTCAATTCTATGAAGATGTTAAAACCCCATTGTTTCAGCAACCAAAGGAATATAAACTCTGATTCTTCATTGCCAGACTCTGATGAAATCACACTGATTAAATTAAGAGGACTTTGGCAGCATGCACTGACTCTCTGGTGATTAAACAGGTAGAATTCCTTTGCCTTGGCTGACAGTATATATATGTCACTTAATCTCTAGCTGTTATTTTTAAATTTGAGACATTAAAAGTTTTCTGGTTTTCATTCAAATTTCACAAGAATAAGACAGGAAATCAAAAGGTCATTTCCTCATAGGAAATGGTATTAAGGAGCAAATCATTGTTTCTTTGATATACTTATATTGTGTTCATGAATATGAAAGCTTGTAGATGGAATTTGCAATTTACATAACTATTTAATGAGGGTATAAACTTTACAAGTAGAATTTTTAATAGATTTTGGAATAAAATATACACATTTTGGGAGAAGGCAATGGCACCCCACTCCAGTACTCTTGCCTGGAAAATCCCATGGATGGAGGAGCCTGGTAGGCTGCAGTCCATGGGGTTGCTAAGAGTCAGACACGACTGAGCGACTTCACTTTCACTTTTCACTTTCATGCATTGGAGAAGGCAATGGCAACCCACTCCAGTGTTCTTGCCTAGAGAATCCCAGGGACGGTGGGGCCTGGTGGGCTGCCGTCTATGTGGTCTCACAGAGTCGGACACGACTGAAGCGACTTAGCAGCAGCAGCAGCATACACATTTTGATATATGTTGCAGATACCACACCAGGAAGGTGTACTTGTTTTTCTATTATATCCCCTTTTTTGATGTTTGATATATTTCCTATTAGAGACTGCCTTGTTTTGTTGAATTGTTAGTCCAGCATTAGACATTTTGATGATAAAAATAAGAGTGTTTTCTATAAGCAACTGTAAATATTTTTTCTTTTATAATGGTTTGTAATTAGCTTTGTTTTAGATTTCTGTTAAGAATGTATTATCTGCTCAATATTTAGCATTCAATTTTTAAAAAGATATGCTCTGTATATCCCAGCTTAATTGAGGATTGATGTAACTTGTCATGATCAGCTAGGTCAGGAACTTTTTCATTTCAAATGCTGACTTGGTGAGGTGGTGTCAGGAAGTACTTAATGACCGAAAGAAACTAGAGAAAGAGATTAGCAATTATATTCACATTGTAAGATCTATGTAGCTCTTTATTTATTCAACTGACCTCTAACTCAAGTCAGAAAATTATTTAAGTCCTCTGTGATAGCCTACAGATGATAAATCTTCCTGTTGGCGTTTCTTTACCTGAGTTAGCATTCTAGAGTTGTCTGTTTTCAGTTTTGTGACTGTGGCATTAGAAGCTTTGTATAATTTAATTGTCAAAACTTGACCATTTCTTTAATTTGTTATTGGGCAGTTCATCAAGCAGTCTTATAAAGTATTATCATGGAAGGAGTTATAGCTCTGTAGGAATTCTTCTGAAGCTGGACTCCATTCAGGAGTAGAAATGTTGTACATTTAACCAAATAATGGAAAACATCCTTGCATGGGGAGTTCCTTATATAACAGAGCTAAAAGAAATGGAAACAGAGCAGTTACTACTTACCTAGCAACTCCACTGGACCAAGCTCTGTGATAGGTACTTATGTGGCATGATCTTTAATTCTCATAACTGGCTTAAAACATGGCTCTAATACTGAAACAGTCTCCATTTAACATGTGAGAAACTAAGGCATTGATTTCTTAAGTAACTTACCTATAGTCACCTAGCTAGTAAGCAGAAGAGCCTAAAATTCAAGCCAGTGCGTCATTCAATGGTAATATACACTACTCGCCCTCCACCCCTAATCCCTACCTCACCCCCCACAAACACACACTTTTTGTATCTTTTGGTCTCCAATTTTATATTTATTTTTTTACTACAGTAGAATTTCTTCTCCCCTTATCAGAGATGTTTTGGTTTATTACATTATGTACCCCAAACGTAAACCATTTTTTTAGATGTCAAATTGAAGAGTTTTGCTCCTTGGAATCACACTAAGAACTTTGATATTTAAAAGTACTCTCATCATCATTTTTCTTACAGAAGAGGCAATAGCGTGTTCTGTTATAAACTCTTTTAAATCTTTATTTCCAGATCAGTGAATATAAAATCCAGACAAATATGCTGTGCTAGGCATAATAATGGCCCTCCAAAGATGTCCCTGTTCTAATCTTAGATACTTGTGAATGTTAGGTTACATGGGAAAGGAACTTTGTAGATGTTGTTAAGCTTAGGACTTCATATTGGGAGATTTTTCATAGATTATCTGAGAGGGCCCAATGTAAGCACAAACATCTTTAAAAGAAGAAAAGGCATGTGGAAATGATGGTCAGAGGCAGAGAAAGAGATTGGATGATGATGCTACACTGTTGACTTTGAAGGCAGAAGACGGGATCCTGAGTAAGGTCTGCAGGTGGCCCTTAGAAGCTGGAAAAGGCAAGGAAATGGAAAAGAAGTGCAGACCTGCTGCCCCTTTGATTTTATATGCAGTAAGGCCCTTCTGACCTTCAGAACTATAGGATAATGAATTTGTGTTGCTTTAAGTAATTTGTTAGATCTGTAATAGGAAACTAACACAGATGCTATTGATTTATTTATTTTTTTTTGATTTAACTTTAATTTTAGATGTGAAATCAAACAGAGATTGCCTTTTCTCCTCAGTGGGAGCCCAGAGGTTCTACATAGAAGGTGTTTAGGAATAGCAATGTGACTGAAATGAGGAGCTGGGAGACTCATATTGATACTAATATCACACAGCAAGTCATCTTTCTTTTGTAAAAAATAAAGCTATTGTTTCTTTTGTATTATTCTGTATTCATTTATTTATAGCTTGATTTAGGACTTCCCTGGTGGCTCAGACGGTAAAGCGGTAAAGCATCTGTCTACAATGCGGGAGACCTGGATTCAATCCCTGGGTCGGGAAGATCCCCTGGAGAAGGAAATGGCAATCCACTCCAGTACTGTTGCCTGGAAAATCCCATGGACAGATGAGCCTGGTAGGCTACAGTCCATGGGGTCGCAAAGAGTCGGACACAACTGAGCGACTTCAGTTTCACTTTTACTTTACTAGTTTTTGGGTTTGGAGGAAAGTAAAATTACACTTGAGTTTCTTCTTGTATAAAGGGTGTTTTGAAGATACAATTTTGCAACGGATCATCCCCCATAGAGTAGAATAAAGACAATAATGTTGCCTGCCATTCCAGTTCTCCAAAGATTGAGCCCTTCACCACTGCAATTGCCCAACAAAGTTATACACTGAGGGGAATTCAGGGTGGAGAAAACCAGGAAGCATCCTGTGCTTAGGATATTGGCTCTAGATGGTTTAGACGCATATTTAGACATTAATATAAATAATTTCAATGGCCCCCAATTTTTGCGTCTTCAGAGTTGGACACGACTGAGCGACTGAACTGAACTGAACTGAACTGATGAACAGATAGAAAAGCACTAAAACCATGAACTTGTTTGTGTGTGCTGCATGTGCGCAGACGCTCAGTCATGTCTGATGCTTTGTGACCCTATGGACTATAGCCTGCCAGGATCTTCTGGCCATGTCTTGATTTCGCAGGCGAGAATACTGGAGTGGATTTTATTCCCTTCTCCAGGGATCTTCCTGACCCGGGGACTTGAACTCTGAAGTACTCTGCATGGGTCAATCTCTTGGTTACATTGTCAAAAAAAAAATGGATGCAAGATGTTGAAATGCACAGGTGTGGGAACCGTCCGTGATGCCTATTTTGCTGACCAAAATGTCACTTTTTGTTATTCTCTGACCCCTGAGCAACCCTGTCCTCAATACCTAGGCCCAGGAAGGTTGTTTTTGATTTTCTTGCCAATCTCACTGTGCCTTTAGCCAGGACCTGGGCGCTGATTTCCTGGAATCTGGGAAAGGAGGTGAAAGACTTTTCAGCTGTAGTCCTTCCATGAGAGTCCCAGCATCCCATAGTTTTTTTTTTTTTTTTTAAGGCTACCCTGTCACTGAATCTCAACTGAAACTCATTTTTATGCAGAGCAGTATAAAGAGCATCAGTTGTGAATTCTGTTAGACCAAAGTTTGCATTTGAGCTTTCTCACTAATTAGCTGTATAGCCATAGGTAAATTGTCCTAACCTTTCTGAACCTAAGTATCTAATCCATAACATATGAATAATAATGCTTACCTTGCAGTGTCTTTATAGTATTGAGCTGAAATTATGTATGTAATGGGTCTTGGATAAGGTCTTGATTTTAGTGGGCATCCAAAAATGGCCAGGAATTTGCAATAGTGTTGGGGGCATTTTAGACACTAGAGAGAGTGAAGTGAAAGTTGCTCAGTCATGTCCAACTCTTTGTGACCCCATGAACTATACAGTCCATGGAATTCTCCAGGCTGTAATACTGGAGTGGGTGGTCTTTCTCTCTTCCAGGGGATCTTCCCAACCCAGGGATCGAACCCAGGTCTCCTGCATTGCAGGAGGATTCTTTATCAGCTGAGCCACAAGGGAAGCCCAAGAATACTGGAGTGGGTAGCCTATCCCTTCTCCAGAGGACCTTCCTGACTCAGGAATCAACCTGGGGTCTCCTGCATTGCAGGTGGATTCTTTACCAACTGAGCTATGAGGGAAGCCCACTAGAGAGAGATGAGTTAGTTTTCAGCATTAAAAATATATCTTGATTCACATTATTGTACAGCAGCAGAAGCCAATACAACATTGTAAAGCAATTTTCCTCCAATTAAAATAAAATATTTCTCTAGAGCCTCAAATTTACTAATTCCATCTATGTAAGTTTGAAGGGTGAGAGTGAAAACTAATTTAGAATTATCAGTGTATTCTTTCAAACTGAAAATATACATTTTTACTTTTTTTTTTAACGGTGTGATGGAGATAGAGAGGCAAGAGTTCACAGGACTGGTCTGCATTGCCTGAAAGGCTAAGACTGGCTTGTCAAGCACATCTGCATTGTTAATAACTGTTTTAATTTGCCTTGTTCACATAATGGTTTTCTTTAATGTGAGATTAACTTCAATTAAAGCGTTTGTGGCTATGTTCATTCTTAGATTTTCCCTTTAATTGCTCTCTGTGTATTTCTTTTGCATTAGCACCAATTTACTTGTGCCTACGACTGCAGTTAGAATTACGCTGAACTTTTGAATCTTAGCTTTGAGTCTTTTTTTTCTGAAAAGTTTAGAAATTGAATCTATTATTAAGCTAGTGACAGTAAAACCCTGTAAAAATTCATACTATGATTATAACTGACATGGCTCCTTTTCTAGTGTTGAAAGGATTAGGGAGATTCAACATCTGAGTTATTTATTGTGTAAGATTCTTCATTTTCTCTCTCTTATGAGAAAAGAAAGTTTCCCAGGCAAAAGAAGATGCACTGCAGTGTTGTACAGGCCTCTTTTATTGATTGTGGTTCAGAATTGTAAAGTATTGACTGCATTGATTTAAAATCTTATGGCCAATGAATGCTCATAATTCTGTGTCTGAATGAGAGAGAGGGAGAGAGGAAAATTGGGTCACTGAAGATTGCTGAAACTGTCAATTAGTGATACTGGTTGTTACTTTCTATAAAGAAGGTCAGGGCTTCTTGCATCTGCAGGGCTATGATGATGGAATTCACAAGACTTTGGGATAGCTCTAAACAAAGTGATTACTTATATATAACTGCTGCTTTATTCCAGAAAGACAGTAGGTGCTTAGGGATCTTGGAGCGGGGGAACTAAAATATAAAATCAGAAGAGCAGAATGTTTTCAGGTTTGGAGGAAGAAGAAGTGGTGTCTTTATGAAGAGATGGACCTTCAGCATCTATCTTCAGCTTCTGAAGCATGTAGTAGACCCTCCGAGTGTGCAGGCCATTACAGAAATATGTGTTTATAACATTGCAGTGGGGTGGGGTAGCATCTGAAAGGTGTTTTTAGTTGGCTGGCATAAATAGGTCCCTATACCATGTAGATCTTAATTTATATCATCTATGCTTCAAGTAGAGGGCAATTCCCTTATGAGAGATGTATAGACTTTTCTAACTTCTTGACCTGTAGTATTCCTTGAGGTCCTATTTAAATAAGATATAGAGGAAAGAAACACGGTGAGATTTCTTGGTTGGGAGGAACCTAATTCAGTTCACTTGTTTGGCTGTTGGGGCAGTCTGTGTCCTGGAGTAGGGAGGTGATTTATCAGAGAGGAAGTAAGGTATGTGATAGAGCCACATTAGCGCTCAGGCTTATAAATCTACACTCCAATCACTTTCACTGCACTCACTGGAAAAACTTCAGTGTACTTATTAGGGAAATTCCTATGATGTGTTTTAAAACAAAAATTAATTCAAAAGGGGTTATTGAATAGTTATTTGTTTCAGACACTGTCCTCAGTGAATGTAACAAAGATCCCTGCCTTACTGGAGCTTATCTTAATGAGGAGAGATACATGATGAATACATGATAAATAAATAAGCACAAAAGTGCATTATATGTCAGATTGTGATGAGTGCTATGGAAAATAATAAATCAGGAAAGCAACAGAGGGAAGTGATGTTTCAGCAAAATATGAGCCAAGTGAAGAGATGCCTTTTCAATCTTTGGGGAATAATATTTCAGTGGGAACAACAATGTTCCTAAAGAAAGAATGTACTTGATGAGCTTGAGACCTTGCAAGGAGACCAAAGTGGCTGAGCAGAATGAATAAGAGAGAGAGAGTGAAAAGAGATGAAGTCAGAGCTAACACAGTGATGGAGTACACAGGGCTTTTAAGGCAATATTAAGGATTTTTGGCTTTGAGGGATATGATTATTAGTTTCATGAGTCAACTTGGTTAGGCTATAGTTCCTATATATTTAATCAAACACTAATTTAGATGTTGTTGAAGTATTTTGTAGATGGCATCTGGCACCTATAATCTTGATTTTAAAGGAGTTTGTCCTTGATAATGTGGCAGACTTCATTCAATCAAATGAGAGTCCATAAGAACAAAACTTGAGGTTTCCTGAGAGAAGAAAGCCAGCCTCATGACTTCAACATCAACTCCTGTCTGAGTTTCTAGCTTGGTAGACTGCCCTATAGACTTCAGACTTGTCAGCTTCCATCATAACCCTAAAGAAATCTCTTCATTTTGTTCCAGTTCTCTATATAATTTGTTCTGTTTTATTGATTTTGTTTCTCTGGAGCACCCTGGCAGATAGAAGTGAGGTGGGAAACTATTTTAGGGTTTTGACCAGAGAAGAAATATGATTTTTCTTACGTTGAGAATAAGTTGCAGGGGTTTGAGAGTGGATGCAGGCTGACTAGTTAAGTCTATTACAGTAACTCAGTGGTGAGATGTTGGTAGCTTTGCACTAGGAGAGTAGCAATTGAAGTGGGAAAAATGGCAGATCCTGAATGTATTTTGAAGATAGAGTCAACAGGTTTTGCTGATGGGTTAATGGAGAGTATAAAAAAGGAAGAATCAAAGTTACTCCAGGTTTTTTGGACACATGTAGCAAAGTGAGGTTGCCATGAACTGAAACTGGGGAATATTTATGAAAGATTAATTTTCAAGAAGGGATGAGATCAGAATTCAGTTTACACATGGTACATTTGAGATTCCTATTAGCTATCTAAGTGTGGGTTGGGAGTAAGCAGTTGGACATAATAGTCTTGAATTTTGTAAGAGAGATCAGGATAGGAGGTATAATTTATAGCCTCAAGAATAGATTAGGTATTTTAAGAAATGTGTATAGACAGTAGAGGAGATAATATCCAAGGCCTTGAGACCTGAGTACTCCAACATTAGCAACATGGGCGATGAAGAGGAAATGGCAA
Source organism: Bos indicus x Bos taurus (assembly GCF_003369695.1). NCBI lineage: Eukaryota > Metazoa > Chordata > Mammalia > Artiodactyla > Bovidae > Bos > Bos indicus x Bos taurus. Next base: position 51,332,277 of record NC_040076.1, on the reverse strand, counting down.
AAAGACCAAAATGAGGGAGCTAGTGTGATGGGAGGAGAACCAAGAAAGAGGAATGCCCTAAAACATAAGTGAAGAAGGTGTCTGAGAATGTGTCAACAATGACAAAATATTGCTTATTGGGTAAGATCTGCAAATTGATTATTTGCTTTAACAATGCTAACCTTCATGAGAGCCGTTTTGGTATAGTGATAACAAAAGTCTGGAGAGGAAAACAGGAGAGAAGGTAGATAGGGAGAACATGTTCTTAGGAGTTTTCCTATTGAAAAGAGTATTTTCCAGAAAGGTTGTGAGGTCAAGATGCCTTAAAAAAGATGCAAATAAGCATTGAGTTTGTATTCTAGTGTGAATAATTTTCTTGGGAGTTAGTGCTTCACTGGAAATTCTGCTCATAGAGGAGCTAAGTAAGACTGTTCATCTGTAGCAATGGGAGAAGGCAGTGTACCTACAAGGGCTCAAATGCAGGCAGTTGGTAGATGTGGAAATCACAGTATGTAAAAAACCACTTCTGATGACCTTACTCTTCCAAGTAAGAATAAATAAGACCATCAGCTAAAAGTGAGCACACGTAAAGAGATGCTAAGATTTGAGGGATGAAAAGACTGACTGGTCACCCAGGAGTGGAACGGAAAAAATTAAGAAAATGTGGTATATGGAAGGGCAGTTGAGAGTTCTCATCACAGACTCACATAGCTCTAGGCTTCTGTCTTTAATGTTGATTATGGATGTGGAAAAGATATTTTGAAATGGATATTTTTATATTTTTTTGGTGTGCAGTTTTTGCTTATTAGTAAGAAAGTAGGAAATTTCAGTCAGAATTAGAATGAATTCTGGTAAATGAGACTAAAGGTAGTTTTTTCTTAGAATTATTACACCTCTAAAAATTGTGTTAATCTAACAAATCCCTCTAAAACTTTATGTTCATATCTTTGAACATAATGCTACTGCTGCTAAGTCACTTCAGTTGTGTCCAACTCTGTGCGACCCCAGAGACGGCAGCCCACCAGGTTCCCCCATCCCTGGGATTCTCCAGGCAAGAACACTGGACTGGGTTGCCATTTCCTTTTCCAATGCATGAAAGTGAAAAGTGAAAGTGAAGTCATTCAGTCGTGTCTGACTCTTAGCGACCCCATGGACTGCAGCCCACCAGGCTCCTCTGTCCATGGGATTTTCCAGGCAAGAGTACTGGAGTGGGGTGCCATTGCCTTCTCTTGACCATAATATGATACAATTAAACCTCAACACCCCAATTAGAATGTGTCCCAATCCCCAAGGCAGATCTTGGAGATTTAAGAGAAAACCAGTGTCGTTAAGGATATCAAAGACATTAAGTCTCATCCATCCTTATGGTTGGGAAAATGTCATTTGATATAATTAAATCTAAAACTATATTTCTGAGAACAATTTGCAATGGGAATTTTTACACTTATATACATAAACAAAAATGTAGAATATTTGGGAAAAATATATCCTTAATTGTCACATTTCCCCTGATGTGAAGTCGATACTTTCAAACATGAGAATTGTCAAAGATCATGATTTGTCAGCTGAGTTTGAAAATAACTCTTCCTTTAGTATATTGCCAGACCTCCTTGTCTCTGAAATATTCAGTCCTCTTTAAAAAAAGAGCAATGTCTAGTTCTTTTTGGCACTTGTGAAATGATAATAGAAGTTTTGAATAGTTTTACTTAGAATTCACACCTATTTAATTCCAAATAAGAACTGTTGAAACAAATAAGGAAAACATTATAAGAACAAAGATATGTGAATTCAGGCAGAATGATCTAAGAAAACAGAGTTTTCTCTTTCATTTTAACAATGCTAAGAAAACTAAACTCCTTTACAAGTTATCACTGGTGTTTATTAAAACAAAATTTTCTCTGAGCTGAAGATATGCCCTTGAGGTGAAAATATTTTTCTTCACCAAAACCTTGAGAAGGTTATAATTGACTAATAATTCTCTGCTTTAAGAAAAATACAACCATCAATATCAGGAGCAAGTGTAATCATTGCAACTTTTATTGTAAAATAGTGGATTGATTCTTAACTAAATTTGAGAATACTATTATTTTGGAGTCCTTTCTTTATTGCATTCTTTCTGGAAAAAAACCTCATAGTTCCACTTTGAGGAGTAGAGCTTATTTTATGTTTTACTTCAGAAAGAGCCATCTTTCATAGAGTATGGTAGCTGTGGAGTATGTTTAGATCTTCCTCCGGGAAAAAACGTACTGTTCACTTGCAAGAGGAACAATTAATGGACACTTTTAGTTTTGTCACCATCAGGACCCATCTCAACTTTCAGGCCAAGGTAATGCTTTTCCTAGGCAGCCCCTGACCCACGATTGAGTAGATTAGGGGTACTGGGCCTGGTCATTTCTGCCCAACATGGGACTCCTCTAAAGGGTGCATATTGGTCTGGAGCTCCAGACTCATTGCTATGAGCTGGACATGAATTTTTCATATATGCATTGATGTCTGAATATTTCCAAGATCAATCCACCTTCTCTTGTTTAGCTTCATAAGCCTGAATCCCTCCCTACATCCACATATTCATCATGCTCATAGCTCTGTCTCAGTGTTTGCTTCTCACAGGACTCAACTGATATATTAACATTCCCCTAAGATACTTAATATATGCTTGTTGAACATCTCCTACCCTATATGTCAATTACTATGTATGGGGTTGCAAAGAGTCAGACACGACTGAGCAACTGAACTGAACTGAATGCTAGGTGTTGGGAATACAAATATCATTTAAACATGATTTCCATCCCAAGCAGCTCACAAACTAATTAAGAAGAGAACACCATAAATAAGACATGCAAGGGAGCCAACACAAACATGGATATATAACTATGGAGTTTCATTAGATTTCAATTGCTACATTAAAAAATCTTCACAAACTTAGCACACTTAAAACAGTGTCCAGTTCTATCAGTTAGATACCTGGACAGGCTTGCTTGGATTCTCTGTTTAGGGTCTCAGAAGGTCAAAAATCAAGGTAACAGCCAGTCTGGGCTCTTATATGGAGGGTTTAGTGAATAATCCACATTCAGTCTCATTTGAGTTTCTAGTAGAATCTAGTTCCTTATTGTTGCAGTACTGAAGTTCTTGTTTCCTTGTTGGCTGTCAGTCAGCAGCCTTTCCTGTATTCTTTATCATGCGACCCCTTCCATCTTCAGATCAGCAATGGTGTATTGAATCCTTCTGATTCTTGGAATCTTTCTGACCTCCTCTACTACTGCCATTCAGAGAAAACTCTGCTTTTAAAAGGCTCATATATCCTACCTGGATAATATCCCCTTTGATTAACTCATGGTCAACTAATTAGAAGCTTAATTACATCTTTAAAATCCTTTCATTAATTAACATGGTCAGAGCTTGAATGAATTCTCTTCAAATTCATGGTCCTGGGAATTGGGCAGAAAATCTTGAGGGACCATTTTAGAGTTCTACCTACCATAGGGATGTAGAGGAAGGGTTCATAATATTGAAGGTGAGGTGGGGAAATCTACCAGGGCGAGACGAAGGCTAAGCTGAATTTTTAAAGAGTAATAATAAAGTCAAATCGGGAAATTTTAGCCAAAAATTGAAGATTTGAAGTAATATATTATGAGCCAGCATACATAAGTAGGACTCTTGCTTAAGAACAGTGATGGTATGTCCAATAAACTAAACTTAGGAATTAGGTTTTATTGTTGGGAAACCATCATAGAATTTTAAGCAGATGATTGGCATGTATGTTAGAGAGTGACTTGTCAGCAATATTGGAGAAGGAAATGCCAATACACTCTTGCCAGGGAAACTCCATGTACAGAGGAGCCTGGCATGCTATAGTCCACCAGGTTGCAAAAGAGTCAGACATGACTTAGTGACTAAACAACAACAACAACAGAGGCAGCAATATAGACAGGAGATATTACAGTGTAATACTGGAGCCAGAGTGATCAACTAGGAGCCGTGAAGATTGTGCATCTGAGAGACAGTAGTTGTCTGAATCAGAACGTTGCTAGTAGGATGGGGAAGAGAAGGACATTTATAATTTAGGAGGTAAATTTTGTATCACTCAGTGATGGATTGCATGTGGAAAATGCTAGAGGTGAAGCAGTCTAGGATGACTTTTAGTTTAGGTAGCAGTAAGTGGGACTTCTGTAAATTGGTTAAGGGATGAGAGCAGGGCAGGCTAACTGGAGGGAGTTGGAAGGGGTAGGACGATGATGAATTCAGTATTTGAAATGTTGAATCTGAAATAGTGGTGGAACGTCCGTACCATCAACTTTTGTCACTCTACTGGATCAGTACAAAACATATGCTTTTAGTTCCCATTAAAAGTAAAACAAGAAATCCTCCCTGAATCTCTTATAGCCCTCATGCTACCAGCTTATACTTTTTCTTGCTCTTCCATAGCTAAACTTATTCAATCTCCTTTCATTCACTTTCTTTTTACTTTTCAGCTCTTCCTCAGCTTTGCTTCCCACCCAACCATTCTATCAAAACTGCTTTGTCAAAGTCAGAGGTGGCTTTCGTGTTGGCAAGCTAAATGGACATATTTGTCTCCTCAATTTACTCAGTGCCCCAGCAGTATTTGATGTAGTTGGCCTGCTACTTAAATCCACAAATTGACTTAGCAGTACTCACTGCAGACCTTGAAAATGAGAAATAATGATCACACATGCAGTTCATTACAACAAAATGAAAATAATACTGAAATGAATAATGCAAGCCATTTATTTAAGATGTTCTCATTGTGTTTTCTTCTCAGCAAGCATAAAATAGTAGACTAGGTAGTTCAAACTGCATGTATCAAAACTATGTTTTTTTTTTTTCTTCCTTAGAAGAAATATCTTCTTACATCAAAAGCTAAAGTCTTTGCCTGTGCTTTGATCTTGACCTTTCATAGGTCTTCTTAAACAGGCCTGAAGAGGTAAAAACAACAACAACAAAAAAACTTTACCAAGATTTAAAAACAAGCAGGTAATAAATGTTGACCAGATTTCAGAGGCAGAGAAAGGGGTGATATTGAAACTGATTTTGAGGCCAAGTCATCCACTTTTTTTATTGTTACACAGCTTTCATTCTCATGGAAAAATATATATATACTGATTTTCTACTCGTTTATCTAAGTTATGAAATATTGCATGGAGAATTTTATGTTACATGTATGGAACATGCATGTTCTTATTATCTATTTAAGAAATAAATAATTGAAAAAATAATTGAATCAGTTTATTTCCCAGTAAACCATTGCTTTAATTTTAATATTTTTCATCTATTTCTTTATAGTTTTGCTTGATATATATATATATAGTATATAGTCTGATTTGCATGTTTTCATCTCTGTATAAATAGAATTATTGAGTATATAGGTTTTTGTTCCAAATATTTGTGCTTTATCCATACTGAATATTCAGTTGCTGTGAATTCATTCATTGTTGTTTAATATTTTAATATATGATTATGTTGAAATTCATTTGCCTATTCTTTTGATAGACATTTAAGTTGTTAACTGATTTTACTATTTTATTTTTTTTTGGACTATCTCCTTATGAATATGTGTGATCATTTGTCTGTTTATTAATATATACTTATAAGTATGCCTTCTGAGTAGTAGGTATAAAATCTTTAGAATTGCTAGGTATTGCTAGTTGCTCTAAAAGTAGTTGTGGAATATGAAAATTCTCATTTATTGTTATTTCTCAGACATTATTTTTAGAAATGTGAAGTAATATCTATAGTTGGTTTTCATTTCCACTTCTTTCTTACCTTGATTGCACATCTATTTGTATATAAAATTTAGTAGTTGATTTTTGTTTTCTGTCAACTGCCTGTTTGTTTCCTTTGATATTTTACATTGGATTCATATATTTTTCTTTATTGGTCTGTATAATTCCTTCATATATATGGGCAAATAAATGTGGTAGGTATTGTGTGAACGTGTTAAGTTGCTTCAGTCGTGTCTGACTCTGCCACTGTATGGGCTGAAGCCCTCCAGGCTCCTCTGTCCATGGAAATCTCTAGACAAGAATAATGGAGTTGGTTGGCATGTCTTCCTCTAGGGGGTCTTTCTGACCCAGGGATCCAACTTGCATCTCTTATGTCTCCTGCATTGGCAAAAGAGTTCTTTACCACTACCACCACAACTGACAAAGGTAAAGCTATGGTTTTTCCAGTAGTCATGTATGGATGTGAGAGTTGGACCATTAAAGAAAGCTGAGTGATGAAGAAGTGATGCTTTTGAACTGTGGTGTTGGAGAAGACTCTTGAGAGTCCCTTGGAGTTTAAGGAGATCAAACCAATCAATCCTAAAGGAAATCAGTCCTGAATATTCATTGGAAGGACTGATACTGAACCTGAAGCTTCAATACTTGGGCCACCTCATGGGAGGAACTGACTCATTGGAAAAGACCCTGATACTGGGAAAGATTAAAGGCGAGAGGAGAAGAGGATGGCAGAGGATGAGACAGTTGGATGGCATCACCGACTTAATGGACATGAGTTTGAATAAGCTCTAGGAGTTGGTGCTGGACAGGGAAGCCTGGCGTGCTGCAGTTCATGGAGTTGCAAAGAGTTGGAAATGACCGAGGGACTGAACTGAACTGAACTGATAGCATTAGCATTAGGGTTTCCTTCTCTTGGCTTTTTCTTTTCTCCCCTATCAGCTCCTCTCCTTACCTGCTCCTCCCAACCCATACCACAAATCTACTCTCCAACTCTAGGTTCAAAAGGTATTTACTATTTAGTTCAAATGGTAAAATTAAGTTATTATTGTCTCTTTTTCTTCCTATACCACACTGATAGGACTACTGAAGCTTGGGAGGCAGGTGCTTGTCAGAGGTATGGCAAGTATTTATGAGCTTAGAGATGTATTTGTGGAATTTGTTGCTAACAGTTACAAAGGAGATATTTGGAAAGGCTCTTGTCCCAACAATTATGCAGAAAAAGTCTAGTCAAGTGTTCAGAGTGTTCAGAGGAATTCTCTAGTGTTTGATTATGGTAGCCTCTGTGAATAATTTAAATGTTCTGTTTGAATAAGTAAACTCACCAGCATTTGATTCTTAAGGGATAGATAAAAAGGTATATTCTGTTTTTTTTTTCATGTAACTGAAAATTGTCTCTCAAAAGTAGTGGCATTTCACTTTGAAAGAAAGTTGGATCCTTGCTTTTTCAGACACAAAGCATTTTATGAGATTTTTGCAGTTTTTCAAAATTTCCAAAAAATCTCTACTTGCAATCTCTTAAAAGGCCACAAGTTGACAATATTATTCCATGGAAGTCAGTTTCCATTACTGATGTTCCTTTTTATACTGGGTTTCTGTCAGTCCAAGTTTTTTTCTTTACTGCTTTTTCTCCCTCTGCCTGGACCTGTCTTTCTTTTACTTTCTTTGCATTTTTTCTCTGTGCTTCTCCCCTCAAGACTCCTATTTCTTTATCCTTTTTTTACTTTCTCACACTACTTTTTTCGGAAAAAAAAATTTTTAAGTTGCTTTTAATTTTATTTATTTATTCATCTAGGCCACACCATGTGGTATGCAAGGTCTTAGTTCCTCGATCAGGGATGAAACCTATGCCCCCTGCCCTGAAAGCGCAGAGTTCTAACCACTGGACTGCTGGGGAAGTTCCAGTTTCCTACACTCTTCTAACTATCCACAATATAGAATTATATTTTAATATAAATGTACATATGCATATTTATTTAATACATGCACATAGAAGTTTGAGCAATTTAAAATTGTATCATATGTCAAAAAATTATTGCTGATATTTTTCTATTGAGACAATGTCTTGGGACTGCACATTCTATTCTATTACATTTTCATTTGATGGGGAATTAACTCATATCTACTAACATTGATCTCTCATCACCTCCTAAGTTTTGCTACCAATATTATTGCTTTCAATTATTCTGTTTACTAAGATACTAAGAACTGCAAGGAGATCCAACCAGTCCATTCTAAAGGAGATCAGCCCTGGGTATTCTTTGGAAGGACTGATGCTGAAGCTGAAACTCCAGTACTTTGGCCACCTCATGCGAAGAGTTGACTCATTGGAAAAGACTCTGATGCTGGGAGGGATTGGGGGCAGGAGGAGAAGGGGACGACAGAGGATAAGATGGCTAGATGGCATCACCGACTCGATGGATGTGAGTTTGAGTGAACTCTGGGAGTTAGTGATGGACAGGGAGGCCTGGCCTGCTGCAATTCATGGGGTCGCATAGTCGGACATGACTGAGTGACTGAACTGAACTAAACTGAAGATACTTAAGTCTTTATTTTTTGTTTCATAGTTTTAGAACTATTTAAAGATATATCACTATGAAATAGGATAAAATTAAGATTCCTTTTAATTAACAATAACCCTGTGTATGAGACAGCAAAAGAGACACTGATGTATAGAACAGTCTTATGGACTCTGTTGCAGAGGGAGAGGGTGGGAAGATTTGGGAGAATGGCATTGAAACATGTATAATGTCATGTATGAAACGAGTTGTCAGTCCAGGTTCGATGCACGATACTGGATGCTTGGGGCTAGTGCACTGGGACGACCCAGAGGGATGGTATGGGGAGGGAGGAGGGTTCAGGATGGGGAGCACATGTATACTTGTGGCGGATTCATTTTGATATTTGGCAAAATTAATACAATTTGTAAAGTTTAAAAATAAAATTAAAAAAATAAAAATAAATAAATAAATACAATTAAAGTGAAAGACCCCCTTATCACTCTCCCTATACCCCTCACAACCTTCACTATTCAGTTTTGTATACCATATATGGCAACCCACTCCAGTATTCTTCCTGGAGAATTCCACGGACAGAGGAGCCTGATGGGCTATAGCCCATGACGTCACAAGAGTCCGACACGACTTAGCGACTAAACCAGCCAGCCAACCATCATTTTGAATACCATATTTTCCAGTTTGTAACATTTATATTCTATTAAGTCAGTAATTAATAGAAATTACTTTACTTGTTTAATTAATAGAAATTACTTAACTTTTTTCAGTTAAAATTAATTTACAGTGCTTTGCTTGTAGGTTGGGTTTCAAAATGGCAAATGAAGAAAGGGCTCCTATAATATAATGATTATACACACATAATCTGCTTCAAGATTAAATATTCTGAATAGATCTACAGAGAAGGTGTGTAATCATATATTATACCAAAGAGAATGAGAATCTTGCAAGAGACAGGTCAGTAGGTATTCAGATCCTTGTTCAAAAGCAAGTCATAATGAAAGATAAATTCCAAATTGAGAGAATATACTTGCAAATCACAAATCTGATGAAGAACTTTCTCAGAATACTTTAAAAAATTTCTAGATTACCACTTTAATTTTTTTTTTTTTGAGGAAAGTTTCATAGGAGGTAAGAAATACGTATCTTTGCATATCAGAAAATATGTTTTGCTTTCATGCTTGATAATAGGCTAGGCCCAGAAATCTAGGTTCCTTATATATAGTAATGCTGATTAAAAAGTCTGCTACCAATCTGATTGTCTTCAGTTCCTGATAAAACAGGATGTAAGGGAAAGGCTTAGCTATAGGTAGTTTATTTTGTTATCCATTGAAAGTATCAGAAGTCAGAGGAGGAGAGTGAGTTTCGTAAGGAATAAAATTTAACTTACAGGTACTTTCTCTGGTGGATTAGACGGTAAAATGTCTGCCTGCAATGCGGGAGACCCGGGTTTGAACTCTGAGTCGGGAAGATCCCTTAGAGAGGGAAATAGCAACCCACTCTAGTACTCTTGCCTGGAAAATCCCATGGATGGAGAAGCCTGCTAGGCTACAGTCCATGGGGTCGCAAAGAGTTGGACACGATTGAGCGACTTTACTTTCACTTTTTACTTTCTCCAAAGTAGCTACTGAGAGCAACAGCACTCAATTCCTGCAGCATCTCCTGAAAAATGTACATAATATTGCCCAGATTTTTCCACCTGGAGAACAGGAGACTGGAAAACTAATATGCAGGCTACCACTCCTCACTGGTTGTTTCTTTCTAGATGCATTCAGCTTCCACTTACTGCTACCACTTGTTCTGTCAATTCTTCCAAGTTCCTACAATGTCAGAGAAGATTTTGAGGCAAAATACAAAAGATGCATGCGTGATGTGTGATGCTGTCGATGTTAGATGTTTGATTCCACATGGAACTGTCTACCGCAGCTGAGAATTAAATCACATGTGGATTGATGGAGTGTGACCAGTGCACCAGGTTCACTCCTTGCAGTATAAAGATTTCCTGATATTCCACAATAAGTTCACTCTGTTTCTGATATTTCAAGGTAATTACCAGCTGAAATCTTTATAGGAGTCCACATTTAGTGTCTTCAGTGAAACAAACTAGTTCCTAGTGCAGTCACTGCTCCCAAGATTGTGATGGATATTCATTAACTCTTTCCTCTAGGACACTTTCTAGATTTTTCTCATCTTTGGCCAGCAACTCAGCTGGTCAAAATTGCTTGAGGAAATTAACCAAAAGCTTAATCTCTGAAAAGTCAGTGTGATTACCCAGAACTTCTTCCCTGATTGCTGGTTATCTAATGGTGTTTAATAAGCCACTGCAAAATTTAGTGGCTTCAAATACCAGTGCCTTACTATTGCTATGGTTTTTTTTGTATTGACTATCTTAGCTGGGTGGTTCTTCCTTGGGATCTCTCCTACGTTTCAGTCAGATAGAGGCTGCTACTGTCATCAGAAGACACAATTGACCTGGATGTCCAAGATGGCTAACGCACATGGTTAGTAGTCACTGATTATTATCTTAGTGTTCAGCTGGGGCTATTGATTGGTGCACCTAAATATTGCATTTCCATATGTCTTAAGCATCTAATATATGGCAGCTGAGTTTCAAAAGTTTTTCAAGAGGCAGGAAGTGAAAACTGCCAATTTCTTGAGGCCATGACCTGGAACCTGGCATGGCATAACTTGCACTATATTTTATTAGTCAAAGCAATCACACAGCCTGCCCAAATTCAAAGGGGTTGGCCATAAACCCTGCTTTTGGTGAGAGACTTGCCCTTTTCATAGAAATAACCCATGTCTGCAATTAACTGGTTTCCATATAGACAGCCAAAGACTAACTTTCATTTAATTTTGTCCTGTTTCTCTCCCTTGAAGTCCAAGTTGATATCATTCTTTTAAAATCTTTGTTGATGTTATGTGTATCCGATTATACAGTGCTTTAATTATGCAGTGCTTTAATTCAGTGGTTCTCAAATGATCTCCTCTCTCCAGGTGACATTTAGAAGGTCTGGAAGTAACTTTTATTGTCAAGAGTGCAAGGAGGGATACTACTGGTGACTACTTGGTAGAGGCCAGGGATGCTCTAACATCCCACAGTGCACAGGACACGAGACCAGCCTCCTCCTGCCCCCTTAAACAAAGAATTGTCTGACACAATATGTCAATAGTGCCAACGCTGAGAAACTTGCTTCAGACAACAGTGACCCTCATGACTCTTTTGGGGACCGGTTCTTCTCTATCTTTTGTTCCCTGTGGACAATGTCTTTCAGATTATTAGAAGCCTTTATGTTTAACACAGAGGGTCTACAAGGCCCTTTTTCTGAAATTGTCTTTCAGTTACTGTCTTAGTTCTTTCTGAGGTATATCAAGGAACTTACACTCCCATATGACTTGATCTTTGTTTTTAAGAAATTCACATTATAAGAATTTTTTTCTGAAGGGATCAGAGATGAAAAACAGTCTTATTTTTGATACCCTAAAGCTTGATCCTGTATGTTTCATTTAAATTCTGCTAAAACAGACTTAAAGATTCTTCCTTTGTTTTATTTCTCTTCTTCTATCATAGGCAGCTGGTAAGAAGCCAGTTAAAGTTTGAAATTTTGCCTTCAAATTTCTCCAGGTATTCACAATTCCCCTGGGTACTCTTTCTAGTCTCCTCATTAATGCAGGTGACAGCGATGCCAAATTTTCTGTCACTACATAAAAAATGCCCTTTTACCTTGCTCTTCATTTTTGTCACTGTATTCAAACCTTCGCTAACAGCTTCCTCGAGGTCCTTCTCGGTTTCTCTAATGGTCTTCTGCAGACTTTTCCAGCTTCTGTCCCACTGCATAGTCCCAAAGCTAATGCCAAGAAGGTTTAGAGTTTAGTTCTTCTTAGTAGTAATGCTTACCTTGCTCCTGTCTGGCTGTGGTTGTTGAAACTGCTCATTCATCATTGTCACCAGGTATGTGAGCACCAAAATTTTAGTTCATGTTTCCCCAAACTAAGTCTGAGTAAAGGACTTGGGTGCAGGCCATTTATTTGCAGTGAGGTCCCAGGAAACACAGCTAAGGGAGGAGAGTAGTGAGACAAAAAAGGGGAAAAAACAATCTTAAGGTGCATTAATGAGGTCACTACTGTGGGTCACAGAGGCTTGCGTCTGCTAAGATTTTTTGAGAATGACATATAATGCCACTGAGAATTATCCTCTGGACCTACAGGGAGCTGGATCACTTATTTACCAGTTCCTCTGCTAGTAAGGTTGCTCCTGGGTGTAACTGTCTTGTACTCTGGAATATGCTTATGCATGAGCACAAGGGCTCCTAGGGCTTGGAGAAGACTTACCGGCAGAAAAAGACACAATGTGTGCTTGAGTTGGGATGCTGTCTCTGCGCGATGCGTCCTAGTTCCCATGGAATGTCTTCTCCAAATGCAGCTGGAATCACACTTACGCAACGGACTGTGATGTGGCCGAGGGGCAGGGACACAAGAAGTGTCTAGTTCACTGAAACTTATTACTTGAGTTTATTTTTCTTTCTGGACTCTTAACATTTCGTCTTCATTCTAGTTTTTTAGAATTCCGTAATTATATGTCTAGGTGTAGGTCTTAAAATTCATTGTTTGGCATTTGGTGACACCATTTAATAGGAAGTCTCATATCTCTTTTTGACTCTGGGATTTTGCATTCCTATATACTTTTCTCCTCTATTTTCTTTGTTCTTTCTTTCTCAAACTTTTATTTGTTAGGAATTGGCTCTTTTGTATTTTCCGTCTCTTTGTCTTTTTGCTATATATTTTAGGAGGTTTCTTTAGCAGCCAGCCTTTCCGCTGAACTTTCAATTTCAGTAATAATACGTTTAATTTCTAAGGCATTTTTCTTAGATATCCTCTATTTCCTTTTCATGGCATTTCATTCTCGTTACATGGGTTTATTATCTTATCAAACAGAACTGAAGATATATACATAATATGTATGTGTGTATGTATGTATATATACTATTATCTGTGTTTCTTATTATCTATGTGTATTTGCACACACACATTTCTTCCTTGTTATCTGTGTTTTCCCCAGCATCAGCTATTTGGCTTGTTCTTCGTGATGGTTTCCTTTGTACTGATGATTTTTCCCATTTGTCTCATGATAATTAGGTTTCCATTCATCTTTATGAATAAAATACAATGTTGATTAGGTTAAGTTGCTATAATAAGTTCCTTCTGCTGTGGATTTGTTTCTTTATCAAGCCATCAAACATTTTCCTTATCCAGGAGAGCAGAGCTCAGCGTGTGCGTGTGTGCATGCGTGCACGCTCATATGTGGTGTTGTTGGCTACACAAAAATTTCATTTTAAGGTATGTAGATGAGAAACAGGCAAGCATACCTTCCATAGGATTCCCTCAGACAAAATAAGGACAACTTTAATCTTGGGACAGCATCCCACACATGGAACACTGGCTGTTCCCAAGCAACTGATTTAGCTTGTTTAGAAAATAGTCCTCTGGTTCATGCTCACTGAACATGCAAGAGCTGTCATTCACCGTTCACATGGGAATGGAAGTTTGTTCCAACTTGGGAGGAGCCAAGTTGCAGTGCTGTGGGCAGTTTTTAATTATTTCCTTTGATTGCTTCTCTATCATTATTTCTTTCTCTCTAAGCCTGCCAAATTTTAGCTTCAGGCTTCTCACAGTTTCTCTAGAGAGAACAGTTTCTACAATTGCTGACACCTGTTCTTCTCTTAATTCTGAACTATGGCTTCATCTGCCCTGCATAGTTCATCTGTCATCAAAATATCTGGTCTATGGATTGCCTCTCCATCCAAACCTGACTGTGGTTATGAACACATCTTCTAACATTTTGAGAGCATGGAAAAGAAAATAAATATATGTTCTCAGTCTGCTATTTTATCCTGGAGTCTAGAAGTCTTTCTCTTTTCCATTTTATTTATTTAATAAAGCCTTATTTTTTTCCTAGTAACAATTTAAACTCAATGTAGGAAATATTACATATTCTTTCTGAAAATAAAAATATTTTATTTTAATTTGATGTGACTTATAAAGGAGTTTTTCCTCCATTGATCAGTAGAGGAGGGCAGCAACCTAGTAGCTGCACATTCCAGATGCAAAACGTTTCCCCAAATGTATTACTTTTAAAGGAAGTGGTGCAGCCTTCAGGTTGATTGCTTACCAGCCACTCTTTCTTGAGTTCTGCCCTGTTGACACTGCCCCACTCACTGAAGGTACTGCCCTAAGCACCAGTGGTACTACTGCATTTGACCTTGTCTGCTTATCCAGGTGATTTTCTCTTTGACACGGCTGGGGAATGTGTGGCAATTGAGGCATCAGTGACCCTTCTATGTGTTTTCAGTATTGGATGGTCCTTTACGGCCACATTTCCACTATGTCTATAAGAGTGACAGCTAGTTAGGATGGTGGGGTGGATGGGAAAATGAGAGCTAGCAAATATGAGAAAAAGAAGTAAAACGAATCGGCAGAAAGGAGAGGTTAAAAGAATACTGTTCAGTTCTGAGACCTGTGAACCTCTCTGCTCTTGGGTTGTGTAGCCTAGGTTTCTTTGGTTGGCTGGAGTGAGTTTCTATAACTTGAGGCACACATGTGCAAATTTTGAATGAATACATCTTCCCTTCAGTGAGATATAAAGAAAATTGAGTGATCTGTTGTTTCTAATAAATGTTGTTCTAAGCAATGAATCTGACACTTCTAGTCATGAAGCCAAACATTAAAGGGGATCCACAATCTTAACACAATTTTAAACTATCCACAATAGTTTAAGACTATTACTCTAAGATAATCTTCAGCAGCACCTTTCAGGAGAAGCACATGGATGCCTGAGGCTTTGGGGCAGAGGACATTGACAGGCTTAGGGGCAGAGGACATTGACAGGCTTAGGGGAATGAACTTTGGGAAGAGAGTGATAAAAGCATATAATTGTGACTGGGAGAGTTAGGGAAGAGTGGAGTCAAAACACACAGGTCATGAGTGCCAGGAGCTAACGGCAAATTGGAGACTGTTCTAACTCTGAAAATAAATGAAATATTTGGAAGGAATGGGAGAATTGACAAAGAGCAACCTCCATAAAGTTTGCATTATATTATTTCTCATTTAGGATCAAACTGCCCTCTGGTCCCTGAAACAGGGGTACCTGCTAAAAGTGTCAGTGTGACTAACCATTTTCTGAAGACTGAGCAAGATTTAGGGTCAATTATGAATCAAGAAACAACATTAACACATAGTCTGAGCATTAAAAAAGCAATATAAAAGTTATACTGAAGGTTTTGAAGACTAAAATATTTCAGGAGAGATCACTTTAGGTTACTCAGAATGTAGACTTGAGAAATATCAGTTCCTGAGGGAATTAGCATGTGTTTGTCTTTGCAGAAAGGTGTATTCCCTTGGGAATTTTTATAAACATACATATAAATATTAGACACCAAGTGAAATGACTCCTCTTTTTGTGTGAATGCTTTAAAGCTACACTTAAAGGAAAACAAGGAGGGCCAAGGGTCCAGCTAAGCTTTCCTTTCTGCACAGTGCCCCTTCTCCATTCCCTACACCGTATTTCAGACCAATATCATTTTTCTCTTAGATTGTTTACAGTAAAAATGATGAAAAATGCCTATTATAAGTCAGTTGTTCTCTCAACACTGTAGATGGCTGTCATGTAGCTGGCTATTATTATTTCCATTTCACAACTGAGGAAATAGTTCAGAGAAGTTAAGTGTTGCCAACGGTCACCCAGCTAAAGTAAGTGGTAGAAACCTTTGGCCCCTAGTCTGTCTTCCTAACCACTACACACTCACAACACATAATCTCCAAGTGCTATTTCAGGTAACCACCAATCCTCAGCTGCCTTGTTGATAAATTTCCCCAACCCACAGGACAACCCGAAAGAGTAGGTGCTTAGATGTGAACCTAGTAACCTCCTTTGTCTTCATTCAAGGGGTTCAACCAGGAATGTGTATCACACAAACAATGCTGATCAACTCATATCCGGAAAATTTGGAATTAGAGCAATAGAAGATGAGTCAGTCAAAGGAAGCTGCAGTGAGAGATCTTAAGAGGGCTGGGGTAGGTTTACTGCACTGCCGTGCCAAAGCCATGTGCAAAATGCAATTGTGGAAGGGCAGAAACCTAGGATAGAAAGAGGAATGCACTCTGCACCGCACATAATCTCTTAAGTATTTTTGCTTATCTTTCAGAAAGATTATAGCAATTTACACTCTCTACAACTGTTTGATAGTTCCCTTACCTTCATTAAAGCCAGATTTTTCTCTTTTTTGTCATTGTTTATGTCATTTGTTTGGTTAAAATGATATTTATTTTGTTTCTATGTTTGGGATTAATGGTGAGTTGAATGTCTTCTATATTTTTCTATTTTCTTTATCATTTCTATTTTTCATTTTCTGAAACTTCTGTTTATGTCTTTTGTTTCTATTGTTTTGATCTTTCTTTCCCCAGTTTTAAGATATAATTGATGTATAACTTTGTATTTGTTCAAAGTGTACAACATAATGCTTTGATATATGTATATATTGCAGAATAATTACCACAATAAGTTGAGTAAAATCTATCACCTTATCCACTTACAGGATTTTTTCTTCTTATGATGAGAACTTGTCATATCTACTCTCTCATTAACTTTGAAATAAACAAATCAATTTTGGTAACTACAGTTGCCATGCTGGGTATATTATATTATATTATATATTATATCCCCAGAACTTATCTATCTTATATTATATTATATTGTATATTATATCCCCAGAACTTATCTATCTTATAACTGAGTTTGTACACTTTCATGCATTTCCTCTAGTAATATATAAGAGTTCCTGGTTTACTGACAACATGATAACTTTTTATCTGTCATGTTTACATATGTTTTTTCCTAGCTTATTTACATCTACTTGATTTTTTTTGCCTCTTGTTTTATCCCTTCTGATATCACTACAGGAAAGCTGTTTCCAAAATCCAAATATAATCATGAGTCGCTCCTATTTTAAAAATGTTCAATAGCCTCTATTACGCACCAGTTAAAAATTGTAAAGGCAGTGGACTGGCATACAAAGCTCTTCACTGCCTGATTGCTGCCTCTCTGACTGCATCCTTCTCTACCTCCAATAGTATTTATTTTTAACATTTGATCTTAGTGGTATAAAGCATATGCGCATGCGTGCTAAGTCACTTGAGTTGCGTCCGTCCCTTTGCAACCCTATGGACTGTAGCCCAAAAGGCTCCTCTGTTCATTGGATTCTTCAGGCAAGAATACTGGAGTGGGTTGCCACGCCCTCCTCCAAGGGATCTTCCTGACCCAGGGATGGAACTCACGTCTCCAACAGCTCTTGCACTGCAGGAGGATTCTTTACTGTTGCCACCTGGGAAGCCCCGTAGAACATACCTGTAGAGTTAAATGATTGTATGTGTCTTACTACTTCTGTCTTTCCTTCCTTCTCCTTGTTTCTACTCCCTAGGGCCACGTTTTTTTTAATGCTTTTCATTGTTCCTTTCTATGTTTCTTTGACTATTTACAAGTACATTCTTATCCTTCCTTTTAAAAAATTATGTATTTACTTTCAACTCTGAAAGATGAGAATTGCACTTTATTGTACATTCCCTATACTCAGTGCACTGTCTCTTCCTCCAGTGTAGGTAAGTGATCGTCGTGTAGTCGCTAAGTGGTGTCCGACTCTTTTGTGACCCCGTGGACTGTACCCTGCCAGGCAACTCTGTTCCTAGGATTTCCCAGGCAAGAATACTGGAGTGGATTGCCATTTCCTTCTCCAGGGGATCGTCCCGACCCAGGGATTGAGCCTGCACTTCCTACTTGGCAGGCAGATTCTTTACCACTGAGCCACCAGGGAAGCCCACAGTTAAGCGCTAATTTTGTTCTGATCAGTACGAATTGGTTCTTGCATTATTATGCACATGTACATTTTATTTACAGCTGAACCATTCTGTTTTCATGGAGTTAGTCTCAATTTTTATTTGCTTGACTTTCTGAGTACTCATCACCAGTTCATTTACAATGCTTTGTTAGAAATCTTAATCTCTTTTCAATGTTTAAACATCTCAGTATATCTCTTCAGCTCATTTCTTTTTCCTTAGAGGTATCCCTTTGGAGCTTTCTGATTCCCTGCTCCAATATGTACTGATTGCTCCATGGGCCTGCTGCACATCTGTTCTCATGGAATTGTTACTCAATGCAAGTTCATGTGGCCAACACACAGTGAGTCCCAACAAACAGAAATGTTTGAGTTTGGAACAGAGAAAAGTTTATTGCAAGGCCATGCAAGGAGATGGGTGGTTTGTGCCCCCAAGTCCCCTGAACCCCTCAAAGGAATTTGTCAGAGCATTTTTTAAAGCAAGATGAGGGAGAGGTATAGTTAGCTATTGCAAACTTCTTGGGGTCAGAACTCTTTGTTCTTGTAGCTATCTATATAGGCCAGGACATGATATTTTTGTAAATCTCCATCAAGACAAATGTTATTCTCTGTTCTGCAACTTTTCCTCTCTATATGAATGAACACTTAAAGATCACAACCCTAAGAATAGGCTATCCTATATATTTCAGACTATAGGCAACATTCTTTTACAAAAGGTGCAGAGCCCCCTTTTACAAAAGGTCTAAGCCCAGGGAAAAAAGCACAAGGGTTAAAGTAACAGGAACAGATTTAATATGAAGTCAGATTTGTTCTTCCCTATTCTAGGAGCTACCTTTACCCTCATCATTTGGATTCCCTTTTCCTTTCTCCTCTGTTGAATCCCTTGCTTTCTTGATCCTATATCTTCATCTCTCTTGGTTTATTTTTGTTTAGTCAGTGAAGTGGTTTTGCGATTGTTTCCCAAAATATAGTGCATATTTTGAAATCTTAATTCTGTCATCACATTTGATTGATATTGCAGCTAAGTATAGAATACCAATTTGGAAATCATTCAAATAGTTTTCTAGATTCCTAAAATATTTTAAAACATTTCTAACACATTTGAAAAGCTGAAATGCCATTTTTATTTCCTTTCTTTTGTGTGTGACCTGTATCTTTCTCTATGGATATATCAGTATCTTCTCTTTGTTGTGAATTTCCTGAGACATTGTGATATGTGTCTTGATGTATGTTATGGGAGTTCTTGGTTAGTGCTTTTAACCTGGACTCTCTTGTTCTTTAATTCTAGAGAATCAATTGGAATCACGAATAGAACTTTTCTTGAAATTCCTTTCTCTGTGTAGAAAACTATTTACATTGCAAAGTGAAATAAAAAAAAAAAAACCATTCATTGAGATAGCTGACAATGCTCCCCACCTCAAAAACAAAACAAAGCAAAGAAAAATATCACCACTAACAACCTGGGGCTATTATTTTCCCTTGTACATATATCTGTTACTCCCTTTTGTTATAATGATTTTTGCTGTTTATTTTTCTGCTCAGACAATGGGTAGTTTGAGGGTGAAAGTGAAAGTGCAAATCGCTCAGTCGTGTCTGACTCTTTGCGACTCTATGGACTTTACAGTCCATGGAATTCTCCAGGCCAGAATACTGGAGTGGGTAGCCTTTCCCTTCTCTAGGGATCTTCCCAACCCAGGTCTCCCGCATTGCAGGCGGATTCTTTACCAGTTGAGCCACAAGGGAAGCCCAGTTTGAGAGGGTAGAGACTTTATTTTAAAAATAAATAATAAAAAAGTGTATCCCTAATTCTTTTACATATTTGTCTTATTGAAAGAAATTCAGTATTTTTGAGAAAAAGGAAGTGCCTGTTATAAAACAGTAAGTACTACAAAAAAGGAAAGCACAAACTGCTCTGTTTCTTAGTGGGGTGGATAAGCTGTAGTGATGCTGTGGGTAGCCAAGTGGCTGTGAGCAACTGACAGGTTCCTGCTGCTGGATTAAAAGAGCAGAGGTTTGCTGGCTTCTATTTGCCTTAGCTTGAGTGCAGCAGAGATGGAAACCTGATTTCCCGAGGAGAACATCTTTCCGGTGACACCAGCAGGAAGCAGATCTTTCCATTAAAATGGATAGGTTACTGAAGGACATAAGTAAATAGCTCCTTATGTGAGTGAAAGAAAGCAAAGTGAAACTTGGAGACTAAAGGCAGGCAATCTAGAGGAATCAGCAGAAAAACTAGTGAGTATTTTAATTCCTTGTTTCTGGAAGAATCGCTCATTAGTAGTGTCAGAACTCTCTTGCATATATTTAAAGGACTTAAAACATACCTGTCATTCTCCCAAGCCACACATATATATTACTCCTAAAGAAATCTTCAGTTTTTTGAATTACATAACTTATTTACAAAATCTAGAAAGGAATTGTGCCCAATTCCAAATGATACCTACATATTAAGTGATGACTAAACTTGTATCGATGCTGGGGTTCCCAGTAGTTGACTTAGCATATTTGTTCTCCTTAACATTATGAAAGAAAAAAGGGGGAGGAAGATGGGAAAAAACAAGTGACATCAATAAATTAATTTATTGATGTTTTACCAAGCAACCTAAGAACAAGCTCAATGAGTGATTCAAAACAAAAGGTTTACACATAAATTACTTGAGTCAATTCTCTTTTAAGACATGCATTTATTTTCATAACAGTTCAGTTCAGTCTCTCAATCATGTCCGACTCTTTGCGACCCCATGGACTGCAGCAGGCCGGGCCTCCCTGTCCATCATTAACTCCCGGAGCTTAGTTAAACTCATGTCCATTGAGTTGGTGATGCCATCAAACCATCTTATCCTCTGTTGTCCCCTTCTCCTGCCTTCAATCTTTCCCAGCATCAGGGTCTTTTCCAATGAGTCAGTTCTTTGCATCAGGTGGCCAAAGTATTGGAGTTTCAGCTTCAACATCCGTCCTTCCAATGAATATTCAGGACTGATTTCCTTTAGGATGGCCTGGTTGGATCTCCTTGCTGTCCAAGGGACAGTGTATTCATTTTCATAACAGTGTATAATAATGGCCACAAACAAGTATTTTTAGACTATCACAGTTTATAAAACACTTTCATATATATCATCTCACTCAGCCCTTACTGGTTAAATAACACCAGATTATTTACAGATTCTGTTATTATCCTCCTTTCAATGATTATAAACTAAAGTCAGAGACATTAAGTGTTTTTCCATGTTCACACATCCAGTAAGTTGTTAATATTAGATCCAATTACTTTTCAAGCCTTTTCTATTAAACCATCACTGAGGTATAATTTGTGTTGTTTCATTTAATTCTTATATGCTGTCTCTGATTGAATAGTAAAAACAGTTTATTTTGCTGAGAGTTGTAATAAGCATAGTCTCCCTCTTCCTCCTCTTTCTATTTTCACCTTTCATCTTCTGAAACATGACTGCTTCTGAGTGAGTCTGACATTGGATTTCCCCATTGCAGTCCGTTCCCCACAAAGATCTTGCGTGCTAGTGAGCCTGGGTGTGGGAACTACATTCTGGAAACTAGAGACATAGGTTATTCCCCTGAAGTTACTGGCAGAGTATTTCTGGGCTCTGTGTTTGTACATCAGTGTGTAGATTAGTTCCTACTGTGGATTATAAGGGGAAGAAACAAGATTTACTAAACCAGCAAAGGAAGAAAAAGAGACAAAGGGGCATGGAGGTGTGGGAGCTAGGTGTTCCCTTTGTGAATCTTGTCATCACTGTCACCCTCTCACCACATATGAGAGAGGATCACAAGCTGACTTTTTAAAAATGTCAGTGTCATCATTAAATAAAATAAATTTTTTTCTCTTGGGCTTTTACATAAAGACTTCCATGTAATACAAATTAAATTACTCTTTTAATTTTCTTCATATCTAATAGAATATAGTACATTAGTGGAGAAGGAAATGGCAACCCACTGCAGTGTTCTTGCCTGGAGAATCCCAGGGATGGGGGAGCCTGGTGGGCTGCCGTCTATGGGATCTCACAGAGTCGGACATGACTGAAGTGACTTAGCAGCAGCAGCAGCAGCAACAGTACATTAGTATATGTCAGCTGATACATTATTCAGATGATTTGCAGTGTATCATATGTGGTGTTTTTCTGCGTGCATGCTTGTTTCTGTTTCTGAATGTCCCCAGAGTCTGCCTCCTTGTTTCTCATACATGCTGCAGTTGGTTTTGTTGTTCTTCCACACAGGGAATAATGAGTGAGCAAATTACAGGAGAGACATTAAACAGCTGTTTGGGTTAAACTTTCTTAGCCTAATTGGCAGAAAATGACTAGTCTCACAACATGCAGAAGACGAAGTGTTGTTAAGCGAAAAAATTCTGGAGGGATGTTTGGATAATCTGCATTTCTAGTTTGTAAATACACTGGGTCACATATTACAGTTGGTGGCTACTGCTGTGTCTGTATACAGCAGCTTCCAGGTGTGGCTGTAGAAGGGTGTGCTTATTAGAGACCAATTCTAACAGAGAGAAGATCTTAACCTCTCCTGCTGTTGCTCCCTGGTTCCTGGCATGAAGCACTGATAAATTAGTCTGCAAACTTAAGATTCTTAGAAGCAGACCCCACAGAATACCCACAGGCTTTGAGACTCTCCTATAGTGACCTTGGTATTTCCCTTCCCCTGCCTCTGTTTAAGGTCCAGAATTAACCCACATACTATAACACTGAGCATCAAGGTTTTCTCATTGAGTTATCTGAAACATAACTGTGAAAATGCAAGACTGTGTGTCTCTTACAGAGGGTGAGGTTTTTATTGTGGTATTTTAATACTCATCATAAGAGTGAAAAAGAATGGTCTGCTGATGTCTAATGCATGTGCAACCTCCTGCAAATTCTAGTTTCCAAGGGCTTCTGAAATATTTCAGGGAAGAGTATGGAATAGAGGTTAAGAACACAGACTTTAGAGTCAGACTGCCTGAGTTTATAACCTTAGAAAAGTGTTTTCTCTCTCTCTTCTCATTTGTAAAATGTGGAGAAAAATAATTCATTCCTCATAGATGAAAATCATTACTTTGAACATATCTCATAGTTAAAATGCAGTATGAGTAGTATTTAGAAGTCTGGGCTTTGAACCTTCTACTGGGATTAAATGCAGGCTTCTCTGCTTGTTACTTCTGTGACCTTGGGCAAGTCGCTCAACCTTTCAGTGCCTCAGTTTTCTCATGTGTGAAATGAGAATAAAAATGGTATCTATTTCATGAGTGGTCGAGCATAAAATGTGACAACTAAGTCAAAACTCTCCCCTCTCACTTTTACTAAGATATAATAATTGACATGTAACACTGTTTTAGTTTAAGGTATGTAACATGATGATTTGATATATGTACATACTGCAAAATGATGATTACAGCAAGATTAATATTCATAACTTAACATGTACAATTTTTTTCCTTGTAATGAGAACTTTTAAGATCTACTCTCTCATTGTTTTTGTTCAGTTGCCCAGTCGTGTCCAACTCTTTGTGACCCCACGGACTGCAGCACACCAGGCCTCCCTGTCCCTCACCGTGTCCCGGAGTTTGCCCAAGTTCATGTTCATTGCATAGGGGATGCCATCCAGCCATCTCATCCTCTGACACCCTCTTCTCCTTCTGCCATCAGTCTTTTCCAGCATTAGGGACTTTTCCAGTGAGCTGTCTGTTTGAGTCAGATGACCAAAATACTGGAGCTTCAGCTTCACATCAGTCCTTCCAGTGAAAATTCAAGGTTGATCTCCTTTAAGATTGACTGGTTTGACTTTCAGGAGTCTTCTCCAGCACCACAGCTTGAAGGCATCAATTCTTTGGCGTTCTGCCTCCTTTATGCTCCAGCTCTCACAACCAAATGTGACCAGTGGGAAGACCATAGCCTTGACTATACAGACCTTTGTTGATAGTGTAATGTCTCTGCTTTTCAACACACTGTCTAGGTTTGTCATTGTTTTCCTGCCAAGAAGCAGTTGTCTTCTGATTTCATGGCTGCACTCACCATCTGCCATGATTTTGGAGCCCAAGAAGAGGAAATCTGTCACTACTACCACCTTTCCCCCTTCTATTTGCCATGCAGTAACGGGGCCGGATGCCATGATCATAGTTTTTTTTTTTTAAATATTTAGCCTTAAGCCAGCTCTTTTACTCTCCTCCTTCACCCTCATCAAGAGGATTTTTAGTTCCTTTTCACTTTCTGCCATTAGAGTGGTATCGTCTGCATATCTGAAATTGTTGATGTTTTTCTCGCCTATCTTGATTCCAGCTCGCAATTCATCTAGATGGTATTTCTCACGATGTGCTCGGCTTATAGGTTAAACAAACAGGGTGACAGCAGACAACCCTGTCATACTCCTTTCTCAATCTGGAACAGTCAGTTGTTCCAGATAGAGTTCTAACTATTGCTTCTTGACCTGAATACATGTTCCTCAGGAAACAGGTAAGATGGTCTTGTATTCGCATCTCTCTAAGAGCTTTCCACAGTTTGTCATGATCCACACAGTCAAAGGGCTTTACAGTAGTTGATGAAAGAGAGACAAATGTTTTTCTGAAATTCCCTTGCTACTCTCTTAGAAATATTCAAATATATATTGCTAACAATCATCTCTGTATTCACATTGCATCCCTGACTTTATTTATCTTATAAGTGGAAAATTGTACCTATGACCATCTTCATCTAATTCCCCTAAATTCCAATACTCTCCTCTGGCAACCACAAATATGATTTATTTCTACAAGGTTTTTTGTTTGTTTTGTTTTATTCTGTTTTGTTTTTTAGATTACATGTATAACTGAAATCATACAGCACTTGACTTTCTCTGTTTGACTTATTTCACCTAGCAGAAAAAGAAAAATAAATACCGTATTCTAACACATATATATGGAATCTAGAAAAATGGTACTGAAGAATTTATTTGCAGGGCAACAATGGAGAAACAGACATAGAGAATAGACTTATGACATGGGGAGAGGTGAGGAGAGGGTGAGATGTATGGAAAGAGTAACATGGAAACTTACATTACCATATGTAAAATAGATAGCTAATAGGAATTTGCTGTATGGCTCAGGAAACTCAAACAGGGGCTCTGTATCAACCTAGAGGGGTGGGATAGGGAGGGAGATGGGAGGGAGTTTCAAAAGGGAAGGGATATATGTATACCTATGGCTGATTAATGTTGAGGTTTGACAGGAAACAGCAAAATTCTATAAAGCAATTATCCTTCAATAAAAAATAAATTAATAAAAAAAAATACCCTCTGAGTCCTCCATGTCATTGCAAATGGCAGGATTTTCTCCTTTCATATGGCTGAATAGTGTTTCATTATATACAAGTATACCTTGTTTGGGGCTTACCAGGTGGTGCTAGTGGTAAAGAATCTACCTACAATACAGGAGACATAATGAGACGTGGGTTCGATCCCTAAGTTGGGAAGATCCCTTGGAGAAGGAAATGCAACCCACTCCAGTATTCTTGCCTAGAGAATGCCATGGACAGAAGAGACTGGTGGGCTGCAGTCCATGGGGTTGCAAAGAGTTGGACCACAAGTGAAGCGATTTAGCATACATGCATACCTTGTTTTGTTGAGCTTTACAGATGCTGTGTTTTTCACAAATTGAAGGTTTGTGGCAACCCTGCACTGAGTAATAGGCACCATTTTTACCAACAGCATTTGGCTCATTTCATTTCTGTGTCACATTTTGGTAATTTTTGAAATATTTTTAACTTTTCACTATTTTTTTATAAAGGAATACTTCATTTCATTGGTCTTTACTTTATTATGCCTTACAAATGCTTCATTATTTATAAAAATGAAAGTCTGTGGCAACCCCACATTGTCAGATGATGATTATAATTTTTTTTAGCAATTAAGTATTTTTAGTTAAGGTATGCATATTGCTTTTTTAAAAAAATATTTATTTGGCTGGACCAGGTCTTAGTTAAGGCACACAGGATCTTTGATTTTCATTGTGATATGCAGGATCTTTAGTTGTAGCATGCGAACTATTATTAATAGTTATGGTGTGTGGGATCTAGTTCAAACCTGGCCCCCTGCACTGACAGCGCAGAGCCTGTCACTAGACCACCAGGGAAATCCCTGTGTATTGCTTTTTAAAAGCTTAGCGCTATTGCACACTTAATAGACTATAGTGTAAGCATAACTTTTATATGCACTGATAAACCAAAAACGATTCATGTGACTCACTTTATTGCAATATTTGCTTTATTGTGCTTCTAGAACCAAACCTACAATATCTCCAAGATATCTCTATGTATACACCACTATTTCTTATTCCATTTATCTGTCAATGGACACCTAAGTTGTTTCTATATCTTGGTTACTGTAAATAGTGCTGTAATGAGCATGAGAATATAGATGTTTCTTTGGGGCATGTAGCTGAGCCAAAAATCATATAACAGCCCTTGGGACATTGGTGCTCAATGATTATTAGCCATTACTGTTAACTATTTATTCATAGAATGGCCATATAATTTATCATCCATGTTGGAACATCTCTGGAGGTTGAAAGGGGGCACTATGAATAATTATGCAGGAACAACAGAAATTAACAAGGACTGTCCCATGGCAAACAGAAATGTATCCTTTTTACTGAGCCATAAGAAAAGCACCCTGGTATCATCTTGGGATTCTTAGACTATTTCTAAGTAGCGAGTTTATCCCATTTACCTTTCTCCAAGTCTTTGACTCACTAAAAAGACAGCACTTCTCTGAGACGAATTTTGGCGCTCTTTCATTTTCCTTACTTTTCAGGAGCTTGGTGTCTATTGCCATTTATAGCTTCTCTTCTGAAAATGAAAGTTGCTCAGTTGTATCGGACTCTTTGCAACCCCATTGACTATACAGTCCATGGAATTCTCCAGGCCAGAATACTGGAGTGAGTAGCCTTTCCCTTCTCTAGGGGAATCTTTCCAACCCAGGGACGGAACCCAGGTCTCCCACATTATAGGTGGATTCTTTACTAGTTGAGCCACAGGGAAGCCCTCTCTTCTCTATATCTTTAATAATTGATAATGCTGTCCACATTTTCTTTATAATTGTTGTCCTTGAGTTGCTCAGTCACGTCCAACTTTTTGTGACCTCATGGACTGCAGTGTGCCAGGCTTCCCTGTCCTTCACCATCTCCCAGGGTATGCTCATGTCCATTGAGTCAGTGATGCCATCAATCCATCTCATCCTCTGTTGCCCCCTTCTCCTCCTGCCTTCAATCTTTCCCAGCATCAAGGTCTTTTCCAATGTGTTGGCTCTTCACAGCAGGTGGCCAAAGTATTGGAACTTCAGCATCAGTCCTTCCAATAAATATTTAGAGTTGGTTTCCTTTAGAATTGACTGGTTTTATAGTAGTGTATATATTTCAAGCCCGATCTCCCAATTTTCCCCATATGTACAGTACTATATATAAAATTAAATTTGTCTCATATATATACACTTGCTGTTCAGTTGCTAAGTAGTATCTGACTGTTTGTGACCCCATGGACTATAGCATGCCAGGCTCCTCTGTCCTCCTCTATCTCCTGGAGTTTTCTCAAATTCATGTCATTTGAGTAGGTGGTGATGCTATCTAACCATCTCATCCTCTGCTGCCCTCTTCTCATATTGCCTTACATCTTTCCCAGCATCAGGGTCTTTTCCAATGAGTTGGCTCTTTACATCAGGTGGCCAAAGTATTACAGCTTCAGCCTAAAATAGGTAACTATTGAAAACCTACTTTATAGCACCAGGAACTCTACTCAATGATATGTAGTGACCTAAATGGGAAGGGAATCTAAAAAAAGAGGGGCTATATATATAATTGATTCACTTTGCAGATTCAATGTATAGCAGAAACTAACACATTGTAAAGCAACCATTGTTGTTGTTGTTCAGTCACTTAGTTGTGTCCAACTCTTTGTGACCGCAGCACTCTAGGCTTCTTTGTCCTTCACCATCTCCTGGAGTTTGCTCAAACTCACGTCTATTGAGTCAGTGATGCCTTCCAACCATCTGATCCTCTATCATCCCCTTTTCCTCCTGCCTTCAGTATTTCCCAGCATCAAAAAGCAACCATACTCTGATTAAAAAAAAAAAAATTAAAACCAGTGAATTTAGGAAAAAAAAACTCACAGTCAAATCCTAAATAAGTTTATTCTTGCACATTTTTCTTCTTTCTTCAAAAATAACTTTCAAAGATATCAGAAGGGCAAAATAATACAACTTGCATTTGTGGTGTCCCCTCCATCTGCTATGCCCAGGATAGTCCTCAGATGGCTCACCAGAGGAGGAGTGGGAGAGTATGAAGTGCAGACAGCATGTGTGCACAGGCTCCATGCAGAGCTTTCTGAATCCTGTTAGAACCTTTCCCCATTTTAAAGGTGAATCAATCAGTGAGGAGTGTGGGCTGGAATTAGACATGTCCCAATTGATCTTCAACTTTACCTCTATGATGCTGTCTTTTATTATTAATAACTAATGCTGGCTTACCTGCTTATCTTCTGTATGAGTTTGAAATTTTTGGAGAAGGGGCTGAATAATCAATATCTAATCCATTATGAGGTGCTAGTATAGAACCCTCAGCACTTTCTCCAAATTGAGCAGAAATTCCTAGTGAGCTTCAGGATTAAATTTGACTATTTGGAGCTAGAATCCACACATATTTTCTTAGAACAGCCTAGATCATAATGTAATTAGTTAGAGATGCCTAGAGCCTGGTCCAAGATAGTGAAGAACAAGGAAGCCGGGTGTGCTGCAGTCCTTGGGGTCGCAAAGAGTCGGATATGACTTAGCAACTGAACAACAACAGAAGATCCTGGTCCACATGAGTAGATTAATAAATACATATTGTTACACAGAAATTCCTGATTAACCTGTTGGTGGCTTTCCAGGTGGCACTAGTGGTAAGGAACCTGCTTGCTAATGCAGGAGATTTAAGAGCTATGGTTTCAGTCCCTGTTTCAGGAAGATTCCCTAGAGGAGGAAAAGGCACCCCACTCCAGTTTCCTTGCCTGGACAATTCCGTGGACAGAGGAGCCTGGTGGGCTACAGTCCATGGGGTTGCAAAAAGAGTCGACATGACTGAGCACGCACACACTGTGGTTGATGTATGCTTTGGTCCTCCTAAATGTTTTTTAAAGTGTTGACTAAGGATATTCTGCATTATAGTTGTCTGGGTAGGTTTTTTCCTACCTTATCACAAGACAGAAGAATCAGAATAACCAGAGATTAGTCCTGGAATTCTGCATTTTATCAAGACCCTCATGAAATTCTTATGCTAAATAGTGTTGAGAACCAACCCAATAAGATGGTAATTTCCTCATACTTAAAAAATACACTGAATGACATCACTATTAATGGTAATAATAATAATGTCTAAATTTTATTGAGTACTTGTTAGGTACTTAGTAATGGTAGTAAGATCTGTTACTATACTGTAATTTCACTGGTGTAATATTATGAGGATTAGAAATTGACGGACTTGACTGAAAGACACTACACAGCAATGAAGTACAGTTATCCCTTTATGTCCATGATATTGTAGAGTGATTTAGTAGCAGAATTGAAAACTGAATCCAGGAAATTATTTTTCTTCCACCAAGGCTTAATAGAATGACTTCCATGAATACAGATAAAACGTGATATTTAATACCCAGCTCCCATTATTTCATTTTTAACTGCTTTCTCCTCATTTTATGGGTCTTTCTCATACAAATGGCCAATTACTCCATGGCTTCTCATCCTTTTGTATTTCCCATGGAGAAGAAATGTATTTGCATGGTTTTAAAAAAAACTCAATTTTTTGTCATCAACATACTCTCATCACTGCCACTTGCATGGCACAGAGGCCTTATTCGATCATTAAAGTGTGAACCTTCCAATTCATTATTGTCTGATCATAGTGAACAATTCATGAATGTGTGAACCAACCTAGACAGCATATTAGAAAGCAGAGATATTACTTTTCTGACAAAGGTCTAATCAAAGCTATGGTTTTTCCAGTAGTCATGTATGGATGTGACAGTTGGACTATAAAAAAATTGAGTACCAAAGAACTGATGCTTTAGAACTGTGGTGTTAGAGAAGACTCCTGAGAGGCCCTTGGACTGCAAGATCAAACCAGTCAATCCTAAAGGAAATCAGTCCTGAATATTCATTGGAAAGACTGATGCTGAAGCCAAAACTCCAATACTTTGGCCACCTGATGAGAAGAACTGACTCACTGGAAAAGACCCTGATGCTGGGAAAGACTGAAGGCAGGAGGGGAAGGGAACAGCAGAGGATGAGATGGTTGGATGGCATCACGGAATCAATGGACATGAGTTTGAGCAAGCTCAGGGTGTTGGTGATGGACAGGAAGCCTGGTGCTCTGCAGTAGATGGAGTCGCAAGTGTTGGACGTACCTGAGCGACTGAACTGACTGATTGAACCTTCCAAAGGTAATGAACCAACCAACTCACGATGGTGAAACTATCGAAGAGCTAGAACGTTGACAATAGATTTAATTTACTTAAATGTTCTTCCCTTTATGTATTTCCATAACTTAATTTGTCTCTCTTATTTTTGTCAACTTTTATCCTAAATTTATATGCCTAAATAAGAAATTATTTAATTTTAACTATTTAAAAATCCAACAAAATTATTACAGACTCATAAAATATCTTATTTAATTAATATTAATGTACCGTGTTTCATCCCTGTTATTGTGGGTGCCTTAGTTTTCTTTTCACTGCAGGATTAAACTGCATTATTGGAGTATATGAAAATTTTAATTTCATTCTTTCTGCAATAGGCATCTTTTTAATATTTATAGTTTTTCTCTATTACATACATTGTTTCCATAAATATACATGCATTTATCTCCTGTTATGCATGTGCACCAGAGTTTCTCAGGAACAGAAGTTCTGGGTCATAGTATATACATATATTCAAATTTATCTAAAAATACCACACTACTTTCTGCCAGCAATGTGTAAAAGACCTTGTTTATTTCATCTATTTATCTTAGTAATGTCTGATTTTAATTAGAGACTCTCTAATCTCTCTCAAAATGGTACAAGAAAATTGAAAAACTTTTCCTCTAGTCATTCTCTCTATATTACATATTGTTATTATCTATATTTTTAATAATTTTCTCTTAAAGATATCTCTTGTATGCTGCTAATTCATAGTGGCAGTACAAGGTACAAATGAAGAGCATAGATTCCCTAGGTTCAAATTCTGGATCTTCTATTTGCCAGTTATGACTTCTTAGGCAAGTTGCTTATTCTACTTCGGCCTGGTTTTTCAATCTGTTAGTAAGTATATTATACTAACTATCCCATAGATTTGTTATGAGAATTAAACTAATTAATATATGTAAAACACATTAAAGAATTTGCTGTACATAGAAATACATTAGCTGTCACTTTTTTAATATTTGATTTGCTCCTAAATTTTTATCCTCAGATTAGTAATTATTGTTAGTTTTTGAACAATTAATGCTTGATTAGATTTATTCATGCTTGTTAATTTCTTTGCCTATCTCTGCTTTTTGCATCCGACAACTTCCTTTATTAACATAAATTTCTAACTTCCTGAATTATGTCTTCTAATCATTTCTTTAATAAGTATGTATGAGTGATGTTTTTAAAAATCTGAAAAAAATATTTTGTCTTTACTTCTGAATTGTAGTTTAGCTAAGCATAGAATTTTAGATTGAATATTTTAACTTAGCATTCAGAAGATTCATTGTCTTCTTCCTCTATTACTGCTACTGAGCAGTATTCTAACAGTCTGTTTTTGTTTGCCTGCAGATAACTTGTCTTTTTTCTTTGGGTGCTTAAAAAGGTGTTTTCTTGATTTTAGTGTCTGGTTATTTCAAAATATTATGTTTATATATATATATACATATTATATATATATATTATACATATATATACACATATTTAAATATCAGACTCCATGTTTTCCATTAATTTTGGGTTATTTTATGTCATTATGTCCCCCCTTTCCACAAACTAGTTTATCATATATTTCCTATAACATAACAAAGCATATATTTGAATAATGTTAGTAGCTGAGGAAACTGAAACCCAGAAATAAATGCTTTTTCTAACAGCAGAACTAATTTAAAAACAGGATTATTTAACATTAATCAATAAGTGAGTAACTTAGTAATCATGATAATGATAATTATTATCATCGTAGAAATGAACTCATTTTCTTCTGAGCCAAAAAAATCCATGATTTAGTTTTATGTTATAAAATGACAAGCCAAAAAGAAAAAGTATTTGAAAGGGAGATTATCCTGAAAAAATAGATCTATTGAATGTTGTAAACAATTTTACTGTTTCTGATGTCAGCATGCTGGAGTTATCTAGGGGAGAGATTTATTCCAGTGGCAGGTTGTGGGGAGGTTTTATAAGGTCCTAGGAGGGAAGTCCAGGCTTCCCTGGTAGCTCAGGTGGTAAAAATTCTGCCTATAATGAAGGAGACCCCAGTTCAATTCCTGGGTTGGGAAGAACCCCCGGAGATGGCTTGATGGCTCACACAATAAAGAATTTGCCTGCAATGCGGGAGACCTGAGTTTAATCCCTGCGTTGGGAAGATCCCCTGGAGAAGCACATGGCAACCTATTCCAGTATTCTTACCCAGAGAATCCCCATGGACAGAGGAGGCTGATGGACTACAGTCCTTGGGGTCGCACAGTCAGATATGACTGAGAGACTAAGCACGCACTGCATGCAGGGGCAGCTGCTCTAAGTTTTGTGTCTGAAGACTCTGGCTAGAGTTTTTTTGATGTTAGCTAATGATTTGACGTTAGGCATTCCAATGATTGTCCTCTACAATAAGCTGAATGATGGTTCCCCAAAAGACATATCCATATTCTAATCCCCAGAACCTGTCAATATTACCTGTTATGGCAAAAGACATAATTAAGAATTTTGAAGGTAGGAGCTAAGCCTAGATGATCCCGGTGAGCTCTAAATGCAGTTACATTAGTGATTAGTGTAACTAAGAGGCAGAAGACATTTTGAGCTAAGAGGGTAAGGCAGGGTGACTATGGAGTGATGTGGTCATAAACCAAGGAATGCCTGGATTCACCAGAAAGAAGAATAAATTTTCCCTTGGGGTCTTCAAAGGGAGAATGGCCCTGGAAGACACCTTGATTTCATAATTGTGACCTTCAGAACTGTGAGAGAATACATTTCTATCATTCTGTCATTTGAAGCCACCAAGTTTGAAGCAATGTGTATGGCAGCCATAGGAAACCAATATATCCCCTCTCTGAGACACTACGTATTAAATATTCTGGGCCTGGGGTTTGGCTATGGATTGAATATTTCTGCTTCTCCTCCCCACCCCATTCATATATTGTGACCCTAACCCTCATTGTGGAGATTGAACCTTTGGGAGGTGATTATGTTATGAGGGTGGACTCCTCATGCATGGATTCATCCACTTATGAGATCCCAGAAAGCTCCCTTGTCTCTTCTGCCATGTGGGGTTACAGAGACAAGACAGCCATGTATGAATCAGGTAGTGGCCCTCACTGGAAACTAGATCTGATAACACCATCATCTTGGACTTCCCTTCCTCTAGAACCATGAGAAATAAAAGTTTCCTTAAGCTATCCAGCCTATGTTTTTGTTATGGTAGCCTGCATGGAGTACTTATTTATTCTGTATTTTCCAATGTTTCACCATTACTCCTGGTATTACTGCTGCAGCTTGGCACTGCTGAGCTTAGAGAAGGGGGTACAATATCAAATGGGGGGAATCCTCAACCAGGGAGCTTGACAGTAGGTCTGATATGAGGAGAGTAGGTTGGTGTACATTGAGGTGTCTCTCACCCACATTCATACAAGGACAAAAAGGGTATTCCATTGAGCAGCTATACATTGTGTTTAAAAGATGAGCAAAGATGAGCTGGTTTTAGAACTAGAAAGGGTAGGATTATAGGTAAGAGGAATGCAACATAGGTCAGTAGAGACATATCTTGTTCTGTAGTTTGTACAAGGTCTTCGCTGCTTTTAATTGACTCAGTCTTGTGTTTGGAGACTGATATATCAGAGTGTACCTGCAAGGCACTTCTCAGACTCTCACAGTTATATCAGAGGAGAAAAAAAATGTCAGCTTCCTAAACTGGGGAGGTGGATTTATGAGTGTTATTGTGTGGTTTTTGTGTCATATAAATTTTATAAATAATCATATATGTCTTCTGATTATATATTTTAAAAATATTTTCTACTAGCCAAGGAGTTATAATAAAAATTGACAATAATTACTATTCCTTTAAAAAAAATAGCCCTTGCCTTTAACTAGACTGCTCTGTATGCAGCATCATTTGCATGGTGCTTGAGCAAGTTTAAATGAATAATGTTGAATAACAATATCCTCCATCCTCCATCACTGCAGACCCCAGATGTGGACTGACACTTTTACTTCAGTCTCTGATGTTGGAAGATCTCCCTGGCTCACCTCTGCAGTTATTAGGACAAGATCCCAGACTGACTTAAAACGAGCATCATGCAGAACTATCCACAAACCATGAGCATGATTTATCTACCTATGCAAGATGGTTTCATGGAGAGGCTGCACTGATTTTGTAGAAGGGTAGTATTGTATC
The DNA here is from genome assembly GCF_003369695.1 of Bos indicus x Bos taurus. Lineage (NCBI taxonomy): Eukaryota > Metazoa > Chordata > Mammalia > Artiodactyla > Bovidae > Bos > Bos indicus x Bos taurus. The sequence goes on along the minus strand of NC_040076.1, from coordinate 51,297,561 downwards.
TTGATCATGACACATGCAGTGAGCCACTCTGGAGTAAATGCACATGATTAAATATAACTCTAGTCATCACACAAAGTATGAAATAAAACTAACAAAAACTATAGCATATACATAACTATTCATTTTGACAGCATTTTCAAAGATCTATGTCAAGGGGCTCAGAATGTTTTCAGAGTGAAAAAGATATAAACTACTAAGGTGTATGCCAGGATTTTGGGCACAACCTGTTGAACACTGGCATTTTGCTCTGAGATGTGACTAAGAAGACTCAGTATAGAATTATATGGATTCTGCATATCTTTCATAGGGAAATTTGTGGATTGAGGCATCATTTTGGTGAGACATATCAAACTGTTACTAGAGAAATCAGTTCATCCCACTCTTACTATTCAAATCTTTTCCAGTATCCCCACTGAGTGATGATCCACTCTCTGTATGCATTGCCCATCTTCACAGTAGAGCTCTCAGCATTCATATTTCCATTAGTGGAGAGCTTGATGCCTCTGCTTTCAGTGAAGTAAGTCTTTTGATACATCATCTCACAGCTTTTGAGAACCAAGGGCACATCTTAGCTGTGTCCTCTGCTTGGGGACTCACAAGGCAGTAAACGAGGTGTTGTCCAAATGATATTCCTTTCTGGAGTGTGGGGTTCCTTTGCAAACTTATATGATTGTTTTCAGAATCAGTTTCTCATGACTGTGGGCGGAGGTTCTTGTTTCCTTACTGACTGTTGTCAGTGACTGTCAGTTAGAGGTCACACAATGATCTTTGCTGCAGGTTTTATCACAGCATGGCAGTTTACTTTCCCAGATATTTTTTTTTAGACAGTGCCTCTCCATCATTCTCTTGCCTTTCTTTTTTTTTGGTAGCACCTTTTAGGTGTATATTGAATTTTTTTATTGTGTTCTCCTTGTCTTTTAATTTTGTTCTATCCCTTTTTATCTCTGGTCTTCATTCTGGACAATTTTTCCTTATCTATTTCACAGGTAACTAATTCTGCCTTAGCTATATTTAATCAGTTTTTTTTTTTGTTAACCTATCCACCAAATTTTTAATTTAAATGCCTATATTTTCCATTTACAAATATATTCTCCATTTGTTTTAAAAAGATCTATTATTTTTTCTTATGCCCCATTCTTTTTTTTTAAATTTCCCCTACATATTTATATATTTCTTACCTATAAGTATGCTTGTTAGTTTCTCCTTCTATGATTATACATAATTTTAGACTTAGTTTTTAGGACAAGTAAATGTTAGTTATAAGGTCATTAAATTGTTTCCTACTTTATTTTTTTTTTTTTTCTTTTCTTTTTTTTTTTTTTTTTATTCTTCCAATTTTATTTTATTTTTAAACTTTACATAATTGTATTAGTTTTGCCAAATTTCAAAATGAATCCGCCACAGGTATACATGTGTTCCCCATCCCGAACCCTCCTCCCTCCTCCCTCCCCATACCATCCCTCTGGGCCGTCCCAGTGCACCAGCCCCAAGCATCCAGCATCATGCATCGAACCTGGACTGGCAACTCGTTTCCTACATGATATTTTACATGTTTCACTGCCATTCTCCCACATCTTCCCACCCTCTCCCTCTCCCACAGAGTCCATAAGACTGTTCTATACATCAGTGTCTCTTTTGCTGTCTCGTACACCGGGTTATTGTTACCATCTTTCTAAATTCCATATATATGCGTTAGTATACTGTATTTATGTTTTTCCTTCTGGCTTACTTCACTCTGTATAATAGGCTCCAGTTTCATCCACCTCATTAGAACTGATTCAAATGTATTCTTTTTAATGGCTGAGTAATACTCCATTGTGTATATGTACCACAGCTTTCTTATCCATTCATCTGCTGATGGACATCTAGGTTGCTTCCACGTCTTGGCTATTATAAACAGTGCTGCGATGAACATTGGGGTACACGTGTCTCTTTCCCTTCTGGTTTCCTCAGTGTGTATGCCCAGCAGTGGGATTGCTGGATCATAAGGCAGTTCTATTTCCAGTTTTTTAAGGAATCTCCACACTGTTCTCCATAGTGGCTGTACTAGTTTGCATTCCCACCAACAGTGTAAGAGGGTTCCCTTTTCTCCACACCCTCTCCAGCATTTATTATTTGTAGACTTTTGGATCGCAGCCATTCTGACTGGTGTGAAATGGTACCTCATAGTGGTTTTGATTTGCATTTCTCTGATAATGAGTGATGTTGAGCATCTTTTCATGTGTTTGTTAGCCATCTGTATGTCTTTTTTGGAGAAATGTCTATTTAGTTCTTTGGCCCATTTTTTGATTGGGTCGTTTATTTTTCTGGAGTTGAGCTGTAGGAGTTGCTTGTATATTTTTGAGATTAGTTGTTTGTCGGTTGCTTCATTTGCTATTATTTTCTCCCATTCTGAAGACTGTCTTTTCACCTTGCTAATAGTTTCCTTTGATGTGCAGAAGCTTTTAAGGTTAATTAGGTCCCATTTGTTTATTTTTGCTTTTATTTCCAATATTCTGGGAGGTGGGTCATAGAGGATCCTGCTGTGATGTATGTCGGAGAGTGTTTTGCCTATGTTCTCCTCTAGGAGTTTTATAGTTTCTGGTCTTACGTTTAGATCTTTAATCCATTTTGAGTTTATTTTTGTGTATGGTGTTAGAAAGTGGTCCAGTTTCATTCTTTTACAAGTGGTTGACCAGATTTCCCAGCACCACTTGTTAAAGAGATTGTCTTTAATCCATTGTATATTCTTGCCTCCTTTGTCGAAGATAAGGTGTCCATATGTGCGTGGATTTATCTCTGGGCTTTCTATTTTATTCCATTGATCAATATTTCTGTCTTTGTGCCAGTACCATACTGTCTTGATAACTGTGGCTTTGTAGTAGAGCCTGAAGTCAGGTAAGTTGATTCCTCCAGTTCCATTCTTCTTTCTCAAGATCGCTTTGGCTATTCGAGGTTTTTTGTATTTCCATACAAATTGTGAAATTATTTGTTCTAGCTCTGTGAAGAATACTGTTGGTAGCTTGATAGGGATTGCGTTGAATCTATAAATTGCTTTGGGTAGTATACTCATTTTCACTATATTGATTCTTCCAATCCATGAACATGGTATATTTCTCCATCTATTAGTGTCCTCTTTGATTTCTTTCACCAGTGTTTTATAGTTTTCTATATATAGGTCTTTAGTTTCTTTAGGTAGATATATTCCTAAGTATTTTATTCTTTCCGTTGCAATGGTGAATGGAATTGTTTCCTTAATATCTCTTTCTGTTTTCTCATTATTAGTGTATAGGAATGCAAGGGATTTCTGTGTGTTGATTTTATATCCTGCAACTTTACTGTAGTCATTGATTATTTCTAGTAATTTTCTGGTGGACTCTTTAGGGTTTTCTATGTAGAGGATCATGTCATCTGCATATAGTGAGAGTTTTACTTCTTCTTTTCCAATTTGGATTCCTTTTATTTCTTTTTCTGCTCTGATTGCTGTGGCCAAAACTTCCAAAACTATGTTGAATAGTAATGGTGAAAGTGGGCACCCTTGTCTTGTTCCTGACTTTAGAGGAAATGCTTTCAATTTTTCACCATTGAGGATAATGTTTGCAGTGGGTTTGTCATATATAGCTTTTATTATGTTGAGGTATGTTCCTTCTATTCCTGCTTTCTGGAGAGTTTTTATCATAAATGGATGTTGAATTTTGTCAAAGGCTTTCTCTGCATCTATTGAGATAATCATATGGTTTTTATTTTTCAATTTGTTAATGTGGTGTATTACATTGATTGATTTGCGGATATTGAAGAATCCTTGCATTCCTGGGATAAAGCCCACTTGATCATGGTGTATGATCTTTTTAATGTGTTGTTGGATTCTGATTGCTAGAATTTTGTTAAGGATTTTTGCATCTATGTTCATCAGTGATATTGGCCTGTAGTTTTCTTTTTTTGTGGGATCTTTGTCAGGTTTTGGTATTAGGGTGATGGTGGCCTCATAGAATGAGTTTGGAAGTTTACCTTCCTCTGCAATTTTCTGGAAGAGTTTGAGCAGGATAGGTGTTAGCTCTTCTCTAAATTTTTGGTAGAATTCAGCTGTGAAGCCGTCTGGACCGGGGCTTTTGTTTGCTGGAAGATTTTTGATTACAGTTTCAATTTCCATGCTTGTGATGGGTCTGTTAAGATTTTCTATTTCTTCCTGGTCGAGTTTTGGAAAGTTGTACTTTTCTAAGAATTTGTCCATTTCTTCCACGTTGTCCATTTTATTGGCATATAATTGTTGATAGTAGTCTCTTATGATCCTTTGTATTTCTGTGTTGTCTGTTGTGATCTCTCCATTTTCGTTTCTAATTTTGTTGATTTGATTTTTCTCCCTTTGTTTCTTGATGAGTCTGGCTAATGGTTTGTCAATTTTATTTATCCGTTCAAAGAACCAGCTTTTGGTTTTGTTGATTTTTGCTATGGTCTCTTTTGTTTCTTTTGCATTTATTTCTGCTCTAATTTTTAAGATTTCTTTCCTTCTACTAACCCTGGGGTTCTTCATTTCTTCCTTTTCTAGTTGCTTTAGGTGTAGAGTTAGGTTATTTATTTGACTTTTTTCTTGTTTCTTGAGGTGTGCCTGTATTGCTATGAACTTTCCCCTTAGGACTGCTTTTACCGTGTCCCACAGGTTTTGGGTTGTTGTGTTTTCATTTTCATTCGTTTCTATGCAAATTTTGATTTCTTTTTTGATTTCTTCTGTGATTTGTTGGTTATTCAGCAGCGTGTTGTTCAGCCTCCATATGTTGGAATTTTTAATAGTTTTTCTCCTGTAATTGAGATCTAATCTTACTGCATTGTGGTCAGAAAAAATGCTTGGAATGATTTCTATTTTTTTGAATTTACCAAGGCTAGCTTTATGGCCCAGGATGTGATCTATCCTGGAGAAGGTTCCATGTGCGCTTGAGAAAAAGGTGAAATTCATTGTTTTGGGATGAAATGTCCTATAGATATCAATTAGGTCTAACTGGTCTATTGTATCGTTTAAAGTTTGTGTTTCCTTGTTAATTTTCTGTTTAGTTGATCTATCCATAGGTGTAAGTGGGGTATTAAAGTCTCCCACTATTATTGTGTTATTGTTAATTTCTCCTTTCATACTTGTTAGCATTTGTCTTACGTACTGTGGTGCTCCCATGTTGGGTGCATATATGTTTATAATTGTTATATCTTCTTCTTGGATTGATCCTTTGATCATTATGTAGTGACCTTCTTTGTCTCTTTTCACCGCCTTTGTTTTAAAGTCTATTTTATCTGATATGAGTATTGCTACTCCTGCTTTCTTTTGGTCCCTATTTGCATGGAAAATCTTTTTCCAGCCCTTCACTTTCAGTCTGTATGTGTCCCCTGTTTTGAGGTGGGTCTCTTGTAGACAACATATGTAGGGGTCTTGTTTTTGTATCCATTCAGCCAGTCTTTGTCTTTTGGTTGGGGCATTCAACCCATTTACATTTAAGGTAATTACTGATAAGTATGTTCCCGTTGCCATTTACTTGATTGTTTGGGGTTCGAGTTTATACACCGTTTTTGTGTTTCCTGTCTAAGGAATATACTTTTGAGACAGGACATAAGTGTTACAGACACACATGGAAAAGCAATACATGATCATAGTTGAAAGCGAAGACAATCTAGTCAGAAAGTTTTTACGCCTGTCAGCTAATGCTGAAGTTGAGTATGACATGCTGCAAGGCTCAAAGGAATGGTAATTAATATTCCTCTCCTTCTTCCTCTCCCTCTCCTTCCACAGAATCCACACCAACCTCCTCATAATCCTTCTCAAGGGCAGCCATGTCCTCACGGGCCTCAGAAAACTCTCCTTCCTCCATGCCCTCACCCACGTACCAGTGAACAAAGGCACGCTTGGCATACATCAGGTCAAATTTGTGGTCCAGGCGAGCCCAGGCCTCAGCGATGGCTGTGGTGTTGCTCAGCATGCACACAGCTCGCTGTACTTTGGCCAGGTCGCCACCAGGTACCACAGTGGGAGGCTGGTAGTTAATGCCAACCTTGAAGCCAGTGGGGCACCAGTCCACAAACTGGATGCTGCGCTTGGTCTTGATGGTGGCAATGGCAGCATTGACATCTTTGGGAACCACGTCACCACGGTACAACAGGCAGCAGGCCATGTATTTCCCATGGCGAGGGTCACATTTCACCATCTGGTTGGCTGGCTCAAAGCAAGCATTGGTGATCTCTGCTACAGAAAGCTGTTCATGGTAGGCTTTCTCAGCAGAGATGACAGGGGCGTATGTGGCCAGAGGGAAGTGGATGCGGGGATAGGGCACCAGGTTGGTCTGGAACTCTGTCAGATCCACATTCAGGGCTCCATCAAACCTCAGGGAAGCAGTGATGGAGGACACTATCTGGCTAATAAGGCGGTTAAGATTTGTGTAGGTTGGGCGCTCAATGTCGAGGTTTCTACGACAGATGTCATAGATGGCCTCATTGTCTACCATGAAGGCACAATCAGAGTGCTCCAGGGTGGTGTGGGTGGTGAGGATGGAGTTGTAGGGCTCAACGACAGCTGTGGAAACCTGGGGGGCTGGGTAAATGGAGAACTCCAGCTTGGACTTCTTGCCATAATCGACAGAGAGGCGTTCCATCAGCAGGGAGGTGAACCCAGAACCAGTTCCCCCACCAAAGCTGTGGAAAACCAAGAAGCCTTGAAGACCTGTGCATTGGTCAGCCAGTTTCCGAATTCGGTCCAAGACGAGGTCAATGATCTCCTTGCCAATGGTGTAGTGACCCCGGGCATAGTTATTGGCAGCATCTTCTTTGCCTGTGATGAGCTGCTCAGGGTGGAAGAGCTGGCGGTAGGTGCCAGTGCGAACCTCATCAATGACTGTGGGTTCCAGGTCTACAAACACTGCCCTGGGCACATGCTTGCCAGCCCCTGTCTCACTGAAGAAGGTGTTGAAGGAGTCGTCTCCTCCCCCAATAGTCTTGTCACTTGGCATCTGGCCATCGGGCTGAATGCCGTGTTCCAGGCAGTAGAGCTCCCAGCAGGCATTGCCGATCTGGACACCAGCCTGGCCAACGTGGATGGAGATGCACTCACGCATGGTGGCTACGGGTCAGCAGGCGCAGGCAACAGGAGTAGACACGGGTCCCGGTTACTGTCCCCGACAAGCTAAGACTGTTTCCTACTTTAAAGCCCCAAACTAAAACTATTAAAGTAATAAATTTATCTTAAGTTAATGATTTATTTGAAATTGTATTTTATTTTGTCTAAATAAAAACAAACTTACTATCTTCTGTATTTTCAAAAGCTCCTCTTTTTCCTAGATTTCCTGTCTTGGTAAATGGCGATATTATGTACTCAGTAGCTCAGCTAGATATGTTTAAGTCATCCTTAACTCCTTTTCTATATTTCATGTGATGTCCTTTGTTCTCAACCTTTCCTGAATCCTTGTCTATAAAAGATAAAGGACAAGCTCTTCAGCATAGCTTGGAACGTCCTTCATAATATGGTCCCAAACATATTCCCAATTTGTTTTGTTAACACTAGCATGTCTATGACCTCATATGGTAAATATTCTATGGTAAATATACTGTTCTGTATATCCATCATGCTTTTGAGCATCACTGTCTTTACACTTGCTATTCTCTTTGACTGAGATATTTTCCTTTCTTTTCCAAGTAGTGAACTATTGTTTACCCCTTTTTTGACAATTTTTAAAAAATTGAAGTATAGTTGGTATACAATATGGGTCTTCCCAGGTGGAACTAGTTGTAAAGAACCCACCTGCCAATGCAGGAGGCGTAAGGGGTACGGGTTTGATCCCTGGGTCAGGAAGATCCCCTGGAGGAGGGCACAGGAACCCACTGCATTATTCTTGCCTGGAGAATCCCTTGGACAGAGCAACCTGGTGAGCTACAGTCCATGGGATTGCAAAAAGTTTGGACATGGCTGAAGCGACTTAGCATGCGTGCATGATGTACAGTGTAAGTTACAAAGGTACAATATAGTGACATAATTTTAAAAGGTTCTACTTCATTTGTAGTTATTATAGATACGTTGGCCATATTCCCTGAGTTGTATGATATATCCTTGTAGTTTATTTTATACATAATAGTTGTACCTCTTAATCCCCATATCTCTATATTGCCTCTTCCCCTTCTGTTCATTCTCTAAGATCCAGCTTAAAAAAAAGTATCTTGTGAAGCTTTCCCTAGTGCCTGTTCCATTCTGTACTCACATAGTACATATAAAGAACATCGTTTAACGTTGTATATTAGTTGTTAATTGTCTATTTCTTCCATTAAACTGCAACACCATCATATCTTACTTTATTCACCTCTGTATCTCAACTTATTCATTTAGGGCTCCCCTCATGGCTCAGATGGTAAAGAATCTGCCTGCAATTCAGGAGGCCCAGGTTCGATTCCAAAGTGGGGAAGATCCCTTGGCGAAAGAAATGCAATCCATCTAGTGTCCTTGCCTGGAGAATTCTAGGGACAGAGGAGCCTGGTAGGCTACAGTCCATGAGGTCGCAAAGAGTGGATGCAATTGAGTGACTTTCAATTTCACATAGTAGATACTCCATGAGTATTTTTATTAAATGAAAACAAAATGATAACATTTAAATTAGCCTATGTTGTGTCCAACTATTGTGACCTCATGGATTATAGCCTACCAGGCTCCTCTGCCCATGGGATTTCCTAGGCAAGAATACTGGATTGGGTTACCATTTTCTTTTCCAGAGGATCTTCATGACCCAGGGATCAAACCCATGTCTCCTGCATGGGCAGACTGATTCTTTACCACTGAGCCACCAGGAATGCCAATTCTACCAAGTATAAAGTACAATTAAATAGTTAATTTTATTCTGTACTCTGACACATTTCACAGAGATAAATCTCTTGAGGAAAATTGTTTGTAAATGAGATTGGAAATTGGACCATAACTCCGTATTTTCCAGGTTGCTAGATCTCTACTTTTGATAAATTCTCAATCATTCCTATCAGAGTTGTATCTGATCCATGACAAAATAAAAAATAATCTTTAAGCAAGTATTTAATGCACTGTGGGGTTTGCTATATTTAAAATAACCCTGCTATGAATCCCTTCATAAACTTCAAAATTATAATATGAATAATTACCTCAAATTGTAGCTTTAGAACTTTTTAGGCTGTGGGATATAATAGCAAAATGGGCTGTGTTTACTTTTTTTTTTCAGTCAGGACTGACTTGAAACAATTTTTTGCAATGATTGATATGTTGAGGACACTGAAACTCTATTCAGTACTTTAGGAATTTCTAACTTTATATCATAGAGTCTTTACTTATTGATAATAGTTTTTTTGTTTCTCACTGTTTTTCTTCTTGAGGGCAACTTATATTAAATTGGATGATTCAAAGTTCAGGTTGAAAAGTTTTGTACTTATGAAATATCTTCTCTTGTTTCAGTCTTATTTTCTTTCTTTTTCCCCCTCTCTTTTAATTCTCTTCCAGATTCAATACCAAATATGATGCCATTAAAGGGAGATTTTTTAAAACAGTTGTTAGAAAATCAAAGCAGGCAATTATGTTGGAATATTAACTTCTACTGACACTTAAAATGTGAAATACCCATGTGTCTTCATAGTCATTTGAAGAAAGAAATATTTGAATATCAAATGAAGGATGATTTAGTACATTTTACATCAATGCAATAAATGTCAATTAGCAGATAATACTTAAAATGACTTCAAAATATGAACGCTAACATTAGCTCTTGGAAACAACAGTAAAAGATGACTCATAAAATTAATCCTTAAGGTAACTGTTTTTAAGTAAGTTCTTCTATGTGTGTGAAAAATAGGGAACATTGCTTCCTAGCTAAAATTTAATAAAATGGTCAAAGGAAAGTCTTTTTGTGAAAGGGTAAACCCTTAGGTTGTTTAGGTTAAAAAAAAAATCAAGAAAATGAACTCATTGCTACTGCTGCTTCTTGTCAAAATTTCATGGAAATGAATATAGTTCTCTTATGCAAATAAACATGAGATGAATTGTAAGGTTCACTGTTCATTTCCTTGCTGTTGGACGTGCTGTTGTTGTTGTTGTTTTGTGCTGTAAATGATGCTAAAATAATGCAGACTAGAATATAATGAATTTTATGCCAAGTAGTCACAGAAGCAAGAAAACTTTCCCCTGTCATCCTATTTATGGAGGGATTTTTTTGAAGCTATTGATACAAAAAAGTCTGTAGAATTCATAATATTTGAATCAGTCTGCCAGGCAAAGTCTATGGTTTTGAGTATTACAGGCTCTAGTTTCTGTATCTGTGTTTATTTTGAAGATATTAGAAATTATAAAGAAGGGGTACTTTTTAGGTGAGCTAATACTAGTACTAGATTATATTTAGGGGTATTTGCGTAAACACAGATCTACTAATGAAATCCCAAGTGACTTATCACTCAGTAAACTCTGAATGCACTGCTTCAATATGTGAAACAAATGAAACAAAATTTATCTTTTTAAGTGGGGGAAGGCGTTTTTATTTCCACAAAGAATGAAACCTAAAATACTAAGCTTACTTGTCTCAAAAAGGTCTCAAAGCTCCAAATAGCCTTTAGTCAAAAGTAATTGTTCAATACATAACCATGCCTCTGTGACTGTTCTGTGAAGGGCCAGTTGTGACTGTTCTGTGAAGGGCCAGTAACTTGCACTCATCTTAGAAATAGAAACTGAAAGTTGCTTCAAAGATATTATTTTTGGATGCTTTAAACAAAGCCACAGACATGTTTTATCTGGTGGCCATAATGTGCCTGACAGAATATCTGTTTACATTCAGGGGTATTCTTTAAATGGATTAAATTTAGTGTATTTGCATATGGAAAAATTGAAGAGGAATGGAAGTAGAGTTCTACACAAATGTCGGTTCAATGCACTGTGTTAAGTTACAAGTTACAATAAAACTTTATCTGTTTTAGGTTTTTTTTTTTTTCCCCCAGCCAATCATATGTAGAGTATTTAGGTATGAGGCACTGCAGGGAAAGTAAAATAGGAAGAATATGGTCCTGCCTTTGAGAAGTTTGTGATCTAGTTGGGAAGAGTCCTGCAGAATTGACTACTTTGCTTGTAAAACAAAGCTGGGCAGATGGTTTATAGGAGTACCGGTGGGTTCTCTAATGGCCACCAATTTATCAATCTCATTTGGTTTTTAATATCTGGAAAATCATTAGCCAAAGTACACATGAGATTACTATAACAACCAGCATCTTGAAATCTTAGTTGTGTGGATCTTAACTTACTCTGTTTTAGAAAAAAATTAAGTTCAGTTGATTTACAATATTGTGTTAGTTTTAGGTATGCAGCATAGTAATTCAGCATTTTGCAGATTATGTTCCATTATAGGTTGTTAAAAGATAATGGGTATAATTCCCTGTGCTGTACAGTAAATCCTTATTGCTTATCTATTTTATGTAGAGTGGTTTGTATTTGTCAAACCCATACCCCTCATTTGTCTCTCCCTCTTTCCCTTTCCCCTTTGATAACCACATTTGTTTTCTGTGTGTGTGGGTCTTTGCTGTTTTGCATATACTTTCATTCATATTATTTTTCTTTCTCTGTCTGACTTAGTTCACTAAGCATAATATTCTCTAAGTCCATCCACATTGCTGCAAATGGCAGTGAAATATTTGTCAACACTGCTGGAAGAAAGATCAATGCTATATCTATATTTTTAGATTGACTTTGGTGTAAGTAATGAGATGGCAAAATTTCAAAGAGACATAAGTGGGTTATGTTACTAAAATGCATTAGAGCAGAGAATATTATTTCTAAAAATCACTTTTGAATTAAGCACACTCGTTGGTATGTGTTCTTTTTTAAATTAATAGTTTGAAAACTAATATCCAGCATTTATGTGACCATATGCTGCTTTTGAAAGACTGATAAAAAAGCAGAAAACAAATAAGATACAATTGCATGTGTATATATTCTGCAAAAGCTTACAAAACTGATTGGATGCCTAATGTTAGTGACTCATGAGTTTGCAACAAGAGAATCTACTTCAGTGTAGCATAGAGTCAGTGCAGTTTATGTGACCTAGTTGAGAAGAGTGCTGCAGAATTGACTACTTTATTTGTACTGGGCAATGGTGAGGGAGAGGGAAACCTGGCGTGCTGCAGTACATGAGGTTGCAAAGAGTCAGACACGACTTGGTGACTGAACAGCGACAACAGTATTATGTGTACATATACTAACCAGGTTTATTTCTATGAACTAGATGTCACGTTATCTATCATAAGTGACTGGTCATTAATAAGGTTTGAATAACCCAAGAAAGTTTTAATAAGCTAAAGGAATTCAGTTTCTTTAAGCAACATGATATCTAAATGAATAGACAAAATTTCCAGGAGTTCTGTTAATATAAAAGAAGATTCAAATCTCATAGTAATAATATTTGATAATGTAGGAAAATGCTTTGAATACAATGGAAGGAGGTAGGTATCATTTGTCTCCTATCCTTGCTTTGATTTTGGCTTGTTTGCAAGAATGGTTTTGGGGTTGAAGTGGATTTTATTTACATAGTTGAGGTTTTTTGAGATGAAAAATTTGGTCTGGAAAGAAAATACATGTTTGATGCCAGAACAGCAATAATAAAAAATGAAAAATACCAGTTCTAGTTCATGTTAGTCCTTTATTATTTTAAACACATGTCACTTAAATTACTTTCTTTTTCTTTAGAGATAATTATTTTTTTAATTTAATTTTATTTTTTAACTTTACAATATTGTATTGGTTTTGCCATATATCAAAATGAATCCACTACAGGTATACATGTGTTCCCCATTCTGAACCCTCCTCCCTCCTCCCTCCCCATATCATCCCTCTGGGTCGTCCCAGTGCACTAGCCCCAAGCATCCAGTATCGTGCATCGAACCTGGACTGGCGACTCGTTCCATATATGACATTATACATATTTCAATGCCATTCTCCCAAATCATCCCACCCTCTCCCTCTCCCACAGAGTCCAAAAGACTGTTCTGTACATCAGTGTCTCTTTTGCTGTCTCGTACACAGGGTTATTGTTACCATCTTTCTAAATTCCATATATATGCATTAGTATACTGTATTGGTGTTTTTCTTTATGGCTTACTTCACTCTGTATAATAAGCTCCAGTTTCATCCACCTCATTAGAACTGATTCAAATGTATTCTTTTTAATGGCTGAGGAATACTCCATTCTGTATATGTACCACAGCTTTCTTATCCATTCATCTGCTGATGGACATCTAGGTTGCTTCCATGTCCTGGCTATTATAAACAGTGCTGCGATGAACATTGGGGTACATGTTCTCTTTCAATTCTGGTTTCCTCGGTGTGTATGCCCAGCAGTGGGATTGCTGGATCATAAGGCAGTTCTGTTTCCAGTTTTTTAAGGAATCTCCACACTGTTCTCCGTAGTGGCTGTACTAGTTTGCATCCCACCAACAGTGTAAGAGGGTTCCCTTTTCTCCACACCCTCTCTAGCATTTATTGCTTGTAGACTTGGATTGCAGCCATTCTGACTGGCGTGAAATGGTACCTCATAGTGGTTTTGATTTGCATTTCTCTGATAATGAGTGATGTTGAGCATCTTTTCAAGTGTTTGTTAGCCATCTGTATGTCTTCTTTGGAGAAATGTCTATTTAGTTCTTTGGCCCATTTTTTGATTGGGTCGTTTATTTTTCTGGAGTTGAGCTGTAGGAGTTGCTTGTATATTTTTGAGATTAGTTGTTTGTCAGTTGCTTCATTTGCTATTATTTTCTCCCATTCTGAAGGCTGTCTTTTCACCTTGCTTATAGTTTCCTTTGTTGTACAGAAGCTTTTAATTTTAATTAGGTCCCATTTGTTTATTTTTGCTTTTATTTCCAATATTCTGGGAGGTGGGTCATAGAGGATCCTGCTGTGATGTATGTCGGAGAGTGTTTTGCCTATGTTCTCCTCTAGGAGTTTTATAGTTTCTGGTCTTACGTTGAGATCTTTAATCCATTTTGAGTTTATTTTTGCGTATGGTGTTAGAAAGTGTTCTAGTTTCATTCTTTTACAAATGGTTGACCAGTTTTCCCAGCACCACTTGTTAAAGAGATTGTCTTTAATCCATTGTATATTCTTGCCTCCTTTGTCAAAGATAATTTGTCCATATGTGCGTGGATTCATCTCTGGGCTTTCTATTTTGTTCCATTGATCTATATTTCTGTCTTTGTGTAATCACTGAATGTTCATATAATATCTTATTTGTTGAGTTTATTTGTTCTGTAACATTATTTATTATTGAAAATGTTTTGAAATCAGCTCCTTATGGTCTATAAACTTCCTGCCTTGTAATATCAGAAGGAACTATATTGGTTAAAGAATATTTTAGCATGCATGTACATTTGAATGATTCATTGTGAAGTAATGTGAAATTTTAATTTTATACAGTTAACATCATAATGCTTAAAACCATCTTTGAATCATAGGATGAAAAGAAATGCTTTTATATTTTCTTACAGAGACTCTGAAGTTTTGCTTTTCACATTTAAACCATGAATTCATGCAAATTGTGTGTGGAAAACCATCACCGTAAACTGAAGGCAATCTCATTTCCCCAGTGATGTGAAATGCCGCCTCTCTCATTTGTTGTTTCCATTCATACATGGATCTGCTTCTGGACTCTCCAGTTCATTCCATCAAGCAATTTGGTTTTCTCTTAATTTATATCACATTGTCCTAGTTCATCTAACATTATAATAAGCTCTATTTTTGCTGAGAGCAAGCCTACCTTCCTTTCTCTTTGAGTGTTCTAGGTATACTTGGCTCTTTGCTCTTCTATGAATATTTTAGAATTGACCTCAAAATTTACAACAAATCCTATGGTGATTTTTATTGAGATTGCATTGAATCTTTGTGTCAATTAGGAGAGAATTGATATTTTTAAAACTGCCTGTTCATTCACACACTGTGTATGTTTTCATCAATTTATCATCTATAATGTTTTTTGTACTTACATAATTTTTCTCTGTGAGTCATGAAACAATGTTTGTTAGATATGTTCTAGGAACCTATTTGTTGCTATTGTGCTATTTTTATATTTTATAAAATGTTATGTTTACAAGCAAGGCTCTTTCCTGTTTGTTCATGGGATATAAGAATGATTTTTTAATATTAATTTTATAACCAACCATGTGACTCTTTTCTCATTAATTCCTACAAATTTTGGATAGTTTTTTTTTTTTAAGTTTTCTTGATTAAATTCTATGACTAATGAATTTTGCCTCTTTCTTTCAAATCCCAGCTACTCATGCATTTTCAAGCCTGATGCTGCCAGCTAGATATTCTTACTAAATGTTGAACTAAAGCAGTTGAGTCTTTGTCAAATGTCTGAGTTAGGAACAGAGAAATAGCTTATTTTTTCAAGTTTATTTATTTTTCATTGGGGGATAATTGCTTTACAATACTGTGTTGGTTTCTGCCATACATCAACATGAATCAGCCATAGGTATACACATGTCTCTTCCCTCTTAAACCTCCCTCCACCTCCCGCCCTACCCCACACCTGGAACAGAGAAATGTTTATTGCAGAGCCAAACAAGGAAAATAAGGTTGAGGGGTTCATGCCCCCTAAACCCCTGAAATCCCCAAAGTGTTTCAGCAAAGCAGTTTTAAAGGCCAGGTGAGGGAAGGGGGCCTCTTAGGAATTGTGAGCATTTCGTGCACAGTTCTCTGATTATTTTGATGTTGAGCTAACAGGGCAGTTAACATCAATCCTTAGACCCCATTAAGTCCTGGGGGCAATGCGTTCAGAATCATCAAATACTGTAGTTAATTTCTTCCATTTGATGCTGGTCTTTAGCCTCTGAAAAACTCAGGAAATATGCATGAGTTACTATTATCTGGGTCCTTCAGAGAGGAGCTAAAGCAGAAGATATGGGGGAGGGAGTCTGTCTGGGGAAGGCCCCATAGGATCATGCCAGTTACATTTTCTGGAACAGTTTGTCTGCCTCCTTTTAGGCACCAAGAAGGCCAGTCCTGGCTCATTTCTAAGCAATAACTCCGGTTAAGTTTTTTTTCCCTTCTTCCCTTCACCATTTTTATTCCCTGGTGCTTGTTCCTGCTTCTGGACTCACAGCAAGGAGGCCTGCAGCTTGAGAACTATTTGCCACTTAACGTTCCTCTTCCATTTTCTGTTCACAGAAGTATTTTCTTAATTTCTGTGAAGGTATTGGGATTTAGTTATAGTTGATTTAAATATGTATATCCTGGGACATAGATAAACCATTTTTATGACAATCTTTAATGCTTAATTTGATGATACTAATAAAATTATTTTGAAAGTGATGAAAATTAATTGACTGTACTTGCTGGGTTTAGTAAAAGTTTAAATTGCATGCTACTTTAAAAAATATTTTCAAATGTTCTTTTTCAATGTAATTACCCCTAGAGGTATCTCATTATACATCCTTG
Source organism: Bos indicus x Bos taurus (assembly GCF_003369695.1). Taxonomy (NCBI): domain Eukaryota; kingdom Metazoa; phylum Chordata; class Mammalia; order Artiodactyla; family Bovidae; genus Bos; species Bos indicus x Bos taurus. The sequence goes on along the minus strand of NC_040076.1, from coordinate 51,281,144 downwards.
GATAACTTTATTTCGGGTGTTATCTAAATACTGCAATATGATGTAGTGAAAGCAAAAATGATTTTATTGCCAGGCAGAAGTAGGTTCTCATCTCAATTTCAATAGCCGAGGGATTGAGGAAGTTTCTAAATTGTATTTTCTTTCTGAAAAGAAAACATCACTTCAAATATGAAAGAGGAATTAGATCAACATGCTATTTAATTTTTATTCAGCATTAGTTCATAAAAAGACAGAAACTACTGTACTTGGCATGCAGATCTTCACTGATTTACCCCTCTTGTGGTCATGGCAGGAGTCACTAGTTAAACTTTGTAGTTTCCATCTGAGCCAAGATCGACTGCAAAATTTTCAGCAAAGAGCATCTACTAGCTGATAAGAGATGACACTGCAGAAAACTGATATATGATTTTAGCTCTATCCGATCCCTTTCACCTTTATCACTTTTTCCCTAATATACTGCTTTTATTTATTGCTGATATGCATCTAGCAAATAAATGTATTCATAAGGCCAGGGAAATGTTAATATCTCATATGATTTAATTTCAGATGTGTCACTTTTCTGAAACAGACTAGGCTACAGAATAAGTCATTTTACAGAATGCATTCTATTTGAGTGACAATAATTATCAACTGGTAGAAAAGATATGGATAAGAAATGGCTCAACAGAATAATAGTTTAGCATAAAAGCACTTGAGAGAGCATATTCTACAAATGGTGAATAGGTGTTGTCAGAAAAAAGTTTTTCATGAGAAAATAATTTTATGATAAAAGTCTGCATTTAATGATGTTGAGAAATATATATATATATATATATATATATATATATTTCCGTGATAAGAACTCCCAAGAGGAAGAAATAATTTTTTCCCAAAGCAGTTAGCCATGGAACACTTTTTCTTGGGATTTAAATATTTATATGCCCACTATGCTGTGCTTGCCAATCCTTTCCAACTCCTGGGCAGTCAATCTTAATAGTTTTTGTCTGTTCCATACCAGTTGCTAAGCATTTTGTAAATCACATTATATAGAATATATTTTAGAAAATGCTATTTGAAAGGTTGTGTCACTGATGAGTAAATATTATATAGGATTGGGGACATTCATTATATTTGTCTATTTTAAATAGTTCCAAATTTGTTAATTTTTGCAAAATAAGTTTAACTTTGTATGTAGATTGCTATGTGACATATAAAGTGACATTCTAGGCATTTTGTTTGTAAAAATGCATTTATTTGAAACACAAACAATTCATGTTCAGTAGAGAAATTTTGGAAAACAGATGAAGAATTTAAAAATTAAAATTAAAAAATCATTTTGGGATATTTTGCCCCTATTCCTTTTTATTTTTTTAATTTAATTTAATTTTATTTTTTAACTTTACAATATTGTATTGGTTTTGCCATATATCAAAATGAATCTGCCACAGGTATACATGTGTTCCCCATCCTGAACGCTCCTCCCTCCTCCCTCCCCATACCATCCCTCTGGGTCATCCCAGTGCACCAGCCGCAAGCATCCAGTATCGTGCATTGAACCTGGACTGGCGGCTCGTTTCATATATGATATTATACATGTTTCAATGCCATTCTCCCAAATCATCCCACCCTCTCCCTCTCCCACAGAGTCCAAAAGACTGTTTCTATACATCAGTGTCTCTTTTGCTGTCTCGTATACAGGTAACAATAGCCCCTATTCCTTTTGATTTTTGCTGCTGTTCGGTTGCTAAGTATGTCTGACTCTTTGGGACTCCATGGTCACTGTAGTTTGCCAGGCTCCTTCTGTCTATGGGATTTCTCAGACAAGAATCCTGGAGTGGGTTGCTATTTCTTTCTCCATGGGATCTTTCCAACCCAAGGACTGAACCCTTGTTTCCTACACTGACAGGCAAATTCTTTACCACTGAGTCACCAGGGAAGCCCAGTACAGCTATTAATAAAAACACTGAACATTGTATATTAAACAAATATCAGAAAACTTTGAAACATAGAAGGAAGAAGGCAGACTACCCAGGAATTTTGAGACCCAAGAAACAATATAGTGATGAATTTCTTGGGTTTTTTCTTTCCTTTTATATCCCAGACTTGGAGCTGAAGAAGCAAGCCATCTGAAACTTCAAGGGCAGAGATATAATTGAAGATCCAAAAAAACAAAACTTTTTAAAATCACTCAAAACACTGCAATCTCACAACTTTTCCGCTGAAGAATGCCCTTCTTTCAAAAGCCATCAATGAATTCTATATTGCAAAATTTGACACGTAGTGCATTGGTTTCCCACTCATGTTGTAAGAAATTACCACAAAGTTAGTGGCTTATAGCAATGCAAATTTATTATTTTATAGTCTTAGAGGCCATAAGTATGAAATGAATCTGCAGGACCACATTCCCTTTCTCTAGGGGAGAATCCATTTCCTGGTGTCTTCCAGCTTCTGCAGGTCTTTAGTAATGCTTGGCTCATCTCTCTTTATCACCTCTCCCTCTTCACATCTCTCTGACTCTGATGCTTCTGCTTCCCTTTTATAAGGACCCTTGTGATTGCTTTGGGTTTGCCCAGATAATAATCCAATAAAATGTCCCATCTCAGGATCCTTAGTCACAGTTATGAAATTCCTTTTGCCCTTTGTGAAGATATCATACTTAACAGTTTCTGAGAATTAATACCTGAATATATTGGGGGGCCATCATTTTGCCTATCAAATATTGCTTTCCTTGAATTCCATGACTCTATACTGCCTTAATTTATATTTCTTAAATAACTGGTCATTTCTTCTCAATTTTCTTTCCAGGATTTTATTCCCTCTTCTTTCCTTATTGAGTCTTTTCAGGTTCTGCTCTATCTTCTCCTAGACAATTTAGGTCATCTTCTGTGTGAATCCTAACTATGTCTACATTTCTGACTCTGACATTGAAATTTCACACAAATGACATATCTCAAATATAGCCTATCTCAAACTATCTCATTTTTGTATCATCAAGTTTTGTTGTTGTTGTTTAGTCGCTAAGTCACCTCTGACTGATTTGCAACCCCATGAACTGTAGGCCACCAGGCTCCTCTGTCCTTGGAATTTTCCAGGCAAGAATACTGGAGTGGGTTTCCATTTCCTTCTCTAGGGGATCTTCCTGACCCTGGTACTGACTCTGCGTCTCCTGCATTGGTAGGTGGATTCTTTGCCTCTGAGCCACCAGGGAAGACCCTATCCAAGTTTGTTTCCTTCTAATTTGTTCTCCACATTATAGCCTATGACATTCCTGTTTAAAACCCTCCAGTGACTTCTCAATGATGAAGGATAGAGATGAAACCACGTGCTCAAACTTGGTGTAAAAACTATATATTTAGTTCACTGGCTTTCTCTCTAGCCTCATCTCCCACTGTGTTATTTCATTACAGGTGCTAATGTCTCTTTCTCATTCTGCCACCATCTATCTTTCCTCCTGAGGCTTCTATATGCAGTTTATGCTATTTCTTCTGTCTAAAAGATATTTTTCTCACCTGACACCTAATTGTTATTTTCTTTTCAATTTTCCAACTCTTCCAGGAAGCATTTTCGGCCCTGACTTCAGGTCACATGTATTTTCTTAAAGGCTCCTGTAACACGAGTATGACTTGTACATTGTTACCCTCATGCCCTTTCATAACTGCCCATCAGCAGCAGCAGACTGTAAACACTGTGAGGGCAGACTTACAGAGTTTGTAATAAGTATGCATTCATTATCTGATGAAAGAAAAAACAAATTATAACATTTTGAAGTACTAATTGTGTATGAAGGATTATAAATCTTTTATACTATGAAAAATAGAAACGCTCTTAGGTGGAAAGGCTCATGTTTTCTTAAAAAGAGAGGCAGAGAGGAAAACAACCAGGACGATCTTTAATATTACTTGAGATAAAGTATTAATGCAAATGTATCATTGGTTGGTTGATATTTTTGATATTTTTAACCTTGAGAAATTTAATCATTTATGGTCTTTATCAAGGAACTTTAATACAACAAGGTATAAATAAAATTCCATGTTGTTTTTAGAGCTGACAAACCTCATTTTGAATTGCCAACTATGTAATTATGACTACCTGTAAAATGGGGATGAAATGCTTGCTGAATTTAATTGTAGAGGGCTGAAAATAAGAAACTAGTTTATTTGGGGCCTTAAGGATTGTAATTTGTGGGGAAAAAGCATTGTCCTGGAAAGAGAAATAGTCAGGGGCTTATAAAGACAATGGAGAAGGCAATGGCACCCCACTCCAGTGCTCTTGCCTGGAAAATCCCATGGGCGGAGGAGCCTGGTAGGCTGCAGTCCATGGGGTCGCTAAGAGTAGGACACGACTGAGCAACTTCACTTTCACTTTCCATTTGCACGCATTGGAGAAGGAAATGGCAACCCACTCCAGTGTTCTTGCCTGGAGAATCCCAGGGACGGGGGAGCCTGGTGGGCTGCTGTCTATGGGGTTGCACAGAGTCGGACATGCCTGAAGTGACTTAGCAGTAGCAGTATAAAGACAAAAAGCCATAAGGTTGTTAAAGTTGTATGCTTAGTTGCTCAGTCGTGTCCTACTCTTTGTGACAAGAATACTGGAGTGGGTAGCCATTCCCTTTTCCAAGGGCTCTTCCTGCCCCAGGGGATCCAATCCAGGTCTCCCACACTGCAAGCAGATTCTTTATGGTCTGAGCTACCAGGGAAGTCCAAGAATACTGGAGTGGGTAGCCTATCCTTTCTCCAGGGGATCTTCCCAACCCAGGATGCCTGGTGATAATTGTGATTGACTCTGACATAAGTCGGGAAATATTTGTCCTTAGTAATAATCACGAGTTATTTTGTAGGAAGGGCCCTGATAAGTATCTTGAGTTTCTGTCAGATATTCTGGATGCCTTTGTTAGGACAATAGTACTCAAAAGCTTTGATTCCATCCAGGCACAAAAGCCTTGTATGAGTCATACTTCCTCAGGGGCCTCCTGGTTCCATTTTAGAGAACTCTTGGCAATACTCCATTTTGATTTTCCTTTCATAAGACAAGATTCCATTGATTCTTATAATGATTAGAAAAAATGTTAAGGTTCAGTATTTACATCTTCTTTTCAGTAGTATCCTTTTCTGTAAGTCTTAGAGTGAAGTGAAGTCGCTCAGTCATGTCTGACTCTGGACCCCATGGACTGTAGCCTACCAGGCTCCTCAGTCCGTGGAATTTTCCAGGCAAGAGTACTGGAGTGGGTAGCCATTTCCTTCTCCAGGGGATCATCCCAACCCAGGGATTGAACCCGGGTCTCCCACATTGCAGGCAGACGCTTTACCTTCTGAGCCACCAGGGAAGCCCAAACGCATCTTGAACTTACAAGTTTCATGAGCTTGACAGAGTTCTAAATTGTATGAAAATAGTCTGTATGTTAAAACTGCTAAGATCTGAACATCTGTTCTTTGGTGCCCTATTTCCTTTGATTTGAAGTTCAGAATGAGAGATATTAAGTTCCAAATGTAAAACAAAAAGCTGCAAAAATATGCTCCAATATAAAAGCTGTTCAAAAAGAGTAATCATTCTTGAAACTCTGTAACTGTTTTGCAGATGATTTATTCACTTCCTTTCTCTAATCAGAGAATTTTCTACACAGTCAGAGTGAGATCGTTTCCTGAGGCAAGAAAGAAATACCGAGGTCCTGACAAATAAGATGTTGCCTTAGGGAAGAGAACTACAGTAAACACTCAGAAGTTCTTGCCTTAACAAGAAAACCTTTAAAAGTAAATGTAAATGGCAAAAAGTAGTGTGGGTTACTGAATTTTAACCACCTAACTTAACATTTAATCTTTTATTATCTGTTCATTTAAAAAAATGCTTCATAGATGTTAAAATATGTGGACAAAGAATATTGCCTGCCATATCAGCAAAGAATATTGCCCGCCATATCAGCAAACAAAGAATGTTGCTGCCTTCAAGTCATCAGCCACTGCAGCCACCCCTCATGGTGAATGGTGAGTGGACTCAGGATGGGAAATAGCAGGATACTGGGCCTAGATAGTAAAGGTGCATGTCAACAAGTCCAGTCTCTTGCATCTTCCCATATATCAGATCAGATCAGTTCAGTCGCTCAGTCGTGTCCTACTCTTTGCGACCCCATGAATCGCAGCAGGCCAGGCCTCCCTGTCCATCACCAACTCCTGGAGTTCACTCAGACTCACGTCCATCGAGTCAGTGATGCCATCCAGCCATCTCATCCTCTGTCGTCCCCTTCTCCTCCTGCCCCCAATCCCTCCCAGCATCAGGGTCTTTTCCAATGAATCAACTCTTCGCATGAGGTGGCCAAAGTACTGGAGTTTCAGCTTTAGCATCATTCCTTCCAGAGAAATCCCAGGGCTGATCTCCTACAGAATGGACTAGTTGGATCTCCTTGCAGTCCAAAAGTGCTAAATTTATTAACTTAAGAAATCTATGTTTTTTAATTAACAGTAATCATTAAAAAAGTCATCTTTTGATGTTCCAACTCTCTGGTTTTTGTTGCAAAACTCCTATTATCCAGGCACCTCCTCTACTTCTATGAAGCAGGTCTTTAGAGCTATCTGAGAGGCTGTCTTCCCAGCCCAAGTCCTCAGAAAATCCACCGAATGAAACATAATTCTCAGTTTTTAGGTTGCACATTTTTTTCCAGTTGACAAGTAATTATTCCTAATAATACTACTCCATTGTAGACAAAGATTATTCAGTCTTAAAATTTTATTCATAAATACACAAGCAAGAGTTAACTGAGTATTGAGAAAGTCACTGTAAGTAAATGTAGGAAAGAGCTATATTTAGAAAGGTATCACGGATACTAAGGGGCCTTTAAAGTGAAAGAAATAATAAAGGCTATATAGAGGACAAGACATTTTATTTTTAATCAAATCTTCATTACCAATGTTGGGCAAGTAATTTCCGTTTTTAAAAGTCAGTTTACATATCTGTAAAAGAGGTTTCTTCCTGGGAAAGCAGGAAGGATGCCTGTTTCAACTGGTGCAATAATCCCTTGTTGTCCACAGGGGTCGTTTCTAGGACCCTCACAACCCTCTCAAGTATTCTTGCCTGGAGAATCACCATGGACAGATGAACCTGGTAGGCTACAGTCCATGGGGTCGCAAAGAGTCAAACACAACTGAGCGACTAAGCACAGCACACAGATACCAACATCTGAGGATGCTCAAGTTCCTTATATAAAATGGTATAGTATTTTCATATAACCTACACACATCCTCCTGCATACTTTAAATCATCTCTAGATTACTTATAATTCCTGATACATTGTAAATGCTATGTAAATAGTTGTAAATACAATGCAAATACTACGTAAATAATTGCTGCTGCTGCTAAGTCGCTTCAGTTGTGTCAGACTCTGTGCGGCCTCATAGACGGCAGCCCACCAGGCTCCGCTGTCCCTGGGGTTCTCCAGGCAAGAACACTGGAGTGGGTTGTCATTTCCTTCTCCAATGCATGAAAGTGAAAAGTGAAAGTGAAGTCACTCAGTCCTATCCGACTCTTCGCGACATGCAGCAAATCCAAGTTTTTCTTTTTGGAATGTCCTGAAAAAATTTTTTGAATATTTTCCATCCACAGTTTGTTGACTCCATGGATGTGGAAACTGTGGATACAGAAGACTGACTGTATTCCATTTCTTTGTATTCCGAGTCAAAATATCAAGGGGACAAGGAGTGGGAGTGGAGCTTCTCTGTGAGAGGCAGTAAACATTTGCTAGATTCCAGTGGTAATAATCAAAGACATCAGTTCTAACATGTGTTTTTAACAGTTGTGAGAAGGCAGCAAAGTTAGTGTTAGCCCATATTAGCAAATGTGTATAGACTCAAGTCTGTCTTCAGCCCATCTTCGAAATCTGAACTAACTGGACCTGTGAGTATTATGCATGTGAACAGGTGTTGGAAGGGGAAAAAAATTACTAGTCTGGAGGGATAGCAAATAGAAAATAAATGCTTAGAGATATCTGAGATGTTTAAAAAAATAAAACTTAGATCAGGTTCCATTTGATGATATTTTAGTTAAATATCAAAGCTTTTTCATAGTTTGAAATTTCTCAGGACAAATCTCTTTAAAATGTCATGGATGACAGGTTTGTAAAACTGCGTGAACCCATCATCCTCTTGAAATGCTAAACACTGATGGTTCTAAAGAAAGTAAATACAATTTTCTTGAATTTAATAGAAAATTTTGGTGGTTTTTTTTTGTTTTGTTTTAAGCTCAATACATTATCACATACATTCTTAAAGGGAAAGGAAATATAGAATTATGCCAACTTATCTCAAAAGAGGATTAACTGGTATATGAAGAAAGATGTAAAAAATGGATAAATGAAGAATTAGATGTTTAAATGTGATCAGAAATATTGTGAAAAAGAACTGAGTGTTGAACCAAGAGTGAATAGCTGTAGATATTGAGTTTCTCAGACTGTGAATCCCTATCATAAAACATGAATGTTTGTGTGATCACTTATTTCACAGCTTTGAAACCAATACATTCTTTAACCTAACATCATAGAAAAAGAATTTCCTAATTTTATCATAATCAGGCCACTCTAATTCCAAATTTCTCTGGGGTTTTTCTTCTTTCTAATTGTGCTGGATGGTACCTTTAATATTGGACTGAAACACACTGAAAATTCTCAAATCTTTTTTCTCTTACTGTTGTCTTCAAGAATAGTCTTAGAGATGTTTTTAAACTATGTAAATCGAAGACCTTGAATAATATCTGTCTCACACCTTCTCTTTGATCCTGTTTCCTATGCCCTCAGATGTGTCTGTCCATTTCAGAAAGAAAATGGGGTTTCAACTTTGTTTTCCAGTTTTCCAATATGACTTTCAAAGACATTAAGATAATCCTTTCCATTTCACTAAAAGTTATTTTTGTCCTGTTTTTTCCTCCATTCTCACTTATTATTATAAATATTCTGAATCATTAAGTGTTTGTGTGTAATCTTACTTTGGGATTTAGCCTTACTTGTGAAAATGGTGAAAATCCTAAACTTTTTAGGAAATAAGGAATGAAGATTCCAGCCTTGAAGGGCATTGAGGTTTTCAGCATCATAACAGTTTCTAACTTCTTAATATACAGTAGTTAATTAAATCATCAGCTAGACATATCCTGTTTATTGCTCTTTTAGATTAAAATAAATTAAAGCAGAAAAGAAACACAATTTAATTGGCCTGAGATAAGTTGTTATACTGTTAGTACAACAGTTCTCTTGGAATTTAGTAATCATAATTATGCAAATCTTAATTAGGTAATTATTGTTGTGCAGTTTTTCTCAACTTAAGGGGGAAAATTCATTGGAACAATCAACCATATCATGCTGTGTCAGAAACTTTAAATCAGAAAAAATTTTAGAGTAAGTTGTAGAGTGCTTTATTATTTATAGAGTATAATGTAATTCCCTAATCAACTAACAGGAAAAGTCTGAAAATACTCCTTGCTTTGATATTTGTTCTGTTTTGTAGTTGCCAAAGTGTTGCTCTGATTTGTCACTATAAGACCGATGGAAGGAAGACAAGTCATCATGCATGGGTGATTTTTCATTAAAGTAGACACCTGATAAAGAGGTGCATGAAGTCTTTGTTCTTTCACAAATAAATTGTGAATATAATTTGAATAAATTTCTGTGTTAGCCCATCAGAAATTGAGTTCAGTCATTTTGTTTCTACTTTTGATATACACAAATCAAAGAAGGAGAAGGAACTGAGTGTTTATACCGTATCATTATATGCATTCCTGGAAATTTAGATATTTTGCAAAATAGAAGAATGTACAATTTTGAAAAAAGTAGAGTTAGTTAAAATAAAAATTTCTAAACAAAGCAGTAGCAAAAGCAGTGAGAAGTATTTCAGGAGATAACTTGAATAAGCCAGAAAGGCAGTTCAGCATGGAGAGAGACTTCAGTAGAAAGGGTAAAATGGCTTGTGGCATTACAACAGTAGATAGCAGTGGATGTCTGAGCCAGTAGAGCATTCATTGACATGGTCAAAGAGGAAGAAAAGCCTGCTTAGAGATTGGGTCTGGTAAAGCTATAATAATGCCTTGTAGGAGATCTGTGTTTAGACATCACTGAATTTTTTTTTTTTTCATATAGAATTAATGAATTTGCTTTATAGCCTCTTGGCTTCTTCATCAATGAGTTAAACATATTTTCTTGCTTATTCTAATTCATGTTTCTAAATTTTGAAAATCATACTTTGATTTTTTTGGAGATTGTACTAAAGATTTCCAAGTAAATACACATTGCAGAGCCCTTAAACTGCCTGGTGGCTCAGATGGTAAAGAATGTGCCTGCAATGCAGAGACCTGGGTTTGATCCCTGCCTTGGGAAGATCCTCTGGAGAAGGAAATGGAGACCCACTCCAGTATACATGCCTGGAGAATTCCATGGACAGAGGAGCCTGGTGGGCTACAGTCCATGCAGTTGTAAAGAGTCAGATATAACTGAGTTACTAACACTCAGCCCAAAAATAAACATATTTTCTTGGCTCCTGAAGCAGATCCTAAGGAGCAATAGGATTTTACTTTCATTGACTCTTTGTTTCTCCTTGCACCCCTGATTCTGTGCCTTTGTATTGTTCTGTTTCTATTTTCTTACAACCTGGAAGTTATTCTTAATTTGCCATTAATGTATGTGAATTTGGTTTTGTGGGTCTATTTGTTGGTTTTTTATAGACAGAAACCTATCCTGTTGTGTGAAAGATGACAGAAAATTCTGTTTGTTTTATTCAGAATACATCAGCCTTCCACTGAAAAGATAAAGAGCATTCTGAGATCCACATTTGTGAACACTTTTGTTTGCCATATTTATTTTAAGCGATGACTAAGCGTGTAGAGCTAAAGCCATAAGATGTGTGTCTATGTGTCTGTAATTGCAAAAAGTTTTTATCCTTTATTTTGTGTTAGAAATATTCTCTTCTTGAAAAATAAATAAACTAGATTTAAAGATTTAATAAATTAAGAAGTTCTATATTGATTGGTTTGTAGAAGCTAGTAGTTCAGTTCAGTTCAGTTGCTCAGTCGTGTCCGACTCGTTGTGATCCCATGAATTGCAGCACACCAGGCCTCTCTGTCCATCACCAACTCCCGGAGTTCACCCAAACTCATGTGCATCAAGTAGGTGATGCCATCCAGCCATCTCATCCTCTGTCATCGCCTTCTTCTCCTGCCCCCAATCCCTCCCAGCATCAGAGTCTTTCCCAATGAGTCAACTCTTTGCATGGAGTGGCCAAAGTATTGGAGTTTTGGCTTTAGCATCAGTCCTTCCAAAGAACACCCAGGACTGATCTCCTTTAGAATGGACTGGTTGGATCTCCTTGCAGTCCAAGGGACTCTCAAGAGTCTTCTCCAACACCACAGTTCAAAAGCATCAATTCTTTGGTGCTCAGCTTTCTTCACAGTCCAACTATCACATCCATACATGACCACTGGAAAAACCATAGCCTTGACTACACGGACCTTTGTTGGCAAAGTAATGGCTCTGTTTTTTAATATGCTGTCTAGGTTGGTCATGACTTTCCTTCCAAGGAGTAAGCATCTTTTAATTTCATGGCTGCAGTCACCATTTGCAGTGATTTTGGAGCCCAAGAAAATAGTCTGTCACTGTTCCCACTGTTTCCCCATCTATTTGCCATCAAGTGATGGAACCGGATGCCATGATCTTAGTTTTCTGAATGTTGAGTTTTAAGCCAACTTTTTCACTCTCCTCTTTCACTTTCATCAAGAGGCTCTTTATTTCTTCCTCACTTTCTGCCATAAGGGTGGTGTCATCTGTGTATCTGAGGTTATTGATATTTCTCCTGGTAGTCTTGAAATTAAAAGACGTTTGTTCCTTGGAAGGGAAGCTATCACAAAACTATATAGCATATTAAAGAGAAAAGACATCACTTTGCTGACAAAGTCCATATAGTCAAAGCTATAGTTTTTCCAGTAGTCATGCATATGGATGTGAGAGTTGGACTATAAAGAAGTCTAAATGCAGAAGAATTGATGCTTTCAAATTGGGGTACTGAAGAAGACTCTTGAAAATCCCCTGGACTGCAAGGAGATCAAACCAATCAATCCTAAAGGAAGTCAACTCTGAATATTCATTGGAAGGACTGATGCTGAAGCTGAAGATCCAATATTTGGTCACCTGATATGAAGAGCCAACCTATTGGAAAAGACCCTGGTGCTGGGAAAGATTGAGGGCAGGAGAAAAAGAGGATGACAGAGGATGGAATGGTTGGATGGCATCACCGATTCAATGGACATGAGTTTGAACAAACTCTGGTGCCGAGGACCAGCCCCAGCTGATCCAGGGTATTCGAAGGGGAGATGGCGTCGGCGACTATTTATTTATTTATCAAAGATATAAAGAGTAATAGAATGAGGATAGCTCAGTAGGAAAATTCGGTGGAGAAAAGAAGCTGAGTAGCTTGGTTTACACGGGAGACCAATAAAACTTCAAGACAAGAAGTTTGCACCACTTACGTAGGCCGCAGGCGCCCTCTCGAACAGCGGAAGGTGCCTCACCCTAGACACCTTCTCGAGTGGGTCTTAGAAGCCCAGGCATAATTAGTAAGCGTGGTGGGTTCCGCGCTCCAGATGGAGACTCAGCTGGAAGTTAAAAGAAAGAATGACATGGGGAGACCAAGCGTTGGTGAGCAAGGCCCGTAGCTTTATTTTTAACGGGGGCTTTTATACCCTAAGTTACACATAGAGGATAATAGGGGATGCAAAGTCAGCAGTCTTTGATTCTTATCAAAAACCAGGGTTTCTTTCCTGCAAATTTATCGTATACAAATGGTTTAGGTGATTTACATCATCTTCTGGCCAGAAGGCCTACTAACATTTTATGACTCTTGACAAGGACTTATCAACAAAGACTTATTTTCTCTAAGAGTAATTATTTTAAGGTTTGGCACCATCTTCCGAAGATAAAATTGCATTCCTATAGGGCGGATGTGTAATGGGTTTACAACAAAGGAAAGAATTTATTACCTTAAGGGTCTAAAGTTACTAACACCAAGGCCACTACTTATTTTTTCTACATACCCATTATTAATTAATACATATTCAAGGATACAATTCAGGGGATGTGAAAACTTGGCAACAAACATTGACTCATCAATGAAATCCTTTACTAGTTTATTCTGACAGTTTCTAACTCTCTGAGAGGCTCTAAGCTATTTGAATATCTTAAGCTTCCCATGCCTTTCGAGGCTGGGAGACTGTAAACAATCGTATGCATAGCTGCAGGAGTCCAGGTAAACTTGTCAGGCGAGTTAGAGAGCCATCAGAGGGGTTTGGATTTAAACACTCCTAATTGCCCAGGAACTTTATTAATTGGAGCTGTAAGTTAACTCTTTGACAGAGAGAGCGAGATGGTGGTAGGGGACAGCCCCCAGTAAAGTCAGAGGTGAGAGCACAAAGCAATAAAGTAGGCAGACTCTGGTTTTTTGGGGGGTAGATGCTCGAGAATATCCGGGCGGACTCCTGAGGCTCGATCCCGCCTTTGCGTATGCCGAGCCTCCTTCCTCATGACCTTTGTCACGAGTGGAATGCCTCACCGGCTCCCGGCACTCTGGGAAGTAGTAAAGGACAGGGAAGCCTGGTGTGCTACAATCCATGGGGTTGAAAAGAATCAGATGCGACTTAGTGACTGAACAACAACACACTATCAACGAAATACCAGAAAACAAAAGTAAAAAAAAAAAATCCCATTTGAAATTGTATCAAAAAAAGATAAAAGAGTTAGGGAAAAAGCCTTACAAATGAGGTGAAAGACCTTTATGCTAAGAACCATAAAATACTGATAAAGGAAATTGAAGACGATTCCAAAAAATGGAAAGATATCCCTTGCTCTTGGATTGGGAGAATTAATATTTTTAAAATGGCCATACCACTTGAAATCTATAGAGTTAATGTGATCCCTATCAAATTACCCATGGCATTTTCATAAAACTTAACAAATCATTCTAAAATTTATACAAAACCCTGTAAGACCCAGAATTGCCAAAACAATTCTGAGGAAAAAAAGCAATGCTGAAAGCCTAGCCCTCTACATGTAGGTAAATGAAACAAAACAGAAATTCTGGAAATGAACCCGTACACCTACAGTCAATTAATCTTTGACAAAGGGGATAAGAATCTACAGTCAAGGAAAGACAGATTCAGCAAGTGGTATTGTGAAAGCTGAAAAGCCACATCTAAGTCAATAGGTTAGAGCACTGCCTCACTTCATACCCCAAAATAAACTAAAAATGGCTTAAATACTTAAATATGAGATGACACCATAAAACTTCTAGACGAGAACATAGGCAAAACATTCTCTGATATAAATTGTAGCAACGCTTTCTTAGGTGAGTCTCCCAAGACAAGGAAAAATAAAAGCAAGATTGAACAGTTAAGACCTAATCAAACTTAAAACCTTTTGTATAGCAAAGGAAACCATAAACAAACTGAAAAGACAACCTATTTACTGGGAGAAAATATTTGCAAACAATGTGACTGACAAGGGCTTAATGTCTGCAAAATACAAACAGCTCATACAATTTAACAACAAATAACCTATTCAAAAAATGGGCAGAAGATGTAAATAGACATTTCTTCAAAGAAGACATAGAGATGGCAAATAGGCACATGAAAAGATGATCAACATTGTAATTACTAGAGAAATGCAAATCAAAAATGCAATGGGATACCACGTCACATCAGTCAGAAGGCCATCATCAAAGAAATTACAATAAATGCTGGAGATGGTGTATAAAAAAGGGAACACTCCTACAGTGTTGGAAGGCATGCCATTATGGAAAACATTATTGACTTTCCTTAAAAAAGTAAAAGTATAGTCATTATATGATCCGTCAATCTCACTTCTGGCCCTGTATCTGGAGAAAACGCTAATTAAAAAAAATACAATTTTCTTTAAAAAGTCAATAAAAAAAAACCACATAATTTTCATAGCAGCATTATTTACAAACCCATGGCATGGAAAGAGCCTAAATGTCCATCAACAGATAAATGGGTAAAGAAGATGTGGTATAGATATAAGATATACTATATCCTATATGCTATATCTTATATACATACTATAAGATATATATTAGAATACTACTCAACCTTAAAAGAAGAATGAAATAATACCATTTACAGCAACATAGACATTATTATATTAAAGTGAAGTTAGACAAAGACAAATATCATATTCATTTGTGAAATCTAAAATATGATACAAATGGGCTTCTAAAACAAAAACAAACTCATAGGCGTAGAAAATGAATTTACATATATCAAAGGGAAAAACGAGATGGGGAGGGATAAATAAGAAATTTGGAATTACATATTATATGTTTATATATATATATATACAATAAACAACAAGTTATCACTGTATAATATAGGGAACCCTATTCAATATTCTGTGATAAAGCATATGGGCTTCCCTGGTGACTCAGTGGTGAAGAATCTGCCTGCCAATGCAAGAGACATAAGTTCAATCCCTGATCCAGGAGGATCCCACATGCCATGGAGCAACTAAACCCATATGTTGCAATTACTGAAGTCCGTGCTCCCTAGAGATAGTGCTCTCAACAGGAGAAGCCACCGTTATGAGAAGCCCATGCACCACAACTAAAGAGTAGTCCCCGCTTGCTATAATTAGAGAAAAGCCTGCACAGCATCCACTGGAGTCCTAGCATAGCCAAAGATAAAGAAATAAAATGATTTTTAAAAAAGCATCATAGAAAAGAATATGAGAAAAATATATATTTACGTATGTATAACTGATCTCTTTGCTGTAAACCAGAAACTAACACAACATTGTAAATCTACTATATTTCATTAAAAAATTAAAAAGAAATTTAGAAAAACGTCCTACATTAAATACTAATTATTTTTATGTCAATAGTAATTATCTTCTAGATACAACAGCTGAAACATAATTTTTCAGGATTTTTAATTTTAAAATATCAGATTTATATTGTTAGTAGTTGATAGCCTTTGGACTTGAATAAGCAACTTCTAAGCAGTATTCTAAAATACTGAAACATTCATCATCATGCATGGTTTTAGTGTATCAGTTCAGTTCAGTCGCTCAGTCGTGTTTGACTCTTTGCGACCCTATGAACTGCAGCACGCCAGGCCTCCCTGTCCATCACCAACTCCCAGAGTTCACTCAGACTCACGTCCATTGGGTCGGTGATGCCATCCAGCCATCTCATCCTCTGTCGTCCCCTTCTCCTCCTGCCCCCAATCCCTCCCAGCATCAGAGTCTTTTCCAATGAGTCAACTCTTCGCATGAGGTGGCCAAAGTACTGGAGTTTCAGCTTTAGCATCATTTAGTGTATATACATTTTAAAATATACGTATAATTATATATGTGTATATATTTAATGTTTTATACATAAACAGTATAATTCTGTTTCTTAATTTTATATGTCACAGAGTTGCTGTATGCTTATGTAAGAATACTGTGATATGCCATTCAGATTTTCCTTTAGGAATAAAATGCTCATCTAGGAACAGAGAGTGCTACCAAAAAAAGGCTTACAAGCAATTGCCCCTCCCCCTTCCCACCGGTAATTACTAGACTCAAGGATATATTGTACAACATGAGTGTATCTGTCACTCAATCATGACTGATAATGCTACCCCACAGACTGTAGCTACCTCCACACTTCTCTGTCCATGGAATTCTCCAGGAAGGAATACTGGAGTGGGTTGCCATGCCCTTCCCCAGGGGATCTCTCCAACCCAGGGCTTGAACCTGCATCTCCTGCATTGCAAGCACATTCTTCAGTGTCTGAGCCACCAGGGAAGCCCCAACAATATGGGGAATATAGCCAATATTTTGTAGTAACTATAAATGGAAAGTAACCTTTAAAATTGTGTGTGTGTGTGTGTATATAAACTTAGCCCACTTGGAGAAGTGCCTCAGTTAAAGACACCTGACTTGTCCTTGGTCATACCTTCCAGAGGCAGCTTACATTCAATGACTAATCAAACATGAGTGTTAATCTGGGATGTCTCTCAATGACTATCCTAGTCTTGAGATGCGTGATCACCTGCAGCCCTCAGTATACCTGCATCCCGGCACTACTTCTCCTGCTGCTCAGTACTGCTTCTTTCCCTCTACTTCCACATGTCTTGATTCTAACAGCACTCTTTGATAATTGTTCTTCATGCTCATCTCTGAATCAGAATCTGTTTCCTGGGGAATCCAGACTAGGGTACCTTGGATCTATTGATATACCTACCTACTTATTATCTTTAACTTCATTATATATTAATCTATGTATGCAACTATCCACTCTAAGAAAGTATAAAAAGGATGTGTGCCTTTATAACTCTTGACATGCTGAGTGTTTATATGTGACAACACTCAATTACCTGTTGTCTGGTTCTCCTAAATAAAAACCAGTTACTTCATTAAATGTTGTAATGTACATGAGTTGATTACAGCCCTATGAACAACAGTGCCAAAATTTTTTGACTGTGTATGTTGAATTATGGGAGAAGGCAATGGCACCCCACTCCAGTACTCTTGCCTGGAAAATCCCATTGATGGAGGACCCTGGTAGGCTGCAGTCCATGGGGTCACTAAGAGTCGGACACGACTGAGCGATTTCACTTTAACTTTTCCCTTTCATGCATTGGAGAAGGAAATGGCAACCCACTCCAGTGTTCTTGCCTGGAGAATCCCAGGGACGGGGGAGCCTGGTGGGCTGCCGTCTATGGGGTAGCACAGAGTCGGATACGACTGAAGCGACTTAGCAGTAGCAGTAGCAGCAGTTGAATTATGAGATGTTTTTGTTTATCAAGAGAAACTAGGAGCTAATTTGTCTTATAGAAACATGTGTTGATGTAGAACAGTTTGTACCCAGTAGACCTTGAGAACGTAAAAGAAACTTTTACTGAGGAAATTGCAATCAGTAATGTAAAGACAATACTTGGCAGAAACTTCTGAAAACAAGAGTGGGGATAGAATTCTTTGGCACCTTAGCAACAGTTTATGAAGGAGGACCAATGTTAATTACAGCTGAACAGAACTTTCTTATTTCCCAGTCTCTGTCAAAGGAGGGCCATCGAGCAGTATTTATTTTTCAAAAGACAGAAAATAGAGCCAGTTGGCTGAGGCTCCAACTCTGATTTATTTCTTCAGTTCAGTTCAGTCACTCAGTTGTGTCTGACTCTTCTCGACCCCATGAACCGTGGCACTCAAGGCCTCCCTGTCCATGCCAACTCCCGGAGTTCACCCAAACTCATGTGCATCGAGTCAGTGACGCCATCCAACCATCTCATCCTCTGTCATCCCCTTCTCCTCCTGCCCTCAATCTTTCCCAACATCAGGGTCTTTTCAAATGAGTCAGCTCTTCACATTTATTTCTTACTGTTTTGCAAATATCACACAAACCCAGATCTTATGACTTTCACCATTTTTATTGGAATCAATAATGATAGTTTTACAATTTATTTTAACCCAAGTTTCTTCATGGCCTGCTCTCTGTTTATCACCTTGCTATATCTCTTGCACTCTCCTTTCTGCCACGCCCTGCCACGTGTACTGCAAACCACCTGCGTCACTTCTGATAGTGAGGTCCTCTGTGCTTTCACCCCAGTATGGTCGAGTGGTGAAGAGGGCAGAGCCCTGCATTCACTCTTCCACTTCTAGCACTCTTCCACTTCTAGTAAGTTACTTTCCCAGCTGTGCCTCAGTTTCCTCAACTGAGACTCATGTCAGAACCTCACTTGAATGTGGAAAAATTACGTGCCGAGTGCTTGGTTCAGAGTAGCTTACATACTATTTGGTGCTACATTATTTGATAGAAATTACATATTCTTGTTTAGGGTCTGTTCTGTTCCATTTTGCTCTTCAAACCTATTACTGTGATTGGGGGTATATTAACTGTGTGTGCTTAAACATTTCAAGTTCTACTTTATGAATATGTATGACAATAGGAATTCATCTTGACAGAGTACTTGTACATGTAGATTAGTACATAACTGTTGAGAAATTAATGAAAATTTTATTAAAAATGTTCCTGTTGCCTAGAGACAACATAGAGGCTTGAACATATCTCTACAGATTTTGCATTTGAAGGACTGAGGTTTACGTGTGGACTTGTTTCTCCCTATTAAAAAAACAATTAAATGTGTGGAAGGTCCCAGGACAAGTCTCTTTCTTTTTACCTTGACTGGTCCACTACAGGGAGATTTTGGAATTATCTGGCAATCGGGTCTGAGTATGATTCATGAAGAGGGGCTGACCTGTGTGAGGAGACTGAAATGCTGGTTCACATTCAGTTCCTCACTCTGCTGTTGTTACCACTAATGGAATCACTGTATGTTCAGCCCAGGTGTTATGTCCATATCTCACACACTGCAGAAAGGCTACAGGAAGCCTTTAAAAAGCAGATATTTGTTTTTCCAGGGTTAGTGGCACCCTTCTTTGTCTAAGTAATGGATCTTACATTGTGTATTTTAAACTTATTGAGCATTACTTAAATCCTATAATACATATCAACGATGTGATTAAATCTAATTTCCGTTAGATCGTTTGTCAGATTAATTGGTTAGCCTCCCCAGGGGCAGATTTCCTCTTCTAAGCACGAAAAATAGCATCCTTACAGAATCTTCAAAAAGCAGTATGTAAACCAGTTGCCACATCCAAAAATGGAATTATTTATTCAAGAATTTCATTTGCAACTGAATGTTTGACAGTTGTGACAAATAGAAACATAAAAATATGAAGAAATGTTTTGGAAGTAATTTTTCCTCCTTTGGCCTTTAATTTGCTGTCATACATTGACTTCAAAGCCCTCAGTGTAATATACAGAATCCCCAAACATTCCTTTCATTTGTTTTTTTTTCCAATTCCATGTTAGCTTTTCCTGACTTTTTACAGACACTGTATTCGATTTACATTTCTTCACATCAAATTTTTATTTTCCTAATTCCTGTGGGAAAAAGTGAACATGCAACATAGCATGCATAAGTTAACTAAAAGACCACTCAAATGTAAAAATATATACTTATATAAACATATAAACCCAGAGAAAAACTATTAAAAATTCCAACATATGGAGGCTGAACAACACACTGCTGAATAACCAACAAATCACAGAAGAAATCAAAAAAGAAATCAAAATTTGCATAGAAACAAATGAAAATGAAAACACAACAACCCAAAACCTGTGGGACACTTTAAAAGCAGTCCTAAGGGGAAAGTTCATAGCAATACAGGCATACCTCAAGAAACAAGAAAAAAGTCAAATAAATAACCTAACCCTACACCTAAAGCAACTAGAAAAGGAAGAAATGAAGAACCCCAGGGTTAGTAGAAGGAAAGAAATCTTAAAAATTAGGGCAGAAATAAATGCAAAAGAAACAAAAGAGACCATAGCAAAAATCAACAAAGCCAAAAGCTGGTTCTTTGAAAGGATAAATAAAATTGACAAACCATTAGCTGGACTCATCAAGAAACAAAGGGAGAAAAATCAAATCAATAAAATTAGAAATGAAAATGGAGAGATCACAACAGACAACACAGAAATACAAAGGATCATAAGAGACTACTATCAACAATTATATGCCAATAAAATGGACAACGTGGAAGAAATGGACAAATTCTTAGAAAAGTACAACTTTCCAAAACTGGACCAGGAAGAAATAGAAAACCTTAACAGACCCATCACAAGCACGGAAATTGAAACTGTAATCAGAAATCTTCCAGCAAACAAAAGCCCAGGTCCAGACGGCTTCACAGCTGAATTCTACCAAAAATTTAGAGAAGAGCTAACACCTATCCTGCTCAAACTCTTCCAGAAAATTGCAGAGGAAGGTAAACTTCCAAACTCATTGTATGAGGCCACCATCACCCTAATACCAAAACCTGACAAAGATCCCACAAAAAAAGAAAACTATAGGCCAATATCACTGATGAACATAGACGCAAAAATCCTTAACAAAATCCTAGCAATCAGAATCCAACAACACATTAAAAAGATCATACACCATGACCAAGTGGGCTTTATCCCAGGGATGCAAGGATTCTTCAATATCCGCAAATCAATCAATGTAATACACCACATTAACAAATTGAAAAATAAAAACCATATGATTATCTCAATAGATGCAGAGAAAGCCTTTGACAAAATTCAACATCCATTTATGATAAGAACTCTCCAGAAAGCAGGAATAGAAGGGACATAGCTCAACATAATAAAAGCTATATATGATAAACCCACAGCAAACATTATCCTCAATGGTGAAAAATTGAAAGCATTTCCTCTAAAGTCAGGAACAAGACAAGGGTGCCCACTTTCACCATTACTATTCAACATAGTTTTGGAAGTTTTGGCCACAGCAATCAGAGAAGAAAAAGAAATAAAAGGAATCCAAATTGGAAAAGAAGAAGTAAAACTCTCACTATTTGCAGATGACATGATCCTCTACATAGAAAACCCTAAAGACTCCACCAGAAAATTACTAGAACTAATCAATGATTACAGTAAAGTTGTAGGATATAAAATCAACACACAGAAATCCCTTGCATTCCTATACACTAATAATGAGAAAACTGAAAGAGAAATTAAGGAAACAATTCCATTCACCATTGCAATGAAAAGAATAAAATACCTAGGAATATATCTACCTAAAGAAACTAAAGACCTATATATAGAAAACTATAAAACACTGGTGAAAGAAATCAAAGAGGACACTAATAGATGGAGAAATATACCATGTTCATGGATTGGAAGAATCAATATAGTGAAAATGAGTATACTACCCAAAGCAATTTATAGATTCAATGCAATCCCTATCAAGCTACCAATGGTATTCTTCACAGAGCTAGAACAAATAATTTCACAATTTGTATGGAAATACAAAAAACCTCGAATAGCCAAAGCTATCTTGAGAAAGAAGAATGGAACTGGAGGAATCAACCTACCTGACTTCAGGCTCTACTACAAAGCCACAGTTATCAAGACAGTATGGTACTGGCACAAAGACAGAAATATTGATCAATGGAACAAAATAGAAAGCCCAGAGATAAGTCCACGCACATATGGACACCTTATCTTTGACAAAGGAAGCAAGAATATACAATGGATTAAAGACAATCTCTTTAACAAGTGGTGCTGGGAAAACTGGTCAACCATTTGTAAAAGAATGAAACTAGAACACTTTCTAACACCATACGCAAAAATAAACTCAAAATGGATTAAAGATCTCAACGTAAGACCAGAAACTATAAAACTCCTAGAGGAGATCATAGGCAAAACACTCTCTGACATACATCACAGCAGGATCCTCTATGACCCACCTCCCAGAATATTGGGGATAAAAGCAAAAATAAACAAATGGGACCTAATTAAATTTAAAAGCTTCTGCACAACAAAGGAAACTATTAGCAAGGTGAAAAGGCAGCCTTCAGAATGGGAGAAAATAATAGCAAATGAGGCAACTGACGAACAACTAATCTCAAAAATATACAAGCAACTCCTACAGCTCAACTCCAGAAAAATAAATGACCCAATCAAAAAATGGGCCAAAGAACTAAATAGACGTTTCTCCAAAGAAGACATACAGATGGCTAACAAACACATGAAAAGATGCTCAACATCCCTCATTATCAGAGAAATGCAAATCAAAACCACTATGAGATACCATTTCACACCAGTCAGAATGGCTGTGATCCAAAAGTCTACAAGCAATAAATGCTGGAGAGGGTGTGGAGAAAAGGGAACTCTCTTACACTGTTGGTGGGAATGCAAACTAGTACAGCCACTATGGAGAACAGTGTGAAGATTCCTTAAACAACTGGAAACAGAACTGCCTTATGATCCAGCAATCCCACTGCTGGGCATACACACTGAGGAAACCAGAAGGGAAAGAGACATGTGTACCCCAATGTTCATTGCAGCACTGTTTATAATAGCCAGGACATGGAAGCAACCTAGATGCCCATCAGCAGATGAGTGGATAAGAAAGCAGTGGTACATATACACAATGGAGTATTACTCAGCCATTAAAAAGAATACATTTGAATCAGTTCTAATGAGATGGATGAAACTGGAACCTATTATACAGAGTGAAGTAAGCCAGAAAGAAAAACACCAATACAGTATACTAACGCATATATATGGAATTTAGAAAGATGGTAACAATAATCCTGTGTACGAGACTGCAAAAGAGACACTGATGTATAGATCAGTCTTATGGAACTCTGTGGGAGAGGGAGAGGGTGGGGAGATTTGGGAGAATGGCATTGAAACATGTATAATATTATGTATGAAACGAGTCGCCAGTCCAGGTTCGATGCACGATACTGGATGCTTGGGACTGGTGCACTGGGACGACCCAGAGGGAGGGTATGGGGAGGGAGGAGGGAGGAGGGTTCAGGATGGGGAACACAGGTATACCTGTGGCGGATTCATTTCGATATTTGGCAAAACTAATACAATATTGTAAAGTTTAAAAATAAAATAAAATTTAAAAAAAAATTAAAAAAAAAAAAGACAAAATTGGATTTTTCCCTGATAATAAAATTGGCTTGGCTCACTGAGGATTCTTCTTAAATTCACATTCGCAGACAACCAGATAATCACAGAGAATTTTAGCACGAATTATTTAATTTATACAATGTCTAATTTCAAAATTAGAAATTATGTAGTACTTAATTAGTGGCAGATATTATCAGTTGCCCACACCAAAGCTATTACCTTATTCCTTGCCAGAATTACTTTCCATGACAGAGGCTAAAAATACCAGCATGTGCTTATTAATATAAGATACTATGCTCTTAAGTCTTGTGATACAAACTAATTTATCAACCAAATGGGGGCATATTTGAGAATAAAAGGGAAGTATACATAATTACATCCAGTACTGTGGGCAAGAATCCCTTAGAAGAAATGGAGTAGCCCTCACAGTCAAAGCAAAGTGTCTAAAATGCAGCACTTGTATACAAGCTCAAAAACAACAGGATGATCTCAGTTCATTTCCAAGGCAAACCATTCAACATCACAGTAATCCAAGTTTATGCTCCAACCACCAATGCCAAAGAAGCTGAAGGTGACGGGTTCTATGAAGACCTTCAAGACTTTCTAGAATTAACACACACAGAAAAAGATGTCCTTTTCATCATAAGGGATTGGAATGCAAAACTAGGAAATCAAGAGATACCCAGAATAACAGGCAAGTTTTGCCTTAGAATACAAAATGAAACAGGGCAAAAGCTAACAGAATTTTGTCAAGAGAATACACAGGTCATAGCAAATTCCTTTTTTCAACAACCCAATAGTCAACTCTACACATGGACATCACTATATGATCAATACCAAAATTAGATTGATTATGTTCTATGCAGCCAATAGGACTCTGGAGAGGCTCTATACAGTCAGCAAAAACAAGACCGGGAACTGACTGTGGCTCAGATCATGAGCTCCGTATTGCAAAATCTAGATTTAAACTGAAGAAAGTAGGGAAAACCACTAGGCCATTCAGGCGTGACCTAAATCAAATTCCTTATGATAATAGAGTAGTGGTGATGAATAGATTCAAGTGATTAGGTAGGGTAGACAGAGTGCCCAAACAGGTATGGATGGGGATTCATAACCTTGTACAAGAGACAGTGACCAAAATCATCCCAAAGAAAAAGAAATGCAGGAAGGCAAAGTGGTTGCCATGGGAGGCCTTACAAATAGCTAAGGAAAGAAGAGAAATGAAAGGCAAAGGAGAAAGGGAAAGGTAATCCCAACTGAATGCAGAGTTCCAGAGAATAGCAAGGAGAGATAAGAGATTCTTGAATGAACAATGAAAGGAAATAGAGGAAAACAATAGAATGGGAAAGACTAGAGATCTCTTCAAGAAAACTGGAGATATCAAGAGAATGTTTCATGCAAGGATAGGCACGATAACAGAAATGTAAGGACCTAACAGAACCAGAGCAGATTAAGAAGAGGTGGCAAGAATACACAGAACCATACAAGAAAGGTATTAATTAGCCAGATAACCAGGATGTTGTGGTCACTCGTCAGCTGGACATCCTGGAGAGTAAAGTCAAGGGGGCCTTAGGAAGCTCTACAAACACACTGGCTATGAACAAAGCCAGTGGAGGAGACAGAATTCCAGCTGAGCCACTTAAACTCTTAAAGATGAAATTGTTAAAGTGCTGCACTCAGTATGTCAGCAAGTTTGGAAAACTAAGCTGTGGTCACAGGACTGGATAAAGGTCAGCTTTCGCTGCAACCTCAAAGAAGGGAAATTCCAAACAATGCTCAAGCTACTATACAATTGGGCTCATTTCACATGCTAGTATGGTTATGCTCAAAATTCTTTGAGCTAGACTTCAGCAGTATGTGAACTAAGAGCTTACAGATGTACAAGACGGATTTCAAAAAAGCAGAGGAACCAGAGATTAAATTGCCAACGTTTGTTGGATCATGGAGAAAGCAAGGGAGTTCCAGAAAAACATCTGCTCATTGACTATGCTAAATCCTTTGATTGTGTGGATCACAGCAA
The DNA here is from genome assembly GCF_003369695.1 of Bos indicus x Bos taurus. Lineage (NCBI taxonomy): Eukaryota > Metazoa > Chordata > Mammalia > Artiodactyla > Bovidae > Bos > Bos indicus x Bos taurus. The sequence goes on along the minus strand of NC_040076.1, from coordinate 51,255,644 downwards.
ACTATGGGAAATCCTTAATGAGAGGGGAGTACTAGACCACCTTATCATCTCCTGAGAAATTTGTATGCTACTCAAGAAGTAACAGTTAGGATCAGTCATGGAAGAACTGACTGGTTCGATATTGGAAAAGGAATATGACATGCTGTATATTATCACCCTGCTTATTTAATTAATATACAGATTACATCATGCAAAATGCCAGGCTGGATGAATCACAAGCTGGAATCAAGATTGCTGGGAGAAACATCAGAAGTCTCAGATATGCAGATGATATCACTCTAATGATAGAAAGTGAAGAGGAACTAAAGAGCTTTTTAATGGGGGTGAAAGAGTAGAGTGAAAAAGCTGGCTTAAAACTCAACATTCCAAAAACTAAGATCATGGCATCCAGTCCCATCACTTCATGGCAAATAGATGGTGAAAAAATGGAAACAGTGACAAGCTTTATTTTCTTGGGCTGAAAATCACTATGGATGGTGACTGAAACCATGAAATTAAAAGACACTTGCTCCTGATAGCTAGACAGCTTATTAAACCTAGACAACTAATAATCTAGACAGTTTATTAGAAAGCAGAGACACCACTTTGCTGACAAAGGTTCTGTAGAGTCAAAGCTATGGTTTTTCCAGTAGTCATGTATGGATGTGAGAGTTTGACCATAAAGAAAGCTTAATGCCAAAGAATTGATGCTTTTGAACTGTGAGGCTGGGGAAGACTCTTGAGAGTCCTCTGGACTGCAAGGAGATCAAACCAGTCATTCCTAAGGAAAATCAACCCTGAATATTCATTGGAAAGACTAATGTTGAAGCTGAATCTCCAATACTTTGGCCACCAGATGCCAAGAGCCAACTCATTGGAAAAGACCCTGATTCTGGGAAAGATTAAGGCAGAAAGAAAAGGGGATGAGATGGTTGGATGACACGATTGATTCAGTGGACAGGAGTTTGAGCAAACTCAGGTAGATGGTGAAGGGCAAGGAAGCTTGGTGTTCTGCAGTTCATGGGGTTGCAGAAATTCAGACATGACTTAACTACTGAACAACAACAAAGTCCATTGTGGGATGTACCATGCTTCTTTAGTCATTCATAAATACAGTTAGGTTGTTTCTGCTTTGGTGCTATGAACACTCATATAAAAGTTTTTGTGTGGACATATGTTTTCAACTCCTCTGAGTATATACCTACAAGTGATATTACTGGGCCACATGAAAGCTCAGTGATTCACTTTTGGAGAACTGTTAACTGTTTTCTAATGCACCATTTTACATTCCCACAAACTATGTATGAGGGTTCTAATTTTTTCACATTCTCATTAACAGTTATTATTGTCTGTGATTTTTGTTTTGTCATTCTAGTGAATGGAAGTGACATCACATTTTTCTAATTAACATTTTCCCTAATTTGGAAACATGCATTCAAAATAATTTGCTCACTTTTTAAATGTTTATGATTATTTTGGTAGAATTTCAATAGTTCTGCATATATCTTACTGTATATATATACTGTATATATATTACTAGACTGTAATCAGATATACAATTTGCAAATCACATATCTTCCATTTTATGCATGCATGGCCTTTTTAGTTTCTTAATAGTGACTTTAATGCACACAAAATTTCGTCTTAAAAAAAAATGTTATTAAGTTAACTCGTTCTTGTTATTTAAGTATTATATGTAGGAACCGTTCCCTAATGCAAGATCATGAAGATTCAGCTCTCTTAAGAATTTTATAAATGCAGGTGGTATATTTCAGTATTTGATGCATTTTTAACTTAATTTTGCATATAGTTGGTGGTGGGGGTCAAAATTTATTCTTTTGCCTGTAGATATCCATTTTCCCAGCACCATTCATTGACATTGTCTTAGCACTATTGTTGAAAACCAATTAATCATAAATAGCCTAGCCTAGTGCGTGTGCTCAGTCATATTCGACTCTTTGTGAATCCCATGAACTGCAGCCTGCCAGGATCCTCTGTCCACGGAATTTTCTTAGCAAGAACACTGGAATGGATTGCCATTCCAATGGATCTCCCCGACTCAGGGATCGAACTCATGTCTCCTGCTTGGCAGGCAGATTCTTTACCACTGTGCCATCTATGTGGGTTTATTTCTGGATTTTTAATTATATTCCGTTAGTCTAATATTTACTGTATGCTAGTACTATGAAATCATGACTGTTTGTAGCTTGTGTAGTACATTTTGAAATCCAGAAGTGTGAGTTTGCCTACTTAGCTGTTCTTTTTCAAGATGCTTTAGACTATTCTAAATTCTTCATAATTTCCATATTAATTTTAGAATCAGATTGTTAATTTCTGCAAGAAAAAAAATGGCATTTGATAGGGATTATGGAGAGTGAAAAAGTTGGTTTAAAGCTCAACATTCAGAAAACTAAGATCATGGCATCTGGTCCCATCACTTCATGGGAAATAGATGGGGAATCAGCAGAAACAGTGTCAGACTTTATTTATTTATTTTTTTTGGCTCCAAAATCACTGCAGATGATGATTGCAGCCATGAAATTAAAAGACGCTTACTCCTTGGAAGGAAAGTTATGACCAACTTAGATAGCATATTCAAAAGCAGAGACGTGACTTTGCCAACAAAGGTCCATCTAGTCAAGGTTATGGTTTTCCCAGTGGTCATGTATGGGTGTCAGAGTTGGACTGTCAAGAAAGCTGAGTGCCGAAGAAGTGATGCTTTTGAACTGTGGTGTTGGAGAAGACTCTTGAGAGTCCCTTGGACTGCAAGGAGATCCAACCAGTCCATTCTAAAGGAGATCAGCCCTGGGTGTTCTTTAGAAGGACTGATGCTAAAGCTGAAACTCCAGTACTTTGGCCACCTCATGAGAAGAGTTGACTGATTGGAAAAGACTCTGATGCTGGGAGGGCTTGGGGGCAGGAGGAGAAGGGGACGACAGAGGATGAGATGGCTGGATGGCATCACTGACTCGATGGACATGGGTTTGGGTGAACTCTGGGAGTTGGTGAAGGACAGGGAGGCCTGGCGTGCTGTGATTCATGGGGTCGCAAAGAGTTGGACACAACTGAGTGACTGAACTGAACTGAACTGAACTGATGTCAAACCTGTAGATCAACTCAATGAGTATTGCCATCTTAACAGCATTAGGTCTGCCAATAAATGAACACATGCCATCTTTTAATTTACTTAGTTTTCTTTGTTTCAATAATGCTTTGTAGTTTTCAGTGCACAAGTCAAACGTCACTTTTTCTTAAATATATCCCTAAGTGTTTTGTTCTTTTTGATACTGTTACACATGGACTTATTTTCTTAATTTTATTTTCAGGTTGTTTCAGGTATTTTCAGTTCAGTCGCTCAGTTGTGTCCAACTCTTTGTGACCCCATGTACTGTTTATTGCTTGGGCACAGAAGTAGTTAATTTCAGTATATTAATCTTGTATCCTGCTGACCTGATTTATTGGCTGATAGTTGTGTTTTCTTTTTTTTTTTTTTAATTCCTAAGGATGATGTTAATTCCTCCATTCCAAATAGATATCTTTTTTTTTTTCTACCTAATTATCCAATGCATGATCTTTTTCAGGATATAAAAATTTCTTTCAACTTCTACTTTATTAAGCATTCTTTTTGTCAAAGAAATAATGTAATATTTGTTCTTTATTCATGTCAATATGGTATATTAATCAAACATTACATTGTTAGTTATTACATTGAGTGATATTTGTATGCAGAATAAACAAGCATTCCCAGGAGCAATTCTAAAAAAAAAAAAAAAAAAAAAGAACGTATAAACCCAAAGACTCCTCTTGTTTTTTTCTGCTCACTCAGCAAATCAGTCCCCATATTGATTATTTTCCTTTCATTCTCTCTCTACTGTCTTGGTCTGGGCCACATCTTTCCCTGCCCACAGTATTGCAATAGCTTTTTTTTGCAATAGCTTCTTAATAGGTTTCTCTGTCTCTAGTTCATTCTCTCTCTTGGCTCTTCTATTTAGTATGGTCAGTATAATTCTCCACTCTCATCTTTGTCATTTTTTCCCCTTAAAAACTGACAATGCCTATTATTTATTTGTCAAAGTGAAACTTATCAGCCTTTCTAACTTAAATTCAAATACTGAGCTCTGGCCAGCAGAGTGTGGGCAGAGGTGATGTTCCCATCTCCATGCCTGGACCACAAGACCTCCTACGCCACTGGCTTCATGCTTTCTCTCTTCCATCATCTGACAGTGTCAGGAAAATAGCAGATAACTTTGAAATGATAGAGAATGAAGGAACCAATAGATTAAAAAGAGTAGGGTCTTTGAATAATTTCATGGTGCAAAGCTCCTTGTCCCTAAATCCCACTCCTGTAAGCAAGAAAGAGAATTCCATTGTTTTTTTTTTTGAGGGGGGCGGTATTTGTTGAAGCAGTTAGCCAGTTATCCTAATATGTTTCAGTTTTGCAGTAACAGTATTATTGGTACAAGTCAAGATTCATTAATTTGCTGGGGGATTATTATTTGGATTTGGGACCTTTTGTGCAGTTTTTTCATTAGTTTCTTGCATATGGCTTTTGAATGTAATTGTCTTTTTGTTTGAAAAAAAGAATTATCTTGATAGGGTACTTGCATCTATTTTGTCCTAGGTACAAAGAGGAAGCAAAGAAAAGGTTATTTCTTCAATATACTTCTAAAAAGCTTATGGGTTATATTATAGTCTTACCTTGAGCCCATTTTCTACTAAATTTTTACACTCAGCATAGAACCTCAACAACATTATCACTCCTGTCAGAATCCCAAGTGATTAGAATCATTTTCTGGCCTTATCTGAGACACCCAGAATTATTCTGTTGCCTGATTGTTCCTAGGGTTTGATGCTAATGAAAGCGCTTTTGTTTATTTTTCTTATTGTTTCTAAAAGAAAATTCTTTTAATGAATTCCCACTGTTGCACAAAATCAATGTAAGCTTTATTTTGCCAGCACCCATTACTTTAAGCGGTCTTCTTCATAGCTTGAGCGCTTTGATGGCAGGACCTTGGTAAAGAAAGCACCTCCCATCATTCCTAGAAGTTGAGTTTTTGTTGGGTAACTCGGCCTACGGACAGAAGAAGGAAATCACATCTTGTGACGTGGTCCAGCACCGGAGTGTGTCATTTGTGGCCATTTCTCTTTCAACCATCCTTCTCTCTACCATCTGAAAAAGTCTGTCTCTTATCTGAGGACTAGAAAATGACATTTACTAGATCACCACTTTAGAATTCACATCTTGGATAAATACAGGATGTCAAGAGGGTCTTGACACTTTATTTCAAAATCTTGTTTTGCTTCCTAAATAGCATCAGTTGTTCATTCTTCACATTTTCTGCTATAGGAAAACATATATGCAAGAGCTTTGTTTACTCCTAGGTTATTTAACATAAAATTCTGAATTAACAGGTGACTTTGGCCAATGCCATTCTCAGATATGTGTAACAATCCCTGATAATATATTTTATAACCTTTCTGGGTTAGTAGGGATTGAGGCATGTCAGAAGGTCAAAAGAGGGGAGAAGAGGATAAAAAGAAACCTGGTATTTGGTTTCTAAGCCTGTCCCTGGAACCAGACTTGAAAGCTTTAGGGACCAGCAACTGCAGAGACCACACTGCTAACCTTGTTTGTTTTCAATGTACATGTGTTATCATTGGCTGTTTATGTTTGTCTTCCATGCATGAAGGAAAGGATCAATCATGTGTTACTTACCTTTGAATCTTGAAACAAACACATTCAATAAAAGTTTTGGTAACTAAGAGAGTGAATAACTAAAGTGACCTCTACATTTGACTATCATTGTAGTATAACAGGATATTATAATCGAGCTATAGTCCTGATCACATATGAACCCTGATTTTACCATTTAGGCTTTTTACAAGATAAAAGTAGTAAAGGAATAAATTAGTAGTAAGAAAGAGGAATGAAGGTCAGGATCATGTAGATGAGGAGGAATGGGTAAAGGTTAATCAATAGAAAACAGAAGAGATTTAAAGGTAAGAGGTGATAGGATTTATATATGGGCTAGAGAAAGAGTTATGAAGAGATGAACATGGTGGAATCAAAAGGTGAGCATCCAGGATTACAGTCAAGGAGTTCTCTGACTCACTGAATAGGGAGTTGTGAAGATGTAGTACAGTAAACCGCAGAGTTTCTTAGAGGGAAGCTGTTCCATAGATAAGAAAGTCTTTTTATTCCGTATTATTATTTTCCTTTCATGTTGGGAGGATGTACAAGTGACAGTTGGTCTCCTTTCAGCCAAATAGCTCCCATATGCTACATAATGCTGCTGCTGATTAAAATCCTATGGAAGAGTCAGCCTGTGTCTGGAACAATAGCAGCCTGAATTCAATTTATCAGTCTTCTGGGGAAGCAGAGATAATCAAATTCCCCCCTTCAGCAACTTTGGGAACACACCATTTGACAAAATACAATGGATGTGAGTCACACACTTTCTGTTTGTACACCTGCTGCCTGTTAATCACAAGTTTCTGGCATTTTGTGAGTTTTTCTCTTCCCTAGTCACATCTTATAGTCTTTGTCATTTAAAGGCAGGGGCACTTCTGTGAAAACTGTTACTGCAACATGTATGAAAACTTAGGGAGATCAGTAGGGAGACAAAGTTGTGGGTGATATGAGGAAAAAACCATCTTTAGTCAGAGAAATTTGGGTTTGAATATGCTTTTCACCTTTTTAGTATGTAACCTGGAAAAGTGATTTAAGTCCTCTGAACTTTGATTCCCTTATCTGTAAAATGAGGATAAAGATATACACAACAGAGGATTGTTTTGTGGGTTAAATTACATAATTTATGTTTGGCTATGCATTCTGGAAAAATCTAGGTGATGAGAACTACAAGGAACCCTCGAACACTCCATTTAAAACCCTTCCCTCAGAGACTTGTCCAAACTTTAATGTGGCTTCTAGAAGCCTTAGGCCTTGTATCCCTGGGACAACCAGTCCTCTTTGGAGTTCTCATTTGGAAAACTCAGGGATGTTAGAAGAATTTACTGTTTGTTCTGCTGCTGCTGCTGCTAAGTCGTGTCCGACTCTGTGCGACCCCAGAGACGGCAGCCCACCAGGCTCCTCCGTCCCTGAGATTCTCCAGGCAAGAACACTGGAGTGGGTTGCCATTTCCTTCTCCAATGCATGAAAGTGAAAAGTGAAAGTGAAGTCGCTCAGTCGTGTCCAACTCTTTAGCGACTCCATGGACTGCAGCCCACCAGACTCCTCCATCCATGGGATTCTCTAGGCAAGAGTATTGGAGTGGGGTGCCATCACCTTCTCCGACTGTTTGCTCTAGCCAACACCAAGTCTCTTTTTAGAGGATTTACTAAGAAAGGCTTGCAATTGTGAATCCTCTCTCTGAACCTTTAAAATATAGATATATTTCCTATAACTTGGATGTATCTTTCTCAAGGACCTGAAAACTATTTCTTTGAAATGTAATAAACAGTAAGTCTAGGGTTTCTGTCTCCTAGACTTGGCAGCATAGAATCCTAACTTTAATAACTGTCAGGTAGCAGAGTCAGCTGGAGGCACTAATCATGTTTGGTAATTTTGCATTCCTGCCTACTTGCCTTTTCTCCACCCTCATTTTGCCTTTAAAGCCCCCAGTCACACAGCTCTTTCTGCTACTATCTATCAGTATTTACTGAATAAAATCTGTTTTCATCAGTATTTACTGAATAAAATTTGTTTTCATTTACTGAACACAATAAAATAAAATTTACTCTAATGCCTGGCTTTGTTTCTCTTTGTTTACAAAGACTGTCTTTCAAACCTCTGCCCCTAGATCTCTTAATGGTGTGTGTATGTTTTCTCCAAAGGAGAGGATGAGGTTCAGTCTTGTCAGGAAAGGTCATGAGAAGAAATTGGGAAAATGTGAGAAGGTTGTTGTATGGGTCCTGACTGTCTCTGGAGAATAGGCCTGAGGGTTAATTTCTGCTCATAAATTTTTCAAAGGTCAGAAATACAACTTAAATAAGCTTTCACTAGTTTAGCTTAAACCAAAATGGAATTTAAGGATGCAGATTTATTAAAGGATGGAATGCAGATATTTAAAGAACGCTTCAGCCACCTGAAATGTGGCTAATAGCCACTGAGGAAATGAATGTTTTAACTTAATTTTAATGAATTCAAGTATAAAAAGCCACGCATGGCTGATGGTTACTCTGTTACAGGGCACAACAATCATGCTACGTTGTCTCTCCTTGGCTTTATTCTTAGCCTGTCTCCATGTGGTGTCAATGGCTCCTGGAAGCTGCAGAATTAGATCTTTCTCAAATAATATAATCTCACAGGAAGAGAGAAAACCATCTCTTCATTAGCCCTGTCTACCCCTGAAAAGGACTCAAGCTGGCCTTGATGAGGTAAGTCCTGAAGTGCATGGGGTTGGACACTGATGGTCTACACTGAGTCACATCCTGTTTGGGCCATTTAGTTCCTTGCCTTCCAGAACTGCTTTGAGTTTTGGAGCAATAATTATCAAATAGTGGTTAAAGCAGATGTTGACAGACTTTTTGAGAAGGGTAAAAGTAACGATACCTTGTAGCCTTGATGACAGCATGCTGCACAGGGTGAAGGACTGGAACATTTCTTTTTTATCACAGAAAGGATTTGGCACCTTAAAGTCCTGGTCAAACAGAAGTGGAAACCACACAATTTAAAAAGCAGTGTTCTCAAAACAGCAGCAGCAGCATCCACGACACATTCAAGAAATCTTATGTATCAGTTCAGTTCAGTTCAGTCGCTCAGTCGTGTCCGACTCTTTGTGACCCCATGAATCACAGCATGCCAGGCCTCCCTGTCTATTACCAACTCCCGGAGTTCACTCAAACTTACGTCCATTGAGTTGGTGATGCCATCCAGCCATCTCATCCTTTGTTGTTCCCTTTTCCTCCTGCCCCCAATCCCTCCCAGCATCAGAGTCTTTTCCAATCAGTCAACTCTTCTCATGAGGTGGGCCAAAGTACTGGAGTTTCAGCTTTAGCATCATTCCTTCCAAAGAACACCCAGGGCTGATCTCCTTTAGAATGGACTGATTGGATCTCCTTGCAGTCCAAGGGACTCTCAAGAGTCTTCTCCAACACCATAGTTCAAAAGCATCAATTCTTCGGCACTCAGCCTTCTTCACAGTCCAACTCTCACATCCATAAATGACCACTGGAAAAACCATAGCCTTGACTAGACGGACCTTTGTTGGCAAAGTAATGTCTCTACTTTTCAATATGCTATCTAGGTTGGTCATAACTTTGTTTCCAAGGAGTAAGCGTCTTTTAATTTCATGGCTGCAGTCACCATCTGCAATCTTATGTATGCTGCTGCTGCTATGTCATGTCAGTCATGTCCGACTCTGTGCGACCCCATAGACGGCAGCCCACCAGGCTCCCCCGTCCCTGGGATTCTCCAGGCAAGAACACTGGAGTGGGTTGCCATTTCCTTCTCTAATGCATGAAAGTGAAAAGTGAAAGTGAAGTCCCTCAGTTGTGTCCGACTCTTAGCGACCCCATGGACTGCAGCCTACCAGGCTCCTCCATCCATGGTATTCTCCAGGCCAGAGTACTGGAGTGGGGTGCCATTGCCTTTTCCGAATCTTATGTATAGAGAACAATAAAAAGGTAGGAGAGTAAGGACAGTAAGAGCATGGCTGGTGTTCCATGGCTCAATAATGGGCATTTTAACAAACACTCTTTTGGAACTCTGAGAGTACTAAAGATGATCTGATAGGGAGTTGGAATACCTGCAAGTAAAGGTGGAAGTTAAATACAGGAAATAAGGCTTTACTATTAATGTTACAATAGCTGTGCCCTAGGACTGGTAAAGCTGAAGTATTCATATTTAAGCACTCAGAACTATTAGGTGCTCAGATTTTACCTACCATTACCATTGTATGTGCCCCCACACAGCCCACATTCATTCCTCCTTGAGTAAGTACATAGTTTTTCTGTGCTTTATTGATACTGGTGGTATGAGGAGTGATGCTAGGGTTCAGGATTTAGCATATCCTATAGAACTGTGAAGGTTCAATTTCTGAAACCCAAAGTATTAGAAAAATCTGCTGTTGAGAATGTTGGAAGCAAATTTGTAGATAAGGACTGACATTCAGCATTGGACAACATATAGACATATCATTTGTTAAATTATAAGTTATAAAATGACTTTGGATCAGATTTATCTAGCAACTTGTCTCAAGTTTTTCCCTATCCCTATTGCTTTGGCCCTTTCTGCATCTTACCACAACTGAAGGGTTGATTACATAGTCAGGGGTCTCCCGGACCAAGACACTCTAAAACCAAGTTATGTTCAGATTGGTCAGTGTTGTTGCCAGTCATTGTTTTCTAAAATGTCAATTGCTATGCACCACCTTTGGCCTCCCAGGAAAACCCGACTATTACCTGTTCATGTTCTACCAGCATTTTGCTTGTGTCTATTCATTCACCTACAGTGTTAATGATTTGTGTTTTTTTTTCTTTTTTAAAACACTTTTATTTTTATTTATATATTTTTGGTTGCACTGAGTCTTTGTTGCTGTGCATGGGCTTCCTCTAATTGGGGAGAACGGGCTGCTCTCTAGCTGTGGGGCGCAGGCTTCTCACTGTCGTGGCTTCTCTTAATACAGAGCACAGGCTCTAGCTGTGGGCTTCAGTAGCTGCAGCACTGAAGTACTGTGGCTCACAAGCTGTAGAGTGCCGGCTGGGTAGTTATGGTGCATAGGCTTAGTTGTTCCTCAGCATGTAGAATCTTTTGAAACAGGGAACCAAACGCATGCTCCCTGAATTAACAGGCTGCTTCTTATCCACTGTACCATGAGAGAAGTCCTCTGATTTGTTGATTACATAGCTTTTACATCCTTTTGTGATCAAACAGGAACAGAATTTTTGATATGCTGCCTTGTTTTATGGAAGCTATGAAGCCTTTGCCTTATATCAGATGAATGGAATGAGAGAAAGGTGTTGAAATTTGATTTTGTAATGATGTAACCTACAGTGAGAATATGAAAAATATGTTGCAAGTATGTCAGGAGACCAAGTCTTTTCTGAAGAAAATTTGCCATTGGTAGCTATAAGTTAGTCATGATTTAAAACTTACAGATGTATAGGGCTTCCCTGATAGGTCACTTGGTAAAGAATCTGCCTGCAATGCAGGAGACCCTGGTTCGATTCCTGGGTCCAGAAGGTCTGCTGGAGAAGGGATAGGCTACCCATTCCAGTTTTCTTGAGCTTCCCTGGTGGCTTAGCTGGTAAAGAATCCTCCTGCTAAGAGGGAAACCTGGGTTCGATCCCTCGGTTGGGAAGATGAGAATGGAAAGGCTACCCACTCCAGTATTCTGGCCTAGAGAATTCTCTAGACTGTATAGTCCATTGGGGTCATAAGGAGTCAGACACAACTGAGTGACTTTCACTTTAAGAATCTGCCTGCAGTGCAGGAGACCCGGGTTCATTACCCAGGTCAGGAAGCTCCCCTGGAGAAGGAAATGGCAACCCACTCCAGTATTCTTGCCAGGAAAATCCCATTGCCAGAGGAGCCTGTCAGGCTACAGTCCATGGGGTCGCAAGAGTTGGACACGACTTAGCAACTAAATAACCACTACCATAGTGGGTACAAGCGACTGGGACAAAAGCTGTAATCAATAGGCTCAATCATTTGCAATATAATCATGTCAAGTCTTTGCCTACAGGTGAACATGTGGATCACAGTTAGAGAAATTTGTATTAGACTGGGCTAGGATACTCATCTTCTCTGTCAAGAACTTATATGTCAGTTGTTTAAGCTTTCCTTCAGGAAATAAATGTTCTCCTTCTTTACCACAAAACCAATTTATGTCCATGGTTTTATTTTTATGATATATAGACCAATGTTTCATCAAATACACACACACATACACAAATTCCATTATAGTTATTGGCATACATAGATTGGTTTAGCCAAGTCATGCTAAAATTATCTATGGAGATTTCTGTGGAGGCTAAGTAATTGAAAAGTTTGGAAAAATTTGTGGCCTTAATTCAAGGTAGATTGAATCAATAATTCTGAAGGAAAAACAATAGCTATTAATAAACCTAAAACCTTGAGAGAAACAGAATTTTTCAACTTTAGGCCACAGAGAATAAGAATATATTGTTTGGCTGTATTTTTATGGTTTAAATTTTAGAGAGCTTCTGCAGTGTAAGTTAAATCTCAGCTCTTATTGGGTGATAAACTCATCATGCTAGAGATGAAGCAGTCACTTCAAATAGGTTTTTGACTTCTTTAAGCCATTGTCCCATTTGGCTCAGATATGGAACAAAACCTAGAAAAGTGACTCTTGATTCCTCTGCCTCATTACCCTAAAACTGTGAAGAAAATTTTAATTTTGTAAATTCCATATGTGAATATCTCAGAGGTCAATTCTAACTCAAAATCACGTCATAGGACAATAATACATAAACGAGCAACTCATGAGATTAGTAAAATTTCTTTATTTAGATTTGTTTACTGAGGAAATTTTGGCATCTGTTATGACTTCTGAAAGTCCAACCTCAGCATTTGAGAGCATTTAGTGTTTAGCCAAGTAGCAGAGCAGCAAACTCATTTTGAGTAAGATATTTAAAGAAAGGATAAATGTCATATGTCATCAGCTGGCATAATTTAACTTGCAAATCAGATGTTGGCAAGAGCTAGTTGGCAGCAGATGGCTGAACTCTTCTGTGTTTCAAACCCTGAACCTATCCTTTTGCATTTCTGTGTTGGAAATCTAATTAAAAGCCTTTTTATCACCATCAGATTAATTATAAACATGCCTTTTTATCTGGTAGGAAATTGACCTGGGCTTATCAAATTTCCCCCCAAACCCTCTATTTTCCAAGATTTTCAAGAAAAAATTTTTCTAAGCCAACTTATTCCGACTAAATGCACCTAATATTTATCCCATTAGCTACTATTTAGACAAAATATGAAACACAACTGAATGAGTCACTTACTATTTAGGACATAAACTGGTTTTAACTTAAGAGTACTTGCTAATTTATTATTATTATGTTTTACTTATAGTTAAATTGATGAAATTAATTTAAAGACAACTTTTTTCCAGATAAATAATTTTCCATGGCAAATAGAATCTTATAAAGCTTAATTTTAAGGTCTTTTATCATATGGTGATGCAATTAATATCAGGGGAAAGGACATGTGTTTCATTAACTTGTCTGTCACTCCGTGAGTTTATGATGTGAGAACTGACACTTCTGCACCATCTGTTTACATATGTCCATAATAGAAGCCGTACATACCAGCAGACTGAAGTATTTTGATAGAGTAAATCCACAGGTATGGGCTCAACATTTCAATAAATGTTAGGTTATTTCCCACAAATAATTTTGTCATTATTAGACTAATTCTTATAATAATACATTAATTTCAAGAAAAGCTAATGCTATAAAAAGTGTCAGGAATTAGTATATTTCCTCAATATACCAAGGAACTGTGTATTTTTGTGGTTAAAAAAAGAGAAGAAGTGATCATCTGACATTTGCTTAGGATGTACAAAGATGGAAACTCCATCACTCCTACCCTTACAATAAAAAAAAGAGATTATCTTTGCACACTTGTCCTTGAATTTATCAGAGAGCTGGGGTTGTAATCAACCATCCAAAATCTGAAGAAAGTTATTTTCCTGGAAGGAGAAACAAAATATGAGCAATTTTTACCCCCTGGGATAAATGTTGAACCCCTATTGAACCCCTATGAATACAAACTATTCATGAGAATTCAAATAAAATTTCTGACAAATTACTTAAGACTGACTTTGGACTAGCATGAGTTTATAGAATACCTGGGAGTTGTAGTTGCAAGGAGAAATTGCACATATGTGCATGATCTTCATAGACCTCACCATGCACTTATAAGAGAGACCAGGGGGTGGGTGGGAGACCTGAGAAGGCCTCTGTATTGGTGATACTTTCAACAACTGCTCTTGTGGAAAAGATGTAAAGCCTGACCTAGAATCTTCTCTCTTATCTTCTCTATGGGGTAAAAGCTTAAGTTGCTATGGGAAGGGCACAAACGCTGCCACCTTCCAGCCCGAAGTGAATATTCATTGCAATTAGGTGAAGGAAAAAATGAAATAACCTCTGCCATTGGGGGAGAAACAGGAAAACACCCTGAGTCTAGACCACTTAGAGCTGGACATTTGGGGAAGGAGTATGACTACAGAAAAGATCCCATAATCAAGGAATCACAGTGCCTTCCTCAGAATGAAGTTAAATCAGAATAGAGAATGACTCCCTGTTCCCCTTTGTCCATCCTTCTTTAACAGTTATCAGCTTTAAAATACCAGCAGAAGGGTAAAGTGAAAAGGGAGATCATTTCCAGGCATAAAGGAAAAATCTAAAATTGAGAGGTGAGTAGATCTTGAGGAAAAAATATGAAAAAGTCTTCCTCATTCTAAGTATTATACAAGTTAAAACCAGAAAATCTGAAGCTTGTGGTGCCCTGATGGTAACCATAGAGACCAAAATAATAACAAATAGACTCAGCTCAATTCCTGACTAACCTGATGCAAAGTCTTATAATCTGAAGAGGAAAGGCACACACAGTTCCAGGTATAAACACCATTTACAGTCATCTCTACTCTTCTACATGAGAGATTCAACTTTCAGCTATAATGCAGGGTAAACAAAGAAGCAAGGGCGAAAAAGCCAACTATATGCTATCAAGAGATAACACAATCAACATAACCAGGTCAAATGACTCATTTTTGGGGATTTAAAATTACTCTGAATAACGTGACTAACATTTTGGAGGAAAAAGTGGACAATGTGCATAAATAGATATGAAATTTCAGATGAGAGATGAAAACTATGATAACCAAATAGAAATGAAATAAGTTAAAGGCATGATTATAGAAGGGAGGAATGCCTTTGATGAATTCATCAGTACAGTCAATACAGTAAAAAAACAAAACAAAACAACAACAAAACCAGTAAATTTGGAGATAGGTTAAGGGAAATTTTCCAAACTGACAAGCATGAAACAAGCAAACAAAAAAAGCATAATTCTTCTAAGACCTAAGGTACAATAGTAAATGGTATAAAATAAATGCAATTGGAATCGTAGAAAGAGAAGGGAGACAGCAGAAGAAATTTTTAAATAGATAATGACCAAGAATTTTTCTGAGTCAATAAATTATAAAATATACAAACTTATGAAACTGAGAGAATGCTAAACAATAAATACTTCCAAACACACCAAGAAGCATACCTATTCAAACTACTACAACCTGATTCAGTTCTAATGAGGTGGATGAAACTGGAGCCTATTATACAGAGTGAAGTAAGCCAGAAGGAAAAACACCAATACAGTATACTAACGCATATATATGGAATTTAGAAAGATGGTAACGATAACCCTGTATACGAGACAGCAAAAGAGACACTGATGTATAGAACAGGCTTATGGACTCTGTGGGAGAGGGAGAGGGTGGGAAGATTTGGGAGAATGGCATTGAAACATGTGAAATGTCATGTATGAAACGAGATGCCAGTCCAGGTTCAATGCACGATGCTGGATGCTTGGGGCTGGTGCACTGGGACGACCCAGAGGGATGGTATGGGGAGGGAGGAGGGAGGAGGGTTCAGGATGGGGAACACATGAGAAATAAAGGAATAAAAAATTAAAAAAAAAACAAAAAAAACACAAACTACTACAACCTGAAGACAAAGAGAAAAAATGTCAGCCCAGATTTCATACTCAAAGAAAATATTTTATAGAATTGAAGGAGAAAGAAAGACTCTTGCAAGAAAAGCAAGAACTGAGAGAATTTCTTACGAGCAGGCCCGTTATTTATTCCTTAAAGGACATTCTTCAAAAATAAGGACTAAGATACTAAGATGTCTTAACAATATAATAGCGTTAACTAGGATCTATACAAAGAAGAGTGCTGGAAATGGCATTCAGGAAGAGAAATATAAAGTTTATTTTTCTTATTTTGAATTTCTGTAAAGAATAACTATGAAAGGCAAGCATTGTATCAAAGTATTGCATATTATGGTATGTATAAAGTAAACTGCATGATAACAATCGCACAAAAGACAGGAAAGGAGCTTAAGTTCTATTGTTATAAGTTCCTTATAGGGAATGATTAATTAAACGTGGGTATTGTAAGCTCTAGGGCAGTCATTGGGATGTGTAAAACTTTTAAATAATAACACCAAATTGAAGATAAGTTAGTAGGTTTAAAACCAATCATTTAAATAATTACATGAAATTTAAGCTGTGAAAACATACCAAATAAAAATTAGAGAAATTTTCAGATTGGATAAAAGTAATACCCAATTTATCCCGACAAGATTTACTTTAAATATAATGAAATAGATTAAAGTAAAAATAGGAAAATGTGTGTGTATTAGTCACTCAGTCATGTCTGACTCTTTGTGACCCCATGGATTATAGCCCACCAGCCTCCTCTGTCCATGGAATTCTTCAGGCAAGAATACCGGAGTGGGTTGCCGTTTCCTTCTCCAGGGGATCTTCCTGACTAAGGGATATGAAAATATGAAAATTATATAATGTATATAATGTATAATGTATATAATTATAAAAATATAATGTAAAACCCCTAACCAAAAGACAGCTAGAGTGTCTATATTAATATCAGGCAAAGTAGACTTCAGAATAGGGAATATTATTGGGGAGAGTATTCATTTGTTGTTGTGGTTCAGTCGATAAGTCATGTCCAACTCTTTTTGACCCCATGAACTGCAGCATGCCAGGCTTCCCTGTCCTTCGCTATCTCCCAGACTTTGCTCAAATTCCTGGCCATTGAGTCAGTGATGCAATCTAACCATCTTATCCTCTACCGCCCTCTTCTCCTTTTGCCTTCAATCTTTCTCAGCATAGCGAGGATAATTCAATAAAAGGATTGTAATCTTAAATATGTGTGCATCTAACAGCGGAGTTTAAAGTATATGGAATAAAACTCATAGAACTGCTAAGAAAAATAAATCCACGAGCAGAGTTAGAGACTTGGTAAAGAAATAGATTGTTTCTTTATATAAAATTGGTAAATATATAAAGTTGGTAAAGAAATATAAAGTTGGTAAAGAAACAGATTTTAACATTATTTACTTAATGAATCTGTTAGATACACACAAAACACTTCAAATCACAGTAGTATAATACACATTTTTCTCAAGAGCATATAGGACGTTCACCAAGATACATATTATTTAATAGACCAATAAAGAATCAAAATCATTTAAGGTATGTTTTCAGTTCAAATGGATTTAAACTAGAAACTATTAACAGAAAGATCCTAAAGATTTCCAAATATTTGAAAATAAACACTTCTAAGTAGCCCATGGTTCAAAGAGAATATCGCAGGGGAAATTCAAACATATTTTGAATCAAATGAAAATAAAACTCAACCTGTGAAAATTTGTGGGATGTAGCTAAAAAACTGTTTATAGTTAAATTTATAACTTCTAATGCTTTTCATTTGAAAAGCAAAATTTTAAATCAACAATTTAAGATTCCACTTTAAGAGACTAGAAATAAAGGAGGAAATTAAACTCAAAGCAAATATCAAGGAGGAAATAATAACAGCAAGAATGAGTAGAATTAAAAACAGAAAATCACTGTAAGCAAAAGTCAGTTTCTTAAAAATGTCAAAAGAATTGATGAGCCTTTATTCTGGTTAACAAAGTAAAAGGAGAGAAGACAGTAATGGTAAATATTGGAATGAAAAGAGGTACATGGTACATCACCATAGACCTTATATACATGAAAAGAATAAGTAGCGACTACTTAAATAATTCATTCCACATGAGTTCAACAACTTATATAAAATGGACACATTTCTTAAATAATAAAAATTTCCAATTATCACTCAAGAAAAATAAACAATTTGAATAGGTCTATAGATCTCTGTAGATTCATGTCTATGTATAGAACACATCTACATCTTTTAAACAGCCTGCCCTTTGCTTCAGAGACAGACACTGTCTCTTTCCTCCATGGCTGTTCATTATAAAAATGTTCTTGAAAGATAATATGAAACAGACAGTGGATTCCTCTGCTTAGAAGATATGAATGAATACAAGAAAACCATGAAGAATTGCTGTTTCCTAAAAGGACTGAGCAGACTTAGGAATGGTTGAAATTCTGTAGACTCTGGCTCTCTTTTTACCTTATATGTAGCTCTCCAGAAATTCCAATGAGAGCCTGTGAATTTTGTAGGTCGCTTGTTTTTTGGCTGGTTTTGACAACAATTTCTGCCTCTTTAGCAGTGGAAGATTACAGAAAAATGAATTCTGCATTTCAACTGTTTTATATTTAGCTTAATTTCTTGCTTCATGTTGCTTCATCAAGTATATCAAAGTGAAACCTGCAGCATGTGGCTCAATTTTCTGGATCTCTTTTCTCTCCAGCATCTGGGATCCTTAACTCCTAGATACATTGGCAGCCATGTTTTTGGTGTCCATTATCCCATGAGATTTTTCAAAGATCTTTTGACTTCTCTGCCTCTTAACAGAAGTCATGAAACCTCTGGATCAGAGTCAAGGACAGATTCTTTTAATAACAGCAATGAGCACTGTGTCATAGCACAGTTTTCTAGATTTAGTTCTCCAGCCCCTGACACTCAGAGGTGGATTTGAGGAAGGCCATTTGACACCTGCACACACAAATGGATGTGTAGTCCCCTGACTTAATTCTTGGCATCTAGTCTCACTCCAAGAATTGCCTGCGAGAAGAAATGACCAACAGGGTATCTGCACACCTCTCTGTGGTTCCAATCAATGTCTGTGATTTTGGCTCCTCAAGCTTTTAATGCCTTAAATCAAAAGCTTCTTTATTTTTTTATTATTTGGGTCTACTTTTCCCTAGAAGGCTGTTAGTTTCTGCAGGTAATTCCACCTGAGCTGCTTGCAAGACTTCTTCAATTTTGTCACACTTTGAATTCTATTACATATTAGTTTCTTGTTTATTTTCCATCCTCTTTAGGAATATAGGCTCTGTAAAATTCTTCAAATGAATCCCCAGTGCCTTGAAGAGGATGTGGCAGCTGGTAAGCATTCAATAATATTAAATAAGTAGACAGCTGGACTCATTAAGGTGAAAAATAATAAAATCATAATTAAAAAATTTCTAGCTGATGTCTACTGACATACCTAGTAGTTTTTCCTTCTACCTGTATCTCTATTAGTATATATTTTCTCAGTAGAAACAGCTCATATTTTAGCATATATATTTATTAATGCACAGATATGTCTTTAGCAGGGCTTCCCTGATAGCTCAGTTGGTAAAGAATCCACCTGCAATGCAGGAGACCCCAGTTTGAGTCCTGGGTTGGGAAGATCTGCTGAAGAAGGGATAGGCTACCCACTCCAGTGTTCTTGGGCTTCCCCTGTGGCTCAGCTGGTAAAGAATCTGCCTGCAATGTGGGAGACCTGGGTTGGGAGACCCCAGTTCACTGCCTGGGTTGGGAAGATCCCCTGGAGAAGGGAAAGGCTACCACTCCAGTATTCTGGCCTTGAGAATTCCATGGACTATATAGTCCATGGGTCACAAAGAGTCAGACACAACTGCACTAATTTGGGCAAGATGCATAAATATTCTGTGAGTTTAGAAATAGTTATTTCCTTCTCTATGACCTAAAAGAAGGTGTAAATAGAGATTATTTTGCGCATGCATTCTGTTTCTTCTCCTACTTGCATCCTTTCAACTCTCCGCAGCTTCAGGCTTGCTGTTTGTTTCCTCTGATCAAAATTGTACTCATTTTGGATCCATTTAAAAAGTTACCTTTTATAAGAGGTCTTCTGAGACTTTTTCACAGTGACTCAAACATTCTCATTTTCATGTTCCCGCAACTCTGAATACGTTTTTCTGTTACAGCCTTTATTACACTGTCTTTTGGTTAATTGCTTACATGGTCTAGGCTCCTATACTGAGCTCCTTTCATAAATATCTTCATATCCATAACACCTTGCACATGGTCAGGCAGAGAGAAGTATTTTAGAAAATGTTGGTTGGATGCTTTATTAAACTTAAAATTTTATCTTTCTTAGGAGTATGCACATTTAAAAAATACAACAAAATGAAACTAATTTTGGAATTTTGACTAGCAATCAACTATGTATGGAAGCCACTTAAGGAAAGAGGAGGCCTTCCAGGAGCCCCTTGACTCAATTATTCTGTTTATTCATGAACCTACACACTTTAAATCCTTTTTCCACGACTAATATTCTTGGAATCAGGTTTGATTTTGGGGGAAGGGCGGCAATAGGGTATCATCTATTTGGTATAATTTTAAGAGAACCAGAAAACTTTTCCTCTTTCTAAGTATTTGTGTTTGGAATTCTTCGTGTAGTAAACCACTGCCTTGTTTTAGTTTTGCAATCATGCCACAGACTCATCTTTAAAAATACTTTTATGTAGGGAAAGATATCAATTTATGAAATAGATAATTTCTCTTTGTGATAGAAGAAATCTGGTCAGGTTAGACCATGCATATCTGGAGAGCGGTAGAAGCAGCAGAAAGGGTAGAATAGGGTTAGCATTGATGACAAATGGGGAAACCAAAGACCAGTGGTGAGTAATTGACACTTTTGTAAAAATTTAATCTTTTCTTGAGATGATATTT
Source organism: Bos indicus x Bos taurus (assembly GCF_003369695.1). Classification (NCBI taxonomy): domain Eukaryota; kingdom Metazoa; phylum Chordata; class Mammalia; order Artiodactyla; family Bovidae; genus Bos; species Bos indicus x Bos taurus. Next base: position 51,235,044 of record NC_040076.1, on the reverse strand, counting down.
TTATATTGTATTTTCCTAATCTGCCAAAATAAGAAACAAATAGTGCTCTAAATATCTCCTTAGGTGTTTATTTAGTAGACTATTATGTGGCTCAGATTTTGAAAAAGAGCTTTGAAAAGCATATGAAGGCCATTAAGTATGAGAACAAATTTACAGAGACATGAAAATATCCCAATATTTTCTGTTTCTGACTTAACTATTCAAACCACATATGAAAAAGTTATTTTTTTTTCTGATTTTTACTCTTATTACCACCAAATGTTAAGGATTTAACATTTAAGGATAATAGCTTTAATGCAAATAATCTATTTTGGTTTGCTTTTTATAGGTTGATGACAGTTTAAGTATCTTGGACCATAGGTATTTCCATTTGGCATGATGCTGCTCTATACTTATAAAAGAATTTGCTTTTGTAAATAGACTGCTATGTTTCTCACCAGCAATATTTAGAGGCTATACAGTTACAGTTCAGTTCAGTTGCTCAGTCGTATCCTACTCTTTGCGACCCCATGAATCGTAGCACGCCAGACCTCCCTGTCCATCACCAACTCTGGAGTTCACTGAGACTCACGTCCATTGAGTCAATGATGCCATCCAGCCATCTCATCCTCTGTCGTCCCCTTCTCCTCCTGCCCCCAATCCCTCCCAGCATCAGAGTCTTTTCCAATGAGTCAACTCTTTGCATAAGGTGGCCAAAGTACTGGAGTTTCAGCTTTAGCATCATTCCTTCCAAAGAAATCCCAGGGCTGATCTCCTTCAGAATGGACTGGTTGGATCTCCTTGCAGTCCAAGGGACTCTCAACAGTCTTCTCCAACACCACAGTTCAAAAGCATCAATTCTCAGTGCTCAACTTTCTTTACAGTCCAACACTTACATTCATACATGACCACAGGAAAAACCATAATCTTGACTAGATGGACCTTTGTTGGCAAAGTTAATGTCTCTGCTTTTGAATATGTTATCTAGGTTGGACATAACTTTCATAGCTAAAAGGATGGAAATGCTGAAAGTGAAAAGTGAAAGTTGCTCAGTTGTGTCTGACTCTTTGCGGTCCCAAGGACTGTAGTCCAAGGGATTCTCCAGGCCAGAATACTGGAGTGGATAGCCTTTCCCTTCTCCTGGGGATCTTCCCAACCCAAGGATTGAACCCAGGTCTCCTGCATTGCAGGCAGATTCTTTACTAGTTGAGCCACAACCAAAATTAATACTTTTGAACTTTTTTCTTTACCTGTGCTTGTAATATGGAACCATGGTGGGCTACAATCCATGGGGTCACAAAGAATCAGACACAACTGAACACACAGCATATGTTCCATACATATGATATGATTAAATAATCCTTGACTTCTATGAAAAATACATCTATATATTTACACTGAAGAGTTTATCAACATAATGAGCTATCACATGACACCTGCTAGGATGGCTATTACAATAACAGAAAAGATAATACATGTTGGTGAGGTTGTTGAGAAATTGGAACCTTTGTGCACTGTTGCTGCTGCTAAGTCACTTCAGTCGTGTCCAACTCTGTGCGACCCCAGAGACGGCAGCTCACCAGTCTCCCCTGTGATTCTCCAGGCAAGAACACTGGAGTGGGTTGCCATTTCCTTCTCAAATGCATGAAAGTGAAAAGTAGTGAATTCGCTCAGTCATGTCCGACTCCTAGCAACCCCACGGACTGTGGCCTACCAGGCTCCTCCGTCCATGGGATTTACCAGGCAAGAGTACTGGAGTGGGTTGCCATTGCCTTCTCCTTGTGCACTACTAACAGGAATATAAAATGAGGCAGCCAGTATGGAAAATAGTATGGAGGGTTCTCAAAAAAAATCTCAAGTAGCTTACCATATGATCCAGCAATTCTTCTTCTGGGTATATAGCCAAAATCATGGAAATTGGAATCTGGAAGTGATATTTACACTGCCTTGTTCATTGCAGCATTATTCACAATAGCCAAGACATGGAAGCAACATAAGTGCCCAAATGGATAAAGAAAATGTAGTAAGCAAACTTAAAATGTTTTAACAGGGTAAATCTCATATTAAATGTTCTTATAAAGCACACATACATACACAAACAAAAAGGCAGAAGGACAAAAGAAAACTTTTGGAGGTGATGGATATGGTTATCACCTTAATTGTGATGGTGTCACAAGTGTTTGTCTATGTTCAGACTCATCAGATCATATACATTAAATATATGCAGTATTTTGTATATTAATTATGACTCAATAACATGTATGGAAAAGAAGAAGATGCTTATATAAAAGAGTTTATCTAACAGTGAAACAGTGGAACTAACTATCTGGGTGGAGATAGAGATTACAACTAAGCCAGGAGATTTTGTTAGTTCCTCTGCCCTCTGATAATACATGAGATTTGAGCTCACTTCCTTACCAGTTTCTTTACTTTCTCTTTTCTCCTTGGAGTTCAGAGGAGCGCACAGCCCTCACCTGCAGGAGGCAGAAGGCATTAGAGGTTGAAGCACAAACTCCAGACTTTGGCTCTTCATAACTATGTAACACTGGGCAGGAAACCAATCCTAAGAGTCTGTGTACTTCTCTGTGAAAGTGAGGTTTAAAAACACCACCTATCTATAAGATAGAATGTGTGCATGCCAGTGCTCAATTGTGTGTGTCTGATTCTTTGCAACCCTATGGTCTGTAGCTCTGCAGGCTCCTCTGTCCCTGGAATTTCCCAGGCAAGAATACTGGAGTGGGTTGCCATTTCCTACTCTATAAGGTTGTGATGAGGGTTTAATTAGATAATACACAAAGCATCATGCTGATAGACAACAAATGTATAATAAAATAATAGTTGTCATTATTATTATAGTTAATAATATTTCCCCCTCATATTTCCACAAAAGATAGAAAATTAAAACTTCACTGTTCTAGAGGAAAAGTCATGGTAGGTTTAGGCAAAGAGCCTCTGTCTTATTTCTGTTCACTGATACCTGTAGATGAAAGACTAGATAACTTTATGTTAGGAACATTTAATTCCTAGTGTGTCCAGCCAAACTCCTTACCTTTTAGAGCCTGTTTGTCCACAGGTTATAAAATTCTGGCATTTTCTCTACCATGTCTGCCTCTGGCTTGCTGTTGTCCAGCTGTGCTAATGTCTAATATAAGATGAAGTCTAAGCAATATCATTTAACTGCAGATCTTGAGCCACATTGTGCAATCAGATTTATCAGTACTGTGTGATGATTTTATGTCCATCTGTCTGACTTTCCTCTTTCTGTTTTGAAGTTGAACACAGAAAGTGAGAGTTATTTACTTGCCCCTTAGCCGCAGCCCCCTCCTCCCCCACCGCCAAAGCTTTCACTCTCTAAATTATTGCTGTGTCTTCAGTGCCATAAACTGCAGTCATCATTGTGGAATTTCTTTACATTTTTGAGCCATAGGCATTGTTTCTCCATCTGCTGGCTGCCCTCTTGCCAGGCAATAGCTACTGCCCCTGTTGGACAGCTTTCACAAATGCTTTTGGCCCCAGTCCCATCACAGCTGCGGGCTGATGTGCGGAACGGTGCTGCCTTACACACTTTCTCAGTGTTTGCTGCTGCCCCTTCCACTATTGCCATCACAGAGATTTGGGCGCAGCCAGCCTCAGGAAGGCACATTCCATACATTTTAAGAAACAGTATCTCTTAGTCTCAGGCACCATGAATTGGCTTTGGGAGCTCTCTTGTGCAAAGTATCTACCCACACTGTAAGAACAGTTGTTTCTCCGTATCCATGAAGATTTCCTGATTGAATATACAGATTTCCTCCTTAGAAGCACTCCCATCATTGTGTATCAACTCTTAATCCTTCTCTTTTAGGGTTCTTTTCCTCTATAGTGAGAAAAACTGTCCTCTCAAGGTTTAAAACAGCTGCTGAAATGAATGCCTAGTAAGAGATTGTGTGGCTGGAAGCAAAAGCATATTGTCAGTCATGCAGGAATTTCTTGGCCTATGTTTTAGACAAACAGCTGCTGCATTTTCATTTTTGAACTTGGCAGACCTTATTTTAAATATGCATTGCCAAAAATTATGGCTCATTTACTGTATTTTCCTTCTGCCAATTGGAAAACAAAAAAGGGGCGAATAGAGATCTAAAGTGGGGTCAATATGGAATTGAACCTTTAACAAATAATTCTATTTACTTATCAGTATCAGCTGTTTTGGGGGTATTCATGTGGCCCATTCCATTTATGTATGTACGTGTGTGTGTGTGTGTGTGTCCAGTCGAGTCCTATTTTTGTGACCCTGTGGACTATAGCCTACCAGGCTCCTCTGTCCGTGGAATTCTCTAGGCAAGAATACTGGAGTAGGTAGCCATTTCCTTCTCCAGGGAATCTTTCCACTCCAGGGATCAAACCTGAGTCTCCTGCATTGCAGGTGGATTCCTTACTGTCTGAACCACTAGGGAAGATATACAAATGTTTGTATGCATATATTTATGTAGCACATCAGTCATAGGTTTTTACAGAGTAGACAACCACTAAACTAATGTTTTATGATGGTTTACTAATGCCTAGCAAGATTTATGGTCTAGTAAAGCATATGATCTCTTACAAGCTTGGAATAGTATTGATCTCCTTTACTAAATTCTTATATCAGGTATTACTCTTACAATTATTACCCACCAATTGATGTGCATATGTTATATAAAAATAGGGATTCCCTGGTAGCTCAGATGGTAAAAAGTCTGCCTTCAATGAGGGAGACTTAGGTTCGAACCTGGGGTTGGGAAGATCCCCTGGAGAAGGAAATGGCAACCCACTCCAGTATTCTTGCCTGGAAAATCCCATGGATGGAGGAGCCTGGCAGGCTACATTCTGAGGATCACAAAGAGTCGGACATGACAGAGTGACTTCACTTTTTAAAAATAAGGGAGATAACTTTTGATACTTGGGACTCACAAATCCTCATCATTTTTATTGTCTTTTGTTTTTGATAACTGTAGCTGATACAGATGTGGTTCTGGTGGTCCACGTTACTGAACCTCTTTCTATACCTCAGCCTCTCCCTTCCAGTGCATTTTCCATATTACCACTGGTGATACAGATCAAAATGTAAATCGGCTATATCATACTCTCCTGTATTCAAACACTTGCTGGTTCCCTATTTCCTAGGGAATAAATCTCTTACTCTTTATCTTAACATAAAGGGAAGGTCATTCAATATCCAATGTGAAACTAGCCTTTCACCCTAGAGCTCTTCTTGCTAGCTTCTTCCCTGCTTCTTCCTCATCCATTCCCTCCCTGGTAACCCCAATTCAAATTAAATACTCTTTTGGAACATGCCATGCACTTCCATGACTCTGAGAATTTCTTCATGATATTCAATTAAGATCTTAACTTCTAGATTCCTCTGTATCCCTTGTCTGCTTTGGAAAAATTCATACCTGTCCTTCAGGGCTTCCCTGGTGGCTCAGATGGTAAAGAATCTGCCTGAAATGCAGGGGACCCAGGTTCCATTTCTGGGTTGGGAAGATCCCCTGAAGAAAGAAGTGGCTACTCACTCCCAATATTCTTGCCAGCAGAATTCCATGGACAGAGGAGCCTGGCAGGTTACAGTCCGTGGAGTCACATAGAGTATGACTGAGTGCCACAAAGGACACGAGTCAGGGACTAACACTCACTTTTTCCCCTTCACTTCAGGACCGAACACAAGCAATACCTTTTATGAAATTCTCAAGTTAATTGTACGATATTTCTTCATTTCCATGTTTGTCTAAATAACTATGAGGTCTATAAGTGTGGAGATAATACTTTATTCATTAAGTTTTTCCCCAAGATTTATGCCCACTGTATTGGAGCCAGAAGAAAGAAAGAAAAATGTATGTCTATCTCCTTATAAAACTGCCTGATCTGTGGCCACAGTACTAGAAAAGCTCAGTTTTCATTCTAATCCCAAAGAAAGGCAATGCCAAAGAATCCTCAAATTACCACACAATTGAACTCATCTTACATGCTAGTAAAGTAATGCTCAAAATTCTTTAAGCCACACTTCAACAGTATGTGAACCATGAACTTCTAGATGTTCAAGCTGGATTTAGAAAAGGCAGAGGAACCAGAGATCAAATTGCCAACATTTGTTGGATCATCGAAAAAGCAAGAGAGTTCCAGAAAAACGTCTATTTCTGCTTTATTGTCTATGCCAAAGCTTTTGACTGTGTGGATCACCACAAACTGTGGAAAATTCTGAAGGAGATGGGAATACCAGATCACCTAACCTGCCTCCTGAGAAATCTGTATGCAGGTCAGGAAGCAACAGTTAGAACTGGACATGGAACAACAGACTGGTTCCAAATCAGGAAAGGAGTATGTCAAGGCTGTATATTGTCACCCTGCTTATTTAACTTACATGCAGAGTACATCATGAGAAACACTGGACTGGATGAAACACAAGCTGGAATCAAGAATGCCAGGAGAAATATCAATAACCTCAGATATGTAGGTATCTGTATATGTTCACTTTCTGCCACCCTTATGGCAGAAAGTGAAGAAGAAGTAAAGAGCTTCTTGATGAAAGTGAAAGAGAGTAAAAAAGTTGGCTTAAAACTCAACATTCAGAAAGCTAAGATCATGGCATCTGGCCCCATTACTCCATGGCAAATAGATGGGGAAACAGTGGAAACAGTGACAGACTTCATTTTGGGGGGCTCCAAAATCACTGCAGATGGTCACTGCAGCCATGAAATTAAAAGACGCTTACTCCTTGGAAGGAAAGTTATGACCAACACTAATGAGGTGGATGAAACTGGAGCCTATTATACAGAGTGAAGTAAGCCAGAAGGAAAAACAGAAATACAGTATACTAACGCATATATATGGAATTTAGAAAGATGGTAACAATAACCTGGTGTACGAGACAGCAAAAGAGACACTGATGTATAGAACAGTCTTATGGACTCTGTGGGAGAGGGAGAGGGTGGGAAGATTTGGGAGAGTGACATTGAAACATGTAGAATATCATGTAAGAAACGAGTTGCCAGTCCAGGTTCGATGCGCAATACTGGATGCTTGGGGCTGGTGCACTGGGACGACCCAGAGGGATGGTGTGGGGAGGGAGGAGGGAGGAGGGTTCAGGATGGGGAACACATGTATGCCTGTGGCGGATTCATTTTGATATTTGGCAAAACTAATACAATTATGTAAAGTTTAAAAATAAAATAAAATTAAAAAAAAAGTAAAAAATAAAAAAATAGAGACATTACTTTACCAACAAAAGTCTATCTAGTCAAAGCTATGGTTTTTCCAGTAGATATGTATGGATATGCTGCTGCTGCTGCTAAGTCACTTCAGTCGTGTCCGACTCTGTGCGACCCCATAGACTGCAGCCCACCAGGCTCCCCCGTCCCTGGGATTCTCCAGGCAAGAACACTGGAGTGGGTTGCCATTTCCTTCTCCAATGCATGGAAGTGAAAAGTCAAAGTGAAGTCGCTCAGTCGTGTCCAACTCTTCTCGACCCCAAGGACTGCAGCCTACCAAGCTCCTCCATCCATGGGATTTTCCAGGCAAGAGTACTGGAGTGGGGTGCCATTCCCTTCTCTGTGTATGGATATGAGAGTTGGACTCTAAAGAAAGTTCAGCCCTGAAGAATTGATGCTTTTGAAGTGTGGTGTTGGAGAAGACTCTTGAGAGTCCCGTGGACTACAAGGAGATTCAACCAGTCCATCCTAAAGCAAATCAGTCCTGAATATTCATTGGAAGTATTGATCTGAAGCTGAAACTCCAATACTTTGGCCACCTGATGCAAAGAACTGACTCATTTGAAAAGACCCTGATGTTGGGAACAATTGAAGGCAGGAGGGGCAGGGGATGACAGAGGATGAGATGGTTGGATGGCATCACCGACTCAATGGATATGAGTTTGAGTAAACTCCAGGAACTGTTGATGGACAGGGAGGCCTGGCATGCTGCCCTCCATGGGGTTGCAAAGAGTTGGACATGACTGAGCGACTGAACTGAACTGAGAAGACATTGTTTCGTCCTTCTGTTTGTCATCATAACAAGTCTAAATTATTGCTTAAGGGCCTACCCTGTGTGGTGTTGGTGGCCTCAACAGGCCCTACTGCTGAGGTACTGAGACCTAACTGGCTTCGTCAAATATTGTTAGCCCTTGAGAGATGCCATGTCATCTTCTGACTGATGGTGTCCTGCTCATGGTCTTTCCTCTGAGGCTAAGCTCTGGCCTGCTTAAACTTGTCTGTAATTAGCCTGGAGGTTCCAATCTCATCTTGTCTTTTAGGTCTCAACCATGTGGACTGAAGGCATTGTCTGTTTTTACTTAAGAGCTGGAACTCCATGTAGCTTACTCACTTCCTTTCACATTGACTGACTTCCTAGATCCTTTCTCCTCGTAGATAAATCCAATCTACTCTCCTAACAATCCTATGCAGTATATACTGTTATTAACCCATTTTTATAGAAGATGAAACCGTGGAAAAATGACACAAAGTCAAAACACCCAAGTAGATGCCAGATTTGTGGTACCAGACTCCATGCTCCTAACTAGTATATATTTCAGTCTTTTATATTAAACTAAGTGCTTAAACTAAACCTCGATTATTCACAGAGATGTGCTGTCAAGCTTACTGTGTATGTTGTTCGTGCTGCAGGTATGAATGTTTATCTTTTGTTGTCTGTCATCATAACTAGCGTTTGCCTTTTAAATAAACCATCGAATTAACACATTAAAGCAACACCTCTGATTCTCATTGAACATTTGAATTATGTACAGTAATATGTGTTTTAATCACTTATTTTAGTCATGTCCTCACCCTGCAGATTAAAATGAAAGTAGCTGAAATCAAAAAGTGTAGCACTGAAAAAAGAAAGGAGCATGAACTCACTCTACTTGTTTTAGATAGATTATGGTTGTTAGCACCTAAATGGAAAGATGTTTCTGTAAAATTTTATTTATCTGTTCGTTTTGTGAGGCCTGCTCCTATAAATTTTTTTTCTATTAAAATTTTGTTAGGTTAAAACATCAGTTGGCACTAGAATATTTCTTTTTTATTTTCATTTATGTCTGGATACTGATTTTTCAGACTAATCGGCTTTCCTGGGAACTGTGACTCTGGCTACCACATGAAGAGTGAAAGCTTTCCTTTCTGTATTTCT